>NC_041753.1:23176882-23776882 GCF_004115215.2 Ornithorhynchus anatinus | reverse complement strand
GACTGGAAGTTAATTCAATTCATTCAATTGTATTTACTGAGCCCTGGCTGTGTGCAAAACATCGTACTAAGAGCTTGGGTGAGTACACTACAATAATAATAACTGTGGAATTTGAGAAGCACTTACTATGTGCCAGACACTGTACTAAGCACTGGGGTAGATACAAGGTAGAGTCCCTGTCCCTGGGGCTTTCAATCTTAATCCTCATTTTACAGATGAGAGAAGTGAGGCACAGAGAAGTTAAAGTGACTTGCCCAAGATCACACAGCAGACAAGTAGCAGAGATGGAATTAGAACCCAGGTCCTTCTGACTCCCAAGCTCATGCTTTATCTACTAGGCCACATTGCTTCTCTACAACAGAGTTGGTAGACAGGTTCCCAGCCCACAAGATGCTTACAGTCTAGAGGAGGAGACAGGCATTAATGTGAATAAATAATTTATAATATATAACGGTGTTTGGTCTGATCATTTTGTATCTACCTCAATGCTTGGCACATAGTAAATCCTTAATACATGGTATTATTATTTTCACCATCATCATCATGTTGTGGGATCACTTTAGAAATGGTCCCAAACCCATACTAGGCCAATGTTTTTTTCCTAAAGGTTAATTTGGGAAAATATAATATTTCTCCAAATCTGTGGTCATGAACAGCTCAATCCCAATCCGAGCTCTGCCCTAGAAATTAAAATGAAGATGGATACGTAGCAGGACCCCGTATCCTCTATCAAGCCCATCCTATTCACCCTAAAATTTACAAACAAATGTTTTCCAGATCTTTCCTGTAAAATCGGTTTAAAATTATGATGATTTTATCAGTAATAACAGATTGACTGGGTACATTTTTTTCACTTCTCAATAATGTGCCATGAAGTTATGTTTATTATAGGCATATATATATAATGTATATATGTGAAAAAATGAGTTCTATGCATAGGCTTCAATTAACTTCCTCTCCTCCCTCCCCCTGTTTTCATTCTCTTTCTTCCTCCCTTTCCCTCTTTTTTCTCTTCCTATCTCTCTCCCTTTCTCTCCTCCATCCCCCCTCTCCCTTTCCCCTTCTCAATTGCTTTTTAGGAGATTTTCTCCAGTTCTAACCAGAAATTAAAGAGGATGAATGCCACCGAGATCTCTTTGGGGATTCTGTATCTGCTAAAATTCACCACTGGGGTCTCAATGAATGTCTTCCTCCTGCTGTTTTATTGCCGTGTGATCTCCACAAGTCCCAAGATCAATTCTTCAGACTTGATCCTGGCCCACCTGACCTTGGCCAACACCATAGTGCTTCTTATCCTTGGAATCCCAGAGACCCTTTCAGCTTGGGGACTGAGAAACTTCCTGGGTGATACTGGGTGTAAGATCATCATGTACCTTTTTCGAGTGGCGCGGGGCCTGGCCATCTGCACCACCTGCCTCCTGAGCGTCTTCCAGGCCGTCACCATCAGTCCCGGCACCTCCCAGTGGGCAGGAGTCAAAGCCAAATTACCCAGGTGCATCATCCCCTCCTGCGTCCTCTCCTGGATCCTCAATCTGCTTGTAGAGTTTGACACCCTGTTGAATATGACAGGCCCTCAGAGCAGCAACAGTGTTCAAATAATGCTAGATTTAAAATACTGCTCAAAAGTTAGTGACAGTTCAAAAATCCACGTGCTAATTGCAGTTGTCCGTTCCCTCCGGGATATGTTTTTTGTGGGGCTCATGATAGTGACCAGCGGCTACATGGTGTTTGTTCTGCACAGACACCACCGGCAGGTCCGGCACCTTCAGGGGCCCAGCCACCCTGCCAGGGCAATGCCCGAGGTCAGAGCGGCCAAGAGAGTAATTGTCTTCGTGACTCTCTATGTCATCCTCTACGGGCGACAGTCAATCATGCTGAGTGTTTTACTCACCCTGAAAGGTTATTCTCCTCTTCTGGTGAAGAGTCACATGGTGCTGTCATTCACCTTCTCCACCATCAGTCCGTTCCTGATAATTCACGGTGACCGGAGGATAAGAATGTTCCGGAAAAGGGAATCCCTAGTTTCTGACATGGAACCCTCATAGTGTCCTGTGGGGGAGCCTGTTCTACTGCTGAGTGCCATTTGAAGAGGGTGGCCAGATTTGGGAAGGACCAAACCTATATTGGGTTCATGCCTCCCATCCCAAAACCTTTTAGGCAGGGATATTACCGTGGTAGCAGTGGTGGGTATTGTTTCTACATTGAAAGAAGAGAGTCCATGTGGAACATGGAATATGTCTGAACTGATGATCTTCTATCTACCCCAATGCTTAATATAATGCCGGCATAGAGCAAGCACATAAAAACCAAAAAAAAAAAAGAAAAAAAGAAGGATTCTATCTACCCCTGCCACTGAGCTAAGTTCTTCCCCAACTGAGCTCTATCCTTGCCAGAAACTTCCACTGCCACCATGGAAAAGTCCACTATGGTGCAGATATGATCTTTTCTGTGCTCTGGAAGAGTATGGCCTAGTTGAAAGAGCACTGGTTTGGGAGTCAAATGAACCATGTTCTAATCTCAGCTCTGCCACTTACCTGCTGAATGAACTTGGTCAAATGACTTTTTTTTATGGTATTTGTTAAGTGTTTACTATGTGTCAAGCACTGTTATAAGTGCTGGGGTAGATTGAAGTTTATAAGTTGGACACAATCCCTGTCCCACATGGAGCTCACAGTCTAAACTGGAAGGAGGTGGATTTAATATGCATTCTACAGATGAGTTAACTGAGCCTCAGAGAAGTTAAGTGATTTGCCCAAGGTAACACAGCAAGCATTTGGAAGACCTGGGATAGGTCAGTCAGAGGATTGTATTTATTGAGTGCCTACTGTGTGCAGAGCACTTTACTAAGCACTTGGGAGGGTACAATATAACAATAGACAGACACAATCCCTGTCCATAACAAGCTTAGGTCCTCTGACTCCCGGGCCCATGCTCTTTCCTCTAGGCCTTGCTGCTTCTCTTCTCTGTGCCTCCATTTCTTCTTCTGTCAAATAGGTATTCATTTTCTCCCATATTTAGTCTGTGACCCCCAACATTGGAAAGGACTATCTCCAAGTGGGTGAACTTATATTTACACCAGTGGTCAGTAAAGTACATGGCACATAGTAAATACTAAGCAAATACCACAATTATCATCATCATCACTGCTGCCATAGCAAACACCACACGAGAAGGATTCCCCTAGTCCATGTTGGGGCAGGGACTCAGACTACTCCTTCCCCGGGCGCAGCCTGGGGCACCCTCAGCTTGTCCTGGGCAACAGTGGAAGTGGGCAGGAGTGGCTCCAGTCCTTTTTGATCTAGAAGGGTTTGATCTTTCTGCTGTTGCTGTGCAGCTATGCTCAGCTATGCTCATCTTGGAGTGGCATATGGAGTGGTCCCCTCATCCTATGAACTACTGGACCAGGAACTTGAGTGGCCAAAAGTAGGTGATCAGTAGCCCGAGACAAAGTGGACCACATGGACATCAGTCCTGGCATCAAGAGAATGAGCTAAGAGAATGAGAAGCAGCAAGGCCAAGTGGAAAGAGCACAGGGCCGGAAGTCAAAGGACCTGGGGTCTTAATCTGAGCTCCACTACTTTCCTGCTACATGAAGTCACTTAACTACTCTGTGACTCCACTTCCTCAACTCTGAAATGGGGATTGAATACCCATTCTCTCTCCCCCTTAGATTATGAACCCCATATGGGACAAGGACTGTGTCCAACCCAATTATCTTTAATATACCCCAGTGTTTAGTACAATGCTTGGCATATAGCAGACACTTAACAAATGCCTCAGTAATATATTGAGTACTCTACCATGTGAACTCATACTTGCTTTTCTAAGTAATGTTATGCAGCAGTCTTTCCTTGCTCAGCCATTCCTGGACCCTGTTGAGGTTGAGGATAATAAAATTGGTGAGGAAGAATAATGAAAGGAAAAGGTAAAATGGGATGGAGCAGTTACGGATAGCAACAAAAGTATGTGAGGGGGTTATTGCCAGGGGTAAAAGGATTGTAACCCAGGCAAGAGCTGGATGATCGAATCTGGGGACCTGCAAGAGGGTATGATCTTTAAAGAAAAATAGGTTGAGAACTAGATAAGGGCAAGATGATCTGATCATCTTCAAGAAAATCATAAAGAACACAACCTCAAAAGAACCCAATGAACCTTGGAACAATGGAGAAATACCATAATAAAGAAGCAGAAAGAAAAAGAAGACAGCTTCCCCTGCCTTCACCTCCAAAGAAGAGTTTCCAGAGGTGAAGCTGAACTAATGGTGACTTCTTTAAAGAACTGCACAAAATCCTGGATGACCCTCGGCCAAGAAACAGATCAGTACATTCGAAAAGTGCAGAAACGTCCTAGACTACCCAAGAAGTGTCATTGCGATATGGGAGACTCTCTGCTGGGGAGGAGCCAGAAAGGAGTGTGGAAGGTAGACAAGGTTAGCATGCTCCATCAACATCTGAAAGGCCTCATCTTCATTCTGCATCTTGTTCCATTCCATAACCAGGCCACTGCCTCTTGTCTCTTCCAGAAGTAAGTGACTTCACTCAGAACAGATGAGACAATTGTGTGAACTTTCCGAGGGCTTGCTTTGTACACTACTCAAAATAGAGAAAAGTCTCAATTGATGTCATTCATTTTGTGATTATTATTATCGTTACTATTATTATGAGCTGCCACTGTGAGAAGATAACCAGTAAAGTAAGAATAATTATAATCCCATCCCTTAGCCAACCGGATTCCTAATTTTTAGAAGACTGGATGATATGTGACCATGTGATAATCCTGTGATGCAGGAGGGGTGATTAATGCTCAAGGGAGGCAAGTCAGGGTCCGTTAGCGACCTTCAACATCTCCCAGGCCATGTGCAGTAGTGTCCTCTGGGACTAATCAGAGAGGCATCTCCCACTGAGCCCCCAGGATTCCCTCCTCCCCAACTCCCTCAGCTTCTAACTCTTCATTTAATTTAAATAACAGAGAACTCACCTCAGACCTAGAATCGGGGTTCTCCCCCCAGGTCCTGAGTCAGAGATCTTACCCCAGATCCGGATTCAGGTAACCAAGATTCCTGTACAATCTGTGATAGTGAGTGAAACACTGCTGATCCACAGATTTCTGTAAATCTGGTCCTGTCCTCTTAATATTTCTGTTCTCTGTGTGTGAGGTGAGGTAGGTCCCAGGAGGAGGAGGAGGAGGAAGCTGAGGAGGAGGAGGGGAAGCTGCAGCTCAGAAGCAGAGAAATTTCTTTAAGCCTCAGAAGAGAGGCTAGAATGCCCATTCTCTGAAATGTAAGTGCCAAAGCCAAATTCTGGGTGTCTCCAAATTAATTAGAAATAAACCATGGTAAGAAATCTCAGGGGAACAAATCCAGGAAATGTGTGGAAAAGAATTCTAGGTTCCTTGAGGGCAGGGATTGTATCTACTTACTTTATTGTGCTCTCAAAAATGCTGAGTTCAGTGCTCTGCACATAGTAAGTGCTCATTAAATACCATTAATTGATTAAAGTGTCTGGGAAGTGGGGGAGGCCTAATTACTTGAGGTAATACTTGATATATCAGTGACGTCCCCTAAATGTGGGCAAGTCAATCAACTTTTCTATCAAATTGGGATGAAATAACTGTTCTCTCTCCCTTAGACAGCGATTCCCCTGTGGGATAGGGACAATGTCTGATCTGCTCATATTCTATCTACCGTAGTGCTGAGTACATTAGCAGGGACATAGTAATTGTTCAACAAATATATAAATTAAGAGGTGAGGTGTTGATAATATTTTTTTCTATTTGATCATCTGTTTATTAATGTCTTTATTTCTGGTTTAGACCACACCCTGTTCTTTTTTAATAGTGTTTGTTAATTGCTTACTTATAGAGAAGCAGTGTGGCTCAGTGGAAAGAGCATGGGCTTTGGAGTCAGAGGTCATGAGTTCGAATCCCAGGTCTGCCACTTGTCAGCTGTGTGACTGTGGGCAAGTCACTTAACTTCTCTGTGCCTCAGTTACCTCATCTGTAAAATGGGGATGAAGACTGGGAGCCCCACGCGGGACAACCTGATTCCTCTGTGTCCACCCCAGCGCTTAGAACAGTGCTCGGCACATAGTAAGCGCTTAACAAATACCAACATTATTATTATTATTATGTGCCAGACACTGTTCTAAGCACTGGGGTGGATACAAGCAAATCAGGTTGGATATAGTCCATGTTCCACATGGGGCTCGCAATCTTAATCCCCATTTTACATATGAGATAACTGAGGTACAGAGAAATTAAGTGACATGCCCACGGTCACTCTGCAGACAAGTAGCGAAGCTGGGATTAGAAACCAGGACCTTCTGATTCTCAGGCCAGGACTCTGTCCACTAAGCCACGCTGCTTGTCAAGTTAGGTAATCACCCAAGATGGTGAAGATGGCAATGGCTAACAAGGAAGCCACTTGACGGGTTTCAGGACTCCAGCATACTGTGCTGTGGTTACTTTAGCCATAAATAGGTCCTGTAAATAGGAAACCTTTGCAAGCTTTTTGTATTGTGCTACACAACTACCCACCTACCTGCTGTTCAAATTCTGTGCCAGTGACTGACTCAGTACATGGACAATTATGAGTCAAGGACATGGCAGCACTCAGCCATGTCTGGTGAAGGGATATAAGAACCCAGACTGAGCTGGAGTCCTTTTTAGCCACTGTGCAGAGGACACCACCTGAGTTGGGCTTGGTGAACCTACCTGGTGTGACAGGGATTGCCCACCCCAAGACCAGCCCGAGTTAGGATGGAGAACTAAAGAGGCCATTAATTCTAGGAAACATGGCATTTAACGACTGTAATCATCTTGCCCCGAGGTGTGCCAAGGAACGGATATAGGTGCTTGAGGCTTTATCTGACTAAATGCTAGCTACGAGGAACCCAGTTGAGGTGCTTATCTGATTGTTTACCTACTTCGATTAGTATTTGTAGGCAATAATCCTTTTATTCCTTGCACCACAAGGGGTTTAGAATCCAAAACCAAGCCGGCCCTGCCTCTTCCCCTTCATTCAGTATACTCCTAAATCTTGGTGATTCCTCCTTCATGACAGTATCCACATTTGTCCTTTCCTCTCCACTCAAACAGGTAACACCCTTGTCCAAACTCTGGCTATAGCACGATTAGTCTACTCCATTAGCCCCCTTGCTGGTTTTTCTGCCTCCAGCCTCTTTCTGCTTTAGTCTGTGCTCCATACTGCTGCATGGATCATTTTCTGGCAGGGTGTTTCATCACACATCTCTCCAGTCCTCCAAAACTACCAATGGTTACCCATCTTCCTCTGCAACAAGCAGAAATACCTTACCCTAGGCTTCAAGGCTCTCCAGTCACATAGTTATTTCACCCACAACGTCCTAGAATGCACTCTTCCCTCCTTTCAAGCTTATCTTCTAGCCATCCCTCACTCCAGATTCTCCCACTTTCAAACTCTAACTCATGCTGTTTCTACCTCTTGGGCAGGAATCATGTCTACTGTACTCTTCCCAATACGTAAGTGCTCAATAAATACCACTGATTGAATGAAAATTGCTGGCATGCCTTTCCACAGCAGATAAAGAACATCTTTCAAATATCCCTAGTGCCATCTACAGCATTAAAAAAAAAACCCCTTCTGTTTCCATGTGTTCTTTCCTAAAGTGACCAGTTCACAATTTCCGAAGTTGAAATGGACAATTGTACCTCGGTGACGGAATTCTTTCTCCTGGGGTTCTCCAACAGCAGGGAGCTGCAGCTGGTGTATGCCACGATGTTCCTCCTGGTTTACCTGGCATCCCTGATGGGGAATCTCCTCATCATCACCGTTATCACCCACGACCGGCACCTCCACACCCCTATGTACTTCTTCCTCAAGAACCTTTCTTTCATTGATCTCTGTTACATTTCTGTCACCGTCCCCAAATCCATCCTCAATGGATTGACCGGCAGTGGGTCCATCTCTCTCCTGGGGTGTGTTCTGCAGGTGTTTTGGGTTACTTTCCTTGCATGTGCTGAGCTGCTCTTACTCACAGCCATGTCCTATGATCGCTATATTGCCATCTGCTGTCCTTTGCGCTATGACAGCATCATGAACCGAGGGGCCAGTGTGAAAATGGTTGCTGTGTCCTGGCTTGGTGGAAGCTTCAATGGCTTCCTTCACACAGCAGCATCTTGTACTCTCCCCTTCTGTGGGTCCAATGTGATCCACCAGTTCTTCTGTGAAATCCCCCAACTCCTAAAACTCTCCAGCTCTAGAAGGAATGTGCCTGAATTGGCAGTCACAGTGGTATCTGCAGTTCTTGTCCTTTTTAGTTTTATAGCCATCATCATCTCTTATGTTCGCATCTTCTCTGCCGTGATGAAGATCTCATCTGTAGAGGGTCAGTCCAAAGCCTTCTCTACCTGCCTGCCCCATCTCCTCGTTTTCACCACTTTTCTGATCACCTGTGTCTTTGAGTATTTAAAGCCAACGTCAGACTCTCCCTCCATCCTGGATGTGCTGCTGTCTGTCTTTTACACTGTGGTGCCCCCCACCCTGAACCCCCTAATTTACAGTCTGAGGAACATGGACATGAAGGCTGCAATTGGGAAATTTATGGGTTCCTGCAGAATCAGGTAGGCTTTTCAGATTTCAAATCAGTCCGCATTTCACGGGATCAGTCAGTTGGTCAGTCAGTCCTAAAGCAGCTCCTCATGACCATCAGGAAGAGGTGTTCCCAGAAGCCTCTGATATAATTGGACATCCAAGATGAGCAGTGGAGTGCCAAGCCTGGAAGATCTAGGATATTCCAATTATTGAACTGATGTCTAGGGATGCATCCCCTGGAATCTTGCACTGAGAATGACATCTAAGCCTCTATCCTGATCAGGAATAGGTGAAAAGTAATTAGTTCATTCATTTAATAGTATTTATTGAGCGCTTACTATGTGCAGAGCACTGTACTAAGCGCTTGGAATGTACAATTCAGCACCAATTAGTCATAGGTGATGGTGGTTCATGCAGGGCCACTCACACCTGCTTCAGCCCTGGAAGTCAGATTCCTGCTGGGACATGGAGTAGAATAATTGAGAAGCTTGGCAGAAGTGCGGTCCATCGCAGAGGGCACAGAGAGGCTTGTGATGGGCAGGACCCACTGATGGGCAAGGTGACCACCATAAGTGTTGCTGTGCCAAGAGAGTCATTACCCAACTTGTGGATGATTTGCTAGCCACTGCAATTGCCATGGTGCTTGTAATAGTAGCAGAAATAGCAGTAGTAGAAATGGAGGTAGCAGAAATGGAAGGAGTGTGACCAAGTGGATATGGCACAGGCCTGGGAGTAGGAGGAACCAGGTTCTAATCCCTGCCCTACCACTTGCCCGCTGTGGGACCTTGGAGAAAGTCACCACTTCTCAGGGCTTGTCAGTTCTACCTCCACAACACTGATAAAATCCGTCCCTTCCTCTCCATCCCATCTGCTACCACATTAATGCAAGCACTTATCCTATCCCTCCTGAATTATTTTATCAGTCTCCTTGCTTACCTCCCAGCCTCCTGCCTCTCCTCTCTCCAGTTCACACTCCACTCTGCTGCCCGGATCATTTCCCTTCAAAATCGTTCAGACCATGTTTCCCCAGTCCTCAAGAAAGTCCAGTGGTTGCCCATCCACTTCCACATCAAATGAAAGACTCCTCACCATTGGCTTTAAAGCACTGAATCCCCTTGCCGCCCCCTCCTACCTCACCTCGCTACTCTCCTACTATATCCCAGCCTGCACACTTTGTTCCTCTAATGCTAACCTTCTCACTGTACCTCCAGCTTGTCTATTTCGCCACCGACCTCTCGCCCACATCCTCCCTCTGGCCTGGAACATCCCCCCTCCTCTTATCAGATGGATAATTGCTCTCCCCGAATTCAAAGCCTTGTTGAAGGCACATCTCCTCCAAGAAGTCTTCCCTGACCAAACCCTCCTCTTCTCTTCTCCCACTCCCTTCTGCATTGCCCTGACTGGCTCTCTTCATTTATCCTCCCTCCCATCCCCGCAAAACATATGTATATGTCTGTAAGGTATTTATTTATTTATATTAGTGTCTGGCTCCCCCTCTAGTCTGTGAGCTCAGTGTGGGCAGGGAATATGTCTGTTTGTTGTTGTGTTATTCTTCCCCAAGTGCTTAGTACAGTGCTTTGCATGCAGTAGGTGCTCAATAAATATGATTGAATGAATGAATGAATGGGCCTCCATTTACTCAGCTGTAAAATGGAGATTCAGTACCTGTTCTCCCTCCTGCTTATCCTATGAGCCCCATATGGGGCAGCTACTGTGTTTAACCTGGTTGTCTTATATCTGTCCCAGTTCTTAGTTCAGCACTTAGCACATGGTAAACATTTAACAAAACTACACTTATCATTACCATTGGTATTTATTGAGAGCCAACTGGGTGCAGTGCACTATATGAGGATTTGGGTTACTCAAGGCATGTTCCCTGCTGACAAGGAGCTTACTCGCTAATGAAGGAAGTGGACGTCGAAATATTTATAAACAGTGGAATCAAAATAAATACTCTGAATGCTCTATCAGTGCAAGTGCTGAGGACAGGTACCAGTAAAGATATGAGTGCAAGAAGCAACTGAAGACACCAGGAACACACTCCAAAGCCTTAGAGAGGAGTAAAATGGTCAGAAGAGGAGGGGTTGCAGCTGGTGGCAAGAATAGAGACAGCATCACTCAGTCAGTTGAAAGGGAGTGGCGGTTGACATCCAAGGACACTGCAGATGGTGAGGCCTGAGGACAGGGCTGGGAAGCAGAGCCCTTCCCTGGCCTCAAGAGCAGCTGCCCTCCACCCCCAACCACCACCATCCCACCCCAGGAGACAGATTGAGGGGATTGGGTCTGCTTGGTATTTGTTAAGCACTTACTATGTGCCAAGCATTGTTCTAAGCACTGCGGTAGATACAAGGCAATCAGGTTGTCCCTCGTAGGGCTCCCAGTCTCCATCCCCATTTTACAGATGAGGTAACTGAGGCACAGAGAAGTTAAGCTACTTAACCAAGGTCACACAGCTGACAAGCGGCAGAGACAAGATTTGGACCCATGATTTTATGACTCCCAAGCCCGTGCTCTTTCCACTAACTGATGCTTCCCTAGTTCATTCAATAGTATTTAGTATTTATTGAGCGCTTACTATGTGCAGAGCACTGTACTAAGCGCTTGGAATGTACAAATCATTCTAAACCAACAGACAAAAGCAAAGGAAGGCAATGTATAATATAAATCAAGCCAGTGTGAATCAAAATATTAAAAACGTATCTAAAATATGCCTATCCAACAAATAATAATGAATGATGATTGTAGCATCCAGTAAGCATTTGTTAAGGTCAAAGCACTGTACTGATCACTGGGGTAAATACAAGACAATCAGCTGAAGTACAGTCCTCCCCCCCCATGAGACTCATAACCTAAGATATCACAGAGGCAATAAATAGTAAGAAAGTAAAAGGATAGAATGCCAAAAATTAGTAGAATGTGAATATTACAAATGGCAAATCCTAAAGAAAAGAATCCATAGTAGTATTCATTCATCACCTACAGAATGAGCATTGGAACAAGAGAAACAGTATGGCCCAGTGGATAGGGCACGAGCCTGGGATTCAGAAGGACCTGAGTTCTAATCCTGCATCCGCCACTTGTCTGCTGCATGACCTCACACAAGTCACTTAATTTCTCTGGGCCTCAGTTACCTCATCTGTAAAATGGGGATTAAGACGGTGAGCCCCATGCGAGACATGGACTGCTGTCCAAACCTGATTAGCTGTACCCACTACAGTGCTTAGTAGAATCTCTGGCACATAATAAGCGATTACCAAATACCCCCAAAATAAAAACCCAAACAACAAAACGGCAAAACCCACAGGTTCATTCCCCATCTTACTGGGGTCTGAGCACCGTGTCCGAGGATGAGGCAGAGTTGACCTTCAGTTTGAAGGCAAGGTGGCCAAGGACAAGACTACACTCAAGGATGTGAGTGCCACGGTAAGAGGAGGTATCAGGAGGGATCTAGTGCTACTGAGAATACAGGATCCCTTGCCATTTGGTATGAGCATCATGCAGACACCAGTGGTTCAAAGGAGGAAGGCAAGTCCTGCTGTCAATGGGAGCTCTGAGTGAGTCACTGCTGCCAAAGGGATGATGGCATGTGCTGAGCTATCCACACTCTCCCCCATCTGCTTCCCCAGTGTACACTGGCAAGCCTTGAAAGAGACTGGTAGGGAGAATAGATGCAAGCATTGGCCCAGAGTAGATTATTTCTGAGAGCTTGATAGCAGTAGACAGCATGGTTCTCAGTGTGTGCTGCAGGTCACAGGGTTTCAACTCAGACTGCGGCTTGGAAAAGGGAAAAGGAGGGACCAGGGAACAAACTTCTGTGGCAACTTGGGGATGCCCCATGGCAGCAGGGGCTCTCGGTGCTGGACTCCGTGGCACCTGGCGTGGGCAGACACCAGTGTTATCTCCACAGGCTCCCTCTTTGTCACGGAGACTGAACCTGAGGAAGCCAAGGGTAGCACAGAGAACCAAGAAACAGATAAATATTTCTCACACAGTAGTGAAATGACACAGTTGTCCTTTTCCCACCTGGACAGACTGAAGTTGGAAAACCACACTCTAACATGAAATTCTCAGTAGGGCCAATGGGGAGGTTGGAGGCTGATTTGTGCTAGTGAGGATTTCCTCATACTAGAAAATTCAGCACAGAGAGATGGGAAATTGCAGGGTCGATTGCCGTGAAAGAATAGTTGGGTTTATCAATGTCCACATAGGACAATGTGTTCTGAGTTCATAAACAAGATCCCTGCCCTCAAGGAGCTCAATCTTACCACTGGTAATTCATAAACTGCCATGAATTTTGTGAGTCAGACCCCAGAGATTACATTTACCAACTATATTTTATTGTACTCTCCCAAGTGACTAGTAAATGCTCAGCACACAGTAAGGAGTCAATAAATATCATTGAATGATAGATCGATTCTCTTCTGGGTAAGAGCAGTTGGAGCTTCTTAATTTGATTAATTCCACTAAGACTGTAAGCTATCCGAGGCAAGGGATTGTATCTACCAATGCTATTATACTGTACTCTCTCAAGCATTTGGAACAATGCTCCTCTCACAGTAAGCACTTAATAAATACCATTGATTGATTTGGAATGGTATTTATTGAGGTCCCGCTAGCTGCACTTCACAGTATGAAGCATTTGGAAAGGTAAACGGAAAGGAGAGATATGTCATCTGCCCACCAAGAGTTTACACTCTAACAACAACAAACAGAAAGAGATCTATTCCAGATTTTCCCACTCCATCTCATGTCTTCAGAATTCTCCCCCAGTTTTTCACCATACCCTCCATTTGTGCTCTAGACTGACTGCTCACTGTTCATTTGAGAGGAAAATAAAGAAAAGGAGGAAGTGGGAGGGAGGCAGGGTAAATGAGGGAAGGTGAGAAGAAAGGAGAAGGGAAACAAAGATGTCTCTCACTGTAGGAAGGCATGGATTGCATAAGAAATGTAGTCTGGCTTTTTCCTGGACCCCTCCATGGAGTGTTCATGGCCACTGGTCAAGATTTCAAGCTTCATAATGATAATAATAAACGTGATATCTGTTAAGCACTTACCATGTGCCAAGCACTGTAATAGATATAGTTTGTTGGGTTTAAAGACAGTCCTTAAAATTGGTATTTCATCCCCATTTTACAGATAAGGAAACAGGCACAGAAAGTTTTACTGACTCTCCCAATATCAAACTGCAGGCAGTGGCAGAGCCGGGACTAGAATCCGGGTCCTCTGACTCCCAGGTCAGTGCTCTTTCCATTAGGTCACCCAGACAATGCTGAGGAAAAAACATTCTGGAATGAAGACTGGTTAAGTCAGAGCCGTGGTCAGGGCAGTCCATGCAGAAGGACCTTTTATCCGATAGGTGTTTTCTCCTTTGGCAAATGTTTTGGCCATAGCAGAGTCCCCATTGCTGCCTTCATGTCTCGGTTCCTCAAGCTGTAGATGAGGGGATTAAGGGTAGGGGGCACCATGGCATAGAACACAGACACCAGCAGGTCCGGTGCAGAGGGAGAGTCTGTTATCGGCTTTAGATAGGCAAAGCTGCCAGACATGAGGAACAGAGTGACGACAACCAGGTGGGGCAGGCAGGTGGAGAAGGCTTTGGAGCGGCCCGCCACCGATGGCATCCTCAGCACGGCTGAGAAGATGCGGATGTAGGAGCCCACGATGAGCACGAAGCAGAAGAAAGATAAGCCAACGGTGATGGCTAAACTCACATCTTCTGTGACACGGTCAGTGGAACATGCAAGTCTTAGCAACTGGGGGCCATCGCAGAAGAACTGGTGGACAATGTTGGGGCCACAGAAGGATAGAGAGAAGGTGCTGGTTGTGTACATGATGGCATTCAAACAGCTGCCGAACCAAGAAGCAGCCAACATACGTACACAGGCCCCGTGGGGCATGATGACCTCATAGTGCAGGGGGCGGCAGATGGCGACATAGCGGTCGTGGGACATCACCGTGAGCAGGGCCATCTCTGATCCAGCGAATAAAAACACGAGGAATACCTGGGCAGCGCAGCCCAGCAGAGAGATGGAATTGACATTTGTGAGGGAATTGAGGATGGATTTGGGGACTGTGACGGAGATGTAGCCAAGGTCAAGGATGGACAGGTTCTTGAGGAAGAAGTACATGGGGGTGTGGAAGTGCCGGTCAAGGGTGGTGACAGCAATGATGAGGAGATTCCCCATCAGGGCTGCAAGATAGACCAGGAGGAACAGCGCAGTGTGGATCAGCTGCAACTCCCGGATGTCGGAGAACCCCAGGAGGAGGAATTCTGTCACTGTTGTGATGTTAGACATGGTCTGGGAGATGTCATGAGCTGCCTCTGAGAGCTAGTGTCTGAAGAATGGTGCAAAGTCAACATTCCAAACTGAGCATCTTCTGAGTCTGCTATTAGTGTTGGGGGTTTTCTGGAGAAGAGCTATAAACAATCTCAAGAAAAGTTATAATCTGATGGGGCAAGAGGAGGCAGGAGTGCATTTTGGCCCAGATACAACAGCCAAAAAATTACAATTGTGGTATTCGTTAAGCACTTACTATGTCCCAAATGCAGTTCTAAGTGCTGGGCTAGATACAAGATAAACAGTCCTTCACAATCTAAGTAGGAGGAAAACAGTTCTTAATGCCCATTTTGCAGGTGAGGAAAGTGGGGCCCAGAGAGGTTAAATGACTTGCTAAGATTACCCAGAAGGCACATGGCAGAGTCAGGTTAAAACTAAAGTCCTCTGACTCCCAGCCCTAGGCCATGTGGCTACTGAAATAACACTCCTACTCACACCATTTTCAAAACCCTTACTAAACGACACCTCCTCCAAGTAGCCTCTTTAGATTTTGCTCTCATTTCCCTACTCTGTTGGCCTTCTCTTCTATGTCATCGATACACTTGAATCAGTACCCTTTGAGAATCTTTTAAAATTACCCTTTGTAATTTATTTTAATGCCTATCTCCTCAACTAGCATGTTAGCTCCTTTTTTTAATGGTATTTGTTAAGCGCTATGTGCCAAGCACTGTTCTAAGCACTGGGATAGTTACAAGGTCATCAGGTTGTCCCATGTGGGGCTCAGAGTCTTTCAGCTCCATTTTACAGATGAGGTAACTGAGGCACAGAGAAGTTAAGTGACCTGCCCAAAGTCACATAGCAGACAAGTGGTGGAGCTCCTTGAGAGCAGCGGTCATGACAGGCTGTAATTTTCCAACCACTTAGTACTGTACTCTGCACATAGTAAGTGCTCAATAAATATCATTCATTTAATAATAATAATAATTATTATTATGACATTTGTTAAGCACTTACTGTGTGCCAAGTACTGTGCTAAGTGCTGGGGGGCGGGGGGCACAAGGTAATCAGGTTGTCCCACATGGGGCTCACAGTCTTAATCCCCATTTTCCAGATGAGGTAACTGAAGTCCAGAGAAGTGAAGTGACTTGCCCAAAGTCACACAGCTGACAAGTGGTGGAACCGGGATTAGAACCCTTGACCTCTGACTCCCAAGCCCGGGCTCCTTCGACTGAGCCACGCTGCTTCTCTTAATCAATTAATAATCAATTTATTGATTGATCTAAGCATTAGGGTCTCTAACCTTTAAGAACTTTGATATTCACCCCACTCCCAATCACACAACACTTTGTCCATAACTTTATACTCCGCTGCTTCCCCTATCTGTAATTTTTTTTAGTGCTCAACTCTATAAATCCCTTAAGGGAAGGGATCATGCCTACCTACTCTATTGTATTGTGCTCTCCCCAGTGCTTAGTACAGTGCTCTGCACCAAAAAGCACTTAATAAATACAACTGATTAAGATATGATTCCAGGTAGAATCCAGATATATTTCCATGTCAGGGAGTCAGCAGGTATTTACTGCACCCTCGCACAAGACCATCCACTGCCCTTCATAGGCAGGGATCTTGGTCGACAGTAGACCTCCTCTCAAAACCTCCACCCTCCACCAGTACTTCTGACCCCATCTTCAACCGTTCACTTTCCAGTGGCTTCTTCTATATTGTTTGTAAACGTGCTGGCATATCCCCTATCTTAAAAAAACCCATCTTTCTCCCCACAACTCCCACCAGCTATTGTCCTATCTCCCTCCTACCCTTCCTCTCCAAACTTCTTGAGCAAGTTGTCCGCTTCTTCTCCTCCAATTCTGTCCTTGATCCACTCCAATCTGGTTTCTGCCCCCTTTGCTCCACTGAAACTGCCTTCTCTAAGGTCACCAGTGATCTCCTTTTGCCAAAGTCAAAGGCCTCCATCCTAATCATCCTTGACCTCTCAGCTGCCTTCAACACTGTTGACCACCCCCTTCTTTTGGAAACATTATCCAACCTCGGCTTCACTGACACTGTCCTCTCCTAGTTTTCCGCTCCTTTTCTATTTCTTTCACAGGCTCTCCTGCCTCCCACCCTCTAAACGTGGGAATCCCTCAAGGATTGGTTAGCATCCCCCTTTATTCTCCAGATACGCCCACTACCTTGGACAATTCATTTGCTCCCATGACTTCAACTACCTTCTCTACATGGATGATTCCCTAATCTACCTTTCCAGCCCTGACACTTTCCTTCTCAGGAGTCTCATATTTACTCTTGCCTTCAAGACATTTCTATTTGGATTTCCTGTTATCACCTCAAAGTTAACAAGCTCAAAACAGAACTCATCTTCTGCCCCAGATCCTGTCCTCTCCCTGTCTTTAGGATAACTGAAGACAATACCACTATCCTCCTTGTCTCACAAGTCTGTACCCTTGCCATTATCATCAACATCTCTCTCATTTAACCCACATACTCAATATGTCACCAAATCCTGTTGGTTTTACCTTCGCGGCACCACTGAAACCCTTCCTTAACTCTCCATCCAAATTGCTGCTATGTTGATCCAAGCGCTTATTGTAGTCTGACATAATGACTGCAGCAGCCTCCTGGCTAACCTTGCTGCCTCCTGTCTTTCCACAATCCAGTTCATACTTCACTCTGCTGAGTGGATCATTCTTCTAGAAAAATGTTCAGTCCACATCTCCCCACGCCTCAGGAACCTCCAGTGGTTTCCCATGAACCTCCACATCAAACGGAAACTTTTAATATCGGCTTTACAGTGCTCAATCACCTTGCCCCCTCCTATCTTACCTCCCTGATTTCCTACTACAACCCAGCCTGCACATTTCACTCCTCTAACAACAACCTGCCCACTGCACCTTAATCTCATTTACCTCACTGCCAACCTCTCACCCACATCATGCCTCTGACCTGCAGTGCCCTCACTCTTCATATTTGACAGATCACCATTCTTCCCACCTTCAAAGTCTTATCACAAGCACATCTCCTCCAAAAGATCTTCCCTAACTAAGCCTTCATTTCCCTTGCACTTGGATTTGCACCCTCTCTTCACCCCTCCCCTTCGCCCTCGCCCCACAGCACTTATGTACATATCTGTAATTTATTTATTTATATTACTGTCCATCTCCCCCTCTAGACTGTAAGCTCGTTGTGGGCTGGGGATGTGTCTGTTTATTTTTATATTGTACTCTCCCAAATGATTAGTACAGTCCTTTGCACACAGAAAGTGTTTAATAAATATGATTGATGAATTTATCGATTGATTGGTTTCTCCAATCCTCAAAAATCTCCAGTGGTTGCCTGTCCATCTCCACATTGAATAGAAATGCCTTGTTCTGAGCTTTTAAATTCTCAATCAGCCCAGCCCTTCATATCTTACCTGGCTGATTACCCACAACAACCCAGGCTACATGCTTCAGTACTCTAATGCCAATCAACTCCTTGTACCTCGATCTTATCTACCTCACCTCTGACCACTTGCCCATATTCTGCCTCTAGCCTGGGACTCTTTCCCTGTTCATATCTGGCAGACTATCACTCTCCCTATCTTCAAAGCCTTATAAGAATCACATCTCTTACAAGAGGTCTTCCCTGATCAAGCCCTCATTTCCCCTACTGAGGACCAGAGGGTGGGCTCTCCCCACATCTTACTGATAACTTGTGTTTAGCTCAGCACTAAACATCGTGTTTGGCATAGAATGAGTGCTTGATCAACCCCATGCATTTCAGGGGGAACTCACTGACCTGAGGTGGGTTTGTCCTTAATTTGCCCCGCTGCTCTCCTTATCCTGTGGGTCTGCAGGCCATCGATCGCATCTTGTGGAGGTTTGCTAACTGTAAAATAATTTTGATTTTAAGCACCATAGATTCTCTCCTGGGGCTGGACTGTTCTGTGAATGGCACAGCCTTGCCCACTGCAAAGTCCCAGAAAGGGGAGCTGTACAAGTCCCAAAGGGTCTCCAGAGTTCAGGTCTGGGCCAATGGGGCAGGCCGCCTGGTTTCAGAGATGGGGCTATTCCCAGGGCACAACCAGGGAGGAATTGGTTCTGCCTTCTCCTCAGTTTCAGATTGACCATGATAACATGATGCTTCAGCACCCTGAAGCCAACCCAACAGACACAAGCCTGGCGAAAGCATGGCAAGGAGGAACCATGACTCTTCCCTTCCAGACTGAAAGCCCCTTGGGGTCAGAGATCATGTCTATTAACTCTGTTGTACTCTCCCAGTGCTTAGTACAGTTTTCTGCCCACAGTAAATGGTCAATTAGTAAGATTGATTGATTTATGAAAACATCCTCCTACACAATTTCCAGATGCAGATCCTCTCTAGATCACCATGCCTGTATTTCGAATCTCTCTTTACTGACAAGTAAACCTTAGCATTATCCTTGACTCCTCTCTCTCATTCAACCCAACTATTCCAATCCATCACAAAATCCTGTCAATTCCACCTTCATAACATCACTAAAATCTGCCCTTTCCTCTCCATCCAAACTACTACCACATTAATCCAATCACTTATCCTTGATTACTATATCAGCCTCCTTGCTGACCTTCCAGCTTCCTGTCTCTCCCCACTCCAGTCCATACTTTACTCTGCTGCCTAGATCATTTTTCTACATAAATATTTAGTCCATGTTTCCCCACTCCTGAAGAAACTCCAATGGTTGCCTGTCCACCTCGGCATCAAAAAAAAACCTCCTCACCATAGGTTTTAAAGCACTTAATCACCTTGGCCCCTCCTACCTGACCTTACTACTCTCCTACTACAACCTAGCCCACACACTTCATTCCTTTAATGCTAACCTTCTCACTGTACCTTGACCTCATCTATCTCATCACCAACTTCTTGCCCATGTCCTATCTCTGGCCTGGAATGCCCTTCCTCCTCTTATTAGAAAGAAAATTACTCTCTTTTCCTTCAAAGGCTTATTGAAGGCACATCTCCTCCAAGAGGCCTTCTCTGACTAAGCCCTCCTTTCCTCTTCTCCCTTTCCCATCTATGACACCCTGATTTATTCCCTTCATTAAAAACCCCCTCTCCCAGCCCCACAGCACTTATGTACATATCTGTAATTTCTTTATTTATATTAACATCTGTCTCCCTCTCTAGACTGGAAGCTCACTGTGGGCAGGGACTGCATCTGTTTATTGTTGTACTGTACTCTCTCAAGAGCTTAGTACAGTACTTTGCACAGAGTAAGCACTCAGTAAATATGAAAGAATGAATGAATGAAAGGGGATCCAGAACTGAGACTGGACCTATTCCCACAGTTAGGGAGTGGGAGGTAGAGGAGGAGTCGGCCAAGGAGTCTGAGAATCAGTGGCCAGAGAGATAGGAGGAGAAGCAGGAGAGGACAGTGTCAGTGAAGCCAAGTTTGGGAAATGTTTCCAAGAGAAGAGGGTGGTGGAAAGTTTCACAGGCAGCTGAGAGGTTGAGGAGGATTTGGATAGAGTAGAGGCCACTGGATTAGGTAATAAGGAGATCACTGAGACCTATGAGAGGGCAGTTTGGGGGGCATGAAAGGGGTGGAGCCAGAATGGAGGGGGTCGAGGGGAGAAATGGGAGAGGTGGAGGCAGCAGCTGTAGAAAACTTGCTCAAGGAGTTTGGTTGAGACTGGTATGAGTGACATGGGTCAATAAGTGGAGGAAGCTGTGAGGTCAGGAAGGTTTTTTAGACTAGGGGGACTTGTGCATGTTTTGAAACAGTGGGGAAGACCACTGGGGAGTGAACAATTGATGAAAGTGGTCAGGGAGAAAAGAAGGGAAGAGGCAAGCTTTTTGATAAGATGCAAAGTGATGGTGTCAGAGGCACAGGTGGAGGGGGTGGAATTTAAGAGTAGTTGGGAGATATCCTCTTGAGATACTGCTATGAAAGACTAGAGAGGAGAAGAATTGTCAGGAAGAGGGAGGAACTGGTGAGGAGCAGGGGAAATTTTAGGGAGCTCATGTCTGATGGCTTCAATTTTCTCAACAAATTTCATGGCTTTCATGGTGAAGACAGGGATGCAGTAGCATAGCTGGGATATGATGAATTCCTGGAATTAGATAGCAGCTGTTTGGTTGGAGAGTTAGGAGTTGATCCAGGACATGTTAGGGAAAAAGACGAGATTTGATAGACTGAATGTGAGCATTGAAAGGGCACTGGGAGTTGAGGATAAAGCTAAGGTTGCAGACTTTGGAGGGAGAGAGGATGGTGGTGTTTAATATTCCAGGACGCTGTGGAAAAGAGTGGGTACCGTGCTTCAGTGATGCTGCCTCATCCCCGGTATTACAGAGCTTTGGACTTGGCTAAGTGGAGAGTTTCCAAGGTGCAGTTGGTTCATCATGATCTCAGTCCTGATGAGGCAGTTCTACTCATCTGCAGCACTCCTTGGGGCTCTCTCAAGGGAGAGAGTGTAACTTTTTCCAGGAAAGGGGGCTAGGTCAGTGTTGGCAATGGGTAAATTCCTTTTCCTGGAAATTTTCATCTGCCTGCTACAAATCACCAAAAATGGACTAACGGCTGACAAGGAGAATGCCAGAATCACAAGTGTGTTCAGAAGCAGAGAGGAAATTTCTCTGATGTTGATTAAAATGCTCATAGTTATGGTCTCGCGCCTGTAGAGAAGGACATAGAGAGTCACTGGGGAAATGATTCTCTTGGTCATGCTCAGGCATCACTCTGGGGGAGTAGCCAGGCCCGTGAAGGTGCCGGACCCTCTGGTGGTGTCTGTGCAGCACAAACACCATGTAGCCATTGGCTACACTCACGAGACCCATAAAGAACAGATCTTGGAGGGAGAACAACAATAGCATTGACTAAGGAGGCTATTACACTGGTACCAATGGCAGAACAGTATTTCAGAATAATAGCATTTTGCCTATTTGTTCTATTCCAGGAACCCATCAGGAACAATGGTGAAGGAACATCCACCAGCATATTGAGGATCCAGGAGAGGACACAGGAGGGGATAATGCACCTGGATAATTTGACTTTAATTCCTGCCCACTGGGAGGTGCCAGGGCTGATGGTAATGCCTGGAAGATGCTCAGAAAGCAGGTGGTGCAGATGGCCAAGCCTCAGGCCACTCTGAACAGGTAAATGAAGAGTTTACATCCAAAGTCCACCAGGAAATTTTTCATCCTCCGGGGTGACAGGGTGTCCAGGATGTCCTTGGCCAAAAGGGTCATGGTGTTGGCCAAGGCCAGGTGGGAGAGGATCAGGTCTGAGGAGGTCAGCTTGTGGCTGGAGGAGACGAGGTAGACATACACCAGGATGAAGAACATGTTCCCCAGGACCCCCACGCTGATCTCCAGCAGGATGAGGACCCCAAAGATGATCTCACTGGTCTCCATTTTGGGATTCAGCGCCAGGACCACAGAAGGCTTCCTGGAAGGCCACCTGAAAAGGTGCAGAGAGGAGAGGAAATGTTCCCTAGAGCACGGAGCACCAACCAAGGCTTAGACCCACTACCTACCAGCCATATCCTTGGATATTAAAGTAACAAGACTGTAAGCTCCTTGTGGGCAGTGGCTGTGTCTACCAAGTCTATTTTACTGCACCGATGCTTACTACAGTGTTCGGAATACAGAAAGCAATCAATAAAACCACTGATTGATTGACTGATTGAAACGCTCGAGACTGTTCACAGCTCTCACATATGTATTCATTAACTTGGTTCCCATGTCATGGCCAGGACATTAGCAAGCAGACAAGTGTGATCAAGTTCAGCCAGGAAAACTCCAAGTTGGGCTCAAGTTGACTTGGATCTGGGAAGGGTGAGAAAGCTTAAGGATCACCCCTTCAGAATTGAGAGAAATCTGTGCTGTGGACTACAGTTGTAGTGGGGTAAAGCATACCAAGTCTGCAGTCAAAATCTGAGCCCCTCCCAGTTCCACCTCTTCCCCCTGTAGATTGTAGACTCTTTGTGGGCAGGGATCACGGAGTCTATGGACTCTGTTGTATTGTACTTTCCCAAGTGCTTAGTAGTGTTTTGCAGACGGTAAGCACTCAGTAAATACCACTGATTGATCGATTGACCCATGACTGAGGAAACAGGAAGCCTTTGCTACTGGCCAGAGGAATGAGGTCACAGCAAGCACTCTGAGTATATTCAGTCAATCCCTTGAGGGCAGGGACTTGGTCTTGTTTTTCAGTTGAACTCCCTCAAACACTTAGTCCAATGCTATAATATAATTTCTAATAATGATAAGAATAACAATAAAATAGTAATAATTTGTGGAGTTTATTAGGTGCTTACTAGGTGCCAAGCAATGTAGTAAGCAATGGGGTAGATACAGTATATATGGAATAGACTCAGTCCCTGTCCCACTTGGAGTTCACAGTCTAAATAAGAATGAGAACAACTATTCCATCCCTATTTTACAGAGGAGGAGACTGAGGTAAAGATCATTTAAGTGACTTCCCCAGGTCATGCAGCATGCAAATGGCCAAGTCGGATTGGAAACTAGGTCCTCTGACTCTCAGGCCTGTCCCTGTTACATGAGGCAATCCTGTTTCCCTAAGCAACTACGTGGTAGATGGTCAACATGTTCTACTGATTGATCAATTCAGTCCCTTCACCAAGGTAGTCCTGCCTCCAGCAGAAGGGAAGGACAGTTTCCTTTCCAATTGTATTTTGGGGGTAAAAGGAAATGCAGTATGAGATCCTGGTCACTCTACTGCCATTGGCCTGTTGCCCGGGAGAGAGACTTCCCAGTCCCCATTCCAACTGGGACCCCCAGCGGGCCCTGCTCCAATTATCCAGGATAAGGCAATCCCACATCTTCTCTCGTCTCTATATCATATCCACAGAGATGTCTCACTGACACTTCAAACTCAGCATGACTAATAGCCATGGCACTTGTAAAGTGCTTCCTATGAGTTAAGCACTGTGCTAAGTGCTTAGGTAGATCTGAGACAATCAAGTTGGACATAGTCCCTGTCTGACTTGGGCCTCTGAAAAATGGTCAGGGCAGCCAAGTGAAGTATGGACTAGAGAAGCAGCATGGCTCAGTGGAAAGAGCATGGGCTTTGGAGTCAGAGATCATGAGCTCGAATCCCATCTCTGCCACTTGTCAGCTGTGTGACTGTGGGCAAGTCACTTAACTTCTCTGTGCCTCAGTTACCTCATATGTAAAATGGGGATTAAGACTGTGAGCCCCACGTGGGACAACCTGATTCCCCTGTGTCTACCCCAGCGCTTAGAACAGTGCTCTGCACATCGTAAGCGCTTAACAAATACCAACATTATTAGAGAGGGGAGAGACAGGAGTCAGGGAGGTCAGCAAGGAGTCTGTTGCTGTGGTCAGAGTTAGATTATGATTCTTGGGTGGGACAGGGACTTGTTCCAAAATAATGCTCAAGAATTCACTCCAGTGCTTGTCACTCTGTAATCACTTAATAAATACCATAATTATTTTTATAGAAAAATGAATAGGTACATTAATAAAGAAGTAATGTAGAGTGTCTACCTAAATACCTAGGGTTGCTAGGTTGTTGCGATTTCAATCCATGGCTTCTTGTTCCATCTTTAGATTATACCATGTGAGATATCACCATTTTTCAGCCCTAAATTCCCACCGCAAGAGCCCCCGGACTCCCCAACCTCCACTTGGTCCTAAAGCCCTGCTGTACTCTATCCTTCTATCACAGGTTTTGGGATGTCCTACCCACTCCTTGCCACCTAGTTTCCTGCACCCCTATTGTTGCCACCATTCATCAAGTGATTTCCAGGCATTTCCCTGAAGGTATAGGAGTCATCTCCCTCAGGGTCGCCACCTGGAGAGTTACCATTCACGACTACAGGAGGAAGAGTCAAGCGGAGGCCTATCCATTCCATTCCCAGCTTGAACAGTGGCTAGCGAGTGGAAGGCAATCTGCTACAAGTCAAAACTCACCTTTGCTGGGCAGCAGCGGCATGGAAGAGAGCCAAAGGTGGAGACTAAAGTTTTCTGCAGGGAAATGGATACACTACACGAATGATTGCTGATGGAGGTGGGGCTCTCTGGGGGAGATGTGTCCATGGAGTCACTAAGGCTTGGAAGCAACTTGACAGCATAAAACAAGACTTGTTAAGCACTTACTTTGCGCCAAACACTGTTCTATGCGCTGGGCTGGATACGAGTTATTCAGTTTGGACACAGTCCCTGTCCCATGTGGGGCTCAGACTTTTAATCCCCATTTTACAGATGAAGTAACTGAGATCCAGAGAAGTCAAGTGACCTGCCCAAGGTCACACAGCTGACATGGGGCAAAGCTGGAATTAGAACCCAGGTCCTTCTGCCTCTATCGACTAAGCCACGCAGGACTTTAATGAATGCTATTATTTCTACTACTGGTGTTTCAACTTCTACTACTACTAATAATGTTGGTATTTGCTAAGCGTTTACTCTGTGCCAAGCACTGCTCTTAGCGCTGGGGTAGATCCAAGGTAATCAGGTTGTCCCACGTAGGGCTCACAGTCTTCATCCTCATTTTACAGATGAAGGAACTGAGGCACAGAGAAGTGAAGTGACTTGGCCAAGGTCACACAGCTGACAAGAGGCGGAGCTGGGATTAGAACCTACGATCTGCTGTTACTAATCATTCTGCTACTACTATTATTACTACTGCTAATACTAATGAGAGTAATAACAATAATTATGGTCCTTGTCAAGCATTTCCTATGTGCCACGGATTGTACTGAGCACTGTGGGGTAAGTGCAAGTTATCCAGGTTCTAAACAGTCCCTGTCCCAAATGGGGCCCCCAGCCTAAGTAAGCGGGAGTAGGAATTAATCCCTATTTTACAGATGAGGTAACTGAGGCCCAGAGAAGTTAAGTGAATTGCCCGAAGTCCCATAGTGGACACTTAGCAGAGCCAGGATTAGAACTCAGGTCCACTGACTCCCAAGGCCAGGCTCTTCCCACTAGCACACTGCTTCTCACCATTCCCTACTATTAGCTACAACTATTTCTTAAAGAAAATGATTTATCTTAACCTCAACACTGATTTTTTCACCCATGTACCCTACCCCTAGTCCTCTTTCTGCCCTCACTCTTGGTAATTAGGAAGTGGATTATGAATGGCTTTTTTCTGTTGCAGATCATTTAGAGGGACTGATTGATCCCTTCTGTCTTGTTTGCTGGATCCATGGAGTTTCTTAATCCTGGGAGCTTGCCTCTTTGAAACAGGAGGCTCCCTGGTTACCCCTTTGGTCATCTATTGACATTTCAATCAGATCAGCAATCACGGGTATTTATTGAGCACTTACTGTGTGCAGAACACTCTACTAAGTCCTTAGGAGAGTACTTTGCAAGAGAACTGGTAGAACCGATCCCTGCCCACATGAAAATTACAGTCTAGAGGGGGCTTACAGTCATTTCTGTGTGATAGAATTATACAGGGTCAATGATCAGCCAAATAAAGGGGTGTTTAACCCTAGAGAAATGGGTTTCAGCCCCAAACCTCCCAAAGGGCGGCCTTCATGTCCCTGTTCCTCAGGCTGTAGATGAGGGGGTTCAGGGTCGGGGGCACGACGGTGTAGAAAACAGACACCATCAGGTCCAGGGTTGACGGGAAGTCTGAAGGTGGCTTCAGGTAGGCACAGGCTCCAGTAGAGAGAAAAAACATGATGACGGCAAGGTGAGGCAGGCAGGTGGAGAAAGCTTTGGAGCGGCTCTCAGTGGATGGAAATGTCAGCACGGTGGAGAAGATGTAAATGTATGAAATGATGATGGACACGAAGGAGATGAAACCGAAGCTCATACCAATGGCTACACTGACATCAACGACAATGTGCCTTTCAGAGCAGGAGATGTTCAGCAGGGAAGGGACATCACAGAAGAACTGTTGGATCATATTAGTTCTGCAGAAGCTTAATGTGAATGTTCCCGCTGAGTACATCGCCCCAAGCAGCCCCCCGCTGAACCAGGTAGCAGCTGCCATCTGCACACAGGCACCTCTGTTCATGATGACCTCATAGTGGAGGGGGCGGCAGATGGCCACGTAGCGGTCGTAGGACATCACGGTGAGGACGAACAACTCTGAAATAGCCAACATAATTGTTAAAAAGAGTTGGGCCACACAACCCCAGTAGTAGATAGAACAGCTGTTGGTCAGGGAATTGGCGATGGATTTGGGGACTGTGACAGAAATGTAGCAGAGGTCGAGGATGGACAGATGCTTGAGGAAGAAGTACATGGGGCTGTAGAAGCGCCGGTCGAGGGTGGTGATCGCGACGATGAGAAGATTCCCTGTCAGGGCTGCGAGGTAGACCAGGAGGAACAGTGCAGCATGGATCAGCTGCAGCTCCCAGATGTCAGAAAACCCCATGAGCAGGAAATTGGTCACTGTGGTGACGTTGACCATTTTATTGGAGAACTTATTATGGATAGCCTGCACGAAGAACAGAAATACTTTCAAAAAGAAAATTCGAAAATTCCTCCCTTGAGTTTACAGAATGGATCGCTCTGTTACAAGTCTCGAATGATATCAGTACTCCTGCCCCTTCCAGACAAATACAGAGTTCTATTTTGGCAGAACTCTTAAAACGTACAGTAGTCACTCTCAATGGGCTTTAAATTTCCCATCCCTGTGACTTCTGGGAATTGTCATCACTGAATGAGGATTTCTTACTTCGTGTTCCTTGTAAGGCCTTGTGCTTATTTAACACTCTAATTTTTCAAAAAAACTTTCACACAAGTTATCACATTTTGATCTCACCGCATGCCTGTCCAGTAGGGTGAGGCAAGCATCTCATCCTCATTTCACAAATGAGGTAACTGAGGCATGGAAAGGTTAAGTGACTTGGATGGGGTCACCCAGCAGGCCAGTGACAGAGCTGGGAGCAGAGCCCTCATCTCCTGACTCTGTGCTCTACATTCTGCACCAAAGAGTGGTAATACATTTACAGGCCACAGAAAGACTTGCACAAGTATACTAGGAAAAACAAAAAAAACCTATAGCACAATCAGAGTGTCATAGATGACCAGAAAAGATGAGTCTGGAATGAAGTGACGTTATTGTGAAGAAAAAGTGAACACTGTTTTGGAATGTATCAATCAGATTTTGATAAATAGGATCCAGGAAGTTATTCTTCCATTATAGTCTACACTGGCCAGTGATGCATTCAGTTTAGGCCACTTCACTTTCAAAAGGCTGTAGAGAAGCTAGAGAGAGTCTTATGATGAGCCACAAAAACAATTGAAGGGATGCAAAATAGTTCACAGAGGAAGTTTGAGGTACTGACAGAAGAAACAAGTGAAAATATCCTGCAGGCAAGAGGAAATGTGGGATTGTGGTTAGATGGAATTTCAGGGCTAGAGAGTTGGATTTGGATGTGATCCGCTGAGATGGGGGAGCTGAACTCAAGTGAGTGGATGAGCTTCCCAAGAGAATGGGTGCAAGGCAGAAAGAGTAGGGAAGCAGAATGGAGACTTGAGGAACACTACAAGTTCAGGGAGGTGAGGCAGAAGTGGAGCTAGGGAATGAAACTGAGAAACGGCCAGAGAGGTAGGAAATGAACCAGGCTAGTATCACATAAGCAAAATTGGGGGCTGAAAGCATTCCAAGAAGGGGTTGGTCCACAGTGCCAAAGGCAATCTAGAGGTCTAGGAAAACTATCACAGAGTAGTGCCCATCGGATTTGATGATAAGGAGGTCATTGTTGACCTTAGTGTGTGAAGTTGAAAAACTGATTGTGACAGCTTAAGAAGCGTGTTGGTGAAGAGGACAAGAAGGTAGTCAGTGTAAATGACCTGTTTCAGGAGTTTGGTATTCTTGAGTCATCTTGGGCAAGTCACCTAACCTCTCTTTGGCCAGATAGTTAGCTCCTTGAGGGCAGGGGTCATGTCTGCCAACTCTTTATGCTCTCCTGAGTGATGAATAGAGCACTCTGCACACTGGAGGCTCCCAGTAATTACAATCGATTGTTTGAATTTCCACATCTGTAAAATGAAGTTGTTGCTTTCTCTCTCTTACCTCTTAGACTGTGAGCCCCGTGTGGGACAGGGACTGTGTCCAATCTGATTCTCTTGTATCTAGCCCAGCTCTTAGTCCACTGAATGAATCCTTAACAAATGAAAAATAGCAATAAGGTGAAGAAACCACACAGACTTGGTTCCTTGTGTGGCATCACTCTCCATTCCCTGTATCATTCTTCCATTCAGACTCACTTGATCCGTAAAGAGTGTGGGAGTCCCCATCCTTGCTCATCTCCTCTTCAATGTTTTGAGCTGTGGCAGGAAAGTCTCTGGGAGCTAACCATTCTGTAGTATTCTCCCAGTGGTCCCCTATCCTCCTTGGAGAAAGCAACCCCTTTTCTCTGAGGGATTCCTCTGGGAGGATCAGCCCACAGCTCTGCTAGGGGACTTTGTTGCCTGGGAGACTCCAGAGCCCACGGGTGACATCATCCCTGAGATGTGGCACTGTTCAGATCTCAGACTGCTTGGCCAGAGTTGCCAGTCTCACCCATATATTCATTCGTTCATTCAATCGTATTTATTGAGAGCTTACTATGTGCAGAGCACTGTACTAAGCACTTGGAATGTACAATCCAGCAACAGATAGAGACAATCCCTGCCCAATAATGGGCTCACAGTCTAAACAGGGGAGACAGACAGCAAAACAAAATAGAACAAAACAAAACAAGTAGTCTGGCATAAATATCATCAAGATAAATAGAATCATAGATATATACACATCATTAACAAAATAAAGTAATAATTAACATATACAAATATGCACAGTGCTGTGGGGAGGGGAAGAGGGAAGAGCAGAGGGCGGGAGAAGGGGGAATGGGGAGGGGAGGAGGAGCAGAGGGAAAGGGGGGCTTAGTCTGGGAAGGCCTCCTGGAGGAGGTGAGTTCTCAGTAGAGCTATATCTCTACAATGGGTCCAGAATGACTGTGACCCTGGGCTTATAGTCCCTCTCTGCCACGTGTCTTCTGTATGACTTTGTTTCCAGTCCCTCAATTTCTCTGTGTCTCACAGTCCTCAGCTGCAAAATGGAAAGTAAATACCTGTTCTTCCTTCCACTCAGACTCTGAATCCCGTATGGGTCAGTTCTGTATGGAATCTGTAGATATTTTATCTCCCCCGCACTTAGTAGGGTGCTTGGCTCATGATACAAACTGCTATTATTATTAATATTATTATTACTACTTTTGTTGTTGTTCTAGTTATTGCTGGGGGAATGGGTTTTCCCCCAGGACCTTCCCCAGGGTAGCCGTCATGTTCTTCAGGCTGCAGATTAGGGGAGTCAGAGTGGGGGACACGATGGTGTGGAACAAGGACTCCAGTAGATCCAGCACCAACTCAGGGGAGTTGATGAAAGCTTCAGATAGGCACAGGCTTTGTTACATTCACCATTATAATTATGGAGGGGGACAAGATATACCCAGATGCCATCTATCCTATTTACTCACATAATTGCCAGAATATTTGCTTCATTAAAACAAGGGTGGGGCAGTTGTCTGGCTTGTAGAAAAATTAAGTCTAGCAGTAAGGCAAGGAGGAGGAGGAAAAAAAGGATGAAAAAAACAGAGAAAGGAAGGGAGAAGGAAAAGACATGTAAGGGGTCACTTGATACTCTATTGCTACTTCTATTACACTCTTCTAAGTGTTGCATACAGTGGAATCCAATGAACTGATTCCACTTCTCTTCTCCTCTTCCTCCCTTGGGTCAAACCTGCTTCAATCAAAAAACTCCCTTCCCCTAGCAAGAGCCAATTCTGCTGTGTTTCTGCACTGTTACCTTCCTTCTCCTCTTCCCCCAGAACGTGTCCCCATCACTGCTAACAAGTATGGGGTAGGAAAAGTAATATTTTATTTCCTCCTCAAAAATTAGCATGAGACAATTATGTAAGTAAATAAAGCATACAATTAGAAGCAGCTTGGTTTAGTGGATAGAACAAGGGCCTGGGAATCAGAAGACGTAGTTTCTAATCCCAGCTCTGCCCCAAATCTGCTGTGTGACCTGGGTCAAGTCACTTAACTTCTCTGGGCCTCAGTTCCCTCATCTGTAAAATTGGGATTAAAAGTGTGAGCCCCATGTGGGACAGAGTCTGTGATCAACCTGATTAAATTGTATCTACCCCAGCGCTTAGAACAGTGCTTGACACACAGTAAGCACTTAACAAGTATTATTATTATTAATAAAGTACTAGGCTAGATCCAAATGATAGTCCATAAATTGGCAATAAGATACACAGAACCGGCAACTTGGTCAACACATGTGTGCTAAGATGGCTAGTGTAGTGCTTGGAGAGGAAAGGGGAAGTATTAATCAGGAAGACCTTTTCAATGAGGTGATTCTTTGGGAGGGATTAGGGAGAGGAGAAGGGTGTAGCTTGGTGGAGCAGAGAAGGGAAGAGGTTCCATGCACAGGGAAGAACAGGATGGGGGTGTTGGACTTGTGACCACTGCAAGCAAGGTACAATTGGAAGTTTATGTTGAGGGTAGCAAGAAGTTTGAATTGGGTTATAGCAGCAGAAGAGAATAAACAGACAGAGAAGCAGCATGGCCAAGTGGAAAGAGCACAGACCTGGAAGTCAGAGGACCTGGGTTCTAATCCCAGCTTTATCATATACTTGCTCTGTGACCTTGGAAAAGTTACTTGATTTCCTCATGCTTCATTTGGGAATAAAAACTTGTGTGTGTTTGTCCTTGAATTTATTCTGATCCCTTCCACTCAACTTCTGTGTGACCTGAGGCAAACCACTTAATTAATCCGTGCCTCAGGTTCCCCATCCAAAAAAATGAGAATGACTGTCTGTTCTCCCTCCTCTTTAAACCAGGAATTCTATGAAGGAGATGGACAGCACTTGATATACTTACATTATACCTTCATTGGGATTTGGTACAGTACTTGGAACAAGAAGGGATAATTTTTAGTTTGCCCAGTGTGGCTGAGGCTTTGGCTGCCTCTTTGGTCTTTTCAGCCACACGCTCATTCAGAGGTGAACTTCACCATCAGTGGTGTCTTATCAGTCAGTAAATCAATCAGTAGTCTTTATTGAGTGCTTACTGAGTGCAAAGCACTGTACTAAGTGTTTGGGAGTGCACAATACAGTAGAGATGGTAGGCACATTCCCTTCTCACGAGTAGCTTCTTCAAAATAAAAAAGAATAACTGCTAAAAATACCAATATTAGCTACCCCTCCCAACAAGGGGCGAGCCAGTGGAACAATACCGCCCAAAGCCATATTTGGTAGTCAGCTCCTTTTCTATTTGAGACTGTGTGACTATGAGGATCAGCAGCTATTTTTTTTTGTTTTAGTCACTTGCAGGGATCACACGCTATGCCTCTAATGTTATCCCGTGTCACTATGTGCACATCGCTGACAGGTCAACCAGCAGCACCGAGGGGAGGGGAAAATGCTCTGGGACCAACTAATCCCAGAAATCTGGCTATCAAGGAGGGGAGTCTGGGTATTTTCAGAAATGTTTCACTTGGGTTGTCAGAGTGGATTTATGCTCATGATTTCACTCGTTTGCTCACACACTAATTATTCTCTAAGGAAAGGGGAAAATGAGCTTAGTGGCTAATAAAGTCTGCCTCGGACCTGGTTTTCCAGGGGACAGATGGTCTGCAAGCTGGAGCCAGTCATTCAGGTGAGTAGAATGGACCCCTCATCTCCCTCTCTCTCCCTCTGTGGGTTTCAGGCTCAGGAATCTGACTGCGAAGGATTTGCTGTGAGACTAGTCCTATGTGGATCAAGTCAAAAAATGGTTTGACACTGGAATTACGATTGATTGATAATGGTATTTGTTAAATGCTGAATATGGCATGGGCCTGTGCTAAGCAATGTGGTGGATGCAAGCTCACAGTCAAAGTTGGGGAGGACAACATGTAGAACACAGGAATAAGTGACAATGAAAGCTATTGAAACTATAGGATTCAAGACTTTTACATAGGCAAGTTCTCATTACTATTATTGATTTATTAGTAGTAATAATAAAAGTAGCATTTGTTAAGCATTTGCTATATGCCAAGCATTGTACTAAACATTGGTTTGGGTAAAATACAATATAATCAGGCACAGCCCCTGTTCCCCACAGGGCTCTCAGTCTAAGAGGGAGCCAAGAACAAGTCTTTAATCTCCATTTGACAAGTGAGGTAACAGATGCTCAGAGAGTTTAGGTGGTTTGTCCAAGGTTGCACAGCAGTCATTAGAGGGGGCAATCAATCAATTAATCAATCATATTACTTACGGTACATAGAGAACTAAACTAAGCTCTTGGGAGAGTGCAAGATAATAGAGATGGTAGACACATTCTCTGACCACAAGGAGCTTACAGTCTGGAGAGAGGACCTTACAGTGTAGAGGGAGGACCTTACAGAGGAGAGGGACATATTGGTCCAGGCCACAGTCCTTCGTAAAGAGATGCAGAAGGCTCCCCAGTGATCTAATGGTTTTAAAATGGTTTCTGGGCATTCCACACCTCCAGCGGGGGGTATGGAACTGTCAAGAGACAGTTGGGTGAGGAATTGCCCTACTTTCTGGGCAATAGGTGAACTGAACAGTAGCTGGTACATGGAGCCGGAGAATGGCTTGGAGGGGTGTGGGAAACAGGGGAGATAGAAGGAAAATCGAGGGTCCTGCTGTAATAATAATATAGTAATGGCGGTATTTGTTAAGCGCTTACTATGTGCCAAGCACTTTTCTAAGCCCTGGGGGAGATACAAGGTAATCAGGTTGCCCCACGTGGAGCTCACAGTCTTCATCCCCATTTTACAGATGAGGGAACTGAGGCACAGAGACGTGAAGTGACTTGCCCAAAGTCACACAGCTAAGTGGCAAAGCTGGGATTAGAACCCACGACCTCTGACTCCCAAGCCCGTGCTCTTTCCCCTGAACCACGCTGAAATTAGGGCTGAAGGTAAGCAAGCACTGCCTGTGTATTAGGTCTGGAATAAAGGAAGTTCTGAAATGGGAGTTCTGGTAGGGCAGGGGCGTGGGGCTTGGTGTCCCTGCCCACATGAAGCTGGGCCAGTGGGGGAGAGGCTGAGCTTCCTGTCCTGTCCCAGGTTCCCGCTCCAGATTCTGTCCCCACAACCTGCTGTTTGCTGTCCCTTTGGCTGTCAGGAACTACAGTCCTCTGTCTGTCCCAGTATACTCCACCTGAGGCTTTGCATGCCCATCTGTGTGGCCAATACTCCCCATCCTTTCCAGAAATTCTGAATTCTGCTTGCTTCTGGTGCACTGAGGTTAGCAGCAGTGAAGTTGTGGCTGAGGCCAATGCCATTCACCTTAAAATTGTTTTTTTCATTTTTTTTTTACTTTGACCACAGTTGGAAACTCACAAGGCTCTATATGTTGTATCATAGCATACATATCCTCAAAAGCCTCTTCTTCTCAGGTGCCTTCCCTGATTAATTGACCCAACCCCACCACACTCCCTTAGCACTTAACACCCTCATATAAATTAAACACATTGCTTATGTATTTTATTCCTTTCTTTAGCCTCTCACTATAAAGTCATAGTAGCATTATATGGGCATGAATCATGTCTGCCAACTCCATTGTACTGTACTCTCCCAAGAGCTCAGTACAGTTCTCTGCACACAAAAAGCATTCCTTCAATATCATAGATTGATTGATTGATTCTCTTGTAAAGGAAGATCAGTATTTTCTGAATTTGCTTCATTCCAATAGATTTTAAACTCCTTGAAGGCAGGGATCATGTCTACCGACCCAACTGCATTATACTCTTCCAAGTTCCAATATAGCACTCTACAAACAGTAAGTGCTCAATAAATACTACTGAATGATGATTATGTTGTCCAGTCTTTCCTTAAGGGATTGGGATAAAATGAGAGTTGTTACAAGACCTTTACCAAGCAGGGAGAATACATCTTTTTTGATTCTTATTTTAACCTCCTGTCATGATTATATAATGCAATTTTATGTACTGTGTCTGATTGAAAAAGCCTCTCAATTTTGGTCTCTCTGTCTCTCTATTCATCTCTGTCTCTGCCTCTCTTTCTGTCTCTTTCTCTGCCTCTGTCTGTGTGCCTGTCTGTCTGTCTGTCTCTCTCACTAACTGATTCTCTCTCACTGTTACTCTTCTGGAGGCCTCCTCTGAACCACTCTGAGATTCCAGGTGAATGGATGCCAGCGGATACTCCCTTGGGATCATGATTGTGCTACAGATCTGCATTGGATTCCCAGTGAATGTCTTCCTTCTCCTGTTCTATGGCTGGGTGGCTTCCACCAGACACAAGCTCAGCTCCTCAGAGTTGATTCACACCAACTTGGCCTCGGCCAACATCATGATTTTCCTCATCATGTCAGTTTGGGAATGGAGAAATTTCCTGAATGCTGTTGGATGTAAAGTTCTCATGTACTTTTATCGAGTGGCCCGGGGTCTCTCTGTCTGCACCACCTGCCTTCTGAGCATCCTCCAGGCTGTCACCATCAGTCCCAGCACCTCCCGCTGGGCAGGAGTCAAAGCCAAATTACCCAAGTGCATCGGGCCCTTCTGCATCCTCTCCTGGGTCCTCAATCTGTTGATAAATGCTGGCATTCCATTGTATATGTCAGACTCCCAGAACACCAGTATTCAAATCACATATGACCTTAAGTATTGTTCAGTAACTACTCTCAGTGTAAAAACCATTCTGATTAATACAGTTGTGTACTCTGTTTGGGATCTGCTGTTCGTGGGGCTCATGGGTGCGTCCAGCTGCTACATGGTGCTTGTCCTGTACAGACACCACCGGCGGGTCCAGCACCTTCATGGACCTGGCTGCTACCCCAGAGCGATGCCTGAGGTCAGAGCGGCCAAGTGTGTCATCTCGCTGGTGACGCTCTACATCCTGCTTTACGGGAGGCAGACGATCATGGTGAACGTTTTAATAAATATGAAAGGGAATGCTCCTCAGCTGATGGCCAGTCACCTAGTTTGGTCATTCACCTTTTCAGTGTTTAGTCCTTTTCTGATTATTCACAGTGACAGAAGGATGAGGAAATTCTGGAAAAGGGAATCTCCAGTTCGGAATATGGATCCCTCTTAGGATCCTGGGGAACTTTCCCATTCTTCCAGGTTTCCCCAGGAGGTCCAGAGTGAGCATGTCAAGGGTCTGCAGAATGGAAAGATGCAGAGTTGCCCCAAGAGGTGAGAGACTCACCTCCCAACTGGGCCTCTTCAGAGGGTCAGCAGGTGATGCAGTCATCTCAGGATGCTCTGTCTAAAGATTGGTAAAAGAGCAGTCACTGAAAATAGGAGACCCCTTGCTCGTGTCCTCCCTCCCTCTTGGCATTTCCTCCTCCTTCATATATGACAGACCATTTCTCTCCGCATCTTCAAAGCCCTACTAAAATTGCATCTTTCCCAGGAAGCCTTCCCTGACTATCTTTTACCTCCTAACCCTATTCTTTCTTTCTTCTTCATCAAGAAGTTCTACTGTACTCTCCCAAGCCCTGATGGTTTCTGCCACCCCTGAAGAAGTTTGAGCAAAGAATAGTCCCCCGATGTCTAGGGTGGGTTAGTCATTCCTCCAGCTGGAGGGAGAAGGCCAGAGATACAGTGAAGCAGCATGGCCTAAGAGATAGAGCAAAGGATTGGTAGTCAGGGGTTTTGTGTTCTTATCCCATCTCTGACACTTGCCTGATGAGTGATCTTGGGCAAATCACATAATCAATCAATAAATAAATCATTGGTATTTATTGAACACTTATTATGCACAGAACACATAACTTTTCCCCTCCTCTGCTTCTTCTTCTGTAAAATGGGGATTCAATACTTTTTCTCACTCCTACTGAGGCTGAGACCCCCTCCAGTGGGATGGATATGGTATCTTGCATCTACATCAGGTCTCAGTACAATGTTTAGCACACAGCAAGTGGATAAAAAATATCATTACTACTATGTTGCTCACCAAATCCCTCAACAGCAGAGACTGGGGACACTCTAGAACGTTGTAAGTCTAAATCAATCTGAAGGAAGCATTTCTTCTCACAGTTGATGCTGAGGATAGCAGACTTGCTCAACCAGGATGCTGTGCATGCCAACAATATCAGCAGATTTCTGAGGAGTCTGGATCAATTCAGAGACCAGAAACTATAGAGATTTACTAGTGTTTATGTACTTACTATACGCTTCTGAACATTGGATTGTACTTATCTGTGCCATGCTCTGACATTTATATGTATATGCCTTAAATTATGCTTTCAATTTTTGTGATTACTCTGTTAAGACTTCCATGTCTGTGTCCCCTATGAAAATGTAAGCTCCTGATGGGCAGGATTTTGCCAGCTTTGTACTTTGCAGTGGTTTGTACTGTGTCTTGTACACTTTTGTTGCTCAATAAATGCTATCACTACTACTAGCAAAATACCACCACTACTCCTACTATTTCTACTATTACTACCCGCCCCCCAGTAGAAGATTAATTAGATATGGTACATCCTTGAATTTCTGATGGAAGTCACGGAGGCCAACTGGCACATTTTTCCTCCAAGGGTCTTCTGCAGACCCTTTCAGAGAAGGATTATTGAACCAGATGAATCACGGGTTAACTTGATACTGGTGTTTTCTACATTCTCATTTGTAAGCCTGACTTAGGAATCAGGAAGGGCATGAAATTATTTCACTTGTCACTGGGAGAAATGTGTTGAGCGATCTCTCCTTCTCTCTCCCTGTCACTGTGCCTTTCCATCTCTCTATGTCTCTTTATCTGTATCTCTGTCCTTCTCTGTGTTTGATTTTGTCTCTCTAAGTTCTTTTAGTTTTGGATCCCCCAAATCGTGGGTAATTGGAAAGTTATCCTACATCACTATTTCCCTGTGCAGGTCCTGGTTCCTCGGGCTGTAGTTGATGGGGTTTATTGCAGGGGCATGATTACATAGGCTACAGACAGACACACGTCCAGAGCTGAAGGAGTGTTGGAGGATGGAATTAGATACTTAAATATTCCCACTGACAACAGTGAGGTGAAGATGATGAAGTGGGACAGGCAGGTGGACTACGCTTTGGACCTAACCTCAGTGGGCGGGATCCCCAGCACTCTGGAGAAGATGTGCGTGTAAGATACAATGATGCACATAAAACAGATCCATCACCCAGTAAGCAGACATGATTATGATGGTGAACTCCACCATGTTTCCACTGTCACCAGTGAGCTTCAGGAACCAGGGGGACATCACAGAAGAACTGACGAATCACTTTGGAGTCCACAGAAGGGGACTGAGAAGGTCACGGTCATGTACCTCAGTCCAGAGAGGCTGACAAAGATGCAGGAAGCAGCAGCCACCTGCACACAAGTGGCTCTGCTCATGACCACCTCATAGTGTGGGGGGTGGCAGATAGCTACATAGCAGTCCTACGACAAGGCCGTGAGCAGGGCCACTTCAGAATACCCTGCAGAAATGATGAAAAACACTTGCAGCCCAGGAAAGATACCGAGTTTCTGTCATGGAATTGAAAGAGGGCTTGGGGACCATGGTGGAGATGACACGGAGAATGAGGAAGGACAAGATTTTCTGGAAGAAGTACATGTGGGTGTGGTGGTGCCAGTTGAAGGTGGTGACAGTGATGATGAGGAGATTTCCCGTCAGGGACACCAGGTAGACCAGGAGGAACAGAGTGGCGCAGACCATCTGCAGCTCCTGGATGTTGGAGAGTCCCAGAAGGGGGAAACTGGTCACTCTGGTCTCACTGACCATGTTCTTTTGGGAAGTGATATGAGCTACATGTCAGGAAGAAGGTCCAGAAAATGTAAGACAAGTGAAATCCGGTTCTTTAAAACAACAACTGCAACATGGAAGGGCCCATGGAATGGATCCATCAGGGAATTGCACTGTCCCAGGGTAAAGTGCTCTGCAAACAATAAGCAGTCCATAAATACCATCGTTTGATTAGGCAGTAACCTTCTTGAGGGCAGGGTCATGTTTTTTAGTTCCCTTGTATCATCCCAAATGCTTAGTACAGTGCTCAGCACATGTGCCTGTTTATTGTTGTACTCTACCAAGCACTTAGTACAGTCCTTTGCACACAATAAGCGCTCAATAAATGATTGAATGAATGAATGAATAACAGATCCTCAATGAATATTTTTAATGACAATGAAATAGCAACCCAAATTTCCCGAATGTATCAGAAATGCCGGTATGCACCCAACATGGCACTCTCCAATGCAGTGAATGACCATGTAGGCAGTGCGACCTAATGGGAAGAGTATGGATTTAGGAGTCAGGGGGCAGAGGTTACAGTCTTAGCTCTGTCTCTGTGTTGCTGAGGGATCCTGGACAAGGTCTTTAATCCTTCTATGCCTCACTTCTCTCCTTTGTAAAAATCTGTATGAAACCTCAGCCCCCTATGTCCTTCCTTCTTAGATTTTGAGCCCCATGCAGGACAGAGCCTGTATTTGATATGATTATCTAGTATCTACCCCAATTTTTAGCCCATAGTACTTAATTAATGCCATCATTAATTTATTTTGGGGGGCCACAGCTCTCTCCATCTTCGAAGCACTCCTAAAATCATACCAACCTGACACCACCCTCAGCACTTATATAATTCATTCTTAACAGTAGTACTTACGAACGTATATGTTTATTTGTGTATTCAATTATTTCAGCCATTTCATATTGATTCATCTGTACTTCTACCTGTTATATTCTCATGCTTCCTATAGCTTGCACTATTTACGGTTCGTTGCCCATCTCATTGGATTGTAAGCTCCTCAGGGCCTCTTGTTTCTCACTTCTATTGTACTCTCCTAAGCTCTAAGTAAAGCATTTTGCACTGAATAGGGGCTCAATAAATATCTCTGATGGATTAATGGGGGAGTTTAATATTTAAATCCTAAAGGTGGGTCGCCTGAAGAAAGATGGCTGAATTTCAGAAAGAGGGAAAAAGGCTTCCTGGAGGTTCCTTTGGCAATCTGCAGTTCTCATCCCCATATTGCAGCCTCTGGTTCCTGTGGATCAGAATGCCTGCAGTAGAGAAGTGGCCTGGCCTAGTGGAAAGAACATGGGCCTGGGAGTCAGAGGACATGGGTTCTAACCCCAGCTATGCCACTTGATTACTGTGTGACCTTGGGCGAGTCATGAAACTTCTCTGGGCCTCAGTTTCAATATCTGCAAAATGGGTATTAAATACCTGTTCTCTCTCCCTCTTATGCTGTGAGCACCATGTGGGGCAGAGACTGTGTCTGACTTGATTATCTTGTACCTACCCCAGTCTTTGTACCATGCTTGGCATCTAATATATACCTGACAAACACCACAGTTATCTTCCTTATTTATTCGATGAGGCTGGCTGGTTGAAATAAAAATCCTAGAGAAAAGGGGGCAACATAAATCTAGTATATAATCAGAATATCACTTTGAAATGTCAAGAAAATAGCAGAAAAATAGTATTCTCTAACAATTGTAATCTTACAAGTATCTCTAAAGGGCTGGGCTCTGAAAGTTCCAAATAGAAAAATCCATGCAGATGACACATCCTGAGGTGTATATCCCTCCTATTTTCAATGACTGCTCTCTCACCGACTTTTGAATCAAGCATCCTGAGGTGACTGCATCTGAAGAGGTCCAGCTGGGAGGTGAGTCTCTCACAACATGGGGCAGCTCTTCACCTTTCCATTCTGCAGCTCCCTGACATGCTCACTCGGGGCCTCATGGGGAACCCCGGAAGAATGGGAAAGTTCCCCAGGACCCTAAGAGGGATCCATATTCCGAACTGGAGATTCCCTTTTCCAGAATTTCCTCATCCTTCTGTCACTGTGAATAATCAGAAAAGGACTAAACACTGAAAAGGTGAATGACCAAACTAGGTGACTGGCCATCAGCTGAGGAGCATTCCCTTTCATATTTATTAAAATGTTCACCATGATCGTCTGCCTCCCGTAAAGCAGGATGTAGAGTGTCACCAGCGAGATGACACACTTGGCCGCTCTGACCTCAGGCATCGCTTTGGGGGAGCGACCAGGTCCGTGAAGGTGCTGAACCTGCCGATGGTGTCTGTGCAGGACAAATACCATGTAGCTGCTGGACGCACCCATGAGCCCCACGAACAGCAGATCCCAAACAGAGTACACAACTGTATTTATCAGGGTGGTTTCTACACTGACAGTAGTTACTGAACAATATTTAAGGTCATATGTGATTTGAATACTGGTGTTTCGGGGGCCTGACGTATACCGTGGTATGCCAGAATTTATCAACAGATTGAGGACCCAGGAGAGGATACAGGAGGGGACGATGCACTTGGGTAATTTGGTTTTGACTCCTGCCCAGTGGGAGGTGCTGGGACTGATGGTGACAGCCTGGAAGACACTCAGAAGGCAGGTGGTGCAGACAGAGAGACCCCGGGCCACTCGATAAAAATACATCAGAACTTTACATCCGATAACATTCAGGAAATTTCTCCATCCCCAAGCTGACATGGTTTCTGGAATGCCCCAGCTAAGAAAAATCATGATGTTGGCCAAGGCCAAGTTGGTTTGAATCAATGCTGAGGAGCTGAGCTTGTGTCTGGTGGAAGCCACCCAGCCATAGAACAGGAGAAGGAAGACATTCACTGGGAATCCAATGCAGATCTGTAGCAGAATCATGATCCCAAGTAAGATTTCGCTGGCATCCATTAACAAGGAATCTCAGACAGGCCCAGAGGAGGCTTCCAGGAGAGAGAGAGAAACAGAGAAAGAGACAGTGAGGGAGAGGGCCAGAAGCAAAGAGAGAGAAACAGGGACAGAGATTGAGGGGCCTTTTCATTCAGACATATTACATAAAATTGCATTACATGATCATGACAGAAGGTTAAAATAAGAATCAAAAAAGACATATTCACCCTGCTTTGTAAAGGCCCTTTAACAACAACTCTCATTTTGTCCCAGTCCCTTAAGGAAAGACTGGAAAACATAATCATAAATAAATAGTATTTACTGAGCACTGACTGTATGTAGAGTGCTGAATTAGCATCTGGAAGATTACAATACAATTGGGTTGGCAGACATGATCTCTGCTTTCAAGGAGCTTACAATCAAGTCGAAAGAAGCAAATTAAGAAACTACTCACCTTACCCAGAAGAAAATCAGTCCATCAGTCAGTTGATATTTTGGAATGCTTATCATGTGCAGAGCACTGTATTAAGCATTTGGGAGAGTATAATACAATAGAGTTGGTGGAAATGATTCCAGCTCATAAAAAGTACGGTGTCTACCATCTCTATTATATTGTAGTCTCCCAAGTAGTTTGTACTTTGCAGAGAGGCTAAAGAAAGTAATAAAATATACATAATATATATGTGTTTTATATTAGGGTGCTTCTACACGTGTTGGGCGAGGGTGCTGGGGTTGGGTCAATTAATCAGGGAAGGCAGCTGAGGAGAAGAGGCTTTCGAGGATATGTATGCTATGGTACAACATATAGGGCCTTGTGAGTTTCCAGCAGTGGTGAAAGTAAAAAAAAAAAATAATAATAATTTATAAAAACGATTCCAAGGGGAACACCTTCAGATGCTGCCACACCTTCCCCCCTGCTACCCTCACTGCACCAGAAGGAAGCAAAATTCAGAATTTCTGGAAGGGGTGAAGAGCATTGGCCACCCAGAGGGGCATGCAGGACCTCAAGTGGAGTAAATTGGGACAGACAGAGGACTGTGTCTCCTGATGACCAAAGGGACAGCAAACAGTAGGACCTGGGGTCAGCATTTGGAGTTGGAATGGGGGAGAGGACAGGAAGTTCAGCCTCTTCCCCACCGGCCCAGCTTCATGCGGGCAGGGACACCAACTCCGTGCTCCATCCCCCCCGCCCCCCCAGCCTGCCCCACCAGCACACCCATTTTAGAACTTTCCTTTATCCAAATCCAAGACACAGTCGGTTCTTGCTTATCATCACCCATAATTTCGTAGTGGGACCCTCAATTTTCCTTCCATTTCCCCTATTTTGCACACCGCTCCAAGCCTGTCTCGGGCTGCAGTCACCAGCTACTGTTTAGTTCATGTGATGGCCAGGAAGTACCCAACTACCTCTTGAGAGACCAGGTCCATCCCCCTGCTGGAGGTGTGGCATGCCCAGAAACTGTCCATTAGATTACTGGGGAGTCTTCCTCATCTCTTTACCAAGGACTGTAGCCAGGAGCAATGTGTCCCTCTAGTCCTTAAGGTCCCTCCCTCTAGACTGTAGACTCTAGACTGTCTACCATCTCTATTATATTGTACTCTCCCAAGCGTTTCGTACAGTGCTCTATGCTCAGTAAATAATAAATATCATTGATTGATTGCCCCCTCAAATGACTACTGTGTAACCTTGGACAAATCCCCTAACCTCTCTGAGTACCTGTTACCTCGTATCCAGTGGAGATTAAAGACCTGTTCTTTCTCCCTCTTAGACTTCCCAGCCCACTGGGAAACAGGGGCTGAATCTGATTTATTGTATTATATCCCCACCAATGTTTAGCACAATGCTTGGCTTATAATAAATGCCTAACAAATGCCAGTTTTGTTATTACTACTAATAATGAAATAATAGTAATGAGGACTGTTTGTCTATTTAAAAGTCTTCAATCCTGTAGATTTAATAGCTTTCACTGTCACTTATTTCTGTGTTCTATATGTCGTCCGCCCCCACTTTGTGAGCTTCTGTGGGAGAAGAGGCCCTCTCCAAATTATTTATTTTGCATACACCCTGTTGACTAGCACAGGTCCAAGCCATATTCATCATTCAATAAATATCATTACCAATCAATCAATGATAATCCCAATGTCAAACTATGTTTGACTTGACCCATATGGGACTGGTCTCATAGCAAATCTTTTCCATTTGGATTCCTGCCACTGAAACATGCTTAGAAAGGGAGAAAGAAAAAAGAGAGAGAGAAGGAGGGTCCATTCTGCTCACCCTAATGAATGGCTCCTGCTTGCTAGAAGAACAGCTTGTAGGCCTCCTGTTACCTGGAAAAACCAGGTCTGAGGCAGACTTTATTAGCCACGAAGCTCATTTCTCCGCTCCCTTAGTGGACAATTAGTGTGTGGGCAAATGAGTGAAATGCTAAGCATGAATCCACTCTGACAATCCATGTGAGACATCTCTGGAAATACATGCTCTCCCCTCCCTGACAGGCAATGTTCTGGGATTAATTGGGTCCCAGGGCATTTTCTCCACCCTTTGGTGATGCTGATTGACCTGTCAGAGAACTACATAGAGACACAGGGCATCACTGGGGTCACAGCCTGTGATCCCTGAAAGTGACTAAAACAACAAAAAAAGCCACTAAACCTCATTTTCTCAGGGTCTCAATAGAAAAGGAACCTACTGTCAAATCTGGCTTTGGGAGGCATTCTTCAACTGGCAACTCCTTGTATGGCAGGGTAGCTAATACTGGTATTTGTTAGCACCTATTCCTATGTATTTTGAAGAAGCTCCTCTTGGGCAGGGAATGTGCCTACCTACTCTAGGGTACTGTGCAACCCCAAGCGTGTAGTTCAGTGCTCTGAATACAGTAAGCACTCAATAACTACCACTGATCTGACTGATAAGACTGGTTTCTGACTGACTGATAAGAAACCAATGATGATGAAGTTCACCTATGAATGAGCATGTGACTAAAAAGGGCAATGGGGACCCACTGTCTCAGCCACACTAGGCCCACTAAAAGTTGTCCCTGGTTGTGCCAAGCACTGTACTAAACACTGATAAAGATGGAATATAAGTATATCAAGTGCAGTCCTTCTTCCTCATGGAACTCCCAACTGAAAGGGGAGGGAGAACAGATATCTCATCCTCATTTTTAGGGATGAGGAAGATGAGGCACAAATAAATTAAGGGTCTTGCCTCAGGCCACACAGCAGCTGAGTGGAAGAGGCAGGAATAAAGTCAGACACACACACACAAACACACACACTTGTACATCATCATTAGTTCCTTCTTCTCTGAAAGTACAATCAACATTGTTCTCTGACTGATCCAAAAGATGTTCCCTAAATTCTGGTGGGTCCAGGTGGAAACAGATGTTGAGCATGTCTAAAACCATCTGCAAAATGAATGAAAGCCCACCCCCTCACCGTTCATTCAATCATATTTATTGAGTGCTTACTGTGTCCGGAGCACTGTTCCAAGGACTTGGAATGTACAATTTGGCAACAGATAGAGACAATCCCCGCCAAGACCCAGTGGCTATTGGTTTGCCTTTGTCTCAGAGCAACAAGGAGCCTGAAAGATTCCTCTGGCCATAACATCCTCCAGATTTCTGTTTTTATTTTGTGTATTTGTGCTTGCTTCATCACTCCTGATATGTCTATCTTCAGTCCTTTCTCCCATTATAGTCTTGGGGGTTGTGAGTCCCTTAAGGATCAGGGATTCTATTTCCCACTTTTCTATACTATCTCAGCACTTAGTTAAATGTCCTGCATGTAGTAAGCACTTAATGAATACTATTTCTACTACTAATAGTTCATGGTTGATGTTGGTAGAATCAAATGCTCAAAGGCACAAGTTCAGAAGAATATTGCAATGGATTCACATTTGTTTGTTTGGTTTGGATTTGCCCAGGAGAGGGGTATAGGATGAATACAGAATGGAAATACGTTACAGGATAACAATGGGGTGGAAACATAAGAGTGAGCTGAGGTTAAAGCAGCCCAGGTTAGGTGGAGGTGTGGGGAATGAAGTGGGACCAGTCGTGGTAATGGACTTGCCAATGGGATGACTGGAATGGCAGCCCAAATCCCCTCCCCAGTGGCCTCAGTGGGAGGGGAAATGTCCCCACTGAGTCACTTGTCTGTGGCCCCTTGTCTGCCGTTGGTGTGGGAACAGCTGCAGGAGGAGAAAGCTACTGACACAGAGTGTAAGTGCAGTTGTGGGGGATTCATGTCACAGTTTTACTGTACTCTTCCAAACACTTAGTACAGTGTTATGCACACAGAAGGAATCAGTAAATACCACTGATTGATTGACTGCTGTAACAGTCATTCCCTACCATGCTTCCCCTGGCTTTTCCCCTTCTCCCTTACCTTGTTGAATAACCTAGTCTGCATAATTTATTCCTCAAGGCCAATTTACTCTGTCTTTTGTTTTATTAATAATAATGATGATAATAATTGTGGTAGTTATTAAGTACTTACTATGTGCAAAGCACTGTTCTAAGCACTGGGGTAGATACAAGGTAATTAGGTTGTCCCACAGGGTGCTTACAGTCTTAATCCCCATTTTACAGATGAGGTAACTGAGACACAGACAAGTTATGCGGCTTGCCCAAGGTCACACAGCAGACAAGTGGCGGAGCCAGAATTAGAACCCACGTCCTCTAACTCCCAAGCCCGGACTCTACCCACTAAGCCACGCTGTGTCCAATCCTTCCTCTAGCCCGGAACGCCCTCACCCTTTATATCCAACAGAGAACATCTCTCCCTACCTTCAAAACTCTACTGAAACTACAACTCCTCCAAGAGGTTTTCCCTAAAGAAGACTTATTTATCCAATTTAGGCACAGAGAACTGAAATGAATTGCCCAAGATCACAGAGCAGGCAAGTGGCAGAGCAGGCCTTAGAACCCAGGTCCTCTGACTCCCAGGCCCTTGCTTTTTCCACTAGGCTATGCTGCTCTGAAATGATATGAAATGAAATGAAAATGAATAATAACATAGTTACAAATTAATATGATGAAAAATAGAATGAAATCTAACAACTAAGCAAGCAGTTCACTTTAATTCTTTAGCCAACCGCAGGCTTTATCAATGCCCTCATAAAATATCAGTGTAAGAAAATCACAGCAATAAAAAGAGAATGAATAGTTGAAGTGATGAAAAGAAAGAAAAGAATCTGTTTTTTTTATAAAGACAAAACTGACATATGAAGAGTTCAACTGATCAATTATTTTAAGTGAAAAATACTGGTTCTTCTATTGTCAATTTCTCAGACGTTCTAGAAAAAATTCTGCCTTAAATACCCTTAAATTTCCAAGAAATGATTATAGCTATAAAGAAGCATAAACAAACACGTTTTTAAATAGGTGAAGCAGACTGATAATGAAATATACCGTGGATTTTAGATTCACACCAAAATGCTAAATAGCTAAATAAATGCTTCAGGTGACTGCTGGCGTGATGAGACTTGTGTTACTGGAAATAAATCAGGGAAGTCTTGTCGGGGTTGAAATTTTAGGAACATGGGGAACTTCTTGTATACTGACTTTCAAAGTCCTTGAGGGCAGGGATCATGAATCCAGCTTTTGCTCTACTTGCCCAAGCATTGATACAGTACTCAGCATCCAGTAGTTGCCATTAGAAAACCAAATTAAAGAGCCCTGTGCTTCCTTGGAGACACCGAAAGTGGCAGCAGCTAGGCAACAAGGCTTTGCTCAAACCAAGTGTATAAAATGATAATAATAACTGTGGTGCTTGTTAAGTCCTTCCTATATCCCAAGCACTGTACTGAGTGCTGGAGTACTTGCAAGATAAATCAGATAGGACACATTCTATCAACGTTTGTGGTCAATCCAGGTACCAAGCTGGTGCGTTCAGGTTTTCAGTGGCTGGTCCAGGTCTCATCATCATCTAGAATGTCCATCTAGCTTCCCAAGCAGGTCCCCTTGAGAGTCATCCTCAATATCAAATGGCAAGATAGGATTGGTGGCCATGATGTTGGAATAAATCTGGAGCCCAGATTCAGTGACTGTATTGCAGCTAGAAATTCCAAGGGGGTAATTCAATGTCAACCTCTCCAAAAGGAAATATTAAATGCCAGAGGGGCGGTTCCCGACAGCATAAAGACCAAGCTATAGGACAATAGCAGTTTTATACAAACTCCCATAATTGATGAGTTAAGGCCATTGATAGCATGCAGTGCATGGCCAGGAAAACTCTAGAACAAAGACAAACATTGCAGATCTTTGTGCGATGGAAGAGCCTCTACAGGGACAAGGCGGGGGAAGAGAAATGACGGGGTCAAGGCAAAAGGAGGCACTTCATACCCTGGTGAAAAGAGTCTTGCCGAGTATCCTCCCCATTGCCGCCTTCATGTCCCTGTTTCTCAGGCTGTAGATCAAGGGATTCAGAGTGGGGGGATCCACATTGTAGAACACGGATACCAGCAGTTCCAGTGCTGAGGGGGAATTTGATATTGATTTCAAATGGGAGAAGGCTACCGTGGTGAAAAACACAGTAGTGACGGCGAGGCGGGGCAGGCAGGTGGAGAAGGCTTTGGTCCGACCCTCGGTAAAAGGCATCCTCAGCACAGCAGAGAAGATGTGGATGTAGGAGACGAGGATGCAAATTAAGAAGTTTGCAGCAAAAGAAACACCAGTGATTATGATCACATCAAGGGCAATGTGTGTTTCAGAGTAGGAGAGCTTGGCTACAGAGGGGACATCACAGAAGAACTGTGGGACCACATGGGATCCACAGAAGGGCAGGGAGAACGTCCCAGCTGAGCACATCATTCCAAACAGACCTGCGGTGGACCAAGAAGCGGCCGCCATCTGTACACAGACCCCTCTATTCATGATCATTTCGTAGCGTAGGGGGCAGCAGATGGCGACGTAGCGATCGTAAGACATCGCCGTAAGGATGAACAGCTCTGAACCGGCAAACAGAACCACGGAGAAGACCTGGACAGCACAGCCTAGGAAAGAGATGGATCTGTGGTTGGTCAGAGAGTTGGTGATGGTTTTGGGGACAGTGGTGGAGATGAGGCAGAGATCAAGGATGGACAGGTTCTTGAGGAAGAAGTACATGGGGGTGCAGAGGTGCCAGTCAAGGGTAATGATCATGATGATGAGGAGATTCCCCATCAGGGCAGCCAGGTAGACCAGGAAGAACAGCAGAGCATGGACCAGCTGCAGCTCCCGGACCTCAGAGAACCCCAGGAGGAAGAACTCTGACCTCACACTAAGGTTGGCCATTTGGAGATGTCCTGTCACTGCCTATGGAGAGAAATGAAATTAATTTTTTTTTCTTTCTCCAAAGAAGAGATCATACTTTAAGTTACAGGAGCATCACTGGATCCTCTGTCGCAAATTCAAATTCCCATACCCCACCAACAACCTCACAGACACATATGGACATATAGGTAACACAAACACACATGTGCATAGAGATAAAATAAACATGTAAGGACATAAAAAGATAGCAATTAATGGGCCTAGAGACACACAGGAAGAGAAATGAAAAACATAAACACAGACTCATATGTGAGCTGGATTCAGCTCAGACAACATGTAAGTACACAAAGAGATACAGTCAGGATACATAAATACAGGCAAAAACACAAGAGAACAGAGGCATGATGCACAGGGATGCTAACACAAATGCGCACCTTGTTCCTGTTTCCCTCCCCTAAGCACTTGGTATGCATTCAGGAAGCACACGATAAATACCATTAATTGATGGATTGATCTGGCTCTGTTCATTTTGGCCACCTGGATGCACTCAGTAAGCCATGCTGCTTCTCTATTCTCAAGAAGTTTTCAATCTTCTTGTCTGTGTTCTTGCATATTTTCCCATCACCTTGGTTTTCCTGGACAAATTCTCCCACATCTAAGAAACCCCCAGGAGTGGCCCACCTGCCTCCTCATCGAACAGAAAATCCGTACCATGGGCTTTAAAGAACTCAATCAGCATACTCCTTCCAATCTTATCTCCGATTTCCTACCACAACCCAGCCCACAAGCTTCACTCCTCTAATGCCAGCGTAGTCACTCTTGCCACTGACCCTTTGCCCACATCTTCCCTCCGACCTGGAACTCTCTCCCCCTTCATTTATGACAGATCCCCACTTCCCACCTTCAAAGCCTCATTAAAATCACCTCTTCAAGAGGCTTTCACAAACTAATCCTTCATTTTCCATACTGGCTCTCCCTTCTGTATCACCTAGGCTCTTAGATCTTTACCCTGTAAGCACTTGATAGTCACCTCCCCCCCACCCCTCAGCACCACAGCACATTTGCACATATCTATAATTCATTTTAATTTCTGTCTCTCCCTCTAGACTGTAGGCTCCCAATGGGCAGGGAACTTGTGTACCACCTCCATTGTATTATAATTTCCAAATGCTTAATATAGATATCTGCAAACAGTAAGTGCTCAGTAAATACCACTGATTCATATCACAGTATTTTACAAACTGATGCTTTTCTCTGCAGCTGTGAGAGGGTAAGTTCCTGGTAGGCAGGGAAAGTGTTTCATGCTTTTGCCAGACTTTCCCAACTGCTTAGTGTTGGGTTTTGCACCCAGTGAATGTGCAAGAAAAGCCATTATGACTACAACCACCTCTCCTTGCCATTACTGCTTAATAATACTTGAAATAATGTTATTTTTAAGGCACCTTCTCAGGCTTCCCTCCTTCTAATGATAATAATAATAAATAATGATGATGGCATTTGTTAAGTGCTTACTATACGCAAAGCACTGTTATAAGCGCTGGGGGGGGGATACAAGGTGATCAGGTTGTCCCACGTGGGGCTCACAGTCTCAATCCCCATTTTACAGATGAGGTAACTGAGGCACAAAGAACTGAAGTGACTTGCCCCAAGTCACACAGCTGACTAGCGGCGGAGCCAGGATTTGAACCCATGACCTCTGACTCCCAAGCCTGTGCTCTTTCCACTGCCTACGAGCTCTGCTCTGTTCTAGTTCTTCTTGACTTCTAGGCTCCCTTGGCCCCTGTTGACCATTTCCTCTTCCTTCAGGGCCACCACTGATTCCTCACTCTTCTTCAGCTCTCTCATTCTAAATCCCACTGGTTCTCCCTACACAAAATCTTCTGGCTTGGTTACTTCCTCTCCATCCAACCAGCTACACCTCTGGTACAAGCTCTGGTCACCTCACAACTACACTACCTCATTGAACCCCTTGTGGGCAGAGAACGTGCCTACCAACTCAGTTGTGTTGTGCTATTCAAAGCATTTAGTACAGTGCTCTGCATATGGGACACACTCAATAAATACTATTGATTAGTTGATTAGACTACTTACTTATCACCCTAACCCAAGCTGCTCTCCATTCAAGTCTACTCTACATAATAATAATAATGAATAATTATGGTATTTAAGCGCTTTCTATGTGCCAGGTACTGTAGTAAGTGTAGGGGTGGGTACAAGTAAATTAGGTTGGACACAGTCCCTGTCCCACATGGGGCTCACAGTCTCAATCTCCATTTTACGGAAGCAGTGTGGCTCAGTGGAAAGAGCCTGGGCTTTGGAGTCAGAGGTCATGGGTTCGAATCCCGGCTCAGCCACTTGTCAGCTGTGTGACTTTGGGCAAGTCACTTAACTTCTCGGTGCCTCAGTTACCTCATCTGTAAAATGGGGATTAAGACTGTGAGCCCCATGTGGGACAACCCGATTCCCCTGTGTCTACCCCGGCGCTTAGAACAGTGCTCGGCACATAGTAAGTGCTTAACAAATACCAACATTATTATTATTATTAACTGAGGCCCAGAGAAGTGAAGTGACTTGTCCACGGTCACACAACAGATAAGTGGAGGACCCGGGATTAGAACCCATGGCCTCTGACTTCCAGGCCCGTGCTCTAACCACCACACCATGCTGCTTCTCATGCTGCATACTGCTAAGGGGATCATCCTCCTGAAAAGGTGCTTGGCACACATGTCTCCGCTCCTCAAAATCCTGCACTGGCTCCCCATTTTCCTCCGTGTCAAGAAAAAATGCCTCCAATTGGCTTCCAGCCTCTCCTGCACATCTGTTCTTGTTGCCCATGATTAACTAGCCCGTTCTCTCCGCTCCTCTCACTTGACTCTCCCCATTCCACCCCTCAGTTACACGTTTTTCCAGGTTTGGAACTTGTTCTCTCCCCAAATTCCACAAACCACAGCCCTCCCTAGTCTCAAAGCCCTTCTGAAAGCCTACCTCTAAGCTGCCATCTGCAGTTGATTCTCAGCATCCCAAGTTAGTTTTCAACATTGGATATAATTCCATCAGCCATCTCTACCCCTTACTCACTTTGGATTCACTGACCGGAATCTGCTGGTCTGGAAGGCTTGTTTTAACCCTTCAGCTCCCAGAGCTCCCTTGCCATGACTGGAGGGTCTCCAGGAGGGATGGAGGATTTTGGCTTCTCTTCCCTCCCATGCAGAGTATGATGGGCTCTCACCGAGGCCAAGCCTTTCTGGAAAAAGCTCCTTTCTATTCCATGTGGGATTATGCCTAGAGGGCTTGGGCCAGACATTGGGCTGAGGAGCCTCATTATGTCTTGTTCAGGGCTGGGTCCCTTGGGGTCTGGCACAGCTCAGACCTTGTCCCCTCCCCCCAAGAAGGGGAAGTAGCCCAGACTCAAATAACTGTCCCATGTGGACCAGGTGACTCACCAGCCCGATGTGTCTTTCAGGAAGAAATTCCAGTCAAACTGTGAAAAAGATGAAGCATCTAAAGTGACTGATGGATGGGCCTGGATATGTCCCCCACCCTGAATTTTCCAAGCACTTTCTGACTCTATCCTCATAACATTCCTACTACGTGGGGGGAGGATTCATTTAATATTCCCATTTTACAGATGAAGTCATTGAGGCCCAAAAAACATTTAGTAAGTTGCTCAGAGATATTCTGTAGCAGACTACTGGCTGAGCCATAGCTAGAATTTGGGTTTCTGGACTCCCTACCCCATTAATGTTGCCCTAGGCCATGCTGTCCGGTATAGGTGAGCCTCATAGTTTGGTGGGGGGATGAACTGGGCCATCCCACTAACATTCCCTTCTTAATGCCACTGACCACACCCTGTCCTTCAAAATCTGTCCTATACGGTGATTAAACTAAATTAAGGATAGCGGAAATCGTAGTGTAGTAGGGGAAATAAAGTAGTAGGGAAAATAGCCTCCCTCACTCCCATTCTTGGTCCCAAACACCTATTCACAATCCATTCCTGGACTTGTTCATTCTCTCTCTCTCTTCCATCTCCTCCCCCTCCTACTTTAATATTCTTCCACTCCTATTCCTGCTTCCCCACTTCTGCCTTCCCATGCCATCTCTCCCTCAGCTCCAGTAAAGCTACCAACATCATCTGTCATTCTGAGAAAAGTGGTGATCTTGATTTCCCCCAGCCCAGCCCAGCCCAGCCCAGCCCAGCCCAGCCCAGCCCAGCCCAGCCCCTCCACTGTGCATCCCTGCACCGTGCAGAGACTGTATCTGGCCAACACCTGCTACCCGGCCGAGAAGAGGTCCACAAGCAGGTGAGTCACCTTTAACGTTTCCCTTACCCAACCATCACACCTTGCTCACATTGATCGGCCAATCAATTAATCCAGAAATCAGTGCTGTTTATTGAGCACCTGACTCACCTACATTGAATACCTCAATCCCCTGTATCTCACAGTCAAACCACTGTCCGTGTCATCCCTCTGGTCCACGGCTCCTCCCTATTTATACCCCACAGTCCACCACTCTCCTCACCTTAAAATCCTTTCTAAAATCATATCTTCTCCTAGAGGCCTTCCCTGACTAAGTCCTCATTATCCCTAACTGCCCTCTCCTCTATGATGCCTATGCATTTGTCTGAGTATGCATTAATTACTTTACACACCCCACAGTAGGTATGTAGGTACAGTCTGGCATTCTATTATTTCCCCTACCTGTAGACTGTAAGCTCCTTGTGTAGATACAAGTCAGGAATTTGGAGATACAATCAGGGGTCTCAGCTCTTCTACCTTCCAGTTGGAAGCATGACAGGCTATCAGTGAGACCAAACATTTCCAAAAAGGCTCCCTGCTATTCCTTGTGAGATTCCACCTCAGGGGAGGAGGCAGATGTTGGGCTGAGGAGACTTACTATAGCCCCTGAGGTCTGGCACTACTCGGGTCCGGCCCCACGGGTAGGGTAGCGGGCCCTCTCCCAGGTGACTGCCCCCTGGGGACCATGTGACTCCCCACACTAGTTTGTCTCACCGGAAGATCTAGTCTAGCTGGGGTCACTTCATAAAGAAGTTGCCTCATCTGCTTCTAGATCATAGGGTGGTCACTTTAATCGAGCGAGTTCCAACTGGCCCATCCCAACCCTGTTCTGGCCTCTTTAATATTCTCTCTTGGTCTTCCACTGACCATGCCCTATTCTGCCCATATCCATCTTACACATTGATCCCTCTCTAAACTGCCATCCCCACTCACTCCAAATGCTTTCCAGTGATGCAAAATTGGTTCTGTAAGTTTCCCTAGATGCAAAGAACCTATGCCTTGGTTCAGTCCTACTCTTGAAAGTGATTTGTTTAGTGCTCTGCTTTCAGGAGATGCTCAATGAATACAACTGGTTATCTGATTGAAGGAAAAAACATATCAAGGAGGCCAGTGAGTTCTTTGAGAGACTGACAGAATGGCAGTAGCAAGACAGCAAGGTTCAGGCCGAACAAATTGATCAATCTTAAATCAATCAATCAGAAGCAGCATGGCTCAGTGGTAAGAGCACAGGCTTGGAAGTCAGAGGACATGGGTTCTAATCCCAGCTCTGCCACTTGCCTGCTGTGTGACCTTGGGCAAGCCACTTAACTTCTCTGAGCCTCAGCTACCTCATCTGTAAAATGGGGATTAAGACTGTGAGCCCCTCATGGGACAACCTGATTACCATGTATCTACCCCGGAGCTTAGAACAGTGCTCAGCACATAGTAAACATTTAACAAATACCATAATTATTATTATTATTGGAGCATTTCCTCTGTGCAGAGCTCTGAAGTAAGTGTGTGGGAGAGTGTATGGTAGAATTGGTGGACAGGATCCCTGCCCTCAATGATCTTGCAATCTAGTGAGACAGTGAAGTGTTTTCCCATCTGTCCATCCATCCATCCATTATCATATCGAACAGAGACTTCTTACCACTGGCTTTAAGACATTCAATCACTTTTTTTCCTTCTACCTCTCCTCGCTGCTATACTGCAATCAGGGCCACCCACTTCACTCTAATACCAACCTACTCACTGTTCCTTATTGTCTTCTGTCCTGCCTCCAACGCCTGGCCCGCCTCCTCCCTTGGATTTGGAAGGCCCTCTTTCCTTCATGTCTTACAGACCACCACTCTGCCCAACTTCAAAACCCTACTAAAATCACATCTTCGCCAAAAAGGCTTCCGTGCCTTAGCTCCCATTCCCTAAAGCCTTCCATTTCCTCCCTCCCTGTTACGTACAAGACTGGGGATCCCTGTCTAGCAAACCCCACTCCTGCAACTCCTAGCAAACCACCACCCCTTGATTTTGGAATAAGAGGTTTTTTACTAATAATAATTGTGATATTTGTTAAGGGCTCACTATATGCCAAACATTGAACTAAGTGCTGGGGTAGGTACAATATAACCAGATTGGACACAGTCCCTGTCTTAAATGGAGCCTAGAGTCTAAGGGGGAGGGAGACAGGCATTTATTCTCCATTAAAGTAGATTAGGGATAGGGGAAAGTATGATGGATCACAAGGGCCCTATGGGGCAGTCATATGGGGCAGAGCCGCTACCTGGGCTGTTGGGACAGGGCCTGAAGCGGAGCTGGATCTCAGGCGACCCAGCCCCCAACAGTACATAATGAGGCTTCTCAGACCAACATCTGGCTCGTCTCCTGGGGGGAATCCCATGTGGAATAGCAGGGAGCTTCTCCAGAAAGGTTTGGCCTCACTGAGAGCCTGTCATTCTCCAAACTGGAGCAAAGAGGAATCAGGATCCTCAATGCCTTCCGGAGACTCTCCTGCATATGCCAGTGATTTCTGTCAGGTGAAGGGTTAAAATGAGCTTTCCAGACCAGCAGAGCCTGGTCAGTGAATTCAAAATGCATGAGGGTTAGAGAAGCCTTGATGGACTCATATAGGATGCTGAGAACAACCCTGGGAGGCTGAGAATTGATTGCAGAAGGCAGGTTTTCAGAAGGCAGGAATGACTGGTGAGTTGAGGTTAGAAAGGAAGACACTTTTTAAGGAGTATGTGAAAGAGCTCCTTCTAAACATGAAACACAATGGATTTCCCATGAAGCGGTGAGTCTTTGACAGATTCAGGGAGGGGGCCAAGCCAAAGAGTCACAAACTGCCGGGGAGGAGAGGCCCTTGGCTCTCCGCAGCTTTGTCCATGCAGAATGGCTCATCATCTAGTATGTAGGAGATATGGGCATAGGGCACCCAACCAAGAAGAGGAGTGAGGCTGTCTCTGTGTGTCATGGGGTCCCTGTTGTAGATCCCCAGATGGCTACAACAGCTTGGCTTAGGGGAAAGAACATGTGCTTAGGAGTCAGAGGTCATGGGTTCTAATCCCGGCTCTGCCACTTGTCAGTTGTGTGAGTTGGGGCAAGTCACTTCACTTCTCAGTGCCTCAGTTACCTCATCTATAAAATGGGGATTAAGATTGTGAGCCCCATGTGCAACAACCTGATTACCTTGTATCTACCACAGTGCTTAGAACAGTGCTTGGCACATAGTAAGTGCTTAACAAATATCACCATCATTATTATTATTATTAGAATGGAGAAAGACTGACTGATCCATCAGTGGTATTTATTGCATGCCTCTTGAATGCATATCGAGTGCTGGGGAGAGAGCAATAGAAACAAGGGATGTCTCTTAGTCTCGGAGGGCTTACAATCTAGTGAGGAGCTTACAGTCTTCATGATCCAAAAGTGGATCAAGAGGAAATTTAGAAATAGAATTGTGTGCACAGACACAGCAACATCATACTAAGGAACTATGTAATCTCTTCCCTCCCTCATCTCATCATCAACTTCTTCTTTCTCCTAATTGTCTTTTCTTTCTGGCTATTTCAACCTCGTAGGTTTTTTCTCCTTGATCCCTATTAGCTCTCTGCTGGAATTTTGGGCCTGCATTTTGTGAATTTATGCATTTTTTTCGTATAATACCATTTGTCATAATGCATGTGTGGCCTTGCCGCCGTGCATATATTCATTTGTAGGCTTATGCATGTTTGGGAGAATCTATGTTTGTGTTGGTGACCATGTATCTGTGAGTTGGTGATAGTACTTGTGTGCTCTGAATTGATCCTTTTTTACGAATAACTACATATTTTCAAAACTATGTGTCAGTGCTTGTTCTTTTAATATGTCCAAGTGGGTCTGTGCATTGATTGTTTTCTTTCTTTATCCATGTGTGTCTATGTGTTTGCTTATTTTCCTATATGTCCATTTGTGTGCTTGTTGGTGTGTTTTGGGACTTGGAGGGTTGGATCCCATGAAACCCCCCCCAAAACTATCCATTTTCTTTTCCTCTTTTAGGTAGACATAACATCTCCCCAAAATGGCCAACCTTACTTTCAAGCCCGAGTTCATCCTGCTGGGGTTCTCCGATGTCCGGGAGCTGCAACTGGTCCACGCCGCGTTGTTCCTCCTGGTCTACCTGGTGGCCCTGATGGGCAATCTCCTCATCATTGCCATCATCACCCTTGACATGCGTCTCCACACCCCCATGTACTTCTTCCTCAAGAACCTGTCCATCCTCGACCTCTGCCTTATCTCCGTCACTGTCCCCAAATCCATTATCAATTCGTTGACCGACCGCAGATCCATCTCTTTCCTGGGCTGTGGTGTCCAGGTCTTCTCCGTGATTCTGTTTGCCGGTTCAGAGCTGTTCATCCTCACAGCAATGTCCTACGACCGCTACGTCTCCATCTGCTGCCCCCTGCGCTATGAGATCACCATGAACAGAGAAGCCTGTAAGCAGATGGTGGCCGCTTCCTGGCTCACTGCAGGTCTGTTTGCAGTGACATCTTCAGCTGAGATGTTTTCTCTGCCCTTCTGTGGGTTCCCTGTGATCTTACAGTTCTTCTGTGACATTCCCTCTGTAGCCAAACTCTCTTGCTCTGCTCCACACATTGCCCTAGATGTGATCGTAGTCACCGGGGTTTCTTTGGGCGCATCCAGCTTTATTTGCATCCTCATTTCTTACATCTGTATCTTCTCTGCCGTGCTGAGGATGCCATCCACTGAGGGCCGGACCAAAGCTTTCTCCACCTGCCTGCCCCACCTTGTTGTTGTGACCTTGTTCCTCTTCACCGGGAGTGTTGAACACCTCAAACCACCCACGGCTTCCCCCTCCCTTCTGGACTTGTTGGTGTCCATGTTCTATGTGGTGATGCCCCCTACCTTGAACCCCCTCATCTACAGCCTGAGGAACAGGGACATTAAGGTGGCGATGAGGAGAGTCATAGGTGGGACTCTTTTCTCCAAGGATAGAAAGTTCCACCTCATGCTTTGACCCTATACTTTTTCTCCCTTGGATTGACTCTGTACAGATGCATCATCCTGTGAAGTTCTGAAATATTTCTCTTTGTTGAAGAATTTTCCCACTGCCATGCTGCATGCTATCAATGTCCTCCATTGGATTGTTTCAGGAGTTTGTATTGAGCTGTTATTGCCCTGTGGATAGGATGGTTCAATCAATTAACAATAATAATAATAATAATAATGATAATGGTATTTTTTAAGTGCTTACTATGGCCAAGCACTGATCTAAGCACTGGGGTGGATACAAGGTAATCAGGTTGTCCCACTTGGGATTCACAGTCTTAATCTCCATTTTACAGATGAGGTAAGTGAGGCACAGAGAAGCTAAGTGACTTGCCCAAAGTCACACAGTTGATAATTGGTGGGGCCAGAATTAGAACCCATGACCTCTGACTCCCAGGCCCGGGCTCTTTTCAGTAAGCCACACTACTTCTCCTTAATCACTCAGTCAATCACTCAACAGTACTTACTGAGCATTTACTCTCTCCAGATCACTGTTCTGTGTGCTTGGGTGAGTTCAATAGAGTAGGTAGACACAGTCCCTGCTCTTAGGAAGCTTACAATCTAGAGGGAGAGAAAGACATTAAAATAAATTGCATATAAGGGAAACATATGTTTAAGGATATATTCATAAGTGTTGTGGGAAGGCTCCTCATACCAGAGTCCCTCTCTGACTCCATATACTTCTTTTTTAAGAGGTTGCTCTTTCCTCATTTTTTTGTCTTCTAATTGAAATATAATCATTTATTCTAGATTCCAGATTTATTCCTATCTTATGTGTACCATTTCTGCTTTGCCATTTGATAGTGAGTGTGTTTCTCAAGTGAATCTACCCAAGTGCTTGGTTGTCTTGTATGAAAGGAGAGGAGGTTAGCACTCCCCTTGAGAAGGATGGAAGAGGTCCTAGTGGCCTTTACAACACACATATGGTTAAGGCATTGCCACCTACTTCGTGGCATCTAACCAAGTTTTAGAGAAGCAGCGTGGCTCAGTGGAAAGAGCCCGGGCTTGGGAGTCAGAGGTCATGGGTTCAAATTCCAACTCTGCCCCTTGTCAGCTGTGTGACTGTGGGCAAGTCACTTCACTTCTCTGTGCTTCAGTTCCCTCATCTGTAAAATGGGGATGAAGACTGTGAGCCTCATGTGGGATAACCTCATTCCCCTGAATTTACCCCCGTGCTTAGAACAGTGCTCTGCATGTAGTAAGCGCTTAACAAATACCAACATTATTATTATTATTTCTATACGACTGTGAGACCTGGACCGGTCACTGAAGACTTGGGCACAACTTCAGCTTTGTAGCTGGATCGGTCACAGCTTTGTAGACTCTTGGTTTGGTTCAAAATATTGCTGCTTTGAGGCTGCCACTCTCTGTCAGTCATAGGACAGACAGGCCTCCTGACTTTGGTTTACATAATAATGGAATAATAATAATAATTTAACACTTACTACGTGCCAAGCATTGTACTTAGTGCTGGGGAGAATGACCAAGTGCAAGATAACCTGGTTGAACACAGTTCCTGTCTTACAGGGGGCACAAGTCTAAATGTGATTTCCTTCAATCACACAATCCAGCAATCACTCCACTCAATCCCCCAAAATATCTTTGCTATGTCCTGAGTACCTATTAGGTGCAGAACATTGTACCCATTTCTTGGTAGTGTACAACACAAACAAGGAACATGACCCCTGTCCTTAAGGAGTTTGAAAAGGGGTATACATTAAGTTTCCTGTCTTCCTAAAATCCCAACCCCAAAAAGACTTTCCTGATTAATTCTCACCATAGTGTGTTTATTATCTCATCAGCAACCTGAAGCATGCACTTACCTGCACCCATCTTCAGCATACCTGTTTATAAGCATAATAAATTGTGTATTCAATTATTCATTTTTATTAGTTTCTTTGTAAATATGTTGATATCTGCCTCCCCCATTTTATGGTAAGTTCTTTTTGGGTAGAGAATATGTCACGTGCTCAGTACAGTTCTTTTCATTCCGTATGTACTCAATATTTGGCTGATTGATTGACTCACTGATTGATGTAGGATGGCAGCAGAGGTCAGGGAAAATGAACATGTTGAAGATGATCACTGGGACTGATCTGTGTGTGAGGGAATGTTCTGGACACCAGGTAATAGACATTAGCTGGATACAGCTTCTGTCCAGCCTATGGAACACAGAGGGGAGAGGTCGGAGGGGACTATGGATTGCCTCATTTCTCAAAGTGAAAACCAACAGTGAGACTTTGAGTGGTGCTGAAGACCACGTTAAGAGATGTGGTAGGAAAATAGAGGACAGAGTTGGGGGAGTAAGAGAGGGAGAGAACCTGGAAGAAAGAGGCTGGATGGATCTCAGAGGAGAAATGGAGGAGATATAGGAGGGAGAAGAAGAGAATGACCAGCACAAGAGTGCACGATAGGTCAGACTTGAAAGGTTGTTTGAGACTGGAGGCAGAAATGGGAGAGAGGTCGTGTGGGAGGGTGAACAGAATTGTGGGTAGGAGTGTGTGAAGAAGTGGTGAGGATGCCAGGTGACAGAGGGAAGATGATCTTGGACAAAATATAGGAGAGACAGGGGGTGGTTAGTGGGTCCAGGAGTTTGTGTGTTAGAGAGGGATCTGGCTACCCTGCAGCCAAGAACCAGATGAAGCCAATGGGTTACTGACAAAAAATCAAGATGGACTTATCATCATAGTCTGCATGGTTACACTGGAACTTCTCCCTGTGAGATGAACCAGTGTGATGGGGTCACATGGTCTCCACGGGGCAGTCACATGGGGCAGGACCACTACCACTTCTACCGTGGGACCCGAGCCTGAGTGGTGTCAGCCTCAGGGGACCCAGGCCAAAATAGGACATAATGAGGCTCCTCAGCCCAACATCTGGCTCATCCCCTGCGGGGAGCCCTGCATGGAATTGCAGCGAGCTTTTCCAGAAAGGCTTGGCCTCACTGAGAGCCCGTTGTGCTCCAGACGGGAAGGAAGAAGAGTCAGGACAATCAGTGACACCCAGAGACCCTCCTGGGGCCCACGTTGGAGAGCTGAGGGGACAAGGACAATTGGAGGACAACAGAGACCAGCGCCCTCTTCTCCCAGTCTGAACAGTGAGTCTGGGCTGGTGAGTACCAGGGATGAGAAGAGCCTCACAGGGGGACCAGCAGTGACAGAGAATTAGAGAAAGCTCCCTCTCTCCTCTCACCTTCGCTTGTAAAACAGATCATCCCCACTGGCGTCTCCATTTCTTTCCATCCATTGGATCTCCTGGGTGGCTGGTGAGGATGGAAGTGGTTGGATCAGTCAGAAACGTTCTGAAAATATCTGTTTCCATAGTCCACTGTCAAAGCTGGTTATATCTACCACTCACTGGCAGTTATTGAGTGCCTTATGTGTGCAGTCACTGTCCTAAATGCTGGGGAAGAGAAGAATGAAAAGATTATTTCTGCTAACACCACTGTGTTCTCCAAAGCACTCATTATAATGTTCTGTATAGAGCAAGCACTCAGTACTATGGTGTAATTGATTCATTAATTGGATAAATTGGATACAATCCCTACACCTCATGGGGGCTTACAGTCTAAAAATAAATGGGAGAGGGGAAGGCGATAGACACTCATCAGTCTTTCCTTAATCCCACCCAGCTAGGGCAGCCTCCCTTGGTGGTGATTAGGGGAGAGGGCTCTGTGGGTATAGTGCTGTGTTCTCTGTTCAGTTCCCCCATGGTGGGGGCATCCTGGACTATTTTCTATATTGGCTCTGTCTGCGATAGATTTTCCTGCCTCTGGTGTCTGCACCGGGGAAAAGGATTTGCGGGAAGGGCATTTCACCTTGTACCTATTGCGTCCGGAGAAGGGAGAGAGTGGGGAATGTGAGCCATAGCTCCTTGGAAACAATTCTGAGACCTCAAAGGAACTGCCCTAGGGGAGGAAGTAGGAGAAATAAAATGTTTTTAAGACTCACTACCTCCCACCCCTGGTCCTAGTCCACAGACAGATGCACCCTGGACAGGCTGGGTGGGCAGTGAAACAGAGGAGGAAGAAGAGGAGGAAGAAGGGCAGTAAAGCAGAGAGTGAACCACCCCCGACCACGGCAGTTTTCCTCCTTTCACCGCCCCTCCTGACACGGAGCCGGGGACGTGGGCTTTGGTCTGGTTTCCACCTGACCTGCCCCCTAACCAGTATGGATGAGGCATCTGGCATCAGGGAAATATTCAATCAATCAATCATATTTATTGAGTGCTTACTAAGTGCAGAGCACTGTCCTAAACATTTGGAAGAGTACAATCCAACAGAATTCGCAAACATGTTCCCTGCCCATAACGAGCTTACTGTGTAGAGGAGGAGACAGACATTAGGGATCAGGCTGGCAAACCTGGAAGCTCTGGTCATAGTTGGGGGCAGTTCAGCATTCCTAAAGTCATTTTCTAGGCAAAATGACACATATGATAGCATGGAGGAGCAGTGTTGCCTAGTGGAAAGATCGTGGACCTGGGAGTCAGAGAACCCGGGTTCTAATCCGGCTTTGCCACGTACCGCTGTGTGACTTTGGGCAAATCACTTAACATCTCTCTATACCTTACTTCCCTCATCTATAAAATGGAGATCTGATACCTGTTCTCCCTTCTCCTTAACCTTTGAGCACCATATGGGACAGGAACTGTCTTATTGATCTTCTAGCTGCTCCAGCACTTGCTATAGTGTGTGACACAGAGTCAGTGCTAAACAAATACCACAATTATTATCACATTTAGCTGTGTCCAACATCAGACACAGGACATGACACTTGATTCTGTATTCAGTATTCAAGGGGGCTGTGACCCAAGAGGAGGGTTAAAGGCTATCTTTACCTAGTGTTTTTATAAACCAGGAGAGTAAATCTGGTATTGAAGGTTTTGGTGTCTTCCTCCCTCGAGGTTGAGGGTTAGGAGGGATGAAATCTTAAGGTCACTTTGACCATCACTGCCTGTTGAAGTTTGGAAAAATAGTCTTACTCTTGTCCCCTTTAGGTGATCTTGGAAATGCCTGGGAAATGGTAAACGTTACCAGAATGACCGGTTTTCTGCTCATGGGGTTCTCTGACATCTGGGAGCTGCAGCTGGTCCATGCCACACTGTTTCTCCTGGTCTACCTGGTGGCCCTGACAGGGAATCTCCTCATCATTGCCATCACCACCTTTGACCGGCGTCTCCACACTCCCATGTACTTCTTCCTCAAGAACCTGTCCTTCATAGACCTGTGCCTCATCTCCACCACCATCCCCAAATCCATCGGCAACTCCCTGACCAACCACAGATCCATCTCTTTCCCGGGTTGTGTCATCCAGCTCTTCTCCGTGGTTCTGTTTGCTGGTTCAGAGCTCTTTGTCCTCACGGCGATGTCCTATGACCGCTATGTTGCCATCTGCCGCCCTCTGCATTATGAGGCCGTCATGAGCCGAAGGACCTGTGTACAGTTGGTGGCTGCTTCCTGGATCAGTGCAGGACTGGTAGGAGTCATGTCTGCAGCAGAGATATTCTCACTGCCCTTTTGTGGGTCCTACGAGATCCCCCAATTCTTCTGTGACATCACCTCCGTAGTCAAGGGCTCCTGTTCTAAAAGTCACATTGGCCTCGACGTGATCATAATCACCAGTGCCTGTTTTGCTGTCTTCTGCCTGATTTGCATTCTCGTCTCCTATGTCTGTATCTTCTCTGCTGTGCTGAGGATGCTGTCAGCAGCGGGGCGGTTCAAAACCTTCTCTACCTGCCTGCCCCACCTCGCTGTTACGACTGTATTTTTCACCACAGCTGCTTTCGCTAACTTAAATTTCTCTTCAGACTCCTCATCAATCCTTGACTTGCTGGTGTCTGTGTTTTACATAGCAGTCCCCCCTGCCCTAAACCCCCTCATCTACAGCCTGAGAAATAAGGACATGAGGATGGTGATGGGGAGGGTACTAAGTGTACATCTTTACACCAAGGATCAAAAGTTTCTCCACCTTCCTTCACCCTGCCATTTCTAGCCCCCACAGATTGCTGCATCAAACTGTTGCCTAGGTAGCAGAACTCTGTGACAGCACCGACTTCTACGTGGCCCAGTCAACTTTTTCGCCTACAAGGCACCCCTGCCACTGGACCCTTGCTTCACAGGTCTGGAAACCTTTTGGGCACACAATGGGGAATGGGAGTTGGATTCTAGATTGTAAACTCTTTGTAGGCAGGGAATGGGTCTGCCAACTCTATTATACTGTACTCTCCTAAATACACAGTAAGTGCTCAATAAATACGATTGATTGATTCTCCTCTCTCGGTGCTCCAGGAGACTGCTGAGATCTTGGGAGCCGAGACCCTTCTTCCGGAAACAGGGAGGTTCCATAACCTTTGATGGAAGCAGTGGGCACTGCGGGGAGGGGCTGAGGGATGGGTGAGGGGAGGTGGAATGTAAAATATTTATTGGGAGTTTTCCATGGAGTGCCTGGACTAGTGGGTGGTCTGTCATTTCATTTTCTACCAGACAGTCTGGTTCTCATCTTGTCCCTCCCAATTGTGGTGCAGATATGACATCCTACAAGTCTATGGCCCGTCTTTTTTGTTTTGTTTTGTTTCTATGGGGTATCGGTTAAGTGCTTAGTATGTGTCAAACACTTTCTAAGCACTGGAATATGTAAGTTTTAATTAGGTCAGTCACAGTCCCTGTCCCGCAAAGGGCTCGCAGTCTAAGTAGGAGGGAGAACAGGTATTTAATTCCCATTTTACAGTTGAGGAACTGAGGCACAGAGAGGTTAAGTGATTTGGTCAAGGTCACACAGCAAGCAATTGGCAGAGATGATATTAGAACCTAGGTCCTCTGGCTCCCAGGCCCGGGCTCTTTCCATTAGATCTTGCTGCTTCTTTTGTGGGCCCAGCCTTTCTCAGCCTTGGTTCCTTTGCCAAGTCAACTAACCAACCAATCAATCAATAGCACTGATTGGGTCAACTCTGTGTGGAGCACTGTACTAAATGTTTGGGAGAGTGCAATAGAATTAGTAGACATGATTCCTGACCCCGGGAGCTTACAATCTAGTTGGGAGATGCAACCCAGTACAAATAGGAGGACTTAATAGAGTGTAAATGTACACACATATGGGCTTCAGGGGTGTGGAAGCGATGAGGTTTGAACCACAGAACCACTCAGACCATAGCCATGCCCACACTGATTTCCCCACTAAACCTGGGTGAGGGTCTTAGAGGCATTCAGAGGCATCTCTCACTCTCTACATTTGCAATTGGAAGACATCAGAAAATACAATCGCTCGATTAACTGATTGACTGAAAGGCTGATTGTCAGAGGTTATTACCAAGATGAAGATAAAACTGCCTACAGTTGATCCAAATTGTCCATCGTTAGGGGAGCAAGCCGGATGCTGGGATGCAGATGCTGTTGTTTCCATGGGAACCTCTCAGGCCAGCTCCATTGCTGAAGGTACAGGACTTTGTCTCTGTGGGTCTACAGGACCAGAAGGTTCTCACGTCACCCAAGCCATTAGATCCCTTAACAGGCTCCAAGTTGGGCCTCCAGGGATCCCCTGTGGTGCAGCGGCTGCTTTATCTACAGGGACAGGGGACTTTCTGGAGAGCAACTCAACATCTGCAGCAGATCTTAGAGAGACTGAGGACACCACACCATTCCTTCGTGGCCATCTGCACCCAGGAGTCCTAGAAGAGAGGGGATCATCCCAACTGGGCAGAGGTCAGCGCCTTGGTGAGTGTGACCAGGGGTGGGACAGGCAGGGAGCTGTGAGATGGTCAGCGAGTCAGCGAGTGAGATGGAGCCAGTCGAGAGAGACCCTGGCATTTGGGGTCCAGGTTGGATTTAATGTTGGGTCTGAGTCTGTCTGAAGTGCTATGGGAAGTTGTAAATTGTAAGTGCAGAGGTGGTAGTTGGGTTGATGTGGCCTGGGAAGAAGAAGCATTCATTCTGAAAGTTCTCTTGGAGAATGTGGGATTTCAAGAGGTCTTTTTTTTTTTTTTTGCAAATTTGGAGAGCTGTGTTCTGGGGAACTGAAGGGCATGGGGTTCCAGGCAGAAGGACCCATCAAAGCCAGGGGCTGGAGGAAGAAGAGTTGAGAACAAGGCACTGGGAGGAGGTTATCTGGGGCATAGTAGAGTAAAGCGAAAAGATACGAGAAGAGAGAGCTCTTCGATTGTCTTGAAGCCAGTGATCAACCTTTATATTTTCCTCCTTACAGGGAGAGCTGCCATCGAATTCCCTTTGCTTAATGCTAAATGTGTGTGTGTGTGTGAGTGAGTTAGTCTGTGAGGTGGGGCCTGGGATGACCGCCTAGCCATGCACAAACAACCCAGGGTCCCTTAGGGTCTGCTGCCGCTCTGCTGACCAGGAAGGAGGGGTAGGAGCCGTAAGAGTCCAGCTGGGGAGATGGGGAGAGAACCAGGAGAATCACAGATGCATTGTAGTTGGGGTCAAGGTGCCAGAAATCGTGGTAGTTATACTTATTGAGTGCCCACTGTGTGTGACACAACTGTACTAAACGCATGGGAAAGCTTAATGGACTCCTCAGCCACATTCATTGTCCACAAGCAGCTTACATTATAGGGGGGAGGTGCGAGTGGGAGAAGAAAAGACAAGGCGGAGACATCAAAAGTTGGCAGACATAGTTGGGAAGCTAAAACTCACTGGGCAGGACAACGCCCCCTTCCAGGCTTTTCTCCTCACCGCATCAAGGACTGCCTCTTCTCAGGGCTGGTCTAATCACCATCACTCCCTACCCAGGAAATATCTCCAGATGCCTCATCTGACATCAAACCAACCAAAACTGAGCCGTCTTCCCCACCCCGCCCACCCCGCCTGCTACTCACTGCACTCCACTTCCGCTACCCCTCCTCTGTGCTCTCTGCTCCTTGGAAGTCCACCTGCTAAAGAGTACCAGGCACCAAGGGCCTAGTGCAGTGCGAGCCAGCAAGTCAGTGCTCCACAAATTAATTAATTAATGTTGGTATTTGTTAAGCGCTTACTATGTGCAGAGCACTGTTCTAAGCGCTGGGGTAGACACAAGGGAATCTGGTTGTCCCACGTGGGGCTCACAGTCTTAATCCCCATTTTACAGATGAGGTAACTGAGGCACAGAGAAGTTAATTGACTTGCCCACAGTCACACAGCTGACAAGTGGTGGAGCCGGGATTTGAACCCATGACCTCTGACTCCAAAGCCCGTGCTCTTTCCACTGAGCCACGCTGCTTTTCCTTCCACTACTACCACTGCCTGCTATGCTCTACATTTAACTCTTCCCTGCTCTGGGATATCAAATGCTCTGCCCCCCTCTCCCCTCCCCCTGAGCCAGGAATGTCTTCCTCCCGCTTCTTGCCAAAAAAGAAAGACTTTCTCATCTTCCAAATTTCTGGCCCCAATTCCACATCCTCCGGAAGCCTCCTGCCAGCCAGGACATGAAGTACACTGAGCAAGTGAAGAGACAGGGACACTGAACATTGCAAAGTGTTCTTTTTTTTTCCCTTGCAGGCCACTTTGCCCCACCACTTGCATAATCAGACCATATCTCAAACTCAATATTTCTAAAACAGAACTCATCTTTTCCCCTAAACCCATGCTTCCCTCTAACATTCCCATCTCAGTTGTCTCAGTAATTATTACTCTATTTTATTAATTATGTGTATATAATCTATGATTCTATTTATCTTCATGGTATTGATGCCTGACTACTTGTTTTGTTTTGTTTTCTGTCTCCCCCGCTTAGACTGTGAACCCGTTGTTGGGTGTGGATCGTCTCTGAGTGTTGCCAAATTGTACATTCCAAGTGCTTAGTACAGTGCTCTGCACACAGTAAGCGCTCAACAAATACGATTGAAGGAAAGAATGAAAGTTGTCAAACCCGACTGCTTCCCCATCCCTTACGCCCACAGATATGGTGTTATCCTCAACTCTTTGCTAATATTCAGCTCTCACATTCATTCTACTGCCAAATACTACTTGTTTTTCCAAAATGACATCTGAATCCACATCTTCCCCTCAATCCAAACTGCTATCACCCTGGTACAAGCTCTGGTCCCACCGGAGCTAGACTACTGCATAAAAATCCTCGCTTGTCTCCCATCCTTCAGTCTCTTCCCCTCCAAGCTATACTAGGAGTCGCCCCACAACTCTCCCCAAAATTATCCACTGCTTTCCCGTTTTTTGCAGATCGAGCAGAAATGCATCACAGTTGTCTTCAAAGCTCTCCATCATCTGGCCCCACCTCACCTATCTTTTCTCCTCTCCGACTATTCCTCAGCCCATTCTCTTCATTCCTTCCGAGCCGATCTCCTCTCTTGGCCTTGCTCTCAATTCTGTCCCTACAATACCTTTCTCTTTACCCACAGTGGACCGACTACAGCCTCCCCACATTTCAAACCCTCCTAAAAATCTCACCTCTTTCCACGAACCTTCTCTGATGAATTTTCTGACACCTGAGCCTTCAGTCAACTCTAGCACTTAGACACTCATTTCTACTTTCCTCAGTTATTTTTCACTACAATGATTGAAAATATCTGTCTCCACATTGTATTGTAAACATCTTACGATAAGGGAATGTGTTACTTCTCTATTCTGAACATCCCAAGAGCCTAGTACAGTGTGCTGATATCACTAATAATAAATATCTATCTTTGAACATGCTAGAAACTCCTCTTCATATAGAATCACCAACAAATGTTCTGTTGATTTTTTTCCACCCATCCCATCAGTAACTTTAAATTGGTTCCTTCCCTCTTCCTTTCCAGGGAGCTACTTTCACTTCACCGAAATGACCAATGTATCCCTGGTTACCAGCTTCCTCCTGATGGGATTTTCCGATCCCAGGAAGGCTCAGGTCATTCATCTCATTTCATTGAAATGACCAACGTCTCCTTAGTTACCAACTTCCTACTGATGGGATTTTCTGATATCAGGAAGCTGCAGATAGTTCATGCCACACTGTTCCTCCTGGTCTACCTGGCAGCCCTGACAGGGAATCTCCTCATCATCACTGTGACCACCCTCGACCGACACCTCCACACCCCCATGTACTTCTTCCTCAAGAATCTGTCCTTCATAGATATCTGCTACATCTCTGTCACTGTCCCTAAATCCATCGCCATCTCCCTGACCGATAACAGCTCCATATCTTTCTTGTTCTGTGCCACCCAGCTCTTACTGGTGGTCTGGCTGGCTGCTTCAGAGTTTTTTGTCCTCACAGCAATGTCCTATGACCGCTATGCTGCCATCTGCCGCCCCCTGCACTATGAGGTCACAATGTGCAGAGGAGCCTGTGTGAAGATGATGGCATCTTCCTGGCTCAGTGGGAGTCTGTTTGGTTTCTTGTTTTCGACTTCAACATTCTCCCTGTCCTTCTGCGGGTCCAATGCTGTCCAGCAGTTCTTCTGTGATGTCCCCTCCCTGCTGAAGATCTCTTGCTCTGAGGACCACATAGCAATTGATGCAAGTGTGTCTGCTGGGGTAACTTTAGGTGTCATCTGCTTCATTTACATCATCCTCTCCTACATTCACATCTTCTCGGCCGTGCTGAGGATGCCATCCACCGAGAGCCGGGCCAAAGCCTTTTCCACCTGCCTGCCCCACCTCATTGTCATCATCGTTTTTTTCTTTACTGGTGCGTTTGCCTACCTCAAACCACTCTCCGACTCCCCCTCGGTTCAGGATCTTTTGGTGTCTGTGCTCTACGCCGTGGTGCCCCCTACCCTGAATCCTCTTATTTATAGCTTGAAGAATAAAGATGTGAAATCTGCACTGGGAAGGGCCCTGAAGGGGACATTCCCCTGCCTTCCTCTCTCGAACAAATTGTCCGTTTCCTTGTGCTGATAATCCCAATCCCTCATTAGAGGGATTGCCTACAGATTTTTCAAGATATAGAGCTGTCCTCCAGGCCCTGAGAGAAAACCTTGGCAAGGACAGTTTTCCAATGTGTACTGCTGAGGCTGAGCAGGTCACTGCGGTCCTTCTTCATGATGAGAATGTAAAGATGTCTCCTTGATCTCTATTAGATTTGCTTGGGAGGAATCAAGGCCTGAATTGGGGTGCTGTGAAAGAAGAGAAAGGGGGTAGATAAGAAGGAGACAGGTAATGGAAAGCCTCAAAGCTGAGGCCTAAGCGACACAGTCTCCGCTTCCCCAATCCATGGAAGTTTTCCTTGAGTAACTCAAAACAGCCCAACTTTTTCAGCTCAACAGTCACCCTTCACACTTATGTATGCTATTCCAGCTCCCAGCTCTTACTTATGTAGAGACTATGAATTGTACATTGGGAAGCAGTGTGGCTTAATGGATAGAGCATGGGCTTGGGAGTCAGAAGGAGCTGGGTTCTAATCCCCACTCTGACACATATCTGCTGTGTGACCTTGGGCAAGTCACTTCACTTCTCTAGGCCTCAATTCCCTCATCTGTAAAATGGGGATTAAGTCTGTGAGCCCCATGTGGGACCAGGACTGTGTCCGACCTGATCAATTTGTATCTACCCCTGTGCTTAGAACAGTGATTGGCACATAATAAACTCTTAACAAGTACCATCATAATCATTATTATTATATTCAGTTAGTGATTTGTGAATCATTCTTATCTATTCTTCCCACTAAATTGTGAACTCCTTGAGGCCAGAATATATATGTTTTGCTTTTGTTGAACTCCCCCAAATGTTTCCTACAGTGCCTCATATTCAGTAGGCCGTCAATAAATGTCGTAAATGTCACTGATTATGTCATTGATTGATTGTGGTTTTTGTGAGATGGCATGAGTAGCCATTGGACGTTTTAGCTCTGTCTAGCATTTTTCAGAGAGGGGCATACTTACTAAATACCAGTAGTGCTGACTCAAGCGAGTTAAAGTGATCTATCTAGCCCCACAAAATGTGAATGATTCAAGCCTCTTTGTTTTTTCATTTCACAGTCACCAAGAGCTCTCATTTTACAGGAATACCCATTTTTTCCCCATTTTTCTTGATGTCTTAGTTTTCATTCCTTCATTCAATTCATTCACTCATTTTTATTGAGTGCTTACTCTGTGCAAAGCACTGTACTTATCACTTGGGAGAGTACACTCTAACAACAAACAGACACATCCCTGCCCATAACGAGCTCATAGGCTAGAGGGAGAGACATACATTAATATAAATATATAAGTAAATAAATAAATTATGGATATTTACACATGTTATGGGGGTGGGAGGGAGGATGAATGAAGGAGCAAGTAAGAGCGGCGAAGAAGAGAGTAGGAGAAGAGGAGGGCTTAGTCAGGGAAGGCTTCTCGGAGGAGATGTGCCTTAAATAAAGTTTTGAAGTGAGGGAGAGCAATTATCTATCCAATATGAGGAGGGAGGGCATTTCAGGCCAGAGGTAAGAAGTGGGCACGAGGTCAGCTGCAAGATAGATGAGACTGAGGTAGAGTGAGAAGGTTAGTATTAGAGGAGCGAAGTGTGTGGGCTGGGTTGTAGTAGGAGAGTAGTGAGGTGAGGCAAGGTGATTAAGTGCTTAAAGTCAATCTTGAAAAGTTTTTGTTTGATGCAGAGGTGGATGGGCAGCCACTGGAGCTTCTTGAGGACTGGGGAAACATGGTCTGAATATTTTTGAAGGAAAATGATTCGGGCAGCAGAATGGAGTGTGGACTGGAGTGGGGAGAGACAGGAGGCGGGGAGGTCAGCAAGAAGGCTGATACAATAATCAAGTTGGGATAAGATAAGTGCTTGCATTAATACAGTAACAGTTTGGACGGAGCTAACAATCTGAAGAGAAAGATGGTCTTCAGACTTCAAAATGTGCATGCAAGAGGTTATAATAGGAAGCAGGTCAAGTATACCAGGAAGAAATACCAGGAGCACTAATTGAAAATACAAATGCAAATTAGAATAAAGGTATGCATAAATACATAAGTGCTGAGGATACGAATAAAATAGGAAAAGAAATGAGTACCCATTGCCACTTTATTGAGTTCTGAAAGCTACAAAACCTCAAAGATACACCAAGTCCTTTGCTAAATGGGACTGGCAGACTGAGGAAGAGACTGGAAAGTGAAGGAGCATCACACCCTGACTGACGCCACTCACAGGTGGAAAACTATCTCCTCCAATATCAGATTTACTTGAGCCGAGTTGTGGATAGAATTACTCCAGAACACACCCGTGGTTTGGGAAGAATATTCCTTAATTCTTCCACAGTGCTCTATTCAAATTGTGTAATGAGAACTTGTGTTATAACAGATCTAGGCAAACACATATTGGGAGAGAAGAGAGAAGCCCCAATAGGAGTTGTGAGAACGGGTGGGTAGAAGAGTTTGAGGTGGGGTCCAAATCTCCTCCCTCATCATCACTGCAACCATATATAATAATGATAATAATAATAATAACAATAATTATGGTATTTGTTAAGTACCTACTATGTGCCAAGCACTGTTCCAAGGGCTGGGGTAGATATAAGGTAAGCAGGTTGTCCCATGTGGGGCTCGCAGTCTTAATCCCCATTTTAAAGATGAGGTAACTGAGGCATAGAGAAGCTAAGTGACTTGCCCAAAGTCACACAGCTGACAAGTGGCGGAGCCGGGATTAGAACCCATGACCTCTGACTCCCAAGCCCATGCTCTTTCCACTAAGCCACGCTGCTGGTGGGGAGAGGCAGAGATGAGGTGGGGGTGGAGTGGGCGGGTGAGGCAGCCTACATTCTATGCAACAGATTTCAAATTGCCCAAATCCCAGTGCAGAGGAAGCTGGAATCCTAAGAGCTGGCAAGAAGAAAGCCTTCAGTGAAAGGAGATTTCCAGCCCCTCGCCCTCCAAGATAAACAAGGAGTCAGAGAGTGTGACTCACTTTGGGAGAGGGCAGTTCCAGGGGTGAGGTCCTGGGTCTGGGAAACTGCCCTCATCCATAGCCAGAGGGGACTTGGAGCCCCAGAGATTTCTGGGGAGGGAGATTTTCCAGCAGCACCCTGGGCTGATCCTCCCAGGAGACTCTCCCAAGGAACAGCAACTGCTTTATCTATAGGGATGTTGGGACCATCTGGAAAGCATCCAATGGTCCATTGGAGAGGGGAGAAGAGGTTGAGCCTCTCTCTGCTTTCATACCGACTTCCTCTGCATAGCCAGGAATGTCCAGAAGCACACGGGGAGTCGGGACTGACCTGGATCAGCTGAGGTCCAGTGCTCCCCAAACTGGATTGTCCTATAGAGGTGGAAAAGGGCTGGAAGAGAAGGCAACGACAGGAAGGAAAAAGTTTAACTGGGGAGGGATTAAGAAATATTACCATCATCAGCAATGGTACTTATTGAGCACCTGCTTAAAACAAAGCACTTACTAAGTACTTTGGAGCCTACCCCAGACATGTTCCCTGCTCTCCAGAATATTACAAGCTATTGGTGGGACCAGGCAGACAAAAAAAATGATAAAGAGTAGGAGCAGGAGAGAGAACTAGGGTACAGAAGGAAGAGAAACAAATGAATTAGGAAGGAAAGAGCTGCAGGAGCAATAGCATATACAGAAAACCAGACTCATATATGATACATAGGAACACAAATGCTGAAGAGCAATAGTATATATAAATGCTAAGGACAGCGTTGAGTTGATGGGCCTGGGGTGTTGACAATCAGTCAGAGAAGGCTTTCTAGCAGAGGTGGAAAGAATAGAAATTACTTGTATCTCTTCACTGATACTGGGAAGACCTGTTTCTTCCCTCTGGGCAGTCTCTCCCTTCCTGTTGGGAGATCCCAAGAGAAGCTGCTGTTCCTTCAATGTTCAAACATTTTCTTTCGCCCACTAAAAAAGCAGTATACATGGGCATGACCAAAGACAGTCGCTCTGTTGAAGGCTCAATTTGAGATTATTCACACAAGGAAACAAACATTTTGTTCCAGAGAGAATGCAGGGGGATTGTCCCCTTTAGGATCCTGCCCATGGCAGCCTTCAGGTCCCTGTTTCTCAGGCTGTAGATGATGGGGTTAAGGGTGGGGGGCACCACGGTGTAGAACACGGATACTAGCAGGTCCAGCGATGAGGGTGAGTATGAAGGTGGCTTGAGATAGGCAAATACACCTGTAGAGACAAATAACGTGATGACGGCGAGGTGGGGCAGGCAGGTGGAGAAGGCTTTGGCCCGGCCCTCAGAAGACGGCATCCTCAGCACGGCAGAGAAGATGCGGACATAAGAGAAGACGATGTAAAAAAAACAGATGGCATCTAAGACTATTGCAGTAGCTACACTCACATCTATGGCAACGTGGTCCTCAGAGCAGGAGATCTTCAGCAGAGGGGGGACGTCACAGAAGAACTGCTGAACAGCATTGAACCCACAAAAGGTCAGGGAGAAGGTAGAAGCTGAAAACAAGACTCCAAACAGACACCCACTGAGCCATGACACTGCTGTCATGATCATACAGGCTGTTTTGTTCATGATGAGCTCATAGCTCAGGGGGGAGCAGATGGCAGCACAGCGGTCGAAGGACATTGCAGTGAGGACAAAAAACTCTGAAGCAGCAAACAAGACCAATAGGAAGAGCTGTGAGACACAACCCAGGAAAGAGATAGAGCTGTCACCGATTAAGGAGTTGACAATGGATTTGGGAACTGTAGTAGAAATGTAGCAGAGGTCTATGAAGGACAGGTTCTTGAGAAAGAAATACATGGGGGTGTGGAGACGCTGGTTGAGAGTGGTGACAGCAACAATGAGGAGATTTCCCAGAAGAGCCACTTGGTAGACAAAGAAGAACAGCGTGGCATAAACCAGCTGCAGCTCCCGGATGTCAGAGAAGCCCAGGAGGAGGAACTCAGCCACCGTGGAGACGTTGGTCATTTCTGGAAAGGAAGAGGGTGTCTTAAATTGACAGACATCGACATTCCCTCTAGACCGTAAATTACTTTTGGACAGGGAACATCCTGGAGAGATGCACTATGGGACAGAGACAACTTGGTAGCATAAGAAAAGATAGAGAATGGCTCAAACATCTCTCCTCCAAACCCTTCCCTGGCACCATGCATCTTTCACATGAAGCAAAAACATCTCAAGGTCATCTTCAAGGTTTTTTTACCATGTGAGACTCGGTCTTAATTCCCATTTTACAGATGCAGTATCTGAGGCACAGAGAAGCAAAGTGACTTCCCAACATCACACAGCAGACAAGTGGCAGAGCCATGATTAAAACCCAGGTCCCCGAGCCCATTGTGGCATAGGGACCCCTCGATTAGACTGTAAGCCCATCAAAGGGCAGAGACTGTCTCTATTTGTTGCCGATTTGTACATTCCAAGCACTCAGTACAGCTTGAGCACATAGTAAGCGCTCAATAAGTACTATTGAATGAATGAATGAATGAATTGTCTCTTCTGTTGCCGAATTGTACTTTCCAAGTGCTTAGTACAGTGCTTAGCACACAGTAAGCTCTCAATAAATACGATTGAATGAATGAATAGCACTCATGATTAGAACCCAGGTCTCCTTACTACTACCACTACTATTTGCCTCTACCTGGGACCAGACACACCTTTTCCCTGGAAGGTGATGGGAGAAGATTCCCTCCCCTGCCCCACCCTGGGCACACACACAGCCGCCGACACAACAAATCTGACTGTGGTTCTCAGAGGAAAATGAAACAGACTGAAGTTTGGTTGACTCCAGTCAACTCCTTGCCATTAGCTTCAGGGCTTTTTACCAGAGTTCTTCTCCATGTTTCCCTTCCCTCTTTATTAACTACCCTCCAGCCCTTGGAAACAGATCTTCTCTCTATGCTTCTCCAAGGACTTTCCCTTCTCCAACACATGACTCGGACCCTTTTTTCTGCCCCAATCTCCCTCTCCCTTCAAATTTGCCCAGATTAACATTTCTTCTCCCCATGCCGTATCAGCCCAGATACTACCTCTGCATTTACACGGTCACAACGGCTCATAGCTCTTCTCTTCCTATAGATTCACAGTACTATGTAAGCACTGATTAAACTGTGCATCCACCTTTCCATTCTTATTTCCCCCTAGCTGTGAATCATTTTGGATCATTCTAGCCCAGCATACTGGTAAATCCAGGAGGGAAGGGATTGAATCTCTAACCTCCCTTGTGTTCACCCAAAATTCCTGCATGGAGGAGTTGATGATAGTGGTCACTGTCTAAAACCAATCACGCTCTCTCATTCCCTCCCTGTCATTCCCACCAGAATCTTTTTCTGACAACCAGGAGCCACTCCTGGCCAAAGTGACCACAGCATAATGCTGACGCTGTGCTGCAGGGCCCCAGTCAGACAAGCGGCTTCCATGTTAGCTGGATGGAGGTGGATGAGGAAGGGGAGACAACTGTTGGTTGGGGCCACTGCACTGTCAAATACCCTCCCAAAAGCCCACCTGCCCCTCTGGGGATGTAGCCCTGACTCAAAGTCCGACATTGGCCCTGCGTGTAGCATTTCCCCAGAACAGCTCCATCTTTTGACATCCTCTTCATGGTCTCTTCCTTTACCTTTACCCCCGCCCCCTGCCCCGGTCACACTCACTGGGCAGCATAGGTCCGGAGGGCTCTGACCTCTGCTGGGTTGGGATCGTCCTCTCTCCACTCTAGTTCTAGGATGCAGCTGCCTATGAAGGAAGGGACATCATGGCACCTAAGCCCCTCTCTGATCTCCTGTGGGCAGGGAGATGTTCTCCAGAGAGTTGCCCATCCACAGAGATAAAGCTGCCACTGCTCCGTGGGGAACCCCTGGAGGTTCAAATCAGGTGGGACCTTGTGTCCTGGATGATGCAAAAAACCTCTGCCTGTGAGGTCCCTGAGGTCCTGCAGAGATAAAGGCCTAGTCCCTAAAGCTGCACCAACAGAGGTGCACCCCAGGGTTCCATGGAAACAACAGCATCTGCATCCCAACATCCCAACTGTTTCTAATGTTACTGTCAGTCTACATCCAGCTTCATCTCCTATACAACCTTAGACAATCAGTTTCTCATTCAGTCAGAAAATGGATTGATTCCATTTTCTGACACCTGATTGCAAATCTAGAGAGAGCAGGAGATTCCTCTGAATCCATCCTATGATTCTGCCCCAGGCTGAGTGGGGTGGGGCAGGGGACTGAGGTCTTGAGAATGGGATAATGGGAAGGAGAAATTCCTGGCTTGAGGAAGAATAAGATGGAAGTGGCCCTCCTGTTGTGATGATTTACTGACCTGGGTTCTGGAACCCAGTGCATGTCTCATTCCCCTTTCAAACACCATCGTCATTATTATTATTAGTTGCAGAGAAGCAGCGTGACTCAGTGGAAAGAACCCGGGCTTGGGAGTCAGAGGTCATGGGTTCAGGTCCCAGCTCTGCCACTTGTCAGCTGTGTGACTGTGGGCAAGTCACTTAGCTTCTCTGTGCCTCAGTTACCTCATCTGTAAAATGGGGATTAACTGTGAGCCTCACGTGGGGCAACCTGATTACCCTGTATCTACCCCAGCGCTTAGAACAGTGCTCTGAACATAGTAAGTGCTTAACAAATACGAACATTTTAGAGAAACAGCATGGCTCAGTGGAAAGAGCACGGGCTTGGGAGTCAGAAGCCATGGGTTTGAATCCTTGCTCTGCCACTTGTCATCTGTGTGACTGTGGGCAAGTCACTTAACTTCTCGGGCCTCAATTACCTTATCTGTAAAATGGGGTTTAAAACTGTGAGCCCCACGTGGGACAACCTGATTACCCTGTATCTACCCCAGCGCTTAGAACAGTGCTTTGCACACAGTAAGCAATTAACAAATACCAACATTATTATTATTATTATTATTAGTTTTCTTATTTGGTGATAACTTCTGTGTCAAAGTCTTTGCCACGTGATGGAGTCGAAACAAAATAATTCAACTGATCGATGTTATTTGTCGAGTGTTTACTATATGCAGAACATTGTAGTAAACACTTTGAAGAGTACGATACAACAGAGTTGGTAGATACAAGCTGTGCTCACAATGAGCTCACAGCCAAAGATGAAATTACAATTCAGACACGTTTCCTGTCCATAAGGGTCTCAGAGAGTAAGAGGAAGTGAGAGCCCAGAAATGTTAAGATGGTAATGCCAGGTCACACAGCAAACCAGTGGCCGAGCTGGGATTAGAACTCAGGTCATGTGAACCCATTCACATTCCATTCAGCAATGAGGCCTACCAGGGAATGCACTGTCACTCACAACCTAGTCTTATCAGCCAACCAACCAGACCTTGACAAATCCTGAATATCCAGACTTCTTCTTTGGGCCTCTGGGTCAGTGGTATATATGGATATGTCTAAGGGCAATTCCTCTTTTAACGGGTGGGAGGAGATTATTGGTACATGGACACAGACATTTTGTCCCAGAGTGGATGCAGTGGGAATGTCCCCTTTAGGATCCTGCCCAGGGCAGCCTTCAGGTCCCTGTTCCTCAGGCTGTAGATAAGGGGGTTCAGAGTGGGGGGCACCACAGTGTAGAACATGGAAACCAGCAGATCCAGAGCCGAGGGTGAGTCTGAAGGTGGTTTGAGATAGGCAAACGCTCCGGTAAAGAGAAAAATGATGATGACAGTGAGATGGGGCAGGCAGGTGGAGAAGGCTTTGGTCCGGCCCTCAGAGGACGGCATCCTCAGGACAGCTGAGAAGATGAAGACGTAGGAGAGGATGATGTAAATGAAGCAGATAGCATCTAAGACAAAACCAGCAGCCACACTCACATCAATGGCAATGTGGATTTCAGAGCAGGAGATCTTCAGCAGAGGGGGGGCATCACAGAAGAACTGCTGGACTGTATTGGACCCACAGAAAGTCAGGGAGAAGGTAGAAGCTGAAAGCAAGACTCCAAACAGACAGCCACCAAACCATGAAGCTGCTGCCATGCGAATACAGGCCGTTTTGTTCATGATCAACTCATAATGCAAGGGGGAGCAGATGGCGGCATAGCGGTCATAGGACATTGCAGTGAGGAGAAAAAACTCTGAAGCAGCAAATAAGACCACTAGGAAGAGCTGTAAGACACAACCTAGGAAAGAGATGGAGCTGTCACTGGTCAAGGAGTTGACAATGGACTTGGGAACCGTTGTGGAAATGTAGCAGAGGTCTATGATGGACAAGTTCTTGAGAAAGAAGTACATTGGGGAGTGGAGATGCTGGTCGAGGGTGGTGACAGCAACAATGAGGAGATTCCCCAGAAGGGCCACTAGATAGACAAGGAGGAACAGCATGGCATGGACCAGCTGTAGTTCCCGGATGTCAGAGAAGCCCAGGAGGAGGAATTCAGCCACTGTGGAGCCGTTGGTCATTTCTGGGAGTTGATGCTGACTCGCTGGAAAGGAAGAGGGAATCTTAAATTTAGAAACATCAATATTCGCTCTAGACTGTATGTTACTTGTGGACAGGGAACATGTCTACCAACCCTATCATGTTGTCCAGTCTAGAGGAGGAACTAATAAGACTGGTGATTATATGCTGTATAAAAAGGGGGTCTAGAGAAACAGCAACAGCAATAATAAAATAAACAATATAAAATGAGGCAAAATGTATAATCACAAGGCTTGGAAGTTTGTTTCACAATATTGTATAGAATTCATTCAATAGTATTTATTGAGCACTTACTATGTGCAGAGCACTGTACTAAGCGCTTGGGATGAACAAGTCGGCAACAGATAGAGACAGTCCCTGCCGTTTGACGGGCTTACAGTCTAATCGGGGGAGATGGACAGACAAGAACAATGGCAATAAATAGAGTCGAGGGGAAGAACATCTCGTAAAAACAATGGCAACTAAATAGAATGTAACTAAACACAACTGATTGTGGTATACTTAATAATTTATAACTGTACATTGTGCTTTATGCAAAGAAGGTGCTTAGACAGCTAGAGTCCTTCGAGGTCCTAGTTTAGGGTGACAGATTTATAGCATGAGAGCAAGATGGAGGGGGAGGAAAGTTTGCTTGAAGTTAACAGTGTCAACAGAGAAGTAACTGTGTGGAGGCAGAGAGGCCAGCTTGAGGAGACATCACTTGCCAGATTGCAATAGTGGGCTTGGAAGCAGGATAACCTCACCATCAGCCAAGGAGGGACATAGATAAAATAGAGGACCGGTGGAAATCCAGTGGAGATGCTGGCGACTGATGGATATGGGGAGTGATTATGTAGGTGGGTGGTGGCATTGTTGGGGGTTTATCCTCTAGTAATTATGGAGAGTGTATTCATGGTTGTACCTTTCTTGATGTGGGACAAGAACAAACATGGTTTTGGAAATCTCTGAATGCCTCCTCATTGCAGTTTTGTGGCATGACCACCCGAGCTACTAGTTCATGTGATCCTTTCTTTTATGGTCCTTCCATTCTATTGTGGCAGGGCCCAGTTGAAAGACCTCACGCCTGGGAGTCACAGGATCTGGTGTGTAATCCTGGCTCTGCCACATTCCTGCCGAGTCACCTTAGGCATGTAACTTTTCTCTACCTCAGTTCCCTCATCTGGAAAATGGGGATTCAATACTTCTCCTTCCAATTTAGACCCTGATCCCCACGTGAGGTGGACACTGTGTCTGATCCCATTATCATGTGGCTGATCCGGCCCTCAGTATTTTGATTAGCGTATTGTAAGATCTTTATAGATACCACAATCATCGTCAGTGATAATAATGATAAAATACGTAATGATGTCTAAAATGTTACAGAATAAAAAATTAATAATGATCTAATCATTGTTAGATCATTAATCTTCTAGACTGTGAGCCTGTTATTGGGCAGGGATTGTCTGTATCTGTTGCTGAATTGTACTTTCCAAGAGTTTAGTAGAGTGCTCTGCACACGGTAAGTACTCAATAAATACGAGTGAATGAATGAATAGTGGAGAAGGCAGAAACTAAAATAGATCCCAGATAGGAGAAGGCCAGAGAGTATAAAGAGATGTACATGATGGCTACGAAATGCTCTCGATGATTTTATCATACTTGGACAAAAAACACCCTCATATGTAAAGACACTTATCGTGCAGATATACACAACCACACACACACACTCTCGCACACATGCTTCAACTGACTGCGGTTACTTATACGAAAACAGATACAGTCATACAAACCCATACATATTTAGCCACTCATATTCTCATTTAACTATTTGCTAAAGCATCACTCCCCCGACTCAGAATCATACCTCGAGAGTTTCCAGTACCCTACCAGTCTTGGCTACCAGACGGTCAGTCAAGCGGAGGCATACCCAATTCATTCCTAGCTTGCGCAGTGGCTAGCGAGTGAATGGCAATCTGCTACATGTCAAAACTCACTTGTGCTGGGTAGCATGGTCATGGGAGGGAGTTGAGGAGGAGACTCAAGGTTACTGGAGGGAAGAAGGCAGTGGTAAAGCACTTCTGTATTTTTACTAAGAAAAGTCTATGGATAAACTACCAGAACACTGGCAGGTGGAGAATGGGGCACTCCTGGAAAGATGTGTCCATTGAGTTGCTGTGGGTCAGAGAGGACTCGATAGCATAAGAAAAGACAGAGAATGGCTCCAACATCTCTCCTCCAAACCTTTCCCTGGCACCATGTATCTTTTCACATGAAACAAAAACACCTCAAGGTCATCTTCAAGGCTTTCTGCCAGGTGAGATGGTCTTAATTCCCATTTTACAGATGCGGTATCTGAGGGACAGAGAAACAAAGTGACTTGCCCAATGTCACGCAGCAGATAAGTGGCAGAGCCAGGATTAGAACCCAGGTCCCCAGGCCCATTGTGGGGTAGGGACTGTCTCTTCTGTTGCTGAATTGTACTTTCCAAGCGCATAGTACAGTGCTTTGCACACAGTAAGACCTCAATAAATACGATTGAAGAATGAGTGAATGGCAGAGGCAGGATTAGAACCCATCTCCCCTTAGTACTACCATTACTATTTGCCTCTCCCTGGGCCCAGACACACGTTTTCCCTGGAAGGTGATGGGAGAAGATTCCCTCACCTGCCCCACCCTGGGCACACACACAGCCGCCAACACAATAAATCCGACTATGGTTGTCAGAGGAAAATGAAACCAACTGATGTTTAGTTGACTCCAATCAACTCCTTGCCATTACCTTCAGGGCTTTTTACCAGAGTTCTTATCCATGTTTCCCTTCCCTCTTTAATAATGTTGGTATTTGTTAAGCGCTTACTATGTGCAGAGCACTGTTCCAAGTGCTGGGGTAGATACAGGGTAATCAGGTTGTCCCACTTGAGGCTCACAGTTAATCCCCATTTTACAGATGAGGTAACTGAGGCACAGAGAAGTTAAGTGACTTGCCCAAAGTCACACAGCTGACAACCAACTACCCTCCAGCCCTTGAAAACAGATGTTCTCCCTGTGCTTTTCCAAGGAGTTTCCCTCCTCCAAACAATGGCTCAGACCCTTTTTTCTGCCCGAATCTCCCTCTCCCTTCAAATTTGCCCAGATTAATGTTTCTTCTCCCCATGCCGTATCAGCCCAGATACCACCTCTGCATTTACACATTCATAATGGCTCACAGCTCTTCTCTTCCTATAGATTCACATTGCTATGTAAGCACTGATTAAACTGTGCATCCACTTTTCCATTCTTATTTCCCCCTGGCTGTGAATTATTTTGGATCAGTCTAGCCCAGCACACTGATAAGTCTAGGAGGGAAGGGATTGAATCTCTTACCTCCATTGTGTTCACCCAAAATTCCTGCATGCAGGAGTTGATGATCCCATGCTTGTGGTCTAGAACCAATCAGCCTCTCTCATTCCCTCCCTGTCATTTCCAACCAGAATCTTTTTCTGACGTCTAGGACCCACTTCTGGCCGAAGTGACCACAACATGATGTTGACGCTGTGCTGCAGGGCCCCAGCCAGGCAAGCGGCTTCCATGTTAGCTGGATGGAGGTGGATAAGGAAAGGGAGATGACTGATGGTTGGGTCCACTGCATTGTCAAATACTTACCCTCCTGAAAGCCCACCTGCCCTTCCCCTAGATATGTAACCCTGCCCCCAAATCAGACATTGGCCCTGCGTGTGAGCATTTCCCCCAAATGGCTCCATCTTTTGCCATCCCTATCATGGTCTCTCTCACCCCCTCCACCACCACCCCGGTCACACTCACAGGGGCAGCCTAGGGCCTGAGGGCTCTGACCTCTGCTGAGTTGGGATCGTCCTCTCTCCACTCCAGTTCTCGGGTGCAGCTGGCTATGAAGGAAGGGACAGCATGGCACTCTAAGCCCCTCTCTGATCTCCTGTGGCAGGGAGATGTTCTCCAGTGAGTCCTCCATCCACAGGGATAAAGCTGCCACTGCTCCATGAGGAACCTCTGGAGGATCAACTCAGGTGGGACCTCATGTCCTGGCCGATGCCAAAAACCTTTGCCTGTGAGGTCCCTGAGGTCCTGCAGAGATAAAGGCTCAGTCCCTAAAGCTGCACTAATGGTGCTGCACCCCAGGGTTCCCATGGAAACAACAGCATCTGCATCCCAACATCCCAACTGTTTCTAATGTTACTGACAGTCTACATCAACCATGGGTGGTTTCAGCTTCATCTCCTATACAACCTTAGACAGTCAGTTTCTCATTCAGTTGGAAAATGGATCGATTCCATTTTCTGACACCTGATTGCAAATCTAGAGAGAACAGGAGATTCCTCTGAATCCATCCTAGGATTCTCCCCAAGGCTGAGTGGGGTGGGGCGGGGGACTGAGGTTTTGAGAATGGGATCATGGGAAGGAGAAATTCCTGGCTTGAGGAAGAATAAGATGGAAGTGGCCTCTCCTTTTGTGATGATTTACTAACCTGGGTTCTGGGAACTAGAGTTCCATCAGTGAATGCCTCTTTCCCCTTTCAAACACCATCATTATTATTATTATTAGTTTTCTTATTTGGTGTTAATTTCTTTGTCAGATTCTGTGCCACGTGATGGAGTCGAAACAAAATAATTCAATCGATTGATGGGTTTTTTTTTGAGTGTTTACTGTGGGCAGAACATTGTAGTAAGCACTTCGAAGAGTATGATACAGTGGATTTGGTAGATACATCCCATGCCCACAATGAGCTTACACCCAAAGATGAAATCACAATTCAGGCAGACACATTTCCTGTCCATTAGGGTCTCAGAGAGTAAGAGGAAGTGAGAGCCCAGAAATTGTAAGACGCTAACACCAGGTCACACAGCAGGCCAGTGGCCGAGCTGGGATTAGAACTCAGGTCATGTGACACCCATTCACATTCCATTCAGCCATGAGGCCTCCTAGGGAATGCATTGTCACTCACAACCTAGTCTTATCAGCCAACCTCCCAGACCTTGACAACTCCTGAATATCCAAACTAGTTCTTTGGGCCTCTGGGTAAGTGGTATATATGGATGAGTCTAAGGACAATTCCTCTCGTAAGGGGTGGGAGGGCATTATTGGTACATGGATACAGACATTTTGTCCCAAAATGGATGCTGGGGGAATGTCCCCTTAGGATCCTGCCCAGGGCAGCCTTCAGGTCCCTGTTCCTCAGGCTGTAGATTAGGGGGTTCACAGTGGGGGGCACCACAGTGTAGAACATGGAAACCAGCAGATCCAGAGCTGAGGGTGAGTCTGAAGGTGGTTTGAGATAGGCAAATGCTCCGGTAAAGAGAAAAATGATGATGACAGTGAGATGGGGCAGGCAGGTGGAGAAGGCTTTGGTCCGGCCCTCAGAGGACGGCATCCTCAGCATGGCTGAGAAGATGAAGACGTAGGAGAGGATGATGTAAATGAAGCAGACAGCATCTAAGACTAACCCAGTAGCCACACTCACATCAATGGCAACATGAACTTTAGAGCAGGAGATCTTCAGCAGTGGGGGGATGTCACAGAAGAATTGCTGGACAGTATTGGACCCACAAAAGGTCAGGGAGAAGGTAGAAGCTGAAAGCAGTATTCCAAACAGACCCCCATTGAGCCATGATGCTACTGCCATGCGCATACAGGCTGTTTTGTTCATGATGAGCTCATAACGCAGGGGGCAGCAGATGGCGGCATAGCGGTCATAGGACATTGCAGTGAGGACAAATAGCTCTGAAACAGCAAACAAGACCACTAGGAAGAGCTGTGAGACACAACCCAGGAAAGAGATGGAGCTGTCACTGGTCAAGGAGTTGACAACAGATTTGGGAACCGTTGTAGAAATGTAGCAAAGGTCTATGATGGACAAGTTCTTGAGAAAGAAATACATGGGGGTGTGGAGACGTTGGTCGAGGGTAGTGACAGCAACAATGAGGAGATTCCCCAGAAGGGCCAGTAGGTAGATAAGGAGGAACAGTGTGGCATGGACCAGCTGCAGCTCCCAGATGTCAGAGAAGCCCAGGAGGAGGAATTCAGCCACTGTGGAGACGTTGGTCATTCCTGGGAGATGATGCTGACTCCCTGGAAAGGGAGAGGGAATCTTAAATTTAGAGACATCGACATTCCCTCTAGACTGTATGCTACTTGTGGACAGGTAACATTCATTCAATAGTATTTCAATAGTATTTATTGAGCGCTTACTATGTGCAGAGCACTGTACTAAGCGCTTGGGATGAACAAGTCGGCAACAGATAGAGACAGTCCCTGCCGTTTGACGGGCTTACAGTCTAATCATGTCTACCAACCCTATTATGTTGTCCAGTCTAGAGGGGGAACTAATATGACTGGTGATTATATGCTGTATAAAAAGGGGGCCTAGAGAAACAGCAACAGCAATAATAAAATAAACGATATAATATTAGGCAAAATGTATAATCACAAGGCTTGCAAGTTTATGTTGCACAATACTGGATAGAATGTAACTAAACACAACTGACTGTGGTATGCTAAATAATTTATAACCGTACGTTGTGCTTTATGCGAAGTTGGTGCTTAGACAGATAGAGGCCTTCGAGGTCCTAGATTAGGGTGACAGATTAATAATAATAATGATGACATTTGTTAAGCACTTGCTATCTGCAAAGCACTGTTCTAAGCGCTGGGGGAATACAAGGTGATCAGGTTGTCCCACATGGGACTCACAGTCTTAATCACCATTTTACAGATGAGGTAACTGAGGCACAGAGAATTTAAGTGACTTGCCCAAAGTCACACAGCTGACAAGTGGTGGAGCCAGAATTAAAACCCATTACCTCTGACTTCCAAGCCCGTTCTCTTTTCACTGAGCCACGCTGCTTCCCCATGATGGCATTTGTTAAGTGCTTACTATTTGCAAAGCACTGTTCTAAGCACTGGAGAGGATACAAGGTGTTCAGTTGTCCCACTTGTGGCTCACAGTATTCATCCCCATTTTCCAAATGAGGTAACTGAGGTACAAAGAAGTTAAGTGAGTTGCCCAAAGTCACACAGCTGACAAGCAGCTGATTTGGGATTTGAACTCATGACCTCTGACTCCCAAGCCCGTGCTCTTTCCACTGAGCCTGACAGCAAGATGGAGGAGGAGGGAGGTTTGCTTGAAGTTTACAGTGTCAACAGAGAAGTAACTGTGTGGAGGCAGAGAGGCCAGCTTGAGGAGACATCACTTGCCAGATTGCAATAGTGGGCTTGGAGGCAGGATAACCTCACCATCAGCCAAGGAGGGACATAGGTAACATAGAGGACTGGTGGACAGCCACTGGAGATGCTGGTAACCGATGGTTATGGGGAGTGATTATGTAGGTGGGTGCTGGTATTGTTGGGAGTTTATTCTCTAGTAATTATGGAGAGTGTATTCATGGTTGTGCCTTTCTTGATGTGGGACAAGAACAAACCTGTTTTTGGAAACTTCTGAGTGCCTCCTCATTGCGGTTTTGTGGCACGACCACCTGAACTAATAGATCATATGATCCCTTCTCTGACGGTCCCTCCATTCTATTGTGGCAGGGCCCAGTTGAAAGATCCCACACCTGGGAGTCAGAGGATCTGGTGTGTAGTCCTGGCTCTGCCACATTCCTGCCATGTTACCTTAGGCATGTAACTTTTCTCTACCTCAGTTCCCTCATCTGGAAAATGGGGATTCAGTACTTCTCCTTCCAGCTTAGACCTTGAGCCCCACGTGAGGTGGACACTGTGTCTGACCCCATTATCGTGTGGCTGACCTGGCCCTCAGTATTTTCATTAGCGTATTGTAAGATCCTAATAGATACCACAATCATTATTATTAGCAATAATAGTAATAAAATATATAATGATGGCTAAAATGTTACATAATATATAATTAATAATGATCTAATCATTGTTAGATCATCAATCTTCTAGTCTGTGACCCCATTGTGGGCAGGGATTGTCTGTATCTGTTGCTGAATTGTACTTTCCAAGCGCTTAGTAGAGTGCTCTGCACACGGTAAGTGCTCAATAAATTTGATTGAATGAATAGTGGAGAAGGCAGAAACTAAAATAGATCCCAGATAGGAGAAGGCCAGAGAGTATAAAGAGATGTATATGATGGCTATGAAATGCTCTTGATGATTTTATCATACTTGGACAAAAAACACCCTCATATGTAAAGACACTTATCGTGCAGATATACACAACCACACACACACACACTCACACACACATGCTTCAACTGACTGAGGTTACTTATACGAAAACGCACAGTCACACACACCCACACATATTTAGCCACTCATTTACTCATTTAACTATTTGCTAAAGCATCACTCCCCCAACTCAGAATCATACCTCAAGAGTTTCCAGTACTCTACCAGTCTCCACTACCAGACAGACCGTCAAGCAGAGGCATCCCCATTCCATTCTTAGCTTGCCCATTGGCTACCGAGCGGAAGGCAATCTGCTACATGTCAAAACTCACCTGTGCTGGGCAGCAGGGTCATGGAGAGAGTCGAGGAGAAGACTTAAGGTTCCTGGAGGGAAGAAGGCAGTGGTAAAGCACTTCGGTATTTTTACCAAGAAAACTCTATGGATAAACAACCAGAACACTGGCAGGTGGAGAATGGGGTGTTCCTGGAGAGATGTGTCCATTGAGTCGCTGTGGGTCAAAGATGACTTGGTAGCATAAGAAAAGACAGAGAATGGCTCAAACCTCTCTCCTTCAAACCCTTCCCTGGCACCACGTATCTTTTCACATGAAACAAAAACACCGCATGGTCATCTTCAAGGCTTTACACGATGTGAGACTCGATCTTAATTCCCATTGTAGAGATGCGGTATCTGAGGCACAGAGAAGCAAAGTGACTTGCCCAACGTCACACAGCAGACAAGTGGCAGAGCCAGGATTAGAACCCAGTTCCCCTTACTACTATCACTACTATTTGCCTCTCCCTGGGCCCAGACACACTTTTTCCCTGGATGGTGATGGGAGAATATTCCCTCCCCTGTCCCACCCAGGGAACACACACAGCCGCTAACACAACAAATCCGACTGTGGTTGTTAAAGGAAAATGAAACAGACTGAGATTTGGTTGACTCCAATCTATTCCTCGCCATTAGCTTCAGGGCTTTTTGCCAGAGTTCTTCTCCGTGTTTCCCCTTCCCTCTTTACCAACTACCCTCCAGCCCTTGGAAACAGATCTTCTCCCTGTGCTTCTCCAAGGACTTTCTCTTCTCCAAAGGCTCAGACCCTTTTTTCTGCCCAAAACTCCCTCTCCTTTCAAATTTGCCCAGATTAATGATCCTTCTCCCCATGCCGTATCAGCCCAGATACCACCTCTGCATTTACACATTCACAATGGCGCTTAACTCTTCCTTACCTACAGATTCACATTACTATGTAAGCACTGATTAAGCTGTGCATCCACCTTTCCGTTCTTATTTCCCCCTATCTGTGAATTGTTTTGGGTCAGTCTAGCCCAGCAGACTGGTAAATCCAGAAGGGAAGGGATTGAATCTCTTACCTCCATTGTGTTCACCCAAAATTCCTGCATAGAGGAGATGATCCCATGCTTGTGGTCTAGAACCAATCACGTTATCTCACTTCCTCCCTGTCATTTCCAACCAGAATCTTTTTCTGACGTCCAGGATCCACTCCTGGCTGAAGTGGCCACACCATAATGCTGACACTGTACTGCAGTGCCACAGCAGACATGCGGCTTCTATGTTAGCTGGATGGAGGTGGATGAGAAAGGGGAGATGACTGATGGTTGGGGCCACTGCACTGTTAAATACTTACTGTCCAAAAGCCCACCTGCCCCTCTGGGGATGTAGCCCTGACCCAAAGTCAGACACTGGCCCCATGTGTGAGCATTTCCCCAGAATGGCTTCATCTTTTGCCATCCCCATCATGGCCTTTTCCTTACCCTCCACCACCACCCCTGGTCACACTCACTGGGGCAGCATAGGGCCTGAGGGCTCTGACTTCTGCTGGGTTGGGATGGTGCTCTCTCCACTCCAGTTCTTGGGTGTAGCTGCCTATGAAGGAAGGGACAGCATGGCACACTCAGCTCCTCTCTGATCTCCTGTGGCAGGGAGATGTTCTCCAGAGAGTTCCCCATCCACAGAGATAAAGCTGCCACTGCTCCGTGGGGAACCCCTGGAGGATCAACTCAGGTGAGACCTCGTGTCCTGGCCAATGCCAAAAACCTCTGCCTGTGAGGTCCCTGAGGTCCTGCAGAGATAACAGCTCAGTCCCTAAAGCTGCAATAATGGTGCTGCAGCCCAGGGTTCCCATGGAATCTATACCATCTGCATCCCACCATCCCAACTGTTTCTAATGTTACTGACAGTCTACATCAACCATGGGTGGTTTCAGCATCATCTCCTATACAAACTTAGACAATCAGTTTCTCATTCAATCAGTAAATGGATCAATTCCATTTTCTGACACCTGATTGCAAATCTAGAGAGAGAAGGAGATTCCTCTGAATCCATCCTAGGATTCTCCCCCAGGCTGAGTGGGGTTGGGCGGGGACTGAGGTTTTGAGAATGGGATGATGGGAAGGAGAAATTCCTGACTTGAGGAAGAATAAGATGCAAGTGGCTCCTGCTGTTGTGATGATTTACTAACCTGGGTTCTGGAACCTCAGTGCATGTCTCAATCCCCTTTCAAACACCATCATCATTATTATTATTTGTTTTCTTGTTTGGTGATAACAATTTCTGTGTCAAAGTCTGTGCCACGTGATGGAGTCGAAACAAAATAATTCATTTTATCGATGGCATTTGTCGAGTGTTTACTGTGTGCAGAACACTGTAGTAAGCACTTGAAGAGTGAGATACAATGGAGTTGGGAGACACAATCCTTGCCCACAATGAGCTTACAGCCAAAGATCCAATTACAATTCAATCAGACACATTTCTTGCCCCATAGGGTCTCAGGGTGTAAGAGGAAGTGAGAGCCCAGAAATGGTAAGACATTAATGCCAGGTCACACAGCAGGCCAGTGGCTGAGCTGGGATTAGGACTCAGGTCATGTGACTCCCATTCACATTCCATTCAGTTATGTGGTCTCCTGGGGTAGGCACTGTCACTCATAACCTAGTCTTATCAGCCAACCTCTCAGACCTTGACAAATTCTGAATATCCAGACTTGTTCTTCGGTCCTCTGGGTCAGTACTATATTTGGATGCATCTAAGGGCATTTCTTCTTTTAAGATGTGGGAGGGGATTATTGGTACATGGATACAGACATTTTGTCCCAGAGTGAATGCTGGGGGAATGTCCCCTTTAGGATCCTGCCCAGGGCAGCCTTCAGGTCCCTGTTCCTCAGGCTGTAGATTAGGGGGTTCACAGTGGGGGGCATCACAGTGTAGAACATGGAAACCAGCAGATCCAGAGCTGAGGGTGAGTCTGAAGGTGGTTTGAGATAGGCAAATGCTCCGGTAAAGAGAAAAATGATGATGACAGTGAGATGGGGCATGCAGGTGGAGAAGGCTTTGGTCCGGCCCTCAGAAGATGGCATCCTCAGAACGGCAGAGAGGATGTGGACGTAGGAGAAGATGATGTAAAAAAAACAGATGGCATCTAAGACTATCGCAGTAGCCACACTCACATCTATGCCAATGTGATCCTCAGAGCAGGAGATCTTCAGCAGAGGGGGGGCATCGCAGAAGAACTTCTGAACAGCATTGGACCCACAAAAGGTCAGGGAGAAGGTAGAAGCTGAAAACAAGACTCCAAACACACACCCAATAAGCCATGAGGCTGCTGCCATGCGCACACTGGCTGTTTTGTTCATGATGAGCTCATAACGCAGCGGGGAGCAGATGGCGGCATAGCGGTCATAAGACATTGTAGTGAGGACAAAAAACTCTGAAGCAGCAAACAAGACCACTAGGAAGAGCTGTGAGACACAACCCAGAAAGGAGATGGACCTGTCACCGGTCAAAGAGTTGAAAATGGATTTGGGAACTGTTGTAGAAATGTAGCAGAGGTCTATGAAAGACAAGTTCTTGAGAAAGAAGTACATGGGGGTGTGGAGATGTTGGTCGAGGGTGGTGACAGCAACAATGAGGAGATTCCCCAGAAGGGCCAGTAGGTAGATAAGGAGGAACAGCGTGGCATGGACCAGCTGCAGCTCCCGGATATCAGAGAAGCCCAGGAGGAGGAATTCAGCCACCATGGAGACGTTGGTCATTTCTGGGAGATGATGCTGACTCCCTGGAAAGGAAGAAGGAGTCTTAAATTTAGAGACATCGACTTTCCCGCTAGACTGTAAATTCCTTTGGGGCAGGTAACACTGCTACCAATTATATCATATTGTACTCTCTCAAGCACTTAGCACAGCGCTCTGCACACTGTAAGTGATCAATAAATTGATTCCCATTGGAATTAATAAAGCAGCTGTATTCATTGATCATCTATTGAGTTCAATAGTATTAATACATGTCTAGGGGGGAGACTGTATTCATTTATACAATACATTACAGATGTGGACATAAGTGTTGTGGGTCTGAGGGAGAGGTGAAAAAAGGGAGCAAATTCAAGTGCGAGGGCAATGCAGAAGAATGTGGGAGAAGAGGAAATGAGGGCTTAGGCAGGGAAGGCCTTTTGGAAGAGATGTGTTTTCAATAAGACTTTGAAGGTAGGGAGGGTCATCGTCTGTGAGATATGAAGAGGGAGGGCGTGGGCAAGAGGTCGGTGACAAGATAGATAAGATCGAGGTACAGTGAGTGAGATGGAACCAGACGAGTGAGGTGTGCAGGCTGGCTGGTAGGAGGAAAGCAGCAAGATAAAGCAGCAGGACTCAGGCTCAGAGGATCCCTGGCTTCTACTGGATTTTGGGGGTGTGGGTCGACCACCCAATAGTATATGAACCCTAATGGGGAGCAGGGCTCAGGAGAACACCAGAGTTACGGGTGTTAAGGCTTTAACACCCCCCGCCCACAGTTGTAGAGCTGCCTGTGAACACCCAGGGGTGAAGGAAGGCAGCAGTCGGATGAATCAAAACCATGGCATGAAGTGGATGGCTGGTAGTTCCCAAGATATGTCATAGATTCTGGTAGAGCACGCTTCATAATGGCTAAGGGGGAGAGAGGGACAGTCAATCAATGGCCTTTAGTGAGCACCTACTGATAGCAGAGCACTGTACTGAGCATTGGGACAGTACAGTACAATAAAAATGGTAGACACACTTTCTGCCCTCAAGAATCTGTCAATCCGAGTGTAGTCAAAAGCAGGATTCACAATCTTGCTTCTGTCCCCACCCTCAGGCCCACAGCACTTATGTACATATCTGTAAATTATATATTATAAAATATTTCTATTAACGTTTGTCTCCCCCTCTAGGCTGTAAGCTCGTTGTGGGTAAGGAATGTATCTACTCACTCTGTTGTACTCTCCCAAGCACTGAGTAGTGTTCTGGACACAGTAAGTGCTCAATAAATACCACTGAATGACTGTCACTCACTTGGGGATCCGTTTAGACTGTGAGCCCGTTGTTGGGCAGGGATTGTCTCTATCTGTTGCCGAATTGTACATTCAAAGTGCTTAGTACAGTGCTCTGCCTATAGTAAGCGCTCAGTAAATACTATTGAATGAATGTAGGGGTATGAACACAATAAGTAAATCAGTGGTATTTATTGAGTACACACTGTGTGCAGAGCACTGTACTAAGTGCTTGGGAGAGTTCAATTCATCAGAGTTGGCAGATATTTTTCATCCCACCAGGAGGTAGCAGTCCAGTGGGTAATTTTATACTTTGTAAAAAAGGTTGCCTAGAGAAACAACAATGATAAAATAGACCACAGCACTCCCATTATTTGGAGCCCTGCTAAAATCCCACCTCCTTTAACAAGCTTTCCCATCACCCTAACCCCTATCATTCCTGAACGAGGTGATGTACACCTTCGTGAACACTTAGGTGCATATGTCCACTCAGTACTTTTTATTTTTCAGAATTTTTATGTTGTCTCTTTTGGGGCAGGGAATCATTCACTTATTTTTCAGAACTTTTCAAGCACCTAGTACAGTGCATGGCCTCAAGTGGGCACTCAATAAATCATCTAACTTTTACCGCTGCTATTTACCTCTCCTTGGGTCCAAAGACACTTCCTTCTTTGGATGTGATAGGAGAAGATTCCTTTCTCCCCTCCCCTCCAGAGCACCACCAGACTAGGTTTGTTTACCACCCCTCACCCCCGCCACCTTGGGCACAAACACAGCCTCTGACACAAGTAGTCTGATTATGGCTCTCCCTCTTTGGAGGAAAATGAATCACAGATTGACATTTGGTTGCCTTCAGTCAACTCTTGTCTATCGGCTCCAGGGTTCTCCACTGTCTCCTCTCTGCTTCCCTTCCCTCCTCACTTAGTGTGCCGCAGCACTTGGAAACGAACCTTCTCTCTGTCCCTCTCTCGGGTCTGTCTCTCCCAGTCCTTGTTTCAGATGCATCTTTCTGCCTGGAATTCCCTCTCCTTTCAAATCATTCAGACAGCAGCTCTCACCATCTTCAAAATCCTTCTGAAATATCACATTCTCCAGGAGAACATCGCATGTTAATGTTTTTTTCTCACCAGACCATACCAGCCCAACTACCACCTCTGAATTTGTACATTCACGACCACCCGTAGCACTTCCCTACCTAGAGATTTACATTATTATGTAAGCACTTGTTAAGCTGCATACCCATTTTTCCATTCTTCATTCCCCCCATTGTAAATTGTTTTGAATCGGTCTAGCTTAGTAGACCAGGAGATCAGGAATTACATCTGTAGGGGATGTTGTGCCCCGGCTCTGACCCGCCAGAGTTTCAAGGCTAAGGCTGTGTTTTCGCAAGTATGGTGTGTGCCCTGGACATGTGCAGATTTAGCTGGTAAACACCTTATCTAAGCTATTTTGCTTTTGTAGTGATGTCATGCAGCATATAAAGGGGTGGCTCTGGTTAGGCGGGGTGTGGTGTGCCTCCTGTGCCCTGCTGCCACCCAGGGTTGTCCCGTAAGTAACTTCCCCAAATAGACCACTTAATAGTTAAGCAAGCTGGCGTGGTCTGCTTCCTTTTTCGGAATCTCTATGCCATCCCGTTACGGCAGGACGGTGCAACTTGACGGGATTTTCCCTTACAACATCTCTTACCTGTACTGTGTTCTCCCAACATTTGGGGAGAACTCATGCATGGAGGACTTGATGATAGGGCAAGTCGCTGTCCAGAACCAGTCACGACTTCTCTTCCCTGTCTGTCATTTCCCCGCCAGAAGTGTTTTTGATGTCCAGGACCCACTTCTGGCTGAAACAACCACAGCATAATGCTGACTCTGGGCTGCAGTGTCACAACCAGGCAGGCATTTGTCATGGTAGCTGGAATGGAGGTGGGTGAGAAAGGGGAATTGTGTGGTGGTTGGGGCCACTGTACTGGCAAACACTTGCCCTCCTGCAAGCCCGCCTGCCCCTCTGGGGATGCAGCCCTGCTGTCAACTCCAACTTTGGCCGTGTGTGAAAGTCTCCTCAAAATCCACCATCTCTTGAATCCCCATCCTAGTCCTTTCCTGCCGCTCTACCCTGCTGATCACACTCACCAGGGCAGTGTGGGGCTCAGGAGCACTGACCTCTACTGGGCTGGTCCCCTTTCCTCTCCAGTTCTTGGTTGCAACTGGCTATGAAGGGACAGTGTGGTGCTCTCATGTGGGTGCTGAGATGTTCTCCAAATGGTCCCCCATCCCCATAGATAAAGCAGCCACTGCTCCGTGGGGAGCCCCCTGAGCCGGTCCTCCATGGGGAGCCCCCAGAGGACTAGCTCGAGTGGGACCTTGTGGCCTGGGCAACGTTAGAACCCTCTGCTTACAATGTTCCTGAGGCCCCATAGAGGTGAGAGTCCGGTCTCTGAATTTGTAACAGTGGCCCTGAACCATGGCATTCCCACAGAAACAAAGGCATCTGCAACCCTACACTGCAACGGTTTCTGATGTTACCGACAATCTGTATCAACCGTGGGTGTATTCAGCTTCATCTCATTTACAACCTCAAACTATCAGTCTATCATTCAGTCATCCAGGGAAGAAAATTGTAGTGTTAGATACTTTCTAACTGCAAATCTAGAGAGAGCGAGAGATGTCTCTGAATCCAACCTAAGGCCCTCTCCCGGACTGAGTGGGGGCAGGGCAGGGGACTGAGGTTCTGATTATGAGGTGATGGGAAGGGGAAATTCCAGGTTTAAGGAGGAATAGGACAGAGGCTATGCTTTGTCCTCTCTTTAACTCAGTATCAGAAACAGCTCCTCCTATTGGGATGCTGTACTGGAGAAAGTTGAGTTCCTTCCAAAGAATGGCCCTGTCCCCTTTCAAAGTGTCGCAACAAACCTCAAGGAAAATGAAGCAATAATCTGTCTCTTAGCCTCCCCCAATCCCTGGCTCATGGAACTCCTGACTGGAACTCCTTCACCCTTCCAGTCCATCAGACCACGACTCTCCCCATCTTCAAAGTCTTTCTGAAATCACCACCTCCTAGAGAATACGTTCCTCGATCAATTTTTTGTCTCTTTAAGTCACTTCCTCCCAACACTAATTGGCATTTTGGACCACTTATGGACTTATCCACTCACTCCCACCAGTTGAAGCTCTCTTCATAGTGTCTATACAAACTGTAGTCTCAAAACTCACCTGTTCTGAGAAGCAGCGGCACGGGAGAGTTGAGGGCGTAGGCGCAAGTTTACCACATGAAAGGAGGCAATGGTAAACCACTTCCTTATTTTCACCAAGCAAAGTCAATGGATATGCTACCAGAGCAATTGCAGATGGAGGTGGGGTATACTGGGAGAGATATGTCCATGGCGTCACTATAGGTCGGAGATAGCTCAACAGCATAAGACAAGTCTTGATGCAAACATCTATCTCCTTTTCTATTTTTCCCTCCATTCCTTCCTACTCTAGGCAATTTATTCTGTGTCTATCTCCCCCATTATACTGCAGTCTCCTAGATAGCAGGGACAATACATTTTTTTCTCTCCTTAGAATTTACTACAGTGCTTTGCACCCAGAATGTGATCAGTAATTATAATCGATTGATTGATTGAAGGATGGATGGAGGGATAAGAGGATGACTTTGATAAGACAGATGGAGCTGTAACCATACTGTCTCCATTCTCCCTTATAGCCTCCCATTTTCCAACTTTCATACCCACCCAAGTGATCTAACATGCATATTATCACAGTTATTACCAATAACGTTTTTATTGAGCTTAGGTGCCAAAAAACTGTTCCAAGTGCTAGAGTGAAAACAAAATAATCAGATCAGACACAATCCCTAGCCTATGGAGCCTGTATTGAATTCCCACTTTACAGAAAGTCCTAGAGATGTTAATTCTCCAATTCAAGGTCACACAGCTGTTCGGTGCCAGAGTTGGGATTGATACTTTGGTTTTATCAATCCCAGTCTCACATTTGTTCCATTAGTGCATGATGCCTCCCAAAGAATGGATCGTCAGTCACATACTAGGTTCATCAACGACCCTCCCAGACTTTGACAAATCCTCACTCTCATGACTATCTCTTTGGACTTGTAGGACATCTTTGTACGTAGAGAAGTCCTCGAGTGGGTACCGTGTTGAGAGTTGGGATCATCAGCACAAGGAAACACACAGATTATCCCACAGGAGCCAGTGGGTGTTTTCCCCTTTTAGTGTCCTCCTCAGGGCGGCCTTCATGTCCCTGTTTCTCAGGCTGTAGATGAGGGGGTTCAGAGTGGGGGGTATCACAATATAGAATATAGATACTATCAGGTCAAGGCCCGAGGAAGTGACTGAGGGAGGCTTGAGAGAGGCAAATAAACCTGTAGAGAGGAAAAATGTGACGACAGTGAGGTGGGGCAGGCAGGTGGAAAAGGCCTTCTTCCGGCCCTCAGAGGATGGAATCCTCAGCATGGCTGAGAAGATGCGGATGTAGGAGATGATGATGCAAATGAAACCGACGACAACTACCACTGCCGCAACAACTAAACTCATATCAGTAACAACGTGGTCCTCAGAGCAGGAAATTTTCAGCAGTGAAGGGACATCACAGAAGAACTGCTGGACAGTGTTGGACCCACAGAAGGGCAAGGAGAATGTTGAAACTGAAAACAAGACTCCAAACAGACTCCCGCTGAGCCAAGAGGCGGCCAGCATCTGCACACAGGCCAATCTATCCATGATGAGTTCATAGCGCAGGGGGAGGCAGATGGCAGCATAGCGGTCGTAGGACATCGCTATGAGAACAAAAAACTCTGAACTACCAAACAAGATGACCAGAAAGACCTGGGAGGCACAGCCCAGGAAAGAGATGGAATTGTTATTAGTCAGGGAGATGGCGATGGATTTGGGGACGGTGATGGAGATGAAACATAGGTCGTTGAAAGACAGGTACTTAAGGAAGAAGTACATGGGGGTGTGAAGGTGCTGGTCCAGGGTTGTGATAGAAATAATGAGGAGATTCCCCAACAAGGCTGCGAGGTAGACAAGGAGGAACAGTATAGCGTGGACCAGCTGCAGCTCTCGGACATCGGAGAACCCCAGGAGGAGGAATCTGGTCACTGTGGAGATGTTGGTCATTTCTGAGATATGAGGTTGTCTCTCTTACAGGACAAGAGAAATCTTAAATTTAGAGACACTGATAACATGGATGAAGGAATCAGCATTCATTTCAATAGGAGTAAATCAAGCAATCGCATATGAGTACTTCAAGGAATCAGTAATATTAGTGCATATGAGCCCTGCTTTCAGTGAGTTTCTATGTCACTGGAATCTCTAAGTTTCCAATCCTGTAGAAACTATATGGCCTAATGGAAAGAGCACAGTCTTGGGACTCAGAGGATCTGACTAATCTTCTAATCTCGGCTTCAACATCTGCCTGCTCTGTGACCTTCGGCAATTCACTTAACTTTTCTGTGCCTCAGTTTTCTTATTTATAAATTGAGGGTCTAATACCTGTTCTCCCTTCGACAGAGACTCTGTTATCTCCAGATTCCACGTTGTACCCCAGCATTTAGTTCAGTGCTTGACACATAAGATCTTAAAAAATGCCACAATATTATTATTAGTGGAGGGGAACAAAACTAAAATAAATTACAGCTAGGAGAGGGTTAGAAAGTGTAAAGAGATGCATATAATGCCTATGAAATGTTGATGATTTAATTTTGTCTTGTCTTATGCTGTTGAGTCATCTTCGACTCGTAGCGACGCCATGGACACATCTCTCCCAGAAGGCCCCACCTCCATTTGCAGTTGTTTTAATAGTGGATCCACAGAATTTTCTAGGTAAAAACACAGAAGTGGTTTACCGTTGTCTCCTTCCGCGCAGTGAACTCGAGTCTCCGCCGTCGACTCTCTCCCATGCTGCTGCTGCCCAGTGAGTTTTGACTTGTAGCAGATTGTCTTCCACTCGCTAGCCACTGCCCAAGCTAGGAATGGAATGGATATGCCTCTGCTTGATTCATCCTCCCATAGTCGAGATTGGGAGAGTACTTGATTTAATACTCAAACAAAAATGTCCTTATATATAAGCAAACCCATTCTTACTAAGACCCATACGCTAGGGCACACACGTACACACACGGACACATGCACACGCTTCCAACTGACTCGTTGCTTACATATACACATACACACTGAAAATCTTAAAAGCACATATATATATATAGTCACTTATTTAACTATTTCCTAAAGTATCTCTCAGACTACATCTCTCCTCTCCTCAAAACCCCCGACTGATTCTAAGTGTCTTTTCAGATGAAAGAAAAACGCCCCACAATTGGCTTAAAGGTTCTCTACCGCCTAGCTTCACCCCACTTCTCCAGAGCTTAGTACAGTGCCTGGCACATAGTAAGTGCTTAATAAATACCACAGTCATCATCATCCTCTATTCATTCCATCTTCAGTGTTCCCAAGCCAACTTTCTAATTGTAACTCACTCTTGGCTTTCCTGTTTCCACTCTTCGCTTCAGGTTGGGGACCCAACCCTCTCCTCAAAACCCTCCACCTCCCTTCCCCATCAGATAAGCCTCAGCTCTCCACTCATTTGGAGCCCTGCTAAAATCCCTACAAGCTTCTCCAGATTAATGTCCCAGCACTCTAAACCATGCCATCCTTTCAGATAATTCCTGCACGAATGAGCTGAGCTTATTAAAACCTTCCATAGCAGCCATATAATACATATGTACTTATTTAGTTATGTAAATATTGTCATGCTCAAATACTTGTGGGCAGAGAATATGTCAATTTTGGATTTGGTTGGTTCATCTCCTTGTGGGGAGGGAACATGTCAACTAATTCTGCCATATCGTGCTCTTCCCAAGTGCTTAGTACAGTGCTTGGCACACAGTAACCACTCAGTAAATACCGTTGATTGGTAAAGTGCACTGTTCTACGTGGGCATTCAGTACGTGTTATTACTCCTACCACAACCATTTATCTCTCCTTATGCTGAGATGCACTTCTTCCCTTGGAGTTGATGGGAAAAGATTCTCATCTATCCTCTCCTCCAGACTACCTCCCAAGGTACTAGAAGGAGGAGTTCAATTAGCCAAGTTCTGCAGAATTCTTTGCCTATCAAGACAAAGAGAAAGGCAAAACTAGTAAGAGACAATCAGAACACTCCCTTGAAAGGCAGGTTCCCTACCATTTAGTGCAGTGGTTGGCATGTAGTAAGTGCTTAAAAATACCATAACTATCTAACCATGGCTTTCCCCATCACCAACCTTTCTTTCTGCATTTTGCAAATCTCAGCAATAAATAAAGCAGATGTGAGTGTGTCCCAACAACCACTTACAGGCTGGATCAGGGCACGGCAGGGCCTGTTACTGAGAGGATAACTAGAAATCTGCTTTTCTATGCCACCCCACCCTGCTGCCATCTTTATCAACTGTCTTGCAGGGTGTGTTGTTGACTATAGCAGTGTTAGACTAGAGAGTGAGAATAGTTCACTGCAAACCATCACCACTACTTCAAAAACAATTTAAGAGCAAGTCTTACTGATTGAGGGATACCTCATTCCTGCACCCACTGGGGAATTTAAATGTCAGTGGCTCTTCCTCCAAGTTGAAGAAGCCTCCTCTCCTAGATTTACCCCAAAGTCCTCCATACATCTTGGTTGGTTTAGGACTGGATGAAAAATAAAATAAAATAAATAATGGTACTTGCTAGGCACTTACTATGTGCCAAATGCTATTCTAAGCACTGGGGTATTTACAAATTAATCAGTTTGGACACAGTCCCAATCCGACATGGGGCTCAGAGTTTAAGTAGAAGGCAGTAGGACTTAATCCCCATTTTACAGATTAGGTAACTGAGGCAGAGAGAAGTTAAGTGACTCATCCAAGGTCATACAGCAGACATGTGACAGAGCCAGGATTAGAACCCAGGTCTAGCCATCATAAATGGAGCAAGACCTAGGAGCTCTATGGTGCCCCAAGATTTGGGGGTGAGGAGGTGCTCCTTTTCAATTTGCTCCATGGTGACATGGGACACAAAGCCTGTGATAGAATGAGATGACTTGCAACACCGACTGGGATATTTTGACGAGCAGTGTGAGCGGTGGAAGGCCCAGCGGGAATCACAACTACTCAGGTAAACTCATGCAACGTCAACTCAGTGTGCACACACTCACCCAAACATGCAGAACTAGGACCTCTACCCTCCTAAAAAAATCTATAACACACCCACATGCATAGTTAGCTCCAACACAGGCTTCCCCTCTAGTCTCTAGGCTCTTTATGGACAGGGATCATGTCAATCTACACTATTGTATTGTATTCTCCCAAGAAATTAGTGAGGGGCTGTGCCTGCACTAAGTACGCAATAAATACCATAGATTGATTTTTCACACCTACACAAACCATCTAATTGAGAATCCACACACTCCCTTACCCAAAAAAGGACCATATTTGCTGCTCCCACTGTTGCTGCTGCTAATAGTGATGGTGATGGAGAAGTATTCTGTGGGAATGTCAGGCAGATCTCACTCTGGAGACTTTGAACCTGAGATTTTGTAGATGGGAATTGGTTATAGTGTGAGCAGCGTATGCAATGTGACTCACACACGCTCATCCTTAGCCACCTTGTGTCCCCTGAGTAAGGAGTGCAATGAGCAAAATGTTGGCCAGGAGTGCAGCACAATGCCAATGTCTTTTGCCTGAAACAACCACTGTAGGGTGAAATTACTGCAGCACAGTGCCAATACTGTATTCTCCCAAGCATTTAGTCCAGTGCTCTGCACGTAGTAAATGCTCAAAAAATACCATTGATTGATTGATTGACCCGGAGCCAAAGTGCAGAGCCCAGAAGCAGCTGCTATAGTAGCAGGGGTGGATATGGGTGTTGGAGGGGAGCTCTTTAAAGGATGGGACCACTGCACAGGAAAATATTTCCCCTCCTGCAAGCCCCCTGCCTGCTGGGAGACAGTGCCCCAGCCCAAACTAAACCCTCATGTACTTTTGTCTCCCCAGAGTGGCCCCTCTCTCACATTGAACTCCTGGTCCCTTCCCAACCCTGGTTACAGTCACCTGGGCAGTGTGGGGCTGCAGGGGGTGGGGAGGAGGAGGGGGGACAGGCACTGTCCTCTGTCAGTGTGGGATGGCTCCTGTACCCCTCGGGCTTCCTTGGTGGTGCTGACCATGAAGGGAAAGAGTGGCCCTCAACCCTTCTCTGCTCTCCTGCAGATGCTGAGATGCTCTTTAGATGGTCCCCCATCCCTGCAGATAAAGTAACTGCTGCTCTGAGGGGAATCCCTAGAGGACCAGCTCAGGCCTCTGCAGAGGGACCTCATGGCCCTGGATGGTGTGAGAACTCTGCCTTCACAGGGACCCTGAGTCCCCATGGAGATGAGGTCCATGTAGCTGTTCGCCTGCTGACCTGCAAGGTTCCCATGGTAACAATAGCATCTCAGTTCCAACATCCCAGAGGGCCTCTTTGTTAAGGATATTCTGGTCAGATGCAGTTTTAGCTTCATCTCATTCACAATCTCAGACAATCAATCTGTTAATAATAATAATAATGATGCTGATGGTATTTGTTAAGCACTTGCTATGTGCCAAGCACTGTTTTAAGCATTGGGGTAGATACAAGGTGAGCAGATTGTCCCACGTGGGGTTTCTGGTCTTAATCCCCATTTTACAGATGAGGTAACTGAGGCACAGAGAGGTCAAGCGACTTGGCCAAGATCACACAGCAGATAAGTGGTGGAGCCGGGATTAGAACCAAGGTCCTCTGACTCCCAAGCCCAGGCTCCTTCCACTAAACTATGAATCAATCAATTGTATTTTCTGATACCTATGCAGGGCAAATCTAATGAGAGTTAGGAATATCTGAGTATTCTCCATAAAACCCCCCTAAGCAGTGTGTGTGGATAAGTATGGGCAGGGCAGGAGGTTGAAGGGTTCTGAGATAGGGGTGATAGGAAGGAAATACTGATCCTCACCATCTGAACAGGGACTGGAAATCCCTGGCTTGAGGAGGTGCCTCAAGGTGCAGCCTCCCCTTTGTTGTCTTCTAATTTGGTTTTGTAACCAGTTCCTCCTGACAGAATGCTTTGTCAAACTGGGGTGTGGAAACAACTGGGTTCCTTCGACTCAATGACCCTGTCCCCTTTCAATGTATATGACTCTTCCTCATGAGGATGGAGAAAGAATCTGTGGGGCTGGGCGTTTGGGCTCCAACTCACGCTTGCTAAAACTGTGCTCTCCTCACATGCTCAGCACACACCTTCACATTCATTTATTCATTCATTCATATTTATTGAGGGTTTACTATGTACAGAGCACTGTACTAAGTGCTTGGAATGTACAATTCGGCAACAGATAGAGACAATCCCTGCCCAACAACAGGCTCACAGTCTAAACAGGGGAGACAGACAACAAAACAAAACAAGTAGTCTGGCGTCAATATCATCAAGATAAATAGAATCATAGATATATACACATCATTAACAAAATAGAGTAATAAATAATATATACAAATATTCACAAGTGCTTTGGGGAGGGAAAGGGGGAAAAGCAGAAGGAGGGAGTAGGGGGAATGGGGAGGGGAGGAGGAGCAGAGGGAAAGGGGGTGCTCAGTCTGGGAAGGCCTCCTGGAGGAGGTGAGCTCTCAGTAGGCTTTGAAGAGGGGAAGAGAGTTAGTATGGCGAATGTGAGGAGGGAGGGCATTCCAGGTCAGTGGTAGGACGTGGGCCGGGGTCGACGGCGGGCCGGGCGAGAACGAGGCACCGTAAGGAGGTTAGCGGCAGAGGAGCGGAGTATGCGGGGTGGACTGTAGAAGGAGAGAAGAGAGGTGAGGTAGGAGGGGGCTAGGTGATGGAGACCTTTGAAGTCAAGAGCGAGGAGTTTTTATTTCATGCGACGGTTGATAAGCAACCGCTGGAAGTTTTCGAGGAGGGGAGTAATATGCCCAGAGTGTTTCTGTAGAAAGATGATCCAGGTAGCGGAATGAAGAATAGCCTGGAGCAGGGAGAGACAGGAGGATGGGAGATCAGAGAGGAGGTCCTGCAGAATTTGGAGTTAAAGGGCCTGGAGTGGGCAGACCCCACCTGAAGCCCTGGAAGGGAATCAGTGTAGAGAGCTGTTCTCTGCCAGAAAAGCAGTGTTCCAGAAGGGTAAACAGCCCGGGAAAACCAGCGGGGAATGCAACCATGCAGGGGATGCTAAGGGAAATATAGTGGATTAGAACTAGGGTTAAGGTTAGGGTTAGGGTTGGATTTAGGGTTTGGGTTCAGGTTCGGGTTAGGGTTATAGTTGATTTTAGTTAGGATTAGGGTAAGGGGTAATACTGGGATGTGGCTTCTGGTTAAAGTTAAGGTTAGGATTAATATCTATTCAGAGAGCTAATTAAGGATTATGTTTAAATAAAACCCTGCACTAGCTCAGATAACATCTATGTCGAACCTAAATTCTGCCAAGGTCATATAGCAATACATAGGACTTCCTATAACTGCACAAATTGTCAGAAGTGGCACAAAGAGCTGTGCTTTCCTGCCAGCAAGATATGCAGTTCCAGAAATGACTCTCAGCCCGTGACTGAGCTTGGAAATTTGTGTCTGCCCTTCAAGGGACTGATCATTTAATAACAATAATAATAATAATAATGTTGGTATTTGTTAAGCGCTTACTATGTGCAGAGCACTGTTCTAAGTGCTGCGGTAGATACAGGGTAATCAGGTTGTCCCACGTGAGACTCACGTCTTAATCTCCATTTTACAGATGAGGGAACTGAGGCACAGAGAAGTTAAGTTACTTGCCCATAGTCACACAGCTGACAAGTGGCAGAGTGGGGATTCAAACCCATGACCTCTGACTCCCAAGCCCGGGCTCTTTCCACTGAGGTGAAAGGAGCACCGGGATTAACTCATGGTTCGGAGAAGATCCGGAAGGTCGCGGTCAGTGAGCACACACTCTCCCAAGTTCTTTGTACAGAGTAGGCAGTAAATCAATACTATTAATTGATTGATTGGCTATCTGTCTTGGTGAAAATTATGCTTGTCTGAGCCATAACACAACCAATTAGTGATATTCATAGAGCACTTATTGTGTGCAGAGCACTGTACAAAGTTCTTGGGAGAGTACAATACAACAGAGTTTATAGACATGTCACCTGCCCACAATGGGCCACAGCCTAGGGGCAGGGGATTGGTCAGACATTAATATAAACATAAATAAATTATGGATATGTAAAATAAGTTCTATAAGGCTGGGTACCCGCACCTTTATAAGAAGAGTTTGTTAGTTACTCTTGCACACATTAAACCGCCCCCCCCCCGACAACCCTTTTCCCCTACTTACCCATCCTTCCCTGCAGTATCCTCAGAGGAGATCTCCTCCCTCTTTGCAAGTGCCACCCCCTGCACCTGTGCTTCGGACCCCATTCCCGCTCACCTTATAAAAACCATCGCCCCTTCCCTCTTCCCCTCCTTAACTTCTATCTTTAACCACTCACTCTCCAATGGCTTATTCCCCTCTGCCTTCAAACACGCCCATGTCTCCCCTGTCCTAAAAAAATCCCTCTCTCGATCCCACTTGCCCTTCCAGTTATTGCCCTATCTCCCTCCTACCCTTCCTTTCCAAACTCCTAGAACCAGTTGTCTATACTCACTGCCTTGAATTCCTCAACTCCAAATCTCTCCTGGACCCCCTCCAATCTGGCTTCCGTCCCCTCCACTCTACTGAGACTGCTCTCTCAAAGGTCACTCATGACCTCCTGCTTGCCAAATCCAATGGCTCCTACTCTATCCTAATTCTCTTTGATCTCTCAGTTGCCTTTGACACTGTCGACCATCCCCTTCTTCTCCACACCTTATCTCACCTTGGCTTCACAGACTCCGTCCTCTCCTGGTTCTCCTCTTATCTTTCTGGCCATTCATTCTTGATCTCTTTCACGGGTTCCTCCTCCCGCTCCCATCCACTAACTGTAGGGGTTCCTCAAGAGTCAGTTCTTGGCCCTCTTCTGTTCTCCATCTATACTCACTCCCTTGGTGAACCCATTCGCTTCCAGGGCTTCAACTATTATCTCTATGCAGATGACACCAAAATCTACATCTCCTCCTCTATTCTCTTCCCCTCCCTTTAGGCTCATATCTCCTCCTGCCTCCAGGATGTCTCCACCTGGATATCTGCTCGCCACCTAAAACTCAACATGTCCAAAACTGAGCTCCTTATCTTCCCTCCCAAACCCTGTCCTCTCCCTGACTTGCCCGTCACTGTGGACGGCACGGCCATCCTTCCCGTCTCTCAAGCCCGCAACCTTGGTGTCATCCTTGACTCAGCTCTCTCATTCACCCCAAACATCCAATCCATCACCAACGCCTGCCAGTCTCACCTTTACAATATCGCCAAGATCCACCTTTCCTCTCCATCCAAACCACTATCGTGCTAGTACCAGCTCTCATAATATTCTGGCTGGATTATTGTGTCAGCCTTCTCTCTGATCTTCCTTCCTCCTGTCTCTCCCCACTCTAGTCTTCATTCCGCTGTTCGGCTCATCTTTCTGCAGAAATGCTCTGGGCATGTCACTCCCCTCCTTAGAAACCTCCAGTGGTTGCCTATCAACCTCTGCATGAAACAAAAACTCCTCACTCTTGGCTTCAAAGCTCTCCATCACCTTGCCCCCTCCTACCTCACCTCCCTTCTCTCTTTCTACTACCCACCCCTCATGCTCTGCTCCTCTGCCACTCATCTCCTCACTGTCCCCAGTTCACACCTATCCCATCGTCGATCTCTGGCCCACATCCTAGCGCTGTCCTGGAATGCCCTCCCTCCTCACCTCCGCCAAACTAACTCTCTTCCCCTTTTCAAAGCCCTACTGAGAGCTCACCTCCTCCAAGAGGCCTTCCCAGACTGAGCTACCCCTTTTCCCTCTGCTCCCTCTGCTCCCTCTCTGCTCCCACTCCGCCCTCTGCTCCTACCCCTTCCCCCCTTCACCTCCCTTCAGCTAAGCCCCCTTTCCCTCTGCTTCCCCCGCCCCTCTCAGCTGTTCTCATTTGTATATATTTTTATTACCCTTTTTATTTTGTTAATGAGGTGTTCGTCCCCTTGATTCTATTTCTCGTGATTATGTTGTCTTGTTTTTGTCCGTCTGTCTCCCCCGATTAGATTGTGAGCCCATCATTGGATAGGGATTGTCTCTATCTGTTGCCGAACTGTATATTCCAAGCGCTTAGTACAGTGCTCTGCACATAGTAAGCACTCAATAAATACTATTGAATGAATGAATGAATCCCTCACTGTCAAGACTTTGTCTTCAGACAAGAAGGACAGCTCTATAGATGGACATGCCACTGGTGATTCCCTCTGATTAAGGAGAGAGAAATTTTAACCTGGAAGGAAGGACGAAGGAGTCTCCCCTTTAGGGTCCTTCTCAGGGCATTCTTCATATCCCTGTTCCTCAGGCTGTAGATGAGGGGGTTCAGGGCTGGGGGCACCATGGTGTACAACATGGATACCAGCAGATCCAGCACTGAGGGAGTGTCTGAGGGTGGCTTGAGATAGGCAAAGGCGCCATTCATTATGAACAAAGTCACCACCATGAGGTGCGGCAGACAGGTGGAAAATGCTTTGGCCCGGCCTGCCGTGAACGGCATCCTCAGCACGGTGGAGAAGATGCGCACATAAGAGAGGATGATGTAAATGAAGCAACCAACAGCTAAGGCTACCCCGGCAGTCACACTCACGTCAATGGCACTATGGTCCACAGAGCAGGAGATCTGCAGCAGGGAGGGGACGTCACAGAATAACTGTGGGACGGCATTGGACCCATAGAAGGGTAGGGAGAATGTTGAAGCTGAAAGCAAGAAGCCGAACACACTCCCTATGAGCCAGGAAGCTGCCATCATTTTCACACAGACCCCTCTGCTCATCAGGACCTCATAGCGCAGGGGATAGCAGATAGCAGCATAGCGGTCATAGGACATCGCCGTGAGGACAAAAATCTCTGAACCAGCAAACAGGACCCACAGCAAGAGCTGTGCAACACAGCCGAGGAAGGAGATGGACCTGTTGCTGGTCAGGGAGTTGTGGATGGACTTGGGGGCAATGGTGGAGATGAGGCAGATGTCGAGGATGGACAGGTTCTTAAGAAAGAAGTACATGGGGGTGTGGAGGTGCCGGTCAAGGGTGGTCACGGTGAGGATGAGGAGATTTCCTGTCAGGGTTGCCAAGTAGACCAAGAGGAACAACACAGTATGAACCAGCTGCAGCTCCCAAACATCGGAGAACCCCCAGAGGAGGAATTCAGTCACCATGGAGAAGTTTGTCATTGGGAAATCATGTAGATTCTCTGCACAACACAAAGGAAGGATCAAATTTAAAAATATCGATGGGGTGAAGAAATCAATAGGAAATTTGCCCGTAATTCTACGAGGGGGCAAAGGATGGTACACTGACACTTATTGGTTACAAAATGACCTAGAAAATTTGGAAAATTGCTTCCACGTAATTAGCAGGGGATTCCAAAGAAGCGTTGGCAAAATAATACTGCAAGTGGTGACAAAATGACAAAGATGTAAGATGGGAAAGTAGTCGTAGTAATAGCAGTAATAGCAACAAAAGCAGTAGTTCAAGCAAGTAGTGGTAATATTCATATTCATTCAATCGTATTTATTGAGCGCTTACTGTGTGCAGAGCACTGTACTAAGCGCTTGGAATGTACAATTCGGCAACAGATAGAGACACTCCCTGCCCAACGATGGGCTCACAGTCTAAATGAGGGAGACAGATGTTGTGGGGATAGTTGTAACAGTAGGAATAACAGTACTTATTGAGTACCCAATGGTCAGAGTCCCCTTCTATGCAACACTAATTGTGAGTGATGGAGAATGGAGTGTGTTGTCCAGGAGAATAATGAGAAGCGGAAGAGGTTTTTATTCACATTTACTCCTGTCCCTGATTTTAGGAGTGGACAAAGAGGAGTCTCTTCAAGATTTCCAATGGCTAAACAGGAAATAGTCTGGCTTGGGAAGTGCTTAATACAGTGCTCTGCACATAGTAAGCACTCAATAAATACCATTGAATGAATGAATGAACGAATGAAGTCCTGCTGTTTGAGGCCTCGGGCCTGGCAGAGGGATGGGGGAGATCAATCGATGAATCAGTGTCATTTATGGAGCACTTATTGTGTGCACAGCACTGTATTCAGTGCTTGGAAGAATATATAAAACAGAGTTGGTATATATGTTCCCTGCTCAAAAGGAGCTTACGGTCAAGAGGGGGAGACAGACATTAAGATAAATGCTTCAGTTACCTCATCTGTAAAATGGGGATTAAGACTGTGAGCCCCATGTGGTACAACCCAATCACCTTGTATCCTCCCAGCACTTAGAACAATGCTTTGCACATAGTAAGTGCTTAACAAATACAATCATTATTATTATAAATACATAATTTATGGCTATAAATAATTTAGAGCTATAATCCCAAGAGGGGAAGAAAGTGTTCTAGCATGAACAGTGGATGAACAAAGACCTTATGACTGAGAAGCTGAGCAGAGGAATTGATTCCAGTAGTAGTGGCTTGTGTTGCAGTATTCCCCACCCTCTTGTCCCTTCCAGTCCTGCTGAGGCCTGGTTTCTGCTCCTGCAAATCCGTCTGCCCCACAACCCTGCCCCAAACCCCAAGCAGAGGCTGAAGTGAGCATCTCCCCAGAATGGCTCCATCTCTCACATCGACCTGCTGGCCCCCCTGCACCCCAGTCACACTCACCAGGGCAGCGGGGGGCAGGGGGACTGACCTCTGCTGGGCTGGGATGGTTGCCCCTTCCCTCAGTCTCCTGGGCGTGGTCAACCATGAAGGGACCATGTGGCACCCTCAGCCTCTCTCTGTTCTTCCCTGGATGTTGAGATGCTCTCCAGAGCCTGCCCCTGTAGATAAAGCAAGTGCTGCTCTGTGGGAGATCCCCAAAGGACTGGCTCGGGTGCTGCCGAGGGACCCCGTGGCCTGGGTGACAGGGGAAACTGCTGGCTGTGTGGTCCCTGAGGCCCTTCAAGACTAGGGTCTCGTCCCTGAAGCTGCCATAATGGCTCTGGCTCATGGGTTTTCCAGGACAATGGCAGCATCTGCTTCCCAGTGTCCCAGAGGTTCCCATCTTTAGCGATGATTTGCGTTACTTGTGGACAGATTTAACTTTGTCTCTCTCATGACCTCGCTCAGTTAATCATTCATTCAATCAACTGCACTTGCTGATCTCTACAGAGTGTGACATTCTAAGCTTGTTATAGGCAGACGACATGTCCGCCGACTCTGTTATAATTTACTCTCCCAAGCACACAGCATTCAGTAAATACCTTTGAATGTAGAGACAGTGAGAGATGCCTTCGAATCCATCTTGAGACCCTCATGCAGGCTGAGAGGGGAGGGTCCAGTGTGGGTGGGCCAGGACGCTGAGAGATTCTGAGATAGGGTTACTGGGAAGCAACCACTGATAGAAACCATCTGCACGTGAGGGGGAAATCCCTGGTTTGAGGAGGAATAGGTCAGAGCCTACCCTTTGTCTTCTTGTATATCAGGGTTGGAATCAGCCCTTTCTGCTGGGAAGCTGTATCATCCTGAGGAGTGGAAATCACTGAATTCAATCTAATCCTTTTCAAAGCAGCTGATTGTCCCTCATGGAGAATGGAAAAATAATCCATGGGCTGGGCCTCCGGGTTTAAGGTCAAGCTTGCCAATGTTGTGCTCTCCTCCTGTGATCAAAACAGAACTCTACACTTAGTAGATGCGGAACAGTCAATCAGTGTCAGTCAATCGTATTTATTGAGCACTTACTGTGTACTTGGGAAAGTACAAAATAACAGACACATTCCCTGCCCACAATGAGCTTACAGTCTAGGTTACTGTAGAAGTGGTGTTAGGCTTGGGGTTAGGGATGAGGTTGATGTTAGGGTTAAGGTAAGGACAAGCACTAGGGTTAGGGGTAGTCAAGGATAGTGCCAGGGTTAGGGTTAGTGACAATTCAAAGGGACAAATTAAGATTCTGTTAAAACAAACTATGTTTTCCTTGATATATCTAGTGTCCTTAATAATTGAAGTGAACACAACCGACAGCGAAGTTCAAGTTTGGGCGTGTGAGTGAATGAAAATGCTAATGTGCGATTGTTAAGTGCCAGGCACTGTACCAAATGCTGATGTAGATACAAGATAATCAGGTTGGACATAGTCCCTCTACCATATGGTGATCACAGTTTAAGTTGGAGGGAGAGGATTTAATCTCCATTTTACAGATGAGATAATTAAGGCAAACAAACTTGGCTAAGGTCACAGAGGAGACAAGTGATAGATCTAAGGTAAGAACCCAGGTCCTCCAAACACCAGGCCCCGACTCTGTCCACTAGGACATGATGCAGTTCAGGAACTAACTCCCCCCGATGACACTATTCTCCTGGGAAAATCATTTCCAACTGACAATGTTATGACTTGTGCCATTTTCCAGGAAGGCTTGTGCTATTCATTCAAGGGTGGCCTTCAGCTCATAAAGCAGAAGACATACCTAGTCTGACCTGTTCCATCTGTGGAAATGAGGAGATTGTTCTAAACAAGTGTCACCAATGAGTTTCTCTTCCCCTAGGACATTCTGCGGGGACAACGCACGCTTAGGGCAAAGATCTGGTTGCTGACAAATGCTGGGGTCATTCACTGGATCCACAGTAGGTCCAGCAGGCAAGGGATATTGACATCACATCCCCAAGATGGAAAACATTTCACACCCAGAATCTTCCCCAGGGAGGTTTTCATGCCTCTCTTCCTCAAGTTGTAGATGAGGGGGTTCGGGGCAGAGTGCACTGCAGTGTAAAGTACCAGCAGGTCCAGTACTGAGGGGGGATTTGAGGACAGCTTCATATAAGCACAAAAAAAAATCATGACAAAGAGAGTGACCACCATGAGGTGGGGCAAGAAAGTGGAGACAACTTTGGTCCATCCCTCTGTGAATAATCATCATCATCATAATAATGATATTATTATTCTCTTCTCTGCTGAGCCAATATCCTCCGCACAGCAGAGAAGATGCTCATATAGGAGGTGATTATGGAAATGAAGCAGAAGACAACTAGGGCTACCACAAAAATCACACTAACATCAATAGCAACATGGTCCTCAGAGCAGGGGATATTCAGGATAGAGAGAGCACCACAGAAGTATTGCTGGACAGTGTTAGACCCATAGAAGGATAAGGAAAATGTTAAAGCTGAAATCAAGATTACAAACAGAATCCTTCTGAGCCAAGAAGCTGCCCCCATCTGCATGTAGGCTTTTTTTGCTGTGACCTCATAGCACAGGGGACAGCAGATGGTGACATAGCAGTTTTAGGACATCACCATGAGGACAAATCATTCTGCATCTAGAAAGAAAATCACCAGCCAGTCCTGTGCTGCACAGCTCAGGAAGGAGAGAGAGCTGTACTGTGTCAGAGATATGAGAATGGATTTGGGGATGGTGACGGAGATGTAGCAGAGATCTAGGACAGACATATTCTTGAGGTTCTTGAGAAAGATGTACATGGGGGTGTGGAAGCGCTGGTGGAGGGAGGTGATAGCAACAATGAGGAGATTCCCGCTCAGGGCCACCAGATAGATCAGCAGGAGTAGTGCAGTATGGACCAGCTGCAGCTCCTGGATGTCTGAGAACTCCAAGAGGAGGAATTTGATTATCCTGGTAATGCTGGCCACATCCTGCAAATGGCCTCTGGGCATCATGTGATGGGATCTGATTTCCGACAAGGATGACAACACTCAAAGAGAGTTTCATACAGCAAGATAATCGCCTTGTCCTGGAATGAATCTCATTCAATACTTTTCAATTGAGTGATTACTGTGTGCAGAGCACTGTTCTAAGCACTTGGAAGAGTTCAATACAACAGAATTGGTAGAAACTCGGTAGCTCTCACCTCATCCGATATCTATTTTTCACATCCTCCCTTCTGTTTGGAACTCCCTTTCTCTCCAAATCCAAAACATCACTTCTCTCCCCATGTTTAAACACTTACTGAAATCATATCTCCTTCAAGCAGCTTCCCTGGACTAAGATCTCAAAACCCCCAACACCATTTTCCCTTCCTACTGCCTCTCTTGCACACTTACTACCAAGCACAAAGGCTTAGATACTACCCCCCCATTCCCTTTCCTCAGTATCTATGTCCATATCCTTATACTCTGCTTCCCCTAATCTCCAAGAGGGCCGAGAGCATGTCTACCAATTCTATCAATTGATGTTATATAGAGAGGGCTTACTGTTTGGAGTGATACACACAACTAGGACGTTCACACTAACCTTCTATGTATTCCATGAGATCCAGCAGTTCTTCTATGATGGCCCCTCCCTGCTGAAGATCTCTTGTACTGAAACATATGTTGTGCCTGATGCTGGCATGGCCTTTGGGACTGGATTCACTTTAATTTCTTTTCTTTCCATCATCATCTCCTACGTCCACATCTTCTTTGCTGCCCCGAAGATGTCGTTCAGTGAGGGCTGGACCGAAGCTGTCTCCACCTGCCTGCCCCACCTCACTCTCATCACGGGTTTCCTCTCTACGGCCACTATCGCTTATCTTAAGCCCCCCGAGACTCCGCCTCAATGCTGGACCAGCTGGTGTCCATGCTGTACAATGTGGTACACTTCTACACCCTGATCCCCATCATATACAGCCTGAGGAATAGGTCATGAAGGCCACTCCAGAGAAGGTTTAGGGATGAAAGCCATTGCTCCATGGTCAAAAACTGTTTTCTGTACCTGTCATTGTCCCTATTTCAGGACCAGATTCATGCAGGGACCGAAGTCACCACGGTGATCTGATTCTTCCACCTGAGGTTGTCCGATGTCCAGGAGCTGCAGCTGCTCCAACCACATGTTCCTCTCTATCTGTGGCCCTGATGTGGAACTCCTCATTGTCACCGTCACCATTCATTCATTCAATAGTATTTATTGAGCACTTACTATGTGCAGAGCACTGTACTAAGTGCTTGGAATGAACAAGTCGGCAACAGATAAAGTCCCTGCCGTTTGATGGGCTTACAGTCTAATCGGGGGAGACGGACAGACAAGAACAATGGCAATAAATAGAGTCAAGGGGAAGAACAACCTTGACCAGAACCTCCACACCCCCATGTGCTTCTTCTTCAGACTCCTGTCCATCCTTGAACTCTGCCTCATTCCTGTCACCATCCCCAAATCCATCCTCAACTGCCTCAAATGTCCACTCAAATGTCCTCATGGTGATGTCTGATGACCTCTATGCCACCATCTATTGCACCCTCCACTATGAGGTCACAGTGAACTGAGCAGCCTGTGCACGGGTGGCAGCTGCCTCTTGGCTCAACAGAACTTGTTTGGGGTGTTACTGACATCAGCTACTTTCTCCCTGCTTTTCAAGAGACCCAACACGATCCAGCAGTTCTTCTGTGATGATTCCTCCTTCCTAAAGACCTCTTGCTCTGAAATCCATATTGCTCTGAATTTGGTATTTTCCTGCTGCGTCTCCTTTGCTGCCTTTTACTTCCAGATATTCTTCCATGCCTCAGTATGCTTAATTGTCTAGAGCTGGGCCTGGGTAAAAAGGCCCCACAACCCTGGCGTGTCACAGACTGGATCGAGATACTGGTCTCTTTGCCTGTGTGGAACTCAAAGGGAGGGCAGGCAGCTTCCCTAGGAATCTATGGAAAATCTTCCTTGGAAGCAGATTGCCTTTATTCTCCTGTCACTGTGAATGATCAAAAATGGACAAATGACTGGAAAGGCGAACCCTAACATCATTTGGCAATTCACCAGCAGAGACGACTTTTCCTTCACGCTGAATATAACACTCAGCATGATTGACTGTCGCACGTAAAAGAGGATGTAGAGAGCGACAAGGGCGATGACCCTCTTGGCCGCTCTGACCTCGGGCATCTCCCCAGGGGAGCGGCCGGGTCCGTGCAGGTGCAGGACCCGTTGGTGGTGCCTGTACAGGATAAACACAATGTAGCCACTGGCCACACTCATGAGCAGTACGAAGAACAGATCCCTCAGGGAGAGCACGACCGTGATTACCAGAGTGGATTCTGTACTGACACCTACTTTTGTGCAGTATTTGAGGTCTAGCATGATTCGGACAAGGCTACTGTTCTGGGGGCCTTTCATGTGTATTGGCATACTCAGCTCTATTAGCAGATTGAGAATCCAGGATAGGAGGCAGGAGGGAATGATGCACTTAGGTAATTTGGCTTTAATTCGGGCCCAGCGGGAGGTGCCGGGGCTGATGGTGATGGCCTGGAACACGCTTAGGAGGCAGGTCGTGCAGATGGCAAGACCTCGGGCTACTCGGTAAAGATACATAAGGATTTTACATCCAATGTCATCCAGGAAATTTCTCTGTCCCCAGGCTGACATGGTCTCTGGGATTCCAATGGAAAGGAGAATTATGGTGTTGGCCAAAGTCAGGTGACTGAAAATCAAATCTGAGGAGCTGACCACAGGACTGATGGACACCATGCGGATATAAAATAGGAGGAGAATTACATTCACTATAATCCCAACGGTGATCTGTAACAGCATCACAACCCCGAAGGAGATGGCAATATCATCCATTGCCTTTAATGTTTCATCCATTGAAATTCCTTTCTTTGAATTCCTTTAAAGAAACCTGGGATGAAGGAGAGAGAAAGGGAAACAGAAATCTGCTGCCAGTGGTTCATTCTCATTAAATCAAGCAATCGATCGTATTTATTGAGTGCTTACTGCATGCAGACCGCTGTACTAAGTGCTTGGGAGAGTACAGTATAACACAGTTGGTAGATACGTTTCCTGCCCACAACGAACTTACAAGCCTCGAGAGGGATACAGACATTAATGTAAATAAGTAACAGATATGCACATAAATGCCGTGGAATGGCATTAGAACCCATGACCTTTAGAACTCAATAAGTTCTATTCAATTATATTTATGGAACACTTACTGTGTGCTGAGTACTGTACTAAGGTCTGGCAAGAGTTCAGTACAACAAATTTTGGAGTCACATTCCCTGCCCACAATGAGCTTACAGTCGAGAGGGGGAGACAGACATGAATATAATTAACTTATGGATATGTACATAGGTACTATGGGGCTGAGGATGGGGTGAATACCAAGTTTTCACAGGTTATAGATCCAAAGTGCATAGATGATGCAGAAGGGAGAGGGAGTAGGGGAAGAGAGGGCTTAATTGGCAAAGGCCTCTTGAAGGAGATATGATTTTCATAAGGTTTTTAAGGAGGGATAAGGAATCATAACCACCCGAAATCCACCTCTAGCACTTAAGTATACCATTAGCATGTACGCATGATCATATATATGAAACATATGACTGCATATCATATACATGATATATATATTATCTATGTAAATTAATGAAACATTAAACTTTTTTTGTTTTATGGTATTTGTTAAGCATTTACTATGAGTCAAAAATTGTTCTAAGCACTTGGGTAGGTACAAGTTAATTAAGTCCGAGACAGTCCTTGTCCTGCATGGGTTTCACAGTCTTAAGTGGAAGGGAGAACAGGTATTTTGCAGTTTGAGAAAACCTAGGCACAGGGAGGTTAAGTGACTTGCCCAAGGTCACACAGCAAACAAGTGGGTCCTCTGACCCACAGCAAACAACAAACAAACACACAGCAAACAACTCAGGTCCTCTGACTCCCAAGCCTGGGCTCTTTCCACTAGGCTACGCTGCTTTCTGATTATTCTATTTGTCAATATTTTTATGTCTGTTGCTCACATTAAAGTACAAGGTCATGTGGATAGGGAACTTGTCGCACGCTTCTATTGGACTGTCTGTAGCTAAGCTTGGTATACATGACATGATTTCTCCCCCTCTAAATCCACTGAGAAAAGAGCCCAGATCTGAGACCTGAAAGTCACACACACTGGGATGTGGTGCTAAGCAGATGAAATTGAGAAGCAGCATGGCTTAGTGGAAAGAGCACGGGTGTGGGAGTCGGAGGTTATGGGCTCTAATCCCAGCTCTGCCACTTGTCTGCTTTGTGACCTTGGGCAAGTCACTTAACTTCTCTGTGCTTCAGTTCCCTCATCTGTGAAATGGGGATTAAGACTGTGAGCCTCATGTGGGACAAGCTGATTACCTTGTATCTATCCCAGCACTTAGCACAGTGCTCTGCATATAGTAAGCGCTTAACAAATACCAACATTATTATCATCTGGTGTTGTGTCAAACCTATCTCCTCTCCACATCTCCCTTCCAACTTCTCCCTCCCTCTCCCTTGTGTCACTTACCTTTATTAGACTGCTCCTTGCTGCCTCCTCCACCAGGCCTGAAATGGAGAGCAGAAGTGAGGGCTCAAGAAGATGTATGCTGTGTGGTCACTTCTCTCTCTGCCCCAGTCCTCCCTGCCAGTCACCGCCTAGAAGGCACCTGGAAGCCTTTCTGAAATACCAGCCATCACCTGTAGGACAACACTCTGCCTTTTACATATCAAGACTAAAGTGGATTCTTTTCCCGAAACCTCTAATGCCTCTAAGAGTCTCTTGTCCAAAGGTTCTAGGAGCCCCGGGAGAAGGCTCCCAGAGGGTGACCAACCGTGGCTCCAGTGGGAAGCTACAGATTTGCTACTGAAAGCCTTGAAAGCACCGTGTTGGAGAGATGGTTTTATCCTACTCTTCTCTATCACTCTTGCTGGCTCCAGAAGACAGCTTGCAGACAGACCCTGATAGATCTAAGATAGAGCAGCCTTTATTAGCCAGTTTTCATTTCTCTCTCCCCTTTGGGAATGATTGTGTGAGTGTGTTTATAAACATTATTAATCCACCCTGACACTGCAACTCGTATCTCTCTGCAAATGCCCACCCTCCCCTCCCCAGTGACACTGAAGCCTGGGACAAGATTAATCCCAGAGTCCTCCCTGCAATTATGCACTCGTCATTGACCCATCAGAGATGACACTAGCAAGGAATGGCATCACAGGGACTCAGGAAAGTCCCAGCTCAGCTCTACCAGGATTCAAGCCTGCATCTCCAATGCGAGACTAACCCCTGTAGTGTGGTCAGAATCATGTTTGACAAAAGGTGTTCCTTTTTTATTGCTTTGTTAAGCACTTACTGTGTAACAGGGCATTGTTCTAAGTGCTGGGGTAGATAAAAGCTAATCAGGTCAGACATAGTCCCTGTTCCACATAGGGCTCAAAGTCTAAAAAGGAGAGAGAATAAGTATTTCCTCCCCATTTTACTGTTCAGGAAACTGAGGCACAGAGAAGTTAAGTGACTTGTCTAAGGTCACACAGGAGGCAAGTGGTGGAGCCCAGATGAGAACCCAGGTCTTCTTACTCATAGGCCTATGCTCTTTCAACTAGGCCACGTTGTTTCCCACAGTCTTCTGCTATAGTCACAGCTCAACTTTAACAGGATTCAAGTCTAAATCTCTAGTGTGCGAATGACCCCTGCAGGATGGCCAGAATGGCAGAATCATGTTTGTCAACAGATTTTCTTCTGCCACAGCCCCAGATCCGCCTATTCCTTGTCTGTTGGTCTAGTCTCCATAACTGGTCGGCAACGAGGTGATTAATAGGGTAGAGGGAGATTATACTGTTGGCTTGTACTGACTCCCTACACAACCCTGTCCTTCCCACAGCTTGCCCAGGAGCTGGCAGTTTCACTGGGAAGTGATCACTGACCATGGCAGGAATGTGAATCCCTTCCTGCTTCAAAAGCAGCATGGCCTAATGGAAAGAGCATGGCGTGGGAGTCAGAAGGACCTGGGTTCTAATTCTGGCTCTGCCACATGTCTGCTGTGTGACCTTGGGCAAGTCACTTCACTTCTCTGTACCTCGGTTACCTCATCTGTAAAATGGGGATTAAGACTGGGAGCTCCACATCAAAAATGGACTGTGTCCAACCAGATTAGCTTGCATCTACCCGAGTGCATAGAAAAGTGTCTGGCACATAGTAAGTGCTTAACAAATACCATTAAAAATGGTATTATTGCAGGTTTACTGTACATAAATCTCTGAAATAAGTACTTGGGAAAGTATAATACAACAGAGTTGGTAGACACATTCTCTGCCCACAGGAGCTCACAGTTGAAGGATGATAAAATCCCCAAGGAATGCAGAGCCCCCAAATAAAAAAAGTAGTAACCAATCAAAGGAATTTACTGAGCATTTACTGTGTTCAGCGCATGGCATTGAGTGCTTGGAAGAGTACAGCGTGGAAGCAGCGTGGCTCAGTGGAAAGAGCACGGGCTTTGGAGTCAGAGTTCATGGGTTCAAATCCCAGCTCGGCCACTTGTCAGCTGTGTGACTTTGGGCAAGTCACTTAACTTCTCTGTGCCTCAGTTACCTCATCTGTAAAATGGGGATTAAGACTGTGAGCCCCACGTGGGACAATCTGATTCCCCTGTGTCTACCCCAGCGCTTAGAACAGTGCTTGGCACATAGTAAGCGCTTAACAAATACCAACATTATTATTATTATTATTATTACAGTAGAGTAGGTAGAGAGGAACCCTGCCCAGAAGGAGATTTCAGTCTGGTGAGGTACAGACATTAAAATGAATTGCAGATAGGGGAGGCAGCAGATAATTTGGATCTGTAAATAAACGTTGTGGGGGTTGGGGTAAGTATCACAGTGCTTAAGGGTTAGAGAACCCACTACACAGACAATGGGGAAGGGAGGGTGAAAAAGGTGAGGAAACGAAAGGTTAACCAGGGAGTGCTTCTTGGAGGAGACTAAAATTTAGAAGGGCTCAGGATGGGGATCTGAAGGGGAGGGAGTTCAAGGCCAGAGGGAGGGTGTGAGCGAGAGATGGGCAGGGAGATAGAAGAGATGGAGGTACAGTGAGTAGGTTGGTAATAGAAGAGCAAAGTGTTGGGGCTGGATTGTAATAAGAAAGGAACCTCTTGGTGCCTGGGCCCTTCTCTTTTCAGAATCAGTTCTGGGGAAGCCACTGACAGCTCCTACCCCAGACCAAAACTGAGCTCTCAGACAGCTCTTTGCATAGGGACAGAGACTTCTGTGCCCATACTGTAATGGGGAATTTAAGTCACTGAAGCAGAATTTGAGGAAAGACAGCTTGACTGCACATCTAACAACATTCCAAGTAATCCATGTGGTCTGGTGAAAAGAGCATGGGCCTTGGATTCAGAGGACCCTGGTTCTAATCTCTGCTCTGCCACTTGCCTGCTGTGTGACCTTGGGCGAGTCATTTAATGTTACGGATTTTTGTCAGAGAAACGACTCTCGCAATCTCATGAGAGGGTTTTGTGACCTTGGTGTAGAAATGAACACACTCAAGAGGGTGAGCCGAGAGAGCAGGAAAGGGCAGAAACAGTAAAGGGTGGAAATTGACTGACGCCTGTTCAGCCCACGAGTGAGAACAACCCCAGCCCTCCGAACCCGGTACCTTTATTTGCAAGCATTTCCACATTCCACTCGACTGCAACTCTTCCAGTGTGCACCCCAAATCCCACCCAACCCCCTTGCGTTGGCCGGAACTTCACCCTCCATTCAGAACCAGTTCTTAGGAGTGGTAATGTAATTGACACATCGTTACCCAAATTCAACTGATTGATCTACCACAGGAAGGAGATTAAATGGAGACAGGATGTCTAGCACAATATTGGAAAGAGATAGAATGGAGACAGGATGGTCAATTGCCTAGTACAATATGGGAAGGAGACAGAACAGAGACAGGATGGTAAATCATCCAGTACACTTAATCCCTCTGCACCTCAGTTTCTTCATCAGTAAAATGAGGGGGATTAAATTCCTGTTCTCTCCCAATTAGACTGTGAATCCCACGTAGGATAGGGACTGATTCCGACCTGATTATCCCCTATCTATCCCAGTTCCTGTAAGAGTGTTTGGCACATAGTAAGTCCTTAACAAATGCTACAGTTATTATTAAGCACCAACATACACACACACAAACATATCCTTCAGTTTGAGTTGGTTACTGATAGTTTATGCAAACATAACAACAATCCTTTCCACACCATGTACGTCCTCTGACAATCCCAACCTTCAACTCCCATTACCAAGGCTTCCTGCTTGAGGAACACAAGTCTTTTTAAGGGTCAAATTTTGCTCCTGAAGAAGCTGGGAATGGGTGACATGGTTGAGATGCAGTTTGACATGAAAGCAGGGGATTGGTAGAGAAGCAGTGTGGCTCAGTGGAAAAGAGCACAGGCTTGGGAGTCAGAGGTCATGGGTTTGCATCCCGGCTCTGCTACTTGTCAGCTGTGTGACTGTGGGCAAGTCACTTCACTTCTCTGTGCCTCAGTTACCTCATCTGTAAAATGGGGATGAAGACTGTGAGACTCACGTGGGACAACCTGATTGCTCTGTATCTACCCCAGCGCTTAGAACAGTGCTCTGCACATAGTGAGCACTTAAATACCAACATCATTATTATCTGGTGACTATCGAAGGCTGATCCAGCTGGAAGGTCTATTTGGTGGGTAGAGTACTGTTCTAAGCACTTGGGAGAGTACAGAGTGACAGAGCTGGAAGATACACTGCCTGCCCATAAGGAGCTTACAATCATTTGGCCAATGGGGAGAGAGAGGGGTCCAGGGAGCAGCACAGAAAGGTAGACATAAACCTCTAGATTGTAAGGTCCTTAGTAATAATAATGATAACTATGGTACTTGTTAAGCGCTTACTATGTGCCAAGCACTCTCCTAAGCACCGGGGTGGAGACAAATTAATCAGGTTGAACACAGTCCATGTCCCACATGGGGCTCACTCTTAATCCCTATTTTACAGATGAGACAATTGAGGCCCAGAGAAGTTAAGTGGGCAGGGAATATGTACTCCTTGTGAGTAGGGAATATGTCTACCAACTCCACCGTAGTGTCCTTGCCCAAGCACTTAGTACAGTGTTCAGCATACAGTAGGCACTCAATAAATATAATTGATTGATTGATGTACTGATTGATCCCTCCACTTTCCATTACCACCCCAACATTCTGCCTCTCAGTGCTGTCAAAGCACAGACATGCCCTTCCCAAGAGCCCCCTTCATTCATTCATTAATTCAATTGTATTTATTAAGCACTTACTGTGTGCAGAGCACTGTACTAAGCACTTGGGGAAGTACGATATAACAATAAAGAGACACATTCCCTGGTCATAACAAGTTTACAGTCTTGGGGAGGGGGGGTCAGGGGTCGGGCAGAGACAGACATCAATACAAAAAAATAAATTACAGATGTGTACATAAGTGCAGTGGGGCTGGGAGGGGGGAAGAACAAAGTGTGCAACTCAGGGTGATAAAGAAGGGAGTGGGAGAAGAGGAAAGGGGTGCTTAGTCTGAGATGGCTTCTTGGAGGAGATGTGATTTCAGTAAGGCTTTGAAACGGGGGGGGGGGGGGGGGGGGGGGGGGGGGGGGGGGGGAGAGTAATTGCCTGCTGGATTTGAGGAGGGAAGGAGTTACAGGCCAGAGGCAGGAAGTGGGCCGGGGTCGGCGGCAAGACAGGTGAGACCGAGTCACAGTGAGAAGGTTAGCACTAGAGGAGCAAAGTGTGTGGGCTGGGCTTTAGGAGATTAGCGAGGTGAGGTAGGACGGGGAAAGGTGGTGGAGGGCTTTGAAGCCAATGTGATGAGTTTTTGTTTGATACAGAGGCAACAACCTCTGGAGTTTTTTGAGGAGCAGGGTGACACGTCCTGAACAATTTTGTAGAAAAATGATCCTGGCTCAGGCCCCTCGTCCACGACCTTCGTTCACCCTTCCCATCCTCCCGGTCCCAAGTCACTGCTCTGGGGCAGCCCAGAGGTCAGAGTGGAGAACCCTCACTGAGGCTTTGGGGAGCCTCTGGTCAGGACAGACCTGGATGGCATCAAATGGCTCAAGATCACCAGAGTATCAAGTGTGTCTGTTTCTGTTCTGGCATGGAACAGAACCAGGTTGTTGCCCTGGCAGGCTTGATAGAGCTCAGGCTGGTACCTACACATCATCCAGAGTTTGACCGATCCAATTCTGGCAGGAACTGCTGTTTAACCATGACCAGAGGGGCTTCTCCTAGGCTGCAGGGCCTAGCTCCAAACCCACCACCCAGCTGGTATATGTGTGTGTGGTGCTTTAGATGTCAGTAGGGGGGACCATGTCCTCCACACCACTGGGGAAGCCCCTTGTCATGTCTCCTGTCCCAGATTCCCCATTGGGAAACCTAGTTTACAAGGCAGACCCAAAAACAGTGAGTATCCTAATACAGTTATTGAAGTAAGTGGCTCCTCCCTCAACTCTCTGCATTGGCTGTAGTTTTGTAATGTGACCGAAGGTGGCTTGTCCTGAATCTATCCCCTATTTGTCAAACCAGAACCTGAGAACTATGGAGCAGTGTGGCCTAGTGGAAAGAACATAGGCCTGGGAGTCAAGGGACTCATGTTCTAATTCCAGTTCTGCTACTGTCTGCTGTGTGACCTTCGGGATGTCACCTTATTCTCTGTGTGTCAGTTTCCTCATCTGTAAAATGGGGATTCAATGAATATTCACCCTCCTACTTAGACTGTGACCCCCATGTGGGACAGGGTATGTGTCTGACCTGATTAATTTTTTATCTACACCAGCCCTTAGAACAGTGCTTGAGTGGCTCAGTGGAAAGAGCAGGGGCTTGGGACTCAGAGGTCATGGGTTTGAATTTTGGCTCTGCCACTTGTCAGCTGTGTGACTGTGGGCAAGTCACAACTTCTCTGTGCCTCAGTTACCTCATCTGTAAAATGGGGATTAAGACTGTGAGCCTCATGTGGGACAACCTGATTACCCTGTATACCCCAGCGCTTAGAACAGTGCTCTGCACATAGTAAGCGCTTAAAAAATACCAACATTATTATTACATAGTAAAAGCATAAAAAATACAATAACGATAATAATAATAATAATCATGATAATAATAACAATAATAAGGGACACATCTGGTGTGTACACTGTAAATTCCTAGTGTACTCTGTGTGTTTGCAAGATAGGCAGTTTGGACACAGTCCCTGTCACATATGGGGATTACAGCCCAAGTAGGAGGAAGTAGGATTGAATCCCCATTTAACAGATTAGGAAACCGATGTACAAAAAAGTTAAGTAACTAGACTAAGGTCACATGGCAGATAAGTGCTGGAGCTGGGATTAGAACACAGGTCCTTTGGCTCCCAGGCTCTTTCCACTAGGCCAGGCAATTTCTGGGGGCTGAGTTGAATCAATTAATCAGTCAATCAATCATATTTATTGAGCCCTTCCTGGGTGCAAAGCACTGTACTAAGCTCTCAGACGAAAACCATATAACAGAGTTGGTAGATGTGTTCACTGCCTACAAAGACCTTACAGTCTAGAGGGGGGAAAAGACATTAATATAAAAGAAAATTACAGATATGTACATCAGTGCTGTAGGACTAAGGGTGGGGTGAATAAAGGGTACAAGCCCAAGTGAAAGGGCGATGAAGGGAGAGGGAATATAGGAAATGAGGGCTTATTTGGGGAAAGATTTTGAAGGAGATAAACTTTAATAAGCCCTTGAATGTGGGGAAAGTGATGGCCTGTCAGATATGAAGGGGCCAGAGGTAGAACGTCATGAAGGGTAAGATACACTAGATTGAGTTTCAGGGAGTACATTGGCAACAGAGGAGTGAAATGAATGTCCTGGGTCATAGTAGAAAATCTACCACTTGTCTGCTGTGTGACCTTAGATAGGTCACTTAACTACTCTGTGCCTCAGTTACCTCATTTGCAAAATGAGGATTAAGACATGAGCCCCATGTGGGACAGGGTCTATGTCCAACCTAATCATCTTGTATTTATCCCAGTGCCTGGGACATACCATGCCAGGACATAGTAAGCATTTAATAGATATCACAATTATTACTATTATTATTGTTCCACCCACAGTGGCAGGTCTGAGAACCGAAGAGAGTGAATCTGGAGGAAGTCTCCTTTGCCATCCTGTTTCCACTGCAGGTAGTCCTAAGGGTTTTGGGAAACGTAGCCTTCCTCTTACTCTCTATCAGCTCCAGCCTGAGGCCCATTGAGCAGATCTTCATCCATCTGGCATTGGCCAACATCTTGGTCCTTCTTAGCAAGGGCATCCCGGAGACCATGGAGGCTTGGAGGCTAAAAAACATCCTGGATGCTGTCGGATGCAAAATTCTCCTTTACTGTTCCCAGGTGGGCCGTGGCCTGTCCATCAGCATGACCTGTCTCCTTAGTGTCTTCCAGGCCAACACCATCAGTCTCAGCACCTCCCGCTGGACCACACTCAAAGCCAAGGCTCCGATGTGTATCGCACCCTCTTGTCTCCTCTTCTGGATCCTCAGTCTGGGCCTGGATGTCCCTTCCCTGCTGTACATGACCGGTCCTGAGAACAAGACCAGTACTCAAAGTATATTAAATTTAATATACTGTTCCTCATTCAATCTCCCTTCAGGAGTCACTCGTGGACTTTCAATTGTTTTCATTCTCTGGGACCTGATCTTTGTGGAGCTCATGAGTTCAGCCAGTGGCTACATGGTATGTGTCCTGCTCAGACACCACCAACTAGTCCAGCACCTTCATGGACCCAGGCACTCTCTCATAGTGATGCCTGAGGTCAGTGCAGCTAAGAGAGTCATTACCCTGGTGACTCTATATGTCCTCCTTTATGGAAGCAACACTATCATAATGAAGGTTTTACACAACACCAAGATAGATTCTCCCCTCTTGTTGAACATCCACATAGCTCTGTCACTCTTTTTCCCAACCATGAATACCTTTCTGATCATCAACACCAACAGGAGATCCTTTGCAAGGTAGAATCCCTCCAGGAAAGCAGAAGCTGTCCGCTTTCTGCAACAACCCCATTATGTTTCAGGCTGTGACCGAGCCCTATGCTGCCAAGAGAGAAGCTTTACTGGATCTGATGGGAGGAGCCTACTGGGAGAGTGTCCTCCGCATTGGAGCTTGGTCTTTGCTGATTCTGGCTGAAGTCACAGCTGCCTCTCAATGTAGACATATAGTGGAACATGAGGAAGAAGTTTGCCAGGTCTGAGACAAAGGTCTCAGCCATTCATAAGATCCCTGTGGCATGTAACACCCCAGGCCTTCCCAGGCACTTTCTGTTTTGTTCTTTCTTCCAGTGGGGGCTTGGTAAGGGGTTGGCTCAGGATGTCTTGTGGTGGTGGGTGACCTCTCTCACTCTTCTCAGAGATGGCTGTGGCTACCTACACTTTCCATCTCAAAGATGTCCACCAACATAGGCCTTCTCAATCATGGCTACTACCTCAAAGATGGGAACCACAATGACCACCACCACCTTTCTCAAAAATAATCACCATCTCTGCCCCTCTTGGAGGTGCCCAACAACACTACTGCCTCTCTAAATAATGGACCAAGGATGAACCCCATCTCTTTGTTGCATAAAAGCTTGGGTTTCAGTACCAAGTTCTCTGCTATCAGATGACAATCAAGGTATTAATAATTTTATACTCAGAAGTTTTGAAAATTGTTATATGATTAAGAACTGGGTGTCATTAAGAATGTGTGTGGAAAAGGACTCAAATATTCTGTGGCCTGTAGAACAGAATTAATATTTAGCTCTGAATTAGAAACTCAGCACCCATGACACAAATTTCTGGAGACCATGAGAGTTGGAAGATCCAAGGAGCGTAGTATTTATTGGGGTTTTTTTAATCAATCAATCAATGTTAGTTTTTACTATATGCAGAGCACTGTTCTAAGACCCTGGGAGATTGTCAATCAATTGTATTTACTTAGTGCTCACTATGTGCAGAGCACCATACTAATCGCTTGGGAGAGTACAATATAACAGAATTAGCAGACACTTTCCCTGCCCATATTGAGCTTCTGGTCTAGAGGGAGCTAGACTACAAATAAACAGAGCTGAAGAGAACTTGACTTCCCTTCCCAAAATGTGCACTCTGGTCAATGTTGAAAGGACTTAGAATGAATAAGTGTAGACATCTAAGCAAAGATATGTTTGTTACTTGGTGAAGTGATATCCCAGAGGAGCACAGCAAATCAAGTGAATCAACACTTTGGGAGCAGGAATTGTGTCTTCCAAATTAATTATAGTCTCCCAAGCACTTAATGCAGTGATCTGCACAAAGTAAGCACTCAATAAATACCATGGATTGATTGATATCATGTTTAGTGTGGCCACTGGACATTAACATATCAGACAGACCTACAGAAATGACCATCCTCTCAACTATATCTCACAAAGTCTGCCTTCACCCTGAGCTTTGATGTGAACACAATAGCAAAGGGAACCTGGAGTTGGAGGATCACCTGGTCCAGGGAGTTATGAGTACCAGCATCATCTGGGTGAAGATGGAAACATATTTCTATATAATTGATGGGGCAGCATTCATAGATCCTTTCTTCATTGGAGAGGATTGAAGGCCCTGCCTGGAGTTTGCTTGTGAAATTACTGTATTGGGGTGCTAACTGGCTGCAGAGCTGCTAACTAGGGGAAGGTGATGGAAGGAATTTGCCTGAGCCAACTTGAGCACAACTAAAGAACTAATTCAGCTATGACAACCTGAGCACAACTAATTGGAGTGTAATTAGAGAGATTATGTATGCACTACAGAAACAAAATTAAATAAAAAGTGGGAGGAACTTGCGGATATTGTGAAACATTCTTCTGGGGGAGGATGTGCTACATTCTCAGTGGCAAGAAAACTGGGCCAGTATCAACTGGTGCAGAGTAATAAGATTAGTGCTAACTTGTCTGTAATAGGGAGTAAAGGCAGCCTAATAGATGACCTGGAGTCAGCTACACAAAACTATCGGCTAAGCGCTTTCACCTCCTCCCAGCTCGGCCTCTCACCCACTCTATCAGGCTTACTTCTGCCATGGAGATCAGAGAGGAGACTAATGCAGTAGGCCAGTCAGGCTGTGATGACGCTGTTTCTCAAGAGCATACGTCTTGACAATACTAAATCCAGGAGACATGTCTAGGAATCACTATTCCTATAACTTTTGTTATATATGATATAACAATAGAATAATAATAATAATGTTGGTATTTGTTAAGCGCTTACTATGTGCCGAGCACTGTTCTAAGTGCTGGGGTAGACACAAGGGAATCAGGTTGTCCCACATGGGGCTCACAGTCTTAATCCCTATTTTACAGATGAGGTATCTGAGGCACCGAGAAGTTAAGTGACTTGCCCAAAGTCACATAGCTGACAAATGGCCTAGCCGGGATTTGAACCCATGACCTCTGACTCCAAAGCCCATGCTCTTTCCACTGAGCCACGCTGCTTCTCTATTAGAATATTAGGTAAGGGTCAAGAGAATTGTACAAGCAATGTGAGAGGAAACATATAAAATAGGTTGGCTGCAACTGATAATATATAATGCATATTTGAAGATATCTTAAATGTTTTATTCAGTAGTATAAACATAAAATGCACCAATTCTAGGGATACAGTGGCATAAAACTTATATAATTTATTCAGTTGTATTTATTTAGCATTTACTGTTTGCAGAGCACTCTACCAATCAAGGGTATTCTTTGAGTACTTATGTGTAGAATACTGCATTAAGCACTTATATAAATTCCATGGGTAAAAGTTTCACCCCAGTAGAAACATTCTGAAAGGCTGGCAAGGCTTCCCAACTCTGATTCAACAGCAAAGGAATCGAGACACTTGTTCTCTGCCTGGACATTCTCTCTCCCTTGCTGCTTTGGTAGGTTTGACTACACTGAAGATTACAGGGATTTTTCTTTTTCTTATTGGTTGAAATTATTTCTTTTTACCAATTCACACTGCATTGATGGGGTCTTGTGCTAACATTTCATTCTAATCCAAAGTATCTTTGTTCAGCTCCTCTATTAAAATGGTCACTTTCAATCAACCAATCCACTGTATTTAGTGGAGCTTACTGTGTGCAGGCCACTGAAGTGCACTGAAGGGCTTGGGGGAGTACAATGCAATAAAGTTTGTAGATATGCTCTCTGCCCTCAAGGAATTTATAACCTAATAAGGAAGAGAGAGATTAAAATAAATTACAGATAGGGGAAGCACAGAGTATAAGAATAGGTACATAAATGCTGTGGAGTTTGAGAGGGGGTAACAATCAGAGAGCTTAGGGTGGGAGAAAAAAACTTTCAAATTCTATGACTTTCTTAGTCCTTGTGATCTCAGGAAACTGCCATTTTCTCACTTCCTGCTGCTCTTGCTGGTTTTCAGGGCTTTGGTTCTCTTAGCCTGACATGCTCAGTATAAATCTCTCAAAGGGAGAGGACTGGAGTCACCCTGTGTTAAGTTTCTCTCTGGGAGGATATCTGTGGAAAGAAATGTTTGTTACCTCATGGAGGAACCCAAACAGTGTGTCCCAGCTGAGATCAAAGAACTGAGACCTCTTCTGGGAAATATTTTTGGGGGTGAGAGGTGTGGCGGGAGGAGTCTGAGAAATCCAGAAATAGGCTTTGGAAACCTACTGAATTATAATCAAGATAGGACTGCTGCTGAGGATTTTCATGTCTCATGCTTTTGAACCAAGCAATGATATTTATTGAGCACTTAGAATGTGCAGAACACTGAACTAAATGCTTGGGAGAGTACAAAATAAAGGAATTAGTAAATATAATCTAATTATATACATATGTAAATACTTTCCTTGCCCACAAGGCATCTTCAGAGGAAAGCAACCATTTGCCTGCTGTGTGACCTTGGGCATGTCACTTGATCTCTCTATACCTGATTCTTCTTCTTCTGTGAGTTGGGGATTCAATACCTATTCTCTCTCCTGCTAAGACTGTGAGCATTGTGTGGTACAAGGACTGTGACTGACCTGATTATCTTGTCCTTATCCCAGTATTTAATAAAGTGATTGTCACAGAGTATACGTGTAATAAATATTATTATTATCACTATTATTTCATGTGCTTCACTGAAAGAACTGTGTTGGAAATAGGGGACTTCCTTTTCCAGAATGTTCTCATTCTCTTGTCACTAAGAATGATCAAGAAAGGACTAATAGTCGAGAAGGTCGGGGACAAAACTACATGAATAGTCACCAATAGAGGAGAATTTTCTTTCATGTTCATTAAAACACTCAGCATGATTGACTGTCGCCCATAGAGGATGACATACAGTGCTACCAGACCAATGACTCTCTTGGCTGCTCTGATTTCGGGCATTGCCCTGTGGGAGTGGTTGGATCCATAAAGATGTTGGACCTGCCTGTGGTGACTGTGCAGGACAAACACCATGTAGCCACTGGCCCCACTCATGAGACCTACAAAGAACATATCCCGGAGGGAGACCACAACTGAATTTATGAGGCCAGCTTCTGCACTATGAACACCTATCGAGCAATACTTTAGATCATATATGAGTCGTACACTGGTGCTGTTCCTGGGGCCTGTGACGAAAATCAGTGTACTAGTATCTATGAGCATATTGAGGATCCAGGAGAGGAGGCAGGAGGGGAGGATGGACTTGGTCAACTTAGCTTTGATTCTTGCCCAGCGGGAAGTGTCAGGACTGATGGTGATGGCCTGGAAGATGCTCAGGAAGGAAGTGGTACAGATGGCCAGGCCACGGGCCACTCGATGAAGGTAAAGGAGAATTTTGCACCCGACATCATCTAGGAAATTCCTCAACCCCCAAGCTGACAGGGTCTCTGGGATTCCACTGGCAAGAAGTCTTATGGTGTTGGCCAAGGCCAGGTGAGTGAGGATCCAGTCTAAGGAGCAGAACTTCTGTCTGGCAGAAACCAAGCAGGCATAAAATAGGAGAATGAATGCATTTCCTGAGAACCCAATACTGATCTGTAACAGAATTGCTACCCCAAAGGAGATATCACTGGCATCCATTCATATGAGTTTTAAGTCAGAATTAGAGAGGGTCTCCTTCAGCACAATCTGGATAAAGAGAGAAACAGAGAGAGGAATAGACAGAGGAAATGAGAAGCATAAGTGTTTCATTGAGACATGATGTATATATTTGTACTACATTAAGTTGAAATTAATTTGTAGCATCTTAAATCGCTTATTCCATCTGAGCAGCAGACCAGTCTAGTGGAAAGAGGATTGGCCTGGGAGTCCAAGATTAATCAATCGATAGTATTTATGGAGTACCTACTGTGTGCAGAGCACTATACTAAGCACATGGTGGAGTACAGTAGAGAAATTGGACATGATTACTTCTCTCAAAAAATTTGCAGTCTAGTAGGGGAAACGGTATAGATATTGACCAAGATCTACCACAAACTCTGCAAAAGCCCCAGTAGTCATAGCTGAACCAGTTTCCCAAACAGAATACTGGCCAAGGCCAAGATTTGGTCATTATTTAAAATTGAAAAGCATACCCAATAGAGAAATACCAAGACTGAGGTTTAGAGAATAACTGTTAAAAGTCACTGAGTTTTAAAGCTGCAAATGCAAAACTCATTTGCCCAAATACCAAAAGCCACTCATCATATGCTTCTCACATGGACAGTTTGGGGATTTGGTTTAAAGGAAGGGGACTGACAAATGTTTTCAGATGGAATAATGCCAAATGAGTTCACTCAGCCCTCCCTTTACCTCAGGTATAGTTTAAACAGAGCAAAAATAACTTCACCATACAGACATCCCTTCTAGCAAGGTTTGAACTTGCATCATATCAAAAGCAACCAGCAGGAACAAAAGTCAGCATACAAATTTACCCCTCCAATCCTCTGAGGAAAACTTAATCCCATTCAGAGGGGGGAGTGGAGTGCTTCCCTTATTTAAGGAAAAGAAATTTTTTCTTAAAATATCCCAGTGGCTTCTACGAGGTATAGATGAAAACATCCTCTTTGCCTCTTGGGTTCTGTAGGTTTTCTTACCTTTCCTTCAATCTCATCACCCTAAGTGATGGCTCCAACTGCAACTTCAGCAATTCTGTGCCACTTAATCACTGGTTTACTTTAAATAGACTCAATCTAAATATTCACAATATATTCACATATTCAATTCGTCAGTAAATCCTGTCAGTCCCACCTTCACATCGCTAAAATCCACCCTTTCCTCTCCATCCAAACTGCTACCACGTTAATGCTATACTGGTATGGGAAGAGAAATAGTGCCATCCTACTCACCTGTCTGTGAAACTCCAGCTCAGAAGGTAGCTTATGGGTAGAAGAAGACTGAGGTAGCATTTAGCAGTTGCTTTTCTCATCACTTCCCTCCCCCAGGATATGATTAGGGTGTATGAGGTGGCGGGGGGCAGTTGGGAGGAGAGCACACGGGGGGGGGGAGGGGGGGAGGGGGCGGGTGAGGATTGCTGAGCATTAAATCACTCTGACCCTCCAACTGGGAAGTCTTTGGAAATGCCCAGACTCCCCTCCCCACTCTCTTACAGTCTGGGACTTTAGAACCTTAGGTCAGTTCCCAACAAGGCAGAGAAGTTAGTTGACCCCACTTAGGCACCCTTGAGAAAACAAAACATATCCACTGCCACATTTGCAGGTCCCAGTGTGTTTAGTCATTCTCCAGCTCTGCCCATAGCCAACCCTCCCCTTTCTAAACCCCTCATTGTTTAATCACGACTTCCTGGGAAGAGTCTTGGGAGCACAGACCCTTAAAAGCCCTTCCCCATCTGAATTTCATTTGGACCAGGTGAGGAAAGAAAAGTAGGGTGGGGAGATTGATGAAATGATCAATCAATCAGCTAGTCAATGGTATTCAACTGAGCACTTACTCTGCATAGAACACTGTACTAAGTCCTTTTCCGGGTACAGTATAATAGAGTTGGTAGACATGATTCCTTCCCTCAAAGACCTTAAGAGTTAGTGAAATGAGTAACTAGCAATAATAGTATTTATTGAGCCTCCATTGAGTGTCATGTACTCTTACTAAGTGGTGGGAAAACTATAGTACAGAGAAATGGGGCATTCTCTGTCCTCAAGGAGACAAACATAAAGTAGTTACAAGATAGTAAAAGTAAATAACTTTATGAACAATCCAGGAAACGTATATATGCAAGTACTTCCCAATCCTCTTCACATTAAGCAGAGCTGCTGAGTTCTACCAACCAATTTTCACCTGAGACAAAAAGGAAAGCCTCATAGAACCAAGAACATATATTATAATAATGGATAGATGCAAGATAATCAGGACAATAACAGTCCCTGACCTATATGGGCTTACAATCTAAGTAGAAGAGATTTTTTTTTACTCTCCATTTGACAGATGAATAAACTGAGGCATAGAGAAATTTGCCTAAAGTCATCCAGCAGGCCAGTGGTGGAGTTGGAATTAGCATTTATGATTTTTGACCATAAACCAGAGCACAGCGCCGAGGCCTAGTGATATGAGTTCAGGCCTGGGAACCAGAGAAAGTGGATTCTAATCCTGGCTCTTCTAGTTGCCTAAAATGTGACCTTGGGCAAATCACCTGACTTCTCTTGGCCTCAGTTTCCTTGGGGATGAAATGGGTATTCAATACCTGTTCTCCCTCATACTTAAACTGTGAGCCCCATGTGGGGCCCTGATTGCCTTGTAATAATAATAATAATAATGTTGGCATTTGTTAAGTGCTTACTATGTGCTGAGCACTGTTCTAAGCGCTGGGGTAGATACAGGGTAATCAGGTGGTCCCACATGAGACTCACAGTCTTAATCCCCATTTTATAGATGAGATAACTGAGGCACAGAAAAGTGAAGTGACTTGCCCAAAGTCACACAGTTGACAAGCGGCAGAGCTGGGATTAGAACCCACAACCTCTGACTCCCAAGCCTGTGTTCTTTCCACTGAGCCACGCTGCTTCTCTTCTTGTACCTACCCCAGCACTTAGTGCTTGGCACATAGGAAGTTCTTACCAAATACCACAATTGCTATTACCAGAGGTTTTATAGCTATACAGCTATAGTTTTCTAGTTTTCACCTTCAACTCTGAGCCCTAATCTTTAATTCAGTTGATAGATTTTATTCCAGCCTTGCTCATTCATTCATTCATATTTATTGAAGACTTACTGTGTGCAGAACACTGTACTATTTGGGAGAGTACAGTACAACAATAAACTGACACATTCCCTACCCAAAACGGGCTTACAGTCTGGGGTGTGGAGGGGTGATCAGACATTAATATAAATAAATTACAGATATGTACGTAAGTGCTGTGAGCCTTGGAGAAGGGGAAGTACAAAGGCAGCAAGTCCGGGTGAAGCAGAAGGGAGTGGGAGAAGAGGAAAGGGGGGTTCAGTTAGGGAAGGCCTCTTGGAAGAGATGTGCTTCCAATAAGGCTTTGAAGGTGGGGAGAGTAACTGTCTGTCAGATTTGAGGAGGGAGGGTGTTCCAGGCCAGAGGCAGGACGAGTGCAAGGGGTCAGCAGTGAGATAGATGAGACTGAGGCAGAGTGAGAAGGTTAGCATTAGAGGAGCCAAGTGTGCGGGGTGGGTTGCAGCAGAAGAATAATGAGGTGAGGTAGGAGGGGGCCACGTGATTGAGTGCTTTGAAGCCAGTGATGAGGAGTTTTTGTTTGATGTGGAGGTAGAAAGACAATGACTGGAGGTTTTTTGAGAAGTGGGGAGATGTGTCCTGACTGTTTTTGTAGAAAAATGATCTGGGCAGTGGAGTGAAGTATGGAGTGGAGTGGGGAGAGATAGGAGGCTGGGAAGTCAGCAAGAGGATGAAGCAATAATCCAGGCGGGATAGAATGAGTTTGTATTAATGTGCTAACAGTTTGGATGGAGAGGATAGGGCAAATTTTTGTGACGGGAAGGTGGGACCAACACCGTTTAGTGCGTGGCTCAGTGGAAAGAGCCTGGGCTTCGGAGTCAGAGGTCATGAGTTTGACTCCCGGCTCTGCCACTTGTCAGCTGTGTGACTGGGCAAGTCACTTAACTTCTCTGTGCCTCAGTTACCTCATCTGTAAAATGGGGATTCACTGTGAGCCTCATGTGGGACAACCTGATTACCCTGCACCCCAGCGCTTAGAACAGTGCTCTGCACATAGTAAGCGCTTAACAAATATCAACATTATTATTATATAAGGGCTGAATGAGAGAGGAGTTGAGGATAACACCAAGGTTATGGGCTTGTGAAACAGGAAGGATGGTGGTGCCATTTATAGTGATGGTAAAGTCAGGGGGAGGACAGGGTTTGGGTGGTAAGATAAGAAGTTCTATTTTGGACATGTTAAGCTTAAGGTGACAGGAGGACGTCCAAGTAGAGATGTCTTGAAGGCAGGAGGAAACGCGAGACTGCAGAGAGGGAGAAAGATCGGGGCCAGAAACATAGATTTGGGTAATCAACCTAGAGGCACATACTACTGTGCAGACACCTCTCTCTGCCCCAATTCTGCTTGCCAACCTCTATCTTAGAGCCTCTAGGCAACCCACATACAGCTCTCTGCCTTTTCACAACAAGATTAAAATTGATTCTTTTCTGCCACTGCAGAGAGGAAATGATTCCATCCAATGCCAAAATGCCTTCTGTTCTGATGGTCCAGGGAACAGAAAAATGGGGGAGACCTGAGAGACACCTCTGAGCTTCAGTAAAAGTCAGAATTTCCCTTTTGGATGGTAAGTCCAAACCCAGGACCTCACTGACAGAGAGATGGCTTTCTTCTACTCACCTGTCTCTCTTGCTTCTGCCGGCTGGGATGGTCATGTCAGAACAGGGCTGAGGCAGAATTTATCAGCCATTTTTCTCTTTGGTCTCCTCCCTCAGGGGGTGATTTGTGTGTGTGTTTGTGTGTCTGTGTGTGTGCATGGGCACAGGTGTAGGGATGTGTAAGTCACTGATCATTAATCCACTCTGACACTCAGACTGGGATATCTCCAAGGTTACCCTTGCCCAAGTGGCTGAGCTGGGATTGGTATTAGTAGAATAATAATAATAATAATGGTGGTATTTGTTAAGTGCTTACTATGTGCAAAGCACTGTTCTAAATGCTGGGGTGATACAAGGTAATCAGGTTGTCCCATGTGGGGCTCACAGTTTTAATCCCCGTTTTACAGATGAGGAATTGAGGCACAGAGAAGTTAAGTGACTTGCCCAAAGTCACACAGCTGGCAAGCGGTGGAGCCAGGATTCAAACTCAAGCCCGGGCTCTTTCCACTGAGCCACACTGCTTCTCACTAGAAGTAGCAGTAATGGTATTGTTAGCATATATTAAGCACCAACTGGGTGTCCATACACTGTGATAAGTGACACATTTGCTGCTCACAAGGAAATTCAGCTCTAATGGGGGATATAGACGTGAAAATATGTTCAAATATATTAATGAGCATAACAGTGGAATGTCCAATTAAGCAGTGCTGAAGGTGGGTCTGAGCAAGTACATGCATGCTGAAAGTGAACGATGGATTTAGTTTGGGGGGAACAAAGATAGCAAGTTGGGCAATAGTGTTTGAAGAGAGTAGAACGATAAGGGGAGGTGAATTGATGGGTTGCCTTGAAACCAACACTGAGGGGTGTTTGTATAACAAGGAGGGACTCGGGAAGCCAGTGGAGAATTTGGGAAGATTGGAGAGCTGGGGGTTGAGCTTCCAGAGGATCCGTGCAGCAGTGTTACAGCATATTATGATTAGATACAGAAGAATCATGATGAGGTTCAGAAGACCAAAAGGGAGTGTGTTCTCCCATCAGATCATTGCCTTGGGCTAAGACATAGATTTTATTGATGCTGCCCCCATGGTCACAGACTACCACCTGCTAAATTGTAAGCTCCTTGAGGGCAGGGACTGTGTCTATTAATTCTAGAGAAGCAGCATGGCCTAGCAGAAAGAACACGGCCCTTCTAATCCCAGCCCTTCCACTTGCCTGCTGTGTGACTGTGATGACCAGTTCCATTGGACCCTGCATTTAGGAGAGCAAGAATATCAATCACCGGAATGTATAAAGAAGGTTAGCTAAGTTGAACAAGTACTAGTAGTGGTGGTAGCAACATTTTTTATTCAGATTGTACTGTGTGGAGAGAACTGTACTATGAGTTGGAAAAGAACACATGCTTGGGAATTAGACGTGTTCCCTGTCCTTTTGGAGACTCTCAATTCAGAGGTGTAAGTCAGTTAATTTTGTCCATACTATTTGTAAAAATCATACTCAGCAGTCCCACAACTTTGGGGTTCGAACCTGAAAGTCATGGAATGGTGGCAGCCATTTAAAGCATAAACATTTGGGGCTTCGATTGTGTAAACCTCTTACAGTGATTCTAAACCTTCTATGGGAAAGGAAAGGGCACTGGCACCTTAGGCAAATCTGGATGCCCAAACAGTTATCAGTGGCTCCAGGGTTGTAAATAGCAATAACATTTGTTATGCATATTCCCCGTTGCACTTGAGGATCCCTGTCTAAGAGGGAGGGATAACAAGTAATGAATCCCCATTTTACAGATGCAGGAATTGAAGTAAAGGGAAATTAAATGACTTGCCCAATTTCACCCAGCAGGCAAGTGGTAGAGTGAGGATTAGAACCCAGGCCTCCCAATTTCAGGTCCTCTGTTCTTTCCATTAGGCCACGGTTTGTAGCAGGTTGGTAAGGACTAGAGTGATGATGGACTTATGTGCTGGGATGAATTGCAAGCTGGGGGAGTGGATCAGCGATGGAAAAGGATTTGTGATTTCCACCTATTCATGCAGTCCCTGATGACCGGAGTGTTACTTGGGAATGCAAACTTGTGAACATCAAACATGACAATAAGGAATTCCCTCAGAGATAGTGTTTTAGATCTTTTTTTCCAAGTGGCTTAAAAAGGCCCTTCTTTTTATGGCATTTTGAAAATGAGATCTTTATTTTGCAGCTTGAATGTCAACACCTCTGAACAAGGGAATCAAGGAAATATTTACAGGCCAAACTATCCCTCTTTCAAGGCCTTGTCCTGACGTCTAGCAGATGTTCACTCCCTCTTTGCCAGTTTTTTCTCTGGCAGCAGATGGCTTGAATTCAGTCACTTTTCCCTACTTCTTTTGCCATTGCAATTATGTGTTTTGGGATGTAGGCACCATCCATGTTTTGCAGCAAACTTGGTTACTTGGCCTTCTTGGGAATTTCTTTTACTTTTAGGCCAGCGATTCACATTTTCATCTCACTGTACAATTCATCCCACTGGACCAAAAATTCCTTGTTGGCAGTTATCGTGTCTACCACTCTTGTACTGAAGTCTCCCAACTGCTTAGTCGAGTGTTCTGCACACAGTAAGTACTTAGTAATACCATTGATTGATTGATTGATTAGTCTGGAGAAGGTGGCAGGAATTACAGAGAAGATATGTCCTCTTGTATTTGTCCATCAACTATCCCAGATGCCCTTGCTCTCTGAGTCAGAGATGTTTCCATCCATGCAGAGGACACATTCTCAGGATCTGATTCATCCTGTGATCGGACCATTCACTGGTAGGCCCGAGGCAGAGCTTAATGCTCAGAAATGACTCGATTGGCCATAGGATTCATGGAAAGAGAGGGGGGTCTCACATTCCCCAGAGAGCAGTGGTTCCTGTTGACCCGTGGATCACTGCTGATCAACACCAGGGGGCAGAGGGCAGGGTAACAGGCAGAGAAGAACGTTGCAGTGCCCTCCAAATCAACATCTCTTTGGAGCACATATATCACGTACAGGGTAATGAAGCTACTGATGAAATAAAAACAAACAAAGCAGGTGACCAGGAGCAAGATGGTCTGGGTGGCTTTGGTCTCTGGGGAGAATATGGGGGAGAGGCTGGTGCTGTGGATGTGCTGGACTCGTTTTCGGTGTTGGTAGAGTATGATCACCATGTAACAGCTGGCCCAGCTCATGAAGAACAAAAAGAAGAAATCTCGGAGGGTCATGGCAGTTAGACTGGCCATTGTGTGGATATAATTCCCATCAAGGATAGTAAAACAATATTTTGAAGTGTAACCAACCCAAAAGATGGTGGAGTTTCTGAGACCTTGAATGGAGGTAATCACTTTGATGTAGATCAGCATATTGAGAATCCAGAAGAAGAGGAAGGAAGGGAGGATGTAGTTGGGGGCCCTGGATTTGAACCAGGCCCAGCGGGAGGTGCTGGGACTGATAGTGATGGCCTGAAACACACTCAGGAGACACGTGGTACAGATGGAAAGACCACGACACACTCTGTTAATGTACATGAGACTCTGACACCCAGCATCATTCAGAACATCCCTCATCCCAAAGGCCACCAACATCTCTGGAACACCACGGGTGAGAAGTGTCATTGTGTTGGCCATGGTCAGGTGAGCGAGGATGAGGTCTGTGGTTTTCTTCTGCTGGGGCTGAGTTATGAAAATGTTGATATACACCATCAGCATTGTTGAATTTCCTAGGAAGCCTAAGGCAGTCTGGTAGAAGAAGAAGATCCCAAAAACCAGGTCACTTGACCACATTTTCAGTGAAATTTTTCTTAACCAGGATGTTCAACGGTCCCTAAGGAGAAATCCAAAGACATTTTCCAAAATGAATAGATCAGAGTTTTATATTTTTAAAAATGCAAATGCTTTCATATCAATCACCAGAAGGTATAAAGAAGGTTAGCTAAGTTGAACAAGTACTAGTAGTGGTGGTAGCAACATTTTTCATTCAGATTTTACTGTGTGGAGAGAACTGTACTATGAGTTGGAAAAGAACACATGCTTGAGAATTAGACGTGTTCCCTGTCGTTTTGGAGACTCTCAATTCAGAGGTGTAAGGGGGAGGAGAAGGGCCTGGACACAGGAATGACAAAATAAAATTTTAAAAAACAGTACAGTGCTGTGCCTAGGAGAGTAGAATTTCAGGCTCCTCAGGTCCCAAACTTCAAAGCACACCGGTAGTCATGGTAACCACTACAGCATCCACCACTCTTCCTAGTAGGTTTGTGACTTGGCCCCAGGCTCTGGGTGTTTTTCTCTTTCCTGTCGGTGAGGTGGGAGACAGGATGGGATGGTTTCTCTTTGGTGGTGTGGAGGAGAGCCAGTGTTGCTTCTGAGGGAGGCAGCATAATAATAAATGATAATGATAATAATGATGGTATTTGTTAAGCACTTACTGTTTGCCAAGCACTGTTCTAAGAGCTGGGGTAGATACAAGGTAATCAGGTTGTTCCACGTGGGTCTCACAGTCTGAATCCCCATTTTCCAGAAGAGGTAACTGAGGCACAGGGAGGTGAAGTGACGCCCAAAGTCACACAGCTGAAAGGTTTATGGCTCTTCAAGCCACACTGCTGAAACAGCATGTGTGGCTGTTCAAAGCAAGGAATTCTGAGAGCACATTGCCGATGCACTCTGCACAAGCCCTTTCCCATGTCCCATTTTTGCTAGGGTTGGAAGGATTGGCAGTGGGGCTGGATCAGCACTGGGGTGATAGAAACAGGGGAGAGTTTGTCAACCTCTGGTATCTCTTACAGGGTATTATTATTGACTATTCAGTTTTAGTAGATCTTAGAGTGAGATCCCCCCAAGGAATGGGTCAAGGAGAGGAGACCAAGGAGACCAATGGAGGGAAAAAACAAAAAACCTGTCTCTCAGAGAAATTCCAAAAGAGTTGGAGATATTTAATGTGCCAGGTTAAGTCAGATGCTTTTCAATCAATTAGCCTGTCTCATGATTAATAATAGTGGTGTTTGTTTAAAAAGTATACAACTCATTTCTCTAAATGAATCAGTGAAGATGAGCAGTGAACGTATTTGAAGAAGAGGACAAGTAAAACAGAAACTCCTGACCGCTGGCTTTAAAACACTCAATCACCTTGCCCTCTGCTATCTTTCCTTTTCAAATTCTTTCTACAGCCCAAGGTGCCCATTTCACCCCTCTAACAACAATCTACTTACTGTAGCTCGGTCTCATCTCTCTCACCGCTGGCCAATCACCTATGTCCTGTCTCTGGCAAGGGCTTCCATCTCCCTTCTTAGCTGACAGATGACCACTGCCTCCACCTTCAGAGCTTTGTTAAAACCACATCTCCTCCAAGAGGTCTTCCCTTAGTATGTCCTCATTTCCCCTATGCTCTCTCCTTCTCTGTCTCCCTTTCACTTGGATCTGTACATTTTATGCACTCCACCCTCAACCCCTCAGCATTTGCAAACATATCCATCATTTATGTTAATGTCTACCTCCCACTTTAAGCTCCTTGCTGGCAGGGAAAATGACTACTGACTCTGTTATACTGTACTCTCTCTAGCATGTAGTAAAGTGTTCTGCATGCAGCCAGTGTTCAATAAATATGACTGATTGATTGATTCTCATTTGCTCAATTCTCAGTTGATTTTTAATTCATTCACTCAGAATTGCCTGCCACCATCTAGTGATCTGAATTTTTTTATCCTAAACCAGTACAGGACAGAGTGGGAGCTCACTTTTGCCCAACCTTAAGTCTTGAAAAGGGGGGTTTTCCTGAGACATTTTCCATCCTCTCTCTTAGGAGAACCCTCTTAAATAGGATGGGGATACACAGGGCACCAGGCCAATGGTGAGAAGGGTTTTTTTGATGCAGAGATGGATGGGTAACCACTGGAGTGTCTTGAGGAGTAAAGGAACATGTCCTGAAAGTTTTTATAGAAAAATGATCTGGGCAGCAGAGTGAAGTGTGGACTGGAGTGAGGAGAGACGGAAAGTTGGGAGATCAGGAAGGAAACTGAAGCAGTAATCCAGGTGGGATGAGTGACTGTATTAACATGGTAGAAGTTTGGACTGAGAGGAAAGGGCAGATTTTAACGATGTTGTGAAAGTGGAACTGACAGGATTTAATGATGGGTTGAATTTATGGGTTGAATGAGAGAGAGAAGTCAAGGATAACACCAAGGTTACAGGCTTGTGAGACAGGATGGATGGTGGTGCCATGTTCAGTGATGGGAAAGTGAGGGGAAGGACAGGATTTGGGTGGGAAGATAAGTTTGATTTTGGACATGTTAAGCTTGAGGTGACAGGAGGACATCTAAGTAGAGATGTCTTGAAGGCAGGAGGAGATGAGAGACTGGAGGGAGGGAGAGAGATCAGGTCTGGAGATATAGATTTGGGTATCACCCACATAGAGATGGTAGTTGAACCCATGGAATCGAATAAGCTCCCCAAGGAAGTGGGTGTAGATGGAGAATAGAAGAGGACCCAGAAATGAACCTTGAGGGACCTCCCACAGTTAGGGGGTAGGAGGCAGAGGAGGAACCCATGAAGGAGACTGAGAATGACTGGCCAGAGAGATTAGAGGAGAACCAGGAGAAGACAGTGTCATTGAAGATGAAGTTGGATAATGTTTCCAGGAGAAGGGGGTGGTTAATAGTGTTGAAGGCAGCTGAGGGGTTGAGGAGGATTAGGATGGAGTAGAGGCCATCAGATTTGGCAAAGAGGAGATCATTGGTGACCTGTGAAAGGGCAGTTTTTGTGGAGTGAAGGGGACAGAAGCCAGATTGGAGGGGGTCAATAAGAGAAGTGGAGAAGCAGAATTTGAGACTGGGTGTAGACAACTCGCTCAAGGAGTTTGGAGAGGAATGAAAAGAAGGAGACGGGGCAATAACTGGAGGGAGCCGTGGAGTCAAGGGAGAGTTTTTTAGGATAAGGGAGTCATGGGCACGTTTGAAAGCAGTCAGGAAGAAACTAGTGGAGAATAAACAGTTAAAGATGGCTTTTGGGGGTCGGGGGGAGAAAGGGGAAGAAGAGAAGGAGTAAGTGTTTTGATAACATTTACAGACTGCTCACTGTGACTTCTTGCTTGGAACATACTGAACAGGTTAAAAACCTGAATCCTGCCTTTGAGTTTGCAATACAGTTGAGGAGCTACACAACCACCATTCTATCAGCCTGTTCTAGGCAACACAGGGACAAAATACAAGTGATAAATAAATATAGACAATTAAAGAAATAAATGGAATGGGCAAATATACACAACTCTCCTATGGTGTCAGTGGGATGGCATGATTAGGAAGATCAGGATGCATTAGGGAATCTCTAAGGGAGGATTATTTTTCTTTTCTTGGTCAGCCTCGAAAATGGGTAAGGTTGCGTTCTGTCAGATTGAATATTGAAGGAATTTATGCAGGGAGCAGGTGTGTATACCTGGTCAGACACAGAATAATAAGGAGTGAAGTAGAATCCATTTTCACAGGACCAATCAATCATATTTACTGAGCTCTTACTTTGTGCAAGCACTTCGGAGAATATAACATAACAGTATCACAGAGTTGGTAGGCAGGTTCCCTCCCTACAACGAGCTTACAGTCTAGAGGATGAGGGCCAGAAGTTCTGACTCCGCCAGTAGGTTTAAGAGGGTTTTGATTAATCTGCGGATGAGGAGTCCACAGTGGCTTATCGGGAGCAAGATCAGTGTTTTCAGTATCTTTTGTAAATAGCTTTACTCGACTGTACTTACTTTTGCTCTTTTTGTCAGTGTTTCCATTTTTTGTTCCATATGAGAAAGGGGATTAGAAATGTGCAGCAGCTTCACTTTGAACTGCAACAGTGCTTAGTATCCTGTATTGCTCTCAGTGGGTCCTCGGTACTACCCTGAAATATTTGGATTGATTGATGGCACATTTCATGGTAGTTGGAAGGGCAGTATTTACTGAATACCCACCAGATACAGTGTCCTGTACAGGAGCCTGGGAAGTACAGAATAAAGAAGTGGCACATTCCCTGCCCACAAGGAACTTGCACCCTAATGGGAGAGCAAGCGTGAAATTATTTACAATTAAATTGGGCAAGATAAATAATTGAGAATGCATACTCCTCTGCTTCTCTATAATCTTGCATCTCTTTCTGCCTCCGACAAATCTCTATATGAATATTCCAAAGCACCTCAAGTTCAACATGTCCAAAATTCAAGTCCTCATCTTTCCTCCCAAATCCTCTTCTTCTAAAGTTTGCAACACTCTCAACAACAACACCACCCTCCCTGTCTCTCAATCCCTCAACCTTGGATTTATCTTTGACTTTTCCTTCCCCTTTCATCCTCATTAATATAGGTAGGCAATGCAAATGATAAGTTTCACTGTAACTTTGACATGGAATACACACATTCAGAAAAATATCCATGTTAGCGCACATGATTTATCACACAAATTAGAGTCATAGTCTATATACAATTAATAGTCATAATCACCAACACAAACAAATTATAAGGAGACCCACCAGAGAACCACACACACACACACACACAAATACACATATGGGCATGTACATTTGGGTATGTACCCACTGACACCCAAAGAATTATACAGTTAGAAAGTGATATATGAAGGCTTGCCCCTCTCCCTACATGGATCACAAAATAGGGACACAAAAGACTGAGAAAAAGAAAAATCTAATGAGATGTCTCAGTTTCATAAGTTCTTATAATGAAATGAATCTTTTTCATCCTCTCATGGAATACTGAGATTTCATATATTTAGATTCCATATTTAGATTTCATCATCTGTCTCTGCCACTTATCTGCTGTGTGACCTTGGGCCAGTCACTTTACTTCTCTGTGCCTCAGTTACCTCATCTGTAAAATGGGGATTGAGACTGTGAGCCCCCTGGGGGACAGGAACTGTGTCCAATCCCATTTGCTTATATCCACCCCAGCGCTTAGTACAGTGCCTGGCACATAGTAAGAGCTTCACAAATGCCACAATTATGATTATCCTTAGTGTTATCATTTGTAATTTATTTATTCATTTATTTATTTATATTAATGTCTTGTTTCCCCCTCTTTACTGTGAGCTCGTTGTGAGCAGGAATGTGTAATGTGTCTGTTTGTTATTATATTGTACTCCCCAAATGCTTAGTACAGTGCTTTGCACACAGTAAGCACTCAGTAAATCCGATTGAATGAATGAATCTATTCATTTACAGAAAGAGGTGAAGATGAGCCATGAACAGTTTTATGAAGAGTGAGATTTGTAATAATAATTGTGTGCTTGGCACATAATAAATGCGTAACAAATACAATCATTATTATTAAATATTTCCTATATGCCAAACACTATACTTAGTGCTGGGGTAGACATAAGTTAATTAGATTGGACATAGCCCCTATCCCACATCGGGGAATCACAATCTAGTAGGGAGGGAGAGTAAGTATTTAATCTTCACTGTTACAGATGCAGAACCAGAGGTCCAAATAAATACAGTGAATTGCCCAAGATCAGGCATAGGAAATGTTCTCTAGCAAGACAGGGAGATGGTTAATGCCAAGGTCATGGTAAGGGCATGACGTTGGGCAATATGACTCGGAGGACAAATTCAGGGGCAGGAGTTTAATGACTGCAGATCTTTTTATAGGGATGTAAGGTTGGGGAGGTGGGGAAGGGGACAGTTGTCTGCCTTCAATTCTCCACACTTTTCCTTCTGGAGTTGAGGGAAGAGCAGGAATACTCCCGCCACTCTTGCTCAGCTATGTGTCTGGAAGAGTCCTGCCTAACAAATGAAGGAGGCCTCCAGGCATTTACTAACTAAGTGCTTTCACTGGGCACCAGCTGCCAAGTGCCAAGGATGCTCCATGCCCAAACCCTGGGACATTCTTGGCTGTAACTCCTGGGAGGCTCACTGACCATAAGCCAGACCTTTACTGAGTCTTTGCCCACCAGGCTATTTCTTTCCCCGATGCCTCAAAATGCTTGTCATCCCAGGATCCTCAGCATCCTCTTCCTTGTGGGGAAACTTTCCCAATGAGAGCTCCTGTTCAGATTCCTGACGGATACTCACCCTATATTCAGCCTCAACCAGGATTGGCCTGTTTGTCAAAACCGTCTTCCCTATCCACTTTTTACTGTGAGTTAGCTTTATACTTGGACAGTTGCAAGTAAAGGATGGAATTTCACTACTATAGTAGCCACAAGTTTTTCATCCTGTCCTGGTCCCTCTCCCTGTGCCTGAATCTGCCCTCTGCTGCTCCCTTCTGCATTCTTCCACTCCAAATCCACACAGATAGCTTCCTTTTCCCACTCCACAGCTCTAAATCAACAGACTCCTTCTATGGCTGCTGCAGATCTTGCTGCACCACCTTTTTCTACACCACAGCCTCAGAGTTGGGGGACTGATGTGGAGCAATCGATCAATCCTTGGTATTTATTCAGTGCTTACAATGTACAGACCACTTTACTGAGCACTTGGGAGAGCACAACAAAACAGAATTAGCAGACATATTCCCTTCCCACAATAAGCTTACAGTCTAGAGGGAGAGACAGACATTAATATCAATAAATAAATTGTAATATATAATTTAAAGATAGGTACATAAATGTTGTGGGCTTGGGGGTGGTGAGACTATCAAATGTCCAAAGGTCACAGATGAAGTGCATAGATGACACAGAAGGAGAGCAAGCTGGGGGAAAGAGTGCTTAGTCAGGGAAGGCCTCTTGGAGGAGATGTGACCTTAGTAATGCTTTGAAGGTTGGGAGAATGGTAGTCTGGCACATATGGAGGGGGAGGGAGTTCCAAGCTAGGGGGCAGATGTGGGAAAGGGGTCAGTGGTGAGATAGATGAAATCAGGGCACGGTGAGTAAGATGGAGCTAAAGGAGTGGAATTTGTGGGCTGGGCTGAACTAGGAGATTAGTGAGGTGAGATAGGATGGGGCAAGCGGATTGAGTGCTTTAAAGCCAATGGTAAGGAATTTCTATTCTATGCAGAGGTGGATGAGCAGCCACTGGAGGTTCTTGAGAAGTGGGGACAGATGAACAGAACATTGTTGTTGATAAATGACTCTTACAGCAGAGGAGTACAGATTGGAGTGGGGAGAGAATCGAAGCCGGGAGGTCAGGAGGATGCAGATGTGGTAGAAGGAGGAGCAGTGTGGCTTAATGGATAGAGCATGGGCCTGGTGGTCAGAAGGACATGGGTTCTAATCCCCGCTCTGCCACCTGTCTGCTGTGTGACCTTGGGCAAGTCACTTCACTTCTCTGTGCCTCACTTCCCTCATCTGTAAAATGGGGATTAAGACTGCAAGCCCCATATGGGACAGGGACTGTGTCCAACCCAATTTGGTTGTATTCCCCCCAGTGCTTAGTACGGTGCCGGGCACACAGTAAATACTTAACAAATACAAAAATAATAATAATATTCAAGGAGCAGAGCCAGGATAGGATGAGGGAGAGCTGGCAATGGCGCTAGAAGAGGAAGAGAAAGAAGCAGAGGTAGGGGATGGGAAAGGACAAAATATTTTCTCCTCTGAGCACCCAACCTCCTCTACCTCCACTTCCACCTCCTTTCCCAATCCCTTCTCTTTGTCCTTCAAATTTGTGGCCCCCGAGGGAGGAGATTGGCCAATAATCACTGGCAGCAGCAACAGCAGAGATCCAGTGTGCCAGAAACAGAAAAAAATGAAGTTACAAAAATAGATTTAGAATTGAGGACTATGGATGACTGGAAAGACTTCTGGTCGATCCCAGAATTCTGGCAAGGCTCCGGGAAACCAAGGGAAACAAGGAGAATCGGGCTAGGAAGGCCAGTGTAGGTGGCTGATCCTTGGGCGAATTTGGTCAAAATGATATACAAACTGCAATCACTTCTAGAAGAAGTACATACTTCCAGGTAGACTTGGAATCTCTGGAAAGTCAGTTTTAGCCTTTGGGGAATAATCTCAAGAATCACTTCAAAGATAAAATCTCAATTCCCTAAAACATAAACTTCAGGAAGCTTCACTTCAAAGATAAAACACACTGGCCTTGGTTCTTTCATGGTTTAGTGGCCTGCTAGACACTGAGTCATTTGGGTAATCCAGCTTTGTGGACAGATAACCTGTGTGATCTGGACCAAGACACTTAACTTCCTTGATTCTCGATTTCTACATTAGTAACATGGAGACCATTGGTGCCGCACCGTGGTGTGAAGATGAAATAACATCAAAGGCAAGAAGGCATTCTCAAAAAGATATAGGCTATAGAAATATAGGACCATAATATCAAATTCAGGAATGGTGAGTCATTATCATGATCATTTCTTGAGATTCCTCTTTCATATTCCTTTTCACCTACCCCTGATAACTTTCTCAGGTTCCCTGCAGCACCTAAATTCAGGACAAAGAGGGTAAGACACATAGTCGAGGTAAACAAGACAATCCAGGAAATGAACAGAAAATGTAAAATGAAAATTGATTTACAATTGTCTTCTACCAAGGGCCATGAGATCAACTGATTCTGTTCCCCATAATCCTCCCTCAGTTCAAATTCCCCAGACTGAGCTTAACAAAAGCAGTCTGATGCACTCAGGGTAGAGACACTGATTTCATTCACATAGATTCAGCAATCTCTTCTGTTATATCATCACATTCACATGTCTCTGGCCCTAGGCTCTCTTCTCTCCATTTCTCCCTTCCCCTCATCCAGAAAAGCCCAAAAGCTAAGAGGTCCTCACCTGGATCATGTGGTGGAAGGCTTGTCCTGGCTATTCCCTGAAATGGCACAGTTGGGAAGCAACAGTTATAGAGACAGGATGATGTGAGCTCATCTCCCCTAGGCTTATGATTATTATGTCACTCGCAATGGCTGTGACACTGTTTGAAGTTGCAGTCTGAGACCTCTCCCAAGAATTAGCAATGTTTTCCTCCCACTGCAAGCCTTCTGTTTGGTCAAATCACATGGATAGCTTAATTTTCCACTTGAGAAATTCTTTAATGAAGGCAGAAATCTTACCATAAGCACGGGAAGGAACATTTTGCAGCTCTATCTGCGGTTGAACTTGGGGTGTTGTTAAACACAAGTAAATAGATCCAGATGCTCATTTGAGTCAGCTCCTTCGCTACAGGACAATGAATAACTATAATGTCCAAGACAGATATTAGCAGCTAAAAGTCCTGAAGAAATCAATCCATCATTATATTGAACACTTTACTGTGCAGAGCACAGTAATAATTGCTTGGGAGAATGCAGTATTACAGAGTTAATAGACACATTCCCTTCTCACAATGAACTTAAAGTCTAGCATATCATGCAATTTTATAGTGAATGCTCTCCATACCCTTTTCACACCACTTCCATTTCTCAATCACTTTTTTTCATGTTCTTCTTATGGATCTTCCATGTTCCAGCTAAGGTTTTTTATACATTAGAAAGCACTATGGCTTCTCTCTTACAACCAAGCACATTATTCCACGCTGTGCATATGGAAAGGCCATGGCCTTGATGGATTCTTAATTTAGGGTGAGGTGCCAGGATATATCTCAGGATGAAGAATTTAATAATTAATCACCATGGGATTGGTAAATGCCACCTCTAATTTATTTTGTTTATGGAATTTGTTAAGGGTTTATTATGTACCACACACTGTACTAAGTGCTGGGGTAGATCAAATTTAATCAGTTTGGGCACAGTACCTTTCCCACAAAGGGCTCACAGTCTTAATCCTCATTTTACAAATGAGGTAACTGAGACCCAGAGAATTCAAGTGAGTTGCCCAGCACACAGCAGACAAAGTGGCAGAGCTGGGATTAAAACCCAGGTTTTTCTGACTCCCAGACTCCTCTCTATCCGTGTGAGCAGGGAATGTGCCTGTTTATTGTTGTATTGTACTCTCCCAAGTGCTTAGTACAGTGCTCCACATAAAGTAAGTATTCAATAAATACAGTTGAATGAATGAATGAATGAATGAATGAATGAATGAATGAACTAGGCCATGCTGCTTTTTATGGGCCAAACACCCTACCAAGTACCATGTAATCAGATCCATCACAGTCCCTGTCTCACATAGGGCTCATAGTCTAATGGTCTGGGAGATGGAGGTGGATTGGCAACCACTGGAGATTCTTTAGGAGTGGAAAATCGTGGACTCGGTGTATTTTTTAAAAAAAAGTCTGGCCAGCAGAATGAAGTGTGGACTGGAGTGGGGCGAGACAAGATAGGGAGGTCGACAAGGAGGCTTGGCGCGGTAGTAAAGGCAAGATAAGATAGGTGCTTAGAAAAGCAGTGTTGCTCAGTGGAAAGAGCACGGGCCTAGGAGTCGGGGTCATGGGTTCTAATCCCAGCCCTGCCACCTGTCAGCTGTGTGACTTTGGGCAAGTCACTTCACTTCTCAGTGCCTCAGTTACCTCATCTGTAAAATGGGGATTAAGACTGTGAGCCTCACGTGGGACAACCTGATTACCCTGTATCTACTCCAGTGCTTAGAACAGTGCTGGGCACATAGTAAGCACTTAACAAATACCAACATTGTTATTATTATTATTGTTATTATTATTATGGTAGCAGTTTGGATGGAGAGGAAAGAGTGGCTTTTAATGATGTGCACTTATCTATGGTTCTATTTATTTTGATTCATTCAATAGTATTTATTGAGTGCTTACTATATGCAGAGCACTGTACTAAGCCCTTGGAATGTACAATTCGGCAACAGATAGAGACAATCCCTGCCCAATAATGGGCTCACAGTCTAGTAGTGATGCCTATCTATTGGTGTTTTGTTTTGTTGTCTGTCTCCCCCTTCTAGATTGTGAGCCCATTGTGGGGTAGGGATTGTCTCTATCTGTTGCTGAATTGTACTTCCCAAGCGCCTAGTACAGTGGTCTGCACACAGTAAGCACTCAATAAATATGATTAAATGAATAAATGAATGAAAGTATGGAGGTAGAACGGACAGAATTCAGTGACAGATTTTACAGGTGGGTTGTATAAGGGAGATGAGTAGAGGATGATACCAAGCTTATGGTAGATGTGATCCCTCTCCGTAAGGATCTTAGATTGGCCACGGGCCCTGACCCACCTAATCTCTGTCTCCTCTGCCTCCTGCTACTTCCTTTAAGTCTCTCTGTGTGCAAATGACTGTGAAAACTTCAGACAGATGCTTGTATTCTGAAAATCTAATGAAATGGTTAGCAAGATAAGAAGGTCAGCTACGTGAAGAGGTGATTGTTTTCCTCCTCCACAGGGATCGTGTTTACCAACTGGACTGCATTGGACTCTCCCAAGAGTTTAATACAGTGCTCTACATGTAGTAAGTGCTCAATAAATGCAATTGATTGATTTAATGATTGATTGAGAAAAGACAGGCAGGGGAGAGACAAACACACATGCACGCATGCCACTTGGTTTGGTCAACCTTAACTCCCACTGTCCTGGTTGTCCAAGGACAGAGAAGGTCTCCTACAGAGGGAGAGCCTGTTCTCAGAATCTGCTTCTGCCTAGTGATTGGACCACTCACTGGTGGGACCAAGGCAGAGGTTAGTGCTTAGGAATGACTTGATTGGTCAAGGCCCTGATGGTGTGAGAGGGATGTCTCCCCTTCCCCAGGGCACAGCAGTTCCTCCTGACCCGGGGATCGCTGCTGACCAGGACCAGGGGACAGAGGGTTGGGTAACAGGCAGAGAGAAAAGCTGTTGTGCTCTCGAGCTGAAGATCTTTATCAACTACATTGGTCAAATAGACTGTTATAATGCTGTTGATCCAGTAAAAGCAAGCAAAGCAACTGACCAGGACCAGGATGGTCTGGGTGGCTCTGGTCTCTACAGAGGACCTGGGGGTGAGACAGGTGCTGTGGATATGCTGGACTTGTTTGCGGTGTTGATAGAGTACATTCACCATGTAGCCACTTGACCAGCTCATGAGGAATACAAAGAAGAGATCTCGGATAGTCATGGCACTTAGAAAGGTAATCGAAGTGATGAAATCCCCATCAGGGAGAGTGGAACAGTATTTCAAAGCATATCCCCACCCCACGATGGTGACATTTCTGATAGCTTGAATGGAGGTAATCACTCTGATGTAGATTAACATGTTGAGGATCCAGAAGAAGAAGAAGGAAGGTAGGATGTATTTGGAGGCCCTGGGTTTGAACCTGGCCAACTGGGAGGTGCTGGGACTGATGGTGACAGCTTGGAACACACTCAGAAGACAGGTGGTGCAGATGGAAAGGCCACGAGACACTCTGTTAATGTACATGACACTCTGACACCCAACATCATTGAAAATATTCCTCATCCCAAAGGCCACCATAATCTCTGGGACCCCACGGGTAAGAAGGGTCACTGTGTTGGCCACGGTCAGGTGGGTAAGGATCAGGTCTGTGGGCTTCTTCTGCTGGGGCTGAGTTATGAAACTGTTCATATACACCAGAAACACAGTTGCGTTTCCTAGGAATCCAAAGATACTCTGGTAGAGGAAAACAATTCCAAAGACTGTGTCTCTGGATAGCATTGTCAACAAAATTCTTCTTAACCAGGGTACCCAAAGATTCCTAAAAGTAAATCCAATAGTGATCCTTGTTTTATTTTATTTTATATTTGAACTTTCCAGAATACTGTCATGTTCATCATCTGCAGAAGGGCAAAGAAAAAACAAAGATGACCAAGGAGGTCAAAAACTAAAATGGTCATTTTGGTCATCAACATCAAATGACGAAGGCAGAGGTACCTAAACCACCCAGAGTGCAGAGAAACTTAAGGGTCAGTATGTGAATGGACATAGATGGAATAGCTAGAGATATGGTGCCGGGCTTGAGGGGAGAACAGATGATTCCCTAGGCCATTTTTGGAACCCCAGACAATCTTCTTTTGGAATCAGAGACCCGGCCACCCCAGTTGGGATGATCCCATCCAGAGGCCAAGGTGGGGGAAGCAATTTCCCAGCAGCTCCCTCTCTTCCCGACTATTGGAGCAGACCATTGGCCCCTTCAGCTTGTTGCCATCTGGAATCAAAACCATTCATTTTGATCAGGGCACTGGGAAAGGGGTGCAGCTGTATAGGAAAAGGACACCTAGAAGTTGTAACTCCCCAGCAGGAGGGGTGGACGGCAGGGGACTTACCAATCAAAGATAAAGTAGGAGGAGCGGGTCTGAGGGAAGACAGGTACAGGAAAGCTGGGGCCTGGGAGGTAGCAGCAATCCTTGAATCACAGTCAATCACTGGAGCCTGAAGGAAAGCAGCTTACATTGGTTCATTTTTAGATGGTGGGAGCCCCGGCTCTGCCTCTTGGAGTCCTTCCAGAAAACTGCTTAGGGGCAGCTTCCCAGTCTGTGAGCTCCTGAGACAGGCATCAGTGGAGAGGAAAGAGATGGGTTTAGGAAGGAAACTAACACATTCGATTTGGAAAAGTGGAGTTCCAACTGTCCAGATTGTGGGGTATTCAAGTGTAGAGGCCCTGGGGGAGCTTTAAGGAGTTATCTGCATAGAAGAAGGAGAGGTTAGAGAGGGGAAAGGAGGAGTCCTTGCTGTGTGCAGAGTTCTGTACTCTGCACTGGGAGAGAATACCCATGTGGGAATCCGACTTGGTTCCAGTCCCATAGGGGAGCTCACAATCTAAGAGCAGAAGTGGGGGATGGGCCTGAAGACAATCAGATCAGGAATGATGAGGCATAAAACCACAACACAAATCCATGAAATAAAAACAAAGGTCAGCATGGTTCTGGGGCTAGAGGAGTAGAATTGCAGGCTCCCCAGGGCTCAGAATTTAGAGCCCACCCATGGACAGTATGACTGCTACAGCAGCTACTAGTCTTCTGGGGCTTAGAAAGGGTGAGGGTGATTTTGTCTTTCCTGTCAGGGTGGTGGAAGACCAGACTGAGTCTTCTCTATGGTACAGAGGAGAGCCGGTTCTGTTTCCAGGGTAGGCAGCATGTCTGGCTGCCCAGTGAGGTAAATGATGAGAGCCCACAGCAGCAGGTTTTATCCCCGACCTACCGAGCAAATAGCATGTCAGGAGCCAGGTACCCTTGCTGATGGGAGGGAAGGTAGCAGTTTCCACAGTTGCTATTCTCTGTAGCTATGGAGGCGTCCGAGTGCTTGCCACCGGGGTGATGGAGGATGGATGAGAATGGATGGAGGCAGATGTCGATAGACTGAAAAGCTTAGCAGTGTCCAGTTTAGAAAGATAAAGACTGAAAGAGGAAATGAGTGAAGTTTCTCACAGGGATATATGATATGGAAGGGGAGAAGACACAATAGGAAATGGGAAAGTCCACTGAAGCCTGGTAGTTTTAAAAAAGAAAGTGAAACTTTTCCTTCCTCAGCAGTTTGTAAGTTTTTTTCTCCCATCAATAACATTTACTGAATGCCTTGAGAAGGGGGTGGGGGCAGCTTCATCCTCTCGCTAGTGAAAGCTATAGAACCTGCACAAGACTTTCCCACTCCATCAGGAATCCAGTCTACCTCGCCCTGAATCTCAAGAAAATGACCTTGGGCAAGTCACTTCAGTTCTCTAGACTTCATTTGCAAAATGGGGATTAAGACAGAACCCCATGTCGGACAAGGTCTGTGTCCAATCCTATTTGCTTATCCCAGCGCTTAGTACAGAGAAGCAGCGTGGCTTAGTGGAAAGAGCACGGGCTTTGGAGTCAGAGGTCATGAGTTCGAATCCCAGCTCTGCCACTTAGCTGTGTGACTGTGGGCAAGTCACTTAACTTCTCTATGCCTCAGTTACCTCATCTGTAAAATGGGAATTAAGACTGTGAGCCCCACGTGGGACATCCTGATTCCCCTGTGTCTTCCCCAGTGCTTAGAACAGTGCTCGGCACATAGTAAGCGCTTAACAAATACCAACATTAATTAATTGCATTTATTGAGTGTTTACCATGTGCAGAGCACTGTACTGAGCGCTTGGGAGGCCTTCCCCCAATAAGCCCTCCTTTCCTCTTCACTCCCTCCCGTGTCACCCTGAGTTGCTCCTTTTGTTTAGACTGTAAGCCCGTCAAACGGCAGGGACTGTCTCTACCTGTTACCGACTTGTTCATTCCAAGCGCTTAGTACAGTGCTTTGCACATAGTAAGCGCTCAATAAATACTATTGAATGAATAAATGAAAAGAAAATCCCAATCCTTTAGGTTCAATCATTTCCCCCATCTATTTCCTTCTCATCAACCACCCCACAGCACATACACAGACTCCTGAGAGACACAAATGTATGGGAAGTCACCCACTGACAGATACTGACAGTTTTCGAGTTTGTATAGAAAGTGATGTAACAAGCAGTTCTTTTCTTCCACACAACTGGAGAGAAAAACAAGAAATGATGAGAGAAATGGAACCCCATGAAAATTCACTATTTCATTTGTTATTTCAAAGGGAATTTATCAATGCCATTATTCCAAGGAATTTCTGTATTTACTTGTAAAATACAGCACATTCCTTTAAGGAAATCTGTGAAGATTAGCAGTGAATGTGGCTTGAGAAAGGGACACTTAAACAAGTTATCAGTTGATTTGTAGCTGATTCACTTGGAAATTCCTGTAGTTGTCCATTCATCTGAAATCAGCACAGGACAAAGTGAGTGTACACCACTCTTGACCAACCTAAGAATTTAGAAAAGAGGTGATTTGCTGGGGTTTTTTCCATCTTCCCTCCAGCTCTCAAATGGGATGGGGAAACACATGATTCTAGACCCACCAGTATTTTATTTAGGGTTCAGATGCAGTAAACATGTTACTAAAGTTAAAGGCAGGTTTCGGTGTTGGCTACAACCACAAACAGTAATCGAAAACAAGCCAACATGTCTTACATCAGGATCAAGATTGGCTTAAAAGGACACCAACTGAACTTCAATAATAAATCAATCATTCAATCATATTTATTGAACATTTAGTACGTGCAGAGCACTGTACTAAACAATTGGAAGAGTACAATACAACAGAATTAGCAGACACATTCCCTGCCCATAACGAGTTTACAATTTATCATGTAGCATCTGGTCATTTCCTAATGCAATGTGGCAATGTGGCATAGTGTGCAATGAGCCCCACTTTCCTCCTTCACTTCTTCCACCACTGCCTGCCCCAGTCCAGCCCCTCAGCCACACAACTTTATAGCTCTAGTGAGAGGGGACTGCAAGAGCATCGCTAGTACCTGCAGCAGCAGACATCTATTACATTACAGACAGAAAAAAGTACAAAAAAATTTAGAATATAGAATGGGATGTGGGGTGATGGGAGAAAATCGGGGTTGATTCCGGGATGTGGGAAAGGCTCCCGGAAACCCAAAGGAACTGGGAGAATTGAGTTAGGACTTCCAGAGTAGGGGCTGCTTCTAAGGTGAATTTGATCAAAGAGTGACCAAAACTTCAATCACTTCTAGAAGAAGCAATTTTTGCTTGGTAGAAGTGAAATCTCTTGAAAATCAATGCTAGCCCCTGTGGGGGAAAACTTTGAGGATCACTTCAAAGATAAAATATCAATCCCTTAGAGTATATGCTTCAGAAAGCTTGACTATGAAAATAAAGCACATTGGCATTTCTTGCTGCATGGTTCAGTAGTTGGCTAGACACTGAGTCATTCTGGGTTCTAATTTGGCTCTGTGACTGATATGCTGTGTGATCTGGAATGAGACTCAACATCTCTGATACTTGTTTTCTCCATCAGGATAATAGAGATCACCTATGCTGCACCATGAAGTGAACACAAAATAACATCCAAGACAAGAGGGCATTCTTGGAAAGATATAGGCTATGGAAATCCAAGGACAGAATATTAATTTCAGGAGTGGTTAGTCATTATTATGATCATTTCTTGAGATTCCTCTTCCATATTCCTTTTCACCCATCCTTGATTACTTTCCCAGGCTCCCTGCAGCACACGAATTTCTGACGGAGAGGGAGCACACAGAATCAGGGTAAACAAGGCAACACAAAGAACCAGCAGAAATTTAAAAATGAGATTCTATCTATATTTGCCATCTACTGAGGTCAACGGAACCAAGTGATTCTGTCCCCCAGAATCTTCTATCCATCTGGGCTCCCCCGACTGAGTTTAACACAAGCAGTTAGAGGCAGAAATAAGCAGGGAAGAGACACTAGGAAATTAGCTACTCACACAGATGCCACTCAGAAATATCTCCTGTTAGATCATCACATCCCATGACCCTGAGCTGAAACTTTCTTTCTCGTCATTTCTCCATTCCCTTTCTAGAAAAAAGCCCCAAGCCTAAAAGAGACTCACCCCCTGCTCCTTATGTTCTCACTGGATCATGTAATGGAAGGCTTGTTCTTTCTCTGTGTGTCTTGCTGAATTACAGTTGGGCAGCAGCAATTATAGGAAGAGAATGGTGTGAGCTCATCTCCCCCAAGACTGTGATTTCTTTGCCACTCACTTTGGCTGTGATACTGTCCAGACAGATAATGAGACCTCTCCAAAGAATGATCCAACTTTCCTCCCCACTGCAAAATTTCTGTTGCATCAAGTTACGTGGATGGTTTAATTTGGTGCATCCGGGAACCTGGGGAAACTGTGATAAGGGTGCAGCTGCACAGAAGGGAGAGATTTATTTCCTGAGCACCACAAATTTGGTGTGCGGGCATATGTAAAGAAAAAAAATTATCTGTTCAACTTTGCTGGTTCCACTGATCTTTTGTTTCAAATTATCTTTAATGTAAGATGTCTGTGATGCTAAGGGTTAGAGCTAAGGGTGAGTTAAGGGCAAACAGTGTGTGGTATCACTATTACAGCTTGGAGTAGAGGGTCTAATGGTGGAGAAATCTTTGTCACTCTGCAAAGGTTATGGTCATTGATAAAAGAAAAAGTCTGGATGTCTGTTTACCTTTGTCTTTGCAAATGTGTTTCTTTTTAAGGGACAGGAGAAAGTGTTAGGCACTGAATCCTAGGGATTTGGAAAATGGCAGAAGGATGATAACTGGGAAAATGCACTACTGTTAATTGTTATTAATAATGGTGGTATTTGTTAAGCACTTATTATGTACCAAGCAACATTTTAAGCACTCAGGTAGGTACAAGATACTTAATTCCCACCTCGGGCTCACTCTGTAAATATATATTTTGCAGAAGAGGAACTGAGGCACAAAGAAGTTAAGTGACTTGTCCAGGGTCACACAGCAGGTAAGTGGTGGAGCCAGGATTAGAACCCAGGTCCTCTGAGTCCCAGGCCCCTACTCTTTCTACTAGACAAAACAACTTCCTTTTTTTGGAAAGAGCTGCTTTTGCAGACTATCAATTTTGTCCAGCTAGCTGACACTGCTGGGTACTAAATTTATCTAACATATTACTCATTCATTCAATTGTATTTATTGAGCTCTTACTCTATGCAGAGCACTGTACTTGGTGCTTGGGAGAGTACAATGCAATGATAAACAGACACATTACCTGTCCACAACAAGCTTACAGTCTAGACATGGGGAGACAGACTTGACCACAAACAAATTACAGACATGTACACAGGTGCTGCGGGAATGGGAGTGGGGAAGAACTAAGGGAGCAGGTCAGGGAGATGCAGAAGGGAGTGGGAGAAGAGGACAGGGTGGGGCTTAGTCTGGGTAGTCCTCTTGTAGGAGATGTGCCTTTAATATTCACAAACATAGACATCAAAGGAGGAGAGATCAATGCTGCCACTTCTGCTTGGCTCTGGTTGAGAATGATTCCATATCAAATCAGTTCCCAGGAATGTTAGATGAAGGATGTGCAGAGGGAATGGATGGTCTCTCCTCCGCCATCCACCTTGAGTTCAGAATGTTCTTGTTCCCATTGAGAAGACACATTGCGGAGGAGATTTTTCAGCACTCAACCTGCTCTCTCTGCTCTTCTTACTATGGACTTGCAGCTCACACTCTATGCTCCTTTCAAGCCACCTATTCAGTCTTGTCATACTGCTGACTTTTGGCTCACACCCTCTCTTCTATCTGAAACTCTCCCCCATCCTCATTCAGAGAACAATTCTTCTTCCTGTCTTTAAGACTCTTCTAAAATCCCATCTCCTTCTAGGGGCCTTCCTGTTTAATGTCTGATCTCCCCACCCCATTTACCCCTCAACTGTGACTTCAGCAATTATGTATTCTCCCCCGATTAGACTATAAGCCCATCAATGGGCAGGGATTGTCTCTATCTGTTGCCAAATTGTGCATTCCAAGCGCTTAGTACAGTGCTGTGCACATAGTAAGTGCTCAATAAATACTATTGAATGAATGAATGAATGTATCACCCATGGATTTGTGTAAGCACCCTTTACGCCCATAACACTTATGTTTATATATTCATGTTCCATTGCTTCCTCCTTATTCATTTTTTTTTTTTGGTGTCTAGCTCCCCCACTGGATTTTAAACTCCTGAGGGACAGGGATCACTATTGCACTCTCCCTCAAGTGCTTAGTATAGTGTTCTGCATGTAACAGGGGCTTAATAATGAATGATTGCTTGATGGTTGTTCTCCAGCAACATGGAGTATGGTTCTCTTGGGTAGAGCTGTTCCCAGAATGTGCTATGTCCCCATGATGGAGTGAATCAGAGTGGATCCTTGGACAAAGAATAGGGCAAAGAGCAAGTCTGTTGCTCACCACCAGGATCCATGATTGGAGAGGTGCCTACCACCTTCCTAAGGACACCGTGAGGCCAGAGAACTCGGGGATCACTTTTTATTAGCACCCAGGGGCAGAGGGCCGGGTAACAGGCTCCAAGAATGGTCATAGCATCCGTCATACTGAAGTTTTTATTTTCTACCAGTGTTGACATCAGGCTAATGATGCAGTTTATGAAGTAAAAGGTAACAAAGCAGGTGACCAGGAGCAGGATGGTGTGGGTGGCTCTGGTCTCTGGAGAGGCTGTGGAGACGGTGCTGGTGCTGCGGATGTGCTGCACTTGTTTATGGTGTCGGTAGAGCACGATCACCATGTAGCCACTTGCCCAGCTCATGAGGGACACAAAGAAAACATCCCTGAGAGTTATCATACCTACAAATGCTACATTGGTCAAAAATTTCTTTGAGAATATATCAGAACAATATTTTATATTAAAATGATTAACTGTGACATTAGCATTTTTGGTGACAACTCTTGTGGTTAATATATTCATGTACATCAAGAGGTGGAGGATCCAGAAGAAACCTAAGGAAGGGACAATGTAACCAGAAGCCTTGGGTTTGAGCCGGGCCCAGTGGGAGGTGCTGGGACTGATGGTGATGGCCTGGAACATGCTCAGGAGACACGTGGTGCAGATGGACAGGCCTCGTGTCACTCTTCTGAAATAGCTTATGATATGACACCCAACATCTTCTAATTTGTTCTCTATCCCGATGGCAAATATCAGTGTGGGGACCCCTTGGGTAAGCAGTGTCACTGTGTTGGCCACGGTCAGGTGTGTGAGGATCAGGTCTATCAGTTTCTTGCGATGGGGCTGGGAAAGGAAGGTTCTGAGGTAAACTATAAACAGCACTGAGTTCCCCAGGAGTCCCATCCCAGTCTGAATGAAAGCAATGATTACCAAAACCAACTCTACCCAGATCATGTTCTTGTTTTCTGCAGCATCGAAGAGGACAGAGCACCTTAAAGAGAGACAGAAAAGGGCCGGTCACTTCCTAGGAAACCACTCCACTAGCTGAAACTCTCACTAGAAAGGCTGCTGGAAGTTGTCAGTGCTGTATGCCACATCACACCGCAGGAGAACACAGGAAACCAGTAATGCTCTCAAGAAAGCCAGTCCTTCCCTGGACATCACCTTGTACAGACCCTTTATGTCTAACCCTTAAATGGAAAGCAAAGGACCTTCAGAGAGCTTGGAGTATGCACGAAGCCAGAGTGTGAGATAGAGCTGGTGAGGGCAGGGATTGTCTCTCTTTATTGCTGAATTGTACTTTCTAAGTGCTTAGTACAGTGCTCTGCACACAGTAATTGCTCAATAAATATAACTGAATGAATGAATCTCTAAGCCAGCTTTGAGATCTCATGGGAATGACACCCCTCCCGCTCTCAACGATTCTCATTTCCCCTAAGAAACCAAGCATAGCATCCAAGCGTAGCATTTAAACCGCCCTGACTACCTTCCTGTGTAAGTCTTTGTCCCCCATTAGATTGAAGAGGGTGGTTGGCCTCAATAATGAAGCAGCATGGGTCAGTGGCAAGAGCCCAGGCTTGGGAGTCAGAATGGTTCTAATTCCGGCTCTGCCGCTTGTCAGCTGTATGACTTTGGACAAGTCACTTTACTTCTCTGGGCCTCAGTTACCTCATTTGTAAAATGGAGATTAAACTGTAAGCCCCACGTGGGACAACCTGATCACCTTGTATCCCCCCAGTGCTTAGAACAGTGTTTTGCACATAGTAAGCGCTTAACAAATACCACCATTATTAATTGAGCTTTTCTAAGCACTTAGTTTAGTGCTTAGCATTCACTAGTTGGTAAGAAATACCACTGGTTGACTATTAACTGGATAAGGAGGGCTAGGTAGGTTAATCTATAGACGAGAAATAACTTTACTACTATCTTTGCCATCATAGAATTGTAAGTTACTTATCAATAGAAAAGATTCAGGGCCATGTGTTGATGAATGAGTACAGACACAGTAGTAGCCAAACAGTAGTTGTAGTTATCATCATTCTTCAAAAAAATGATATCAAAATACCCTTGGGCCCAAGTCAAGTGATTACTCTTCCAAAAAATGAAACCATTGGGTATTTATAAAACTACTGGAAAATCACTTACAAATCTAGCAAAAGGGGTAAGACTCTGAAATGATTTACCATTAAAGCAAACAAATTAACGAAAGGGACAGTGACATGTTCCAAAAGGGTTTAGTTGGCTTGAAATCATTGGTCAGAAATATAACTGAAAAATACCTTGAAACTAACAAAGAATCCAAATTGCTGCAGATGCTTCTAAATACAGACAAGTCTCAATGTCAGGCAGATGTATGATTCAGATATGACATACAACATGGCCTAATGGAGATAACACAGGCTTAGGTTCTAATTCTGGCTCCACTACTTTTTTAAAAAATGGTATTTGTTAAGTGCTTTGTTAAACCAGGCACTGCACCAAGGATTGGGGTAGATACAAGGATAATGAGGTTGAACACACTCCTTGTCCCACATGAGGCTCCCAATCTTAATCCCCATTTTACAGATGAATTACCTGAAACACAGATAAATTACTTGTCCCAGGTCACAAAGCGGACAGGATTATAACCCAGGTCCTCTGACACCCAAGCCCGTGCTGATCCAAAGCCACTTGACTGTTGTGTGACATTGGGCAAGTCACTTAAATTCTCCCTGCCTCACTTTAATCATCTGAACAATGGGGATGCAATTCTACTCCCTCCTTCTTAGTTTCTGCAGTCTTGCACTTCCTCCTGCCTTCAAGACACCTTTTCTTGGATGTCCTCCCATAACCTCAAGCTTAACATGTCCAAAACAGAACTCCTTGTCTTCCCCCCCCCGAGCCTTTCCCATCACTGTAGACAGCACCATCATCTTTCCTGTCTCACACACCCATAATTTTGGTGTAATCTTTGACTCCTCTCTCTCCTTCAACTCACATATTCAATCCATCACTAAATCCCACCTTCACAACATAACTAAAATCCACCCTTTCCTCCCCATCCAAACTGCTATCACGTTAATGCAATCATCCTATCCCACCTGGATTACTGCATCAGCCTCCTTGCTAATCTCCCAGCCTCCTCTCTTTCCCCACTCTAGTCCTTACTTCTCTCTGCTGCCTGGATTATTTTTCTATAGGACATGTTTCCCCACTCCACAAGACATTCCAGTGGTTGTCCATCCACATCTGCCTCAAACAAAAACTCCTCAGCATTGGGTTTACAGCACTCAGTCACCTTGTCCCCTCCTACTTCATCTTGCTACTCTCCTACTGAAACCCAGTCCACACACTTTGCTCCTCTAATACTAACCTCACTCTGCCTCAATGTCATCTATCTCACTGCTCACCCCTCGCCTACATCCTGCCTGTAGCCTGGAATGCCCTCTCCCCTCAAATCCAACAGACAATTACTCTCCTTGCTTTCAAAGCCTTTTTGAAACCATATCTGATCCAGGAGGCCTGCCCTGACTAAGCTCCCCATTCCTCTTCCCCTACTCCCTCTGTGTCACCCTGACTTGCTCCCTTTGTTCATCCCTCCCTCCCAGCCCCACAGCACATATCTGTAATACATTTATTTATGTTAATGTCTGTCTCCCCCTCTCTAGACTGTAAGCTCATTGTCTGTTCGTTGTTGTACTGTACTCTCCTAAATGCTTAGTACAGTGCTCTGCACACAGTAAGTGCTTAATAAATACGATTGATTGAATGAGTGAATGACTGACTATAAGCCTCAGGTGGGATAGGGACTGTGTTAAATCTGATTATCTTGTATCTACTCCAGGACTCAGTACAGTGCTAGTCACAAAGTAAGCACTTAAGTGTAATAATAATAATAATATATAATTAGAGATGCAGGGAAGATAGAAAGAATAATTTCAAATGGAGAAGGAGCCTATAACAGTTTTTTTATTTGCATCTAAAGAAGATCATTCCTTAAAAAAATTGCTTTTAAACAAGCAGATTCTGTGTCTGATCTGATTATGTTGTATCTACCTCTGCCTTGATAGAGTCCTTGGCTCACTGTAAGATCATACATAACAGATTAGACAATTATTATTTTTATTATTTTCACCTACAGACCCCCAGCATTCAGGGACATTGCTTCTATCCCCTCCCCAACCTATTTGCCAAGCCACCTAAGGATTTGAGTACATCACACTAGTTTCCTAAAGCAAATATGTAAATGATAATAATTCATTCATTCAAATGTATTTATTGAGTGCTTAGTATTTGTTAAGCATAAAGCACTGGGATAAGATCAGGATTAGATATCATTCATTTAGATGAGACACAGTCCCTGTCCCTCATGGGGCTTGCTTCTAATGGTGAAGAACATCTATTTAATCCCCATTTTAGAGATGAGGGCAAGAAGCCCAGATAATTTAATTGACTTGCCCAAGGACACAGGAGCATGTATATGTTGGAGCCAGATTAGAATACAGGACTCTGGGCCCCCAGTCATTCATTCATTCAGTCATATTTATTGAGTAAGTAGTGTGCAGAACACTGTACTAAGTGCTTCAAAAGTAGAATTCGGCAACAGATAGAGACAATCCCTGCCCAACAACGGGCTCACAGTTTCCTAATCCTTTTCCACTATGTGGGGCTAAGGTATCTTTAGATTTTATTGCTTCCTCCTACCTGCCATTTCTTAGTGTCTTTCTACCCTGCTAGATTTTAAGCTCTTGGAGGATAAGGATGATTTCTGTTAAATGTATGATACTGGCCCAAGTGATCTATAAAGAGTAAGGTTGCTTTGAATACTATGGACTGATCTGACCAGAGGATAATGAGTCACCAACTCTGAAAAGTTTCTAGAACTGCACCGAGCAATTATAAGAGCATTACTGCCTTCCCTATAAAGTCTCTCCCCAGGTCCATGTTTCTAGCCTTTCACCCCCTACAGTGGATGCATCCCCTGCTCATTGGACCAGATCCCCGAGGGGTTACAATTGGGTTTCTTGTTGTATTAATATTGCTGGATTGATAGTATCGGCATGAGTCACGTTGATCCAGGAACTTTTTGAGTTGTCCTGGGGCTGGAAGTGGATCCTAGTTAGGAGGCTGTTTGTGGCAGATTGGGGAGAGGGGATCAGGCGACGGATTATTGACAGACTTCAAAGTGGTGCATGGTTTATAGTACACAACTACTAGGGAAGAGAGAAGGCCAGCCAGTGACAATCCAGGAATTGGGTATAATATAGTAATGATGAGAGAAATGGTATCTGTTAAGTGTTTACCTTGTGCCAAGTACTGAATTAATAATAGTAATAATAACAATCGTGGCATTTATTAAATATTTACTGTTTGCCAAGCACTGTACTAGCCACTGGGGTAGCTACATTACCCGTACTATGGATATAGTCCTTGTCCCACTCGGGGTTCGCAGTCTAAAGAGGTGAGTATAATCCTCAATTCACAGATGAGGCTACTGAGGCACAGAGCAGTAAAGTGACTTGTCCAGGATCACAGAGCTGGCACTAGACAGAGCTGGGATTAGAATCCATGTTCTCTGGCTCTCAGGTCCAGGCTTTTTCCTCAGGCTGGCATTTCAGGAGTAGATATAATTCAATCAGATCAGAGAGGTGGTCTCTGTCCTGCCTGGGGCACTCAGAGTGAGAGTTTGAATTGGGATTAAGGTTAAATTGAATCAAGGCAAAAACCACAGTTTCTCCATCATTGACCAACAACAGGGAAAGGGGATTTAAATTATAGCAAGAGAATCTGGTTATATATGAATAACTTCCTGGTTGAGTATGTAGTAAGCGCTCAATAAATACTATTGAATAAATATCTGTCATTTTTTTGTATTCATGTCTGTCTCCCCACCACTAGACTGGAAGCTCATTGTTGGCAGGGAACATGTCTACTTATTGTTGTATTGTAATCTCCCAATGCTTAGGACAGCTCAGCTCACAGTAAGCGCTCAATAAATATGATTGATTGAATGAATGAATGAAGCCTCTCACCTGGGCTTCCTGTTCCCGACTCGCCACAGTGAAGTGCTCAGCCAGTCTATGTGTTGTGGAGGTCCCGGCTAGGGCAACGATTATAAGGACTAGATGGGTGGGAGATCATCTCCCTCTAGCATAACGATTACTGTATCACTCACTGTTGCTGTGACACCGTCGGTGGTGAGAGTCTGAGACAGCTGCAGAGAAAGGACAAACTTCTCTACTCCCTGGATTATCTTCTCCAAGTCACATGATGATGCAATGAGCTAATTAAGAAAGTAACCAAGTGGCCAATTGAATGTAAATTGGCATTCTGAGTTTAAAGCATGGGAAATTGTGATGGTCACTGTGCCTTGAAAGTAGAAGCAAGTTAAAGTGATCATTTCATCCAGTGTACATTTTCTATAAAGGTGATTCCCTCAGACCTCTAGTGTGGATGCTGTCTAGGGCAGAGATGGTAACAGAAAACAAGTGCCACCAAGGGTCAGCAAGGGTATGGGCTCCCACGTGTTTTGAGCTTCAATCAAGCAATGTTAATCATAGTTATTGAGCATTACTGTGGGCAGAGGACTAGAGAGGCAGCATGGCTTAGTGGAAAGAGTGCTGGTTTGGAAGTCAGAGGTCATGGGTTCTAATCCTGACTCCACCACTTAACAGCTGTGTGATTTGGGGCAAGTCACATAACTTCACTGTGCCTCAGTTACCTCATCTGTAACATGGGGATTAAGACCGTTAACCCCATGCCGGACAACCTGATTACCTTGAATTTACCCCAGCACTCAGAAGAGTGCTTGTCACATAGTAAGCACTTAACAAATACTATTATTATCCTTATTATTATTAATAAGCACTTGGGAGAGTACAATATAGCAATGTAACAGATGGGTACACCTGTTCCCTGCCCATAGAAACTTACCTTGATTTCACTGCATTACTGGACTTGGACAGTACACTCCACTGCCTAGACTCTGTCTTGGGAGGAATTAGCTTCTGTTATAGAATAACATACCAGATACCCCTCTGGTAATGGTAGTTCTTGTTGAGAAGTCACCTGGCGCAATGCATTCTACTAAGCGTGTGGGAAGAACATTCCCTATTTGTTCATCATTTCCTCTGTGCAGAGCACTGTACTAAGCACTTGGGAGAGTGCCACAGAGCAAGTAGACCTTATGCGTGCTTTCAAGGAGCTGAACCAGGAGTTTCCATTGTCTCTACCCATTGCAAAATATTTTGTGTGGGGCCCGGAAAGACTGACCAAAGTAAGCCTGGGTCGTTTACTGACATGATCCACACTTTGGACTGAACACGAATCCCTGCCTAATTTGACCTTAGTTGACCATTTCTTCACCAATGATCAGTGATGGGAAAGGGGCTTAAATCACAGCAAGAGGGAGTACAATTAAATATGAAGAGTCACCAGAGTTCAAGACTCTCTCTCCCTTAGGTATCCTCATTTTTTTCCCACCACATCAGTGCCCAGTATAACCCAGCCCACACATTTTGCCCCGCTACCACCAAAATACTTACTGTGCCTCTGTCTCTCCTCTCTCCCCCTTGACAGTGTCCATGTTCTCTGTGCTACCTCGAACTCCCTTTCCCAACATCTCCAAAAGACCACCATTCTCCCCATGTTCATAGTCCACTAAAGCCACATCTCCTCCAGGAAGCCTTCCCTAATGGAGCTCACATTAACCCATCCTAATTTCCCTCCCACCGCATCAAGTATGCACTTAGATCCATGCCCTCTAACCACTTTGGTACTCTTCCCACCCCTACCATCGCAGCACTTTTTTACATATCCTTATACTCTATTGCTTCCTCTGTCTGGAAATTGTTTTCATGTCTGTCTGACAGTTTTAAAGTCATTAGTAAGGAATGGATAGCTATGACATAATATAAAATGATATTATGATTTTCTTCCTGCATGATTGAACACTGCTTGAATTTTCCTAAGACTTCTTTTTCTCATTCATTCCTTCAGAGACACTGTCCCTTTTGGATTGGGAGGGCAAGCGGTTATTATTACAATCTTACCTATTTAAAAAGGGAAGCCCTGAGGGAAATGTGAGTGTGTTGCAGGCTCCATCAGATGCCAGAGTATAATCAGGACTAGACGTCAGGTTTCTTGACCACTGACCATTGCCTGTAACATTTGGTGCCACCATTCCCCTAATCTCTCAGTTAGATAAATATACGGTCGTTCATTCAATCGTATTTATTGAGCACTTACTTTGTCCAGAGCACTGTACTAAGCACTTGGACAGCACACTTCAGCAACAGATAGAGACAATCCCTACCAAACGGTCTCACAGTCTAGAAGGGGGGAGACAGACAGCAAAACAAAACAAAGCAAGTGGACAGGAATCAGTTGCATCAACATAAATAAATAGATTTACATATCTCTTACTTGGCCCAGATCACTGTTTTGCACACATATTGATCAGAATCCCCATCCATAAAAGTACTGTGGCACTGACCCAGGCAACGTAGATCATTGATAGGCAACTCAACAGAATTGTATATTATCAACTTAAATATCATTTGGAAACTATGATTGGACGTATATTTTTTTCTATTTTTTCATTGTTATTTCCTGGAGGCCAATGGCTTACGATGTAGGAGCCCCAATTTTACCTATGACTTTTCATTTTCATTCAATGGTAAGGATTGAGTTGAAGGAATGGTGCAGTTATCATAGTATTGTTAGTATTCACTGAGCACTTCTTCGTGTAGTACACTGTACTAAGTGCTTAGGGACATACAAAATAAGTCATTGACACATTCCCTGCTCCCCAGGAGCTTACAGTCTATAAAGGGGGAGACAAGCATGAACGTATAAACAGCTATAAAAGTCAAAGGAAGAAGTTAAGGGTGCTGCTGTTGAGGAAGATTCCATAGCAAATCAGTTCCCAAGCAAGTTGGATGAGGGGTGTTCAGGGTAAATGGGTGGTCATTCCTCTGTCATCCCTCTTGAGTCCAGAATACTCCCATTCTCTTCTGAAAAAATGGAATGAAAACACAAACCATTTGGAATTGTTCTCTCTAACCAGGTCTCTCCCATTTACTATCTTTATCCCCTGACATTTCCTCTCCTGTAACTGAATTCAGTGTTTGCCTTTCCCTCTAGACTATAAGCTCATTATGGGCAGGGATCATGTCTACCAACTCTATTGTATTTTATAGTCCGAAGTGCTTAGTGTGGTGTTCTACACACAGTAAGTTTGATTAGTTGATTAATTGAAGAGGATTACAGACAAAAGGGGGAAGACAGACATTAAAGTAAATTATAGATAGATATGTACATATATGCTGTGGGGCTGGGGTGACAATTGAAGAGTTTAAGGGTTACAGACTCAAATGCATAGGTGAAAGGAAAGGGAGGGTGAACAGGGGAAATGAGGGTTTACTTAGGGAAGGATTCCTGGAGGAAATGTGACTTAAGTAGGGCTTTGAAGGTGGGGAGAGTGGTGATCTGTTGGATATGAAATAGGAGGGGGCTATAGGCAAGAAGGAGGTCAAAGACAAGGGGTCAATGAGGAGGAAGATGAAAATGAGGTACGGTGAGCAGGTTGGCTTTAGAGGAGTCAAGTAACTTACTCTCTATCACCCCAGTAGGCTGTACATTCCCTGAGGTTAGGGATCAATTCTACTATCTCTATTGTATGTTCCCAAGTAGTCAGTATAATGTTGTACCCAGAGAAAGGACTCAGAAATACAATGATGGGGTGATTTATTACAAATCCCCTGGGGAGAGCTTTTCCCAGACTGCTGTTTGATGGGCTGCTTCAGAGTGGGCCCTTGGACAGAGAACAGGGCAAAGTGCTGACCTGTTGTTCTCCATTGAGAAAAATGGGTGGAGAGGGGCCTCTCACTTTCCCACAGTCACACTGGGGCCTGGGAACCCGGGGATCACTTTTTATTAGCACCCAGGGGCAGAGGGCCGGGTAACAGGCTCCAAGAATGGTCATAGCATCAGTCATCCTGAAGTCTTTATTTTCCACCAGTGTTGACGTCAGGCTAATGATGCAGTTTATGAAGTAAAAGGTAACAAAGCAGGTGACCAGGAGCAGGATGGTGTGGGTGGCTCTGGTCTCTGGAGAGGCTGTGGAGACGGTGCTGGTGCTGCGGATGTGCTGCACTTGTTTATGGTGTCGGTAGAGCATGATCACCATGTAGCCACTTGCCCAGCTCATGAGGATGACGAAGAAAACATCCATGAAAGTTATCACACCTACAAATGCTACACTTGTCAAAAATTTCTTCGAGAACATATCAGAGCAGTATTTCATATTCATCCTATTAACTGGAATAGTGACATTTTGGAAGACAACTGCTGTAGTTAGTATATTCAGGTACAGTGAGAGGTGGAGGATCCATAAGAAAACTATGATAGGGACAATGTAGCCAGAAATCTTGGATTTGAGCTGGGCCCAGTGGGAGGTGCTGGGACTGATGGTGATGGCCTGGAACACGCTCAGCAGACAAGTTGTACAGATGGATAGGCCACGTGTCACCCTCTTTATATAGCCTGTAATATGACAACCAACGTCTTCCAATCTATTCTCCATCCCGGTGGCAAATATCACTACGGTGACCCCCTGAGTGAACAGTGTCACTGTGTTGGCCATGGACAGGTTGGTGAGGATCACATCTCTGGGTTTCTTGTGATGGGTTTGAGAAATGAAGATTCTGACATATACCGTGAGCAATGCTGAGTTCCCCAGGAGCCCCATCCCAGTTTGTATGAAAATAACTATTACCAAGACCAACTCTTCCAGGGTCATATTCTTGTTTTCTGCAGCATCAAAGAAGTCAGAGCACCTTAAAGAGAGACAGACAGGGCTGGTCACTCACTAGGACTCTGTTCCACTAGTTGAAGCTTTGAGACCTCTTGGGAATGACTCACACCCATTTCCTCTGAGAATCCAAGCATTGTGCTTAACCACCCTACCAACTACCTGAATAATGTCTGTGTTTCCTCTGAAATCATTCTTCTGCCCTTTTTGGCAACTACTCCTTTTGATTTCCTTGCTTCTTCTTCTCTATACTCATATCGGTAGTAGGGGTAGTCATAAGATAGTCCAAAACACAAATCAGGAGAATATTCTTCCAAAAGTTGAGGAGGACTTAACAAGCCACTGGGCATATTTAACTCTGATGGAAAGGAATTTATAACTCTAGGAGAAAGGGCAAATTATGCAAATAATTTACTATAACACAAAGAAAACAAACATAAAACAAGGCAGTGGTATGGCAAGGAATGCTGTCCACAATAATATGGTGGATTGAAATGATTGGTCAGAAGCAGATCAACAATAAAGTATATTAATGCCAATAGAGAACCCAAAATGTCATCAGAGGTTACAAACCAGTATAGTTTCATTCGTCAGGCCAAAATATGATTGAGAGTGGTGGTCTATAGTAACTACAACTAGGGCTGTGGGGTAGATAGACATTAACCGCAAATATAGATGGAAACTTTAACATTTTTCTCTCTATATCTAAAAACAATCATTTGCATATAGAACGTCATTCTTCGCAGAAGCCAATCATAAACAAGTAGCGAGGAGCAGCATGGTCTAGTGGAAAGAGCCCTAGTCTAGAAGTCAGAGAATCTAGGTTCTAATCCCAGATCTACCAGGTACCACATGTGTGAGACCTTGGGTAAGTCACTTAAGTTATCTGTGCCTCAGTTTCCTCATCTGCAAAATGGGGATTCAATATCTGTTCTCCCTCTTATTTAGACTGTGAGTCCCATGTGAGATCTTTGAATCATGTATTAAAATTATTTATTTATATCAATGTCGAGACTGCATTAATACTAATGTCTAGACTGTAAGCTCATTGTGGGCAGAGAATGTGACTGATAATTCTGTTGTACTGTACTCTCTTTCCTCCTCTAGAAACTCTAATAGCTGTCCATTTCCCTCTACATCACATAAAGAACTAATTATTTTTGGCTTTCTACAAGTTTTCCCATCATACATATTGACTTTCTTTACCTGCTATTTTTCTACTCCAATCTTTGCTTCTCCCCAACACACCTTCTAACTCTATCATGCTGTCAAATATCCTGATTCCATTCCTTCAGATCACAAAATTCTCACTGCTTAGTCTATTAAGTACTCAAAAATGCCACTGATAAAAAATAGGAACCATTTCACAAGCACTGGGGTGGATACAGGGTAATCAGATTGTCCCATATGGGGCTCACATTTTTTAATCCCCATTTTTACAGATGAGGTAACTGAGGCACAGAGTAGTTAAATAACTTGCCCAAGGTCACACAGCACACAAGTGGTAGAGCCAGGATTTGAACCCATGACCTCTGAATCCCAAGCCCGTGCTCTTTCCACTAAGCCACGCTGGTAGTGAGCAGAACAAATGGAATTACTTCTGACTTTGCAAAATGTAAATGGGTTAAGATGATTGGCAATGGTCTATGATTTCCTACATTAAATTTCCATTTTAGAAAAGAGACATGAAAAACAGAATCAACCCAAGTGAAAGATTAGGAAGAGAGGGAATGTATAACCCATTATTGTTTCTTACTCTGGAGGAACCGGGGTTCAGGTCTTAAGGAAAAACTTTAGGCTTCCATGAACACAGCTTTGTGTTTTAGTGTTTTGTACCAACTGCTTGATTATTCAGCCATTTTGGGATGGGCAAAATGGAGGGCAACAAGTGTGTGGAACTCCTTTTTGCCAAATCCAATGGCCTCTATTCCATCCTAATCCTCCTCAACTGCTCAGCTGCCTTCAACACTGTTGACCACCCCCTTCTCCCGGAAATGTTATTCAATCTCAGCTTCACTTACACTGTCCTCTCCTGGCACCCCTCCTATCTCTTCCAGCTGCTCATTCTTAATTTCTTTTATAGACTTCTCCTCTGCTTACCACCCCCTAACTGTGGGATCCCCTCAAGGTTCAGTTCTGGGGCCCCTTCTATTCTCCATCTACAACAACTCACTTGCAGAACTCATTCACTTTCATGGATTCAACTACCACCTCTATGTGGATGATCCCAAATCTACATCTCCAGCCCTGATCTCTTTCCCTCTCTGTAGTCTCACATTTCCTCCTGCCTTCAGGACATTTCTACTTGGATGTCCTACCCACACCTCAAAATTAACATGTCCAAAACAGAACTCCTTATCTTCCCACCCAAATCCTGTCCTCCCCTTGATTTTCCCACCCCTGTAGACAGCACCACCATCCTGCCTGGCTCACAAGCCCATAACCTTGGCATTATCCTTGACTCATCTCTCTCATTCAATCCACGTATTCAGTCTATCCCTACATCTTGTTGGTTCAACCTTCACAACATCACTAAAATCTGCTCTTTCTTCTCCGTCCAAACTGTTACCACATTAACCCAAGCATTTATCCTATCCCGCCTTGATTATTATATCATCTTTAATGAGAAGCAGCGTGGCTCAGTGGAAAGAACCCAGGCTTGGGAGTCGGAGGTCATGGGTTCGAATCCTGGCTCTGCCACTTGCCAGCTGTGTGACTGTGGGCAAGTCACTTAACTTCTCTGTGCCTCAGTTACCTCATCTGTAAAATGGGGATTAACTGTGAGCCTCATGTGGGACAACCTGATTACCCTGTATCTACCCCAGCGCTTAGAACAGTGCTCTGCACATAGTAAGCGCTTAACAAATACCAACATTATTATTATTATTATCTTCTTTGCTGACCTCCCAGCCTCCTAAATCTCCCCACTCCAGTTCATACTTTATTCCTTTGCCCAGATCACTTTTCTACAACTACATTCAGTCCATGTTTCTCCTTTCCTCAAGAACCTCCAGTGGTTGCCCATCCACATCTGCATCAAACAGAAACTCCTTACCATCGACATTAAAGTCCTCAATCACCTTTCCCTCTCCTACCTCACCTCACTGCTCTCCTCCTACAACCCAGCATGCATACTTTGCTCTTCTAATGCCAAACTTCTCACTGTACCTCGGTCTTGTCTATCTCACCTCTGACCTCTCACCTGCATCCTGCTTCTGGCCTGGAAGGTCCTTCCTCTTCATAATGGAAAGACAATTAATCTCCCCACCTTTAAAGGCTTACTGAAGGCACATCTCCTCCAAGAGGTCTTTCCTAAATCCTCTTTTCTTCTTCTCCCGCTCCCTTCTGCATCTCCCTGATTTGCTCCCTTTATTCACCCCTCCCTCAGCCCCACAGTATGCTGTTCTTACTAGAATGCTGAAGGGTGAGAGGGGATTGGAAGCCTGTTGCTATTGCTGGCCACAAACGAGAATGTTTCTGCTCTAGGAAGTGATGCACAAAGCAACTGAGGGAGGTGGAAACATTAATGGAGGAAGACTCGTACACTAAAGTTAATGTATATTAATGAAGTGTACTATTTATCTCTCCTGGAATAATAATAATAACAAAAATAAAAAAAGGAGTTTGCTATGGCTCCAAGCCCCTCTCAGTGTCACCCCTGGAGAATTTCCAATATTCTACCAGTCTCAACTACAGGAGGGAGAGTCAAACAGAGGCACACCCATTCCATTCCTAGTTTGGGCAGTGGCTAGCAAGTGTAAGGTAATCTATTAAAGTCAAAACTCACCTGTGCTGAGCAGCAGCGGCACGGGAGAGAGTCGCAGGCCGAGGCTCAAGTTTACTGCGCAGAAGGAGGAAATGGTATTTTTAACCAAGAATACTCTATGGATACACTACCAAAACGATTGAAGATGGAGGTGGGGCATTCTGGGAGAGATGTGTTCATGGCATTGCTACGGGTCGGAGACAACTTGACAGCATAAGACAATGGGTCAAAGACTGTTCTAAGCACAGGTTGGATACAAGTTAATCAGGTTATACACAAACCTTCTACCTTATTGGGCTCTCTAAGTAGGAAGGAGAAAGGTTATTTACTCCCCATTTTACAGTTGAGGAAACTGAAGCACAGAGAAACCAAGTGATTTACTCAAGATCACAAATGAAACAATTCACAGAGCCAAAACTAGAACCCAGGTCCTTAGACTCCCAGGTGTTCTTTCCACTAGGCCATGCTGCATCTCTGGAATCTCTGATTTTAATAGCGTCAGCCAGTACATTCCATCTGGAGAAGACGAGAAGGAGATACAGGCTACAGAGTGGGATGAATTTGGAGTCCGTGATATTTACCATGATCTTAATCATTTTGGAGGGGATTGATTTGGCAAGAGTCAGTGAAGGAAGCTGCTAGAAAGATGGGTGCCAGGGCTGAAACTCTTGGAAATGGCATGAAATTGGGAATAGACCTGGAAAAACTTGAAGACTTCCAGTTTGGAGAACACCGTATCCCTCACTTCCCCACATTATTTACTTTCTTCAGTTAATCGTTAGTATTTATTGATCACGCATTGTGTGCAGTGCAATTCAATTTGTGTGCAGAGAATACAATATAATATATAATGTAGAGAGTGTTGGTAGACATGCTCACTGCCCTCAGCAAGCTCAGAATCTCAAGAGGAAGACAGACATTAAAATAAATTACGGATACTTACAGAAGTGCTGTGAGGCAAAGGGTAACATAAATATCAAGAGCTTAAAGAGTACAGATTCATGTACATAGGCAATGCAGAGAAGAGAGAGAGGAGAGGAAATGAGGGCTTAATCAGGGAAGGCCTCTTGGAGGAGATATGGTTTTAATAAGACTCCGAAGATGGGGAGAGTGCTAGTCTGTTGTATATGAAAGGGGAGGGAGTTCTGGGAAGGAGGGAGGACATGGGCAAGGGGTCAGTTGTGGGATAGAAAAATTCATTGTACAGTGGATATGTTAGCACTAGAGGAGAAAATTTTTTGGGCTGGTTGGAGTAGTAAATTAGTAAAATAAGGTAATAATAATTATTATTATTATACTTGTTAAGCACTTACTATGTGCTAAAGTTAATGGTAAGGAGTTTCTATTTGAAGCAGAAGTGGATGGGGAACCACTGAAGGTTCTTGAGGAGTGGTGAGATGTAAACTGAACTTTTTTTAGAAAAATGATCTGGGCAGCAAAGGCAAGTAAGGATTGAAATGGGGAAAGACAGGATTCAGGGAGGCCAGTGAGGAGGTTGATGGAGTTGTCAAGGCAGGGCATGATAAGTGCTTGTATCAGCATGGTAGCTATTTGAGTGGAGAGGAAAGGAAGGATTTCATTGATGTTGTGAAGATAGAACCATAGAATCTAGAGCCAAATTGAATATGTGGGTTGAATGAGAGAGATGAATTCAGGATAATGCCAAGCTTGTGAGAGGATATTGGTGCTGTTTATAGTGATGAGAAAGACCAGGGGAGGACAGGGTTTGGGTGGAAATGAGGATTTCTGTTTTGGACATGTGAAGTTTGAGGTGCTGGTAGACATCCAAGAAAAAGATGTCGTGAAGGCAAGGGGAAATGCACGAATGCAGAGAAGGAGAGTGGTCAGGGATGGCGAGGTACATTTGGGAATCCTATGTGGAAAGATGGTATTGGAAGCATGGAAGCAAATGAGTTTCTGAGGAAGTGGGTCTAGATGGAGAATAGCGAGGGACCCAGAACTGAGCTTTGAGGAATGTCCACTGCTAGAAACAGGGAGGCAGAAGAAAAGCCCACAAAAAGGATTAAGATGGCGTAGCCAGAAAAATAGGAAGATAACCAGGAGAGGACATTTTCAGTGAATTAATGTTAAATAACATATCAAGTAGAAGGGAGAGTCCACAGTAACGAAGGCAGTTGAGAGATTGAGGAGAAAAAGGATGAGGTAGAGGCCATCAAGAAGGAGGTCATTGACAACATTAGAGAGGGAAGTATCCATGAAGAAAAGGGGGTGGAAGCCAGATTGGAGTGGGTCAAGGAGATATTTGGAGGAGAGGAAATAGAGGCAGGAGGTGTAGACAGCTTGGTCAAGGTGTTCCAATGATAGGAGGGAGGTGGGATGATAACCGGAGGGAGTCAATGGGTCAAGAGAGGGCTTTTATGTCTGTTTGCTTTTTTAAGGATAAGGGATACATGAGTGAGTTTGAAAGCAGTGGGGAAGAAGACATTGGAAAGTAAATAGTTGAAGATGTTGGTCAAGGAGGGAAGAAAGCCATTACAACACCACACACCCAGTCTACCAAGTTTCTTGTCCTTTCCTCCACTCCTCCATTTCTACCTCCCCATCCAGCATCAGAACGGTACACATAAGAAGACTCTCACCTGGTCTTGTCAGTACTCCTGACACGCACAGTGCTTTTCAGATGAAGGACTCAGCTGACCTGTGTGTAGAGGTGGCCCAGACCAGCACCGTAGTTATGGGACCAGGTGTTCTATGATCATCCTCCCCCAGGGCAGCAATTATTGCATCACTTGCTGTTGCTGTGACTGTCTGCAAAGAGAGTATGAGGCAGTTGCAGAGAAGGCACAAATTTGTTTTCCCATTACAAACCCTTCTCCAAAGCACATTCGTGATGCAATAAATAAATTGATGAGGTAAGCAAGTGATTAATTGAATGCAACATGTCTCTTGTGTGACACGTATAAAAAAATGGAAATTGTAATTGCCATGGTTCCTTGAAGGTAGAAATTAATTGATATTTCTTCATCCAGGGAAATTTTCCACTTCTGCGGTCTTAGCACTGGGGTTTACAGATCATGCATTCCATATCCAGCCACAAATCTAATTATGGAGTGATACCACTCCGTTGTAATATGTCTACTCTTTTCATTGTAAAGTGAGTCAATAATGCTTAGCTTCTCAGGGACATGAGCACAAATTTGTAGACCAGTTTCCTTGGGTCCCTGTCTTTTCAAGATATTCTAGCAGCAAGACTGATGAGGGAGCAGGCAGGTGGAGAGACAGAGAGGAAGGGATTCGAGCAGCAGATGCTCAATGGCTTCCAGCTGTTTATCACCTCACTGTGCTACAGCGCGTTGACCATGTCTGAATCCAAACTTTACTAGCCCCTTGGATTCAGACCTGGCTAATGTGGCCAAAGCAGCCCATCCCATCCCCTATCCTTGACCCTCCAGAATTTCCAAAAAGAATCCTGGGGAGGCAAATGCCTAATTTCCTTTTAAGGTGCATTCTCGTTGGCATGTCGATCAGTTTTCTGCTTTTACCTAGCCTTCGAATCTACCTTTTAATCTAAGGAATATGCTTTTATATAATCATTTTCCTAGGGAATTCAATACATGAGATTTGTATAACCTGTACAATTAGGGCCAAGCTATCAAAGTCCTTCGGAAAGACAGTTGTTTTCCAGACACAAAAATGGGCAAGATAAGGGAACAATAACTGTTATTTATTGAGCATTTACTGTGTGCAATAGAACTGTACTAAGCACTTGGTAGAGTACAGTGGCAAGAGCACAGGCTTGGGAGTCAGAGGTCATGGGTTCTAAGCCCGGCTCCACCACTTGTCTGCTGTGTGACCTTGGGCAGGTCACTTAACTTCTCTATGCCTCAGCTACCTCATCTGTAAAATGGGCGTTGAGACTGTGAGCCCCACGTGGGACAACCTGATTACCTTGTATTTACCCCAGGTCTGAGAACAGTGCTTGGCATATAGTAAGCACTTTAGAAATATCATAATAATTATTATTATTACAATGCAACAGAGATGTTAAGCTCCTGCCCATGAAGCATTTAAGGTCTAGAGGAATGACACTAAATCACAATCATTGTCTCAATCTGCCCTCGTGTTGTCCTTGTGAGGTCAGAAGGGGAAGCAATTATTACTGTGATTTTTCATAGTGAAAAATTGGAGTCATAAGTGTTTCCTCAAATGTAGAAGGATAGTCAGGACTAGAACTCGGATCTCCTGACAGCATGACCTTTGCCTGCGACATTTCTCACAAGTCACCACCTTAGCTTGAGATTAGACTCTATCAGATAATAATGATAATAGTAACATAATCATAGTATTTGGTAAGTACTTATTTCATGCCAAGAACTATTCTAAGTACTGGGGTGTACACAAGGTAATCGGGTCGAACACAGTCCTTGTCCAATGTGGGGTTCACAGTATAAAGGGGAAGGAGAACAGGCAATGAATCCCCATTTTACAGATGAGGAAACTGAGGCCTAGAGAAGCCAAATTGCTTGCCAAAGGTCACATAGTAAGCAGATAGCACAGCCAGTATTAGAACCTAAGGAACCTGTCTCGCAGTCCCGTGCCCTTTCCACAATGCCACTCTGCTTCTCAGTTGCTGTGATCCTTCTCAGGCTCCATCTCTGTGGTATAGAGGAGAGTCCCCTGGTGCTTCCACCATGGAGTCCTGCGCATGGAATCTCTGTTGCCACAGAGCATCCTTGGGCAGCCTCAATGTTTTATTTCTCCTGCCCTGCTCTTTCTCTTCCCCCACTCCAAAATGTGGTCTGTGTTGAGCTCCAGTGTGGGAAGGGGGATCCTATCCACACTGTTATTCCCTTGGTCTAGATTGGGCCTCGCTGTGCTGAGAGGGGGCTCAATGCTGTCACCACCCTAGAGTAGATACCGCCCCTCCCCTCCCCCAGCTCCTCTTTCCTAAGTGCACCCCAGTGGTCTGAGGGTTACAGAAGGGGGTTACAGGTGCGTGATCTGGAGTGAGCTGTCATCTCTGTATTCTCCCTGGAAGTGATCATAGGGATCGGAATTCAATATCCAAGGATAGTATTGCAGCTTTGCCCCAGAGAACAGTTTATTGGCTTGCAGGCTAACAGAACTTGGTTGTATGAATTTGCACATCATTTTGATTTTTTTTCCATTAGCATTTTCTGGAGGCCTCAGCTTACCTCACTGGGCCCCAGCTTTTACTTATGACCTTTATAGTCTTTTGATGAGATTATGTTAAAGGATTGGGACACATTTTAATAATAATAATAATAATGATGGCATTTAAGCACTTATTATGTGCAAAGCACTGTTCTAAGTGCTGGAGAGGATACAAGGTGATTGGGTTGTCCCAAGTGGGGCTCACACTCTTCATCCCCATTTTACAGATGAGGTAACTGAGGCACAGAGAAGTTAAGTGACTTGCCCAAAGTCACACAGCTGACAAGTGGCTGAGTTGGCATTTGAACCCATGACCTCTGACTCCCAAGCCCAAGCTCTTTCCACTTAGCCACACTGCTTGTTATTTTGATGCTGCTGTTGCTTTGCTGCTGTTGTGAATGATTCACTTTCAAATCTGCTCCTGAGAATAGGTAGAGGGTATCCAGAGAATGCATGGCCATTCCACTGCCACTTCCCTTGCGTTCAGAATATGCTCATCTTCAATGAGTCAATGGAGTCGGGAAAACACAGGGCGTAGGGTAGGAATCAGTTGAGATGTTCCATTCCAGATGTGGGATGGATGTGAAATTAGAGAGAAGGAGGGTGATGTATCCCACTAGGTTCTCTAATCAAGTTTTTATAACCCATTGTTCTCTTGTTGCAGTGCTCTGCAGGCAGGAAATGTTTAATATACACTATTACTACTATTGCTGTGGCAATATAGAGTGTGGTTCTTCTGGGTTACATCTCCACGATGGGATACTTCTAAGTGGGGCCTGGGGCAAAAAGTAGGGCGGAGAGCTGACCTGACGTTTCCCACTGGGATCCAGGGGTGGAGAGGGACTTCTCACCTTCCCAAGGACACGCCGAGGTCTGGGGACCCTGGGATCACTTTGGATTAGCACCCAGGGAGAGAGGGCTGGGTAACAGGCTCCAAGAATGTTTATTGCACCTGTCATCCTGAAGTTTTTATCCTCTACTACTGTTGATGCCAGGCTAATGATGCAGCTCATACAGTAAATGCTAAAGAAGCAGGTGACTAGTAGAAGGATTGTGTGGGTGGCTCTGCTTTCTGGAGAGGATTGGGTGGAGAGACTCGCACTGTGAATGTGCTGGACTTGTTTGTGGTGTCGGTAGAGCACGACCACCATGTAGCCACTAGCCCAGCTCATGAGGAGCACAAAGAAACCATCCCTGAAAGTTATCACACCCACAAATGCTACATTGGTCAAGTATTTCTTTGAGAACATATCAGAACAATATTTCATATTCAGTCTGTTCACTGGAATAGTGACATTTTGGAAGGCAATTGTTGTGGTGAGGATGTTCATGTACATTGAGAGGTGGAGGACCCAGAAGAAAACTAAGGAAGGGACGATGTAACCAGAAGCCTTGGGTTTGAGCCGGGCCCAGCGAGAAGTACTGGGACTGATGGTGACAGCCTGGAACACACTCAGGAGACATGTGGTGCAGATGGACAGGCCTTGTGTCACTCTCCTTATGTAGGCTATAATATTACACCCAAAGTCTTCCAATCTATTCTCTATCCTAGTAGCAAATATCAATGTTGTGGCACTATGCGTTAGCAGTGTAACTATATTGACTGCAGTCAGGTGTGTGAGGATCAGGTCGGTGGGCTTCTTGAGATGGGGCTGAAATATGAGGATTCTGACATAACCCATGACCAATGCTGAGTTCCCCAGTAGGCCCATCCCAGTCTGCGTGAAAGCAACAAATACCATAACCAACTCTTCAATGAACATGTTCTCGTTTTCTTCAGCATTGAAGAGGAGGGAGCACCCTAAGGAGAAACAAGAAAGGGCCTGTTGCTCACATGGAGGTATCCCTACTGAAAGCTCACCTCCTCCAGGAGGCCTTCCCAGACTGAGCCCCCCTTTTCCTTTGCTCCTCCTCCCCTCTCCATCACCCCGACTCCCTTCCTCTGCTCTACCCGCCCCCCCCCCCACCCCACAAGACTTGTGTAACTATGTACATATCTATTATTTTATTTTATTAATGATGTGTATATATCTATAATTCTATTTATTTATATTGATGATATTGATGCTTATCTACTTGTTTTGGTTTGTTGTCTGTCTCCCCACTTCTAGACTGTGAGCCTATTGTTGGGTAGGGATTGTCTCTATTTGTTGCCGAATTGTACTTTCTAAGCACTTAGTACTGTACCCTGCACATAGTAAGTGCTCAATAAATACTATGGAAGGAAGGAAGGAAGGAAGGAAGGAAGGAAGGAAGGAAGGAAGGAAGGAAGGAAGGAAGGAAGGAAGGAAGGAAGGAAGGAAGGAAGGAAGGAAGGAAGGAAGGAAGGAAGGAAGGAAGGAAGGAAGGAAGGAAGGAAGGAAGGAAGGAATTTGGGGAACCGTGAAACTAGGCTCAGACATTCTCTGCTCACCCTTCCAGAACATTTCTTAGATGTCACTCCACTTGGTCGTAGGACAAACTAGAATGACGTCTGTCAGTTATTATTGTTGTAGGTTTTGTTTTAGTGGGTTGGTTCACAGACACCCAGTCATTCTTTCCCAGACAACAAGTGGTCCCCAGTTAACTATCTTGCACATGCCCTTCTATATCTGAAGAAACTCATCTATTCAAGAGGAAGACAAGAACTTTCAGGACTGTTGAGAATGACTGAAGACCTAGTATTTATTTAGATCTCTATAGGATCTTGAGAGCTCCAAGGAATGACCCCATTGGTGTCACTGGAAGAGTATTTGCCTGCTTCTCCTACCTCACTGTCTGCTCTTTCTCAGCTTCATTCATAGCTTCCAATTCTATCTGTGGGCATCCCGCAGGGCTCCATTCTTGGTCCTCTACTCTTCTTTATCTACTCTCATTCTCCCAGAGAGATCATCTACTCCTACTCAAACAGTCTCCACCTCTATGTGGCTGATTCCCTAATCTACCTCTCCCTTGCTATTGATCTTATAGTTCCCCTTGCATCCAGAAAACTTCCAGGAAACAGAAAGTTCCTCCTAACCTTCCCGTCTTTGTAGATAATACTGTTAACCAGGCAGATTGTCTCTGTCTAAGTGACACCCTGCCTGATACTGAGGAAAGTGGAGGTCATATACCTGAGCCACTGCTGGGCAGAGGCTGGATAGATAGATAAATATTTATATAAATGCATATAAAGAAGCATTAGTAGCAGTCATCTTAGAAATAGCAGGTGCAGTAACTGCAGTTAATGAGAACAGAGCACTGTCCTAAATCCTTGAGAAAGTACAAGAAAAGTCTACTCGAAACCTCATGGGGAATTAGACAAGAATGTTTATAAATAATTAGAGCAGTAGATAGACCAAGAATCAGGTAAGAAGACATTAGTGCATATACCCATCTGAGGAGCCAATGGGATGAAGCTGTGGGATGAAGATATAATGTTCCTAAATCTCCTCTGAGCATAAACATCAGTAGAACTTCAGAGCCTCATTTAGCTGGGCCTTTGCTTTTTCCCTTCCCTAGCCCCATCCCACCATAGTGGGAAGTAAAAATGCCTTGAGGGTCAATGGAAATGCAAGACTGAGTAGCAGAAGAATGTTTGTGGTTAAGGAAGTAGATCTGTGGAAGCTCCCTGTGAGGATGAGTGTAAAGTTAGAAAACCAGGGAACACGGAAGGGAAGCCCTGAGAACATCCATGATCTGAGGTTGAGAAACAAATGCAAATATAGAGAAAAAATCCGGGGAACCAAAGGTCAGAAAGGCAGGAAGAGAACCAGGGGAGCATCACTTCAGTAAAAAAGCAGTGCGGCTTAGTGGATAGAGCACAGGCCTGGGAGTCAGAAGGACCTGACTTGTTAAGCGCTTAACAAGTACAGTCATTATCATTATTAAAATCAAGATCTGATTATGATCCAAGGAAAAGTGGGTGGCTCACACTGTCAAAAGCAACAGAGAAATCAAAGAGAAGTTGTGTAGAGTGCAAAGGAGCAGCATGGCCTAGTGGATAGAGCATGGGTCTAAGAGTCAAAAGGGCCTGTGTTCTAATCGCTGTTCTTCCACAGGTCTGCTGTGTGACCTTAGGCAAGTCACTTCACTTTTGGGGGCTTCAGTTACCTCACTTGTAAAATGAGGATTAAGAGTGTGAGCCCCACGTGGGACAGGGACAGTGTCCAACCTGATTAACTTGAATTTACTCCAGTGCTTAGAAAAGGTGCTTGACACAGTAAGAGCTTAACAAGTACCATTATCATCGAGAAGCAGCATGATGCAGTGGATAGAGCATGGGCCTGGGAGTCAGAAGGTCATGGGTTCTAATCCCAGCTCTGCCACTTGTCTGCTGTGTGGCCTTGGGCAAGTCACTTCACTTCTCTGGGCCTCAGATACCTCATCTGAAAAATGGGGATTAAGACTGTGAGCCCCATGTGGGACAGGGACTCTGTCCAACCCACTTTGCTCGCAATCACCCCAGCGCTTAGAACAATGTCTGGAATATAGTAAGGACTTAATGAATACCATGATTATTCTTAATATTATTTTGAGGTTGCTTTAGAGAGTGTGTCACAGTGGGATGAAGTGGGGGGGAAACGTAACTGTAGTAGGTCAAAGAGCAAGATGGTCGAGAGAAAGTGAGGAGTTTAGATTGGAATGAGAGCAGGGAGATGAGGTATTAGCTAGAAGGAGCTGTAGGATTCAATAATAACAGCAATAATAATAATGGCATTTGTTAAGCACTTGCAATGTGCCAGAAACTGTTGTAAGCACTGGGATGGATACAAGGTTGGACACAGTCCCTGTCTCTCATAGGGCTCACAGTCTCAATCCTCATTTTACAAATGAGTTAATTGAGGCACATAGAACTCAAGTGACTTATCCAAGGTCACACAGCAGACAAGTAACAGAGCTATGATTAGAACCCAGGTTCTCTGACTACCAGGCCCATGCACCATCCACTAGGTGGCACTGATTCTCTGATTCAGAGAAGACTTTCCATCAGAGGAGAGGCTCGAAGGAAGAGGTGAAGAATAAATCGTCGAGGATAGCAGTACAGTGGAGTGAGGTCGAGGAGGAGAGTGGGTGTAATTGCTTTTAGGGGATAAGATGGGATGGGGAAAGCAGAGGGGAAAGCAGTCCAGAGAGAAACCATACTAGGCATTGTGGAATTACTGAACTACTCATTTGGCAGTGGGATGACTACAGAGTGATGATTCAAGAAGAAAGTCAGAATGGGAAATGTGACAGGTTTGGAAATGAATTCAAGGACAGAGAAGATATGAGAGAATGATTTGTGAGAATAACTAGAAATCCCAAGAAAAGTGTGGGAAGGTGAATGTTCTCATAATTTGTTAGATTAAAGGAAGGTAAAGTTGGTCATTTAAATAGGAAATAATGGGAGAATTAAAATACTGTTTTGTGGAAGTGGCACAGATATCATACTAGGTTAAAATTGGAAAGGCACAGTTTTACAGAAAGAATGGGAAATGTTTACAATTAATGTTGTTTATTGAGCACTTGCACTGTGCAGAGGACTTCATGAAACATTTGGAAAAGTATAATTGGGTTGTTAGACACGATTCCTGCTCTCGAGGACCTTATAGCCTTGTGAGATAGATGGACACTAAAATAAATTACTTAAAGGAGAAAGCAACACCGTTTAGATATGTATACATATCTGCTATAGGGATTGGAAATTTACAATTATCAGCAGTTTAGAAGAATAGAACAGCTGATTCAGATCATTAGTTCTGGAATAAACAGAATTCAAAGAAGATGAATATGGATGTTCAACCCTTGAGTATGGATAAAAATATAAGAAGCATAGCAATTTTGAAGAAGAAAATAGGGGAGGGCAAGCTAAAAAATTCAGACAACTGGAATGACAAGGCAGTCTGAAAGATTAACTGAAAATGTCAAAAGCATTGATGGTGTATCTGTACTAAATCATAGAATGGAATAGCAGTAATCACAGTTATTGTGCACCTACTTTGTTTTAGGGAAATGTACTAAGCACTCAGTGAGTACAGACTAAAGAAGTGACATATTTCCTGCCCACAAGAAGCATAAATACTAATGGGGGTGATAAACCTAAGAATATTTACAACTAGAGTGCTCAAAATAAAGATTAATTTCTTAATTGCAGACATACACACATACTTGGGTGTTGAGGAGAGTAGAACCAAGTAGGGTGCACTTTCAAGGGTGAGGAAAGTTTCAAAGAGCAATTGGGAATTTCTGAAACCAGAAGTATAGAAGAGGCTTCACATAGAAAAATAGGTGACAGGGAGAGGGTCACATGCAAAGGAACTAGAAGGAAGCTTCAGGTGATTTACAAATTCACTAGCTCTGAACAAATGCCTGATTTATTGGAAGCTACTCACTGGAACAAGAGGGCAGTGGCTAATAATAATTGATGTGGAAGAGGGGAAAGAAGTCCAGAAGCAAACCTGGGCCGGGTGAATCCGCTTTAGAAAGTTAGGGCTGTGGACTCTTCTGGTGGAGGTTCTGAGAAGAGACTGTCTCTGCTAATACTCTTGAACCCCGCCTCCTCCACTACATTCCTCACCCCTCTACAAAATGGTCCCCAGTGAAAGTGATCAAATGATTGACTGAAAGTGATATCACTGATTGATTGACCCAGAATTTTCACTTGCCTCATGGTGGCCGGTGTACCCCGCTGGTCTGAAGGGTCATGACAGAGTTTAGCAAGGTAATCTCTTCCAAGATAGGTGGGAAGAACTATAAAACACAGGAATAGATAAACTATGTCAAATTCAGATTAGGAAAATGCCGACTGGGGAAGGTGGAGGTTTGGCTTGGTGCAGGTCCACGTGAAATGTTTAAGAGAGGTGTAGCCTTGAGAACAGTGACACAGATTAACCTGAGAATCCTCAGTCAGTGCTAACGTCCGTGGGTGAGTCGTGCTCAGGGAGCATGACTGGAGTGGATTAGGACCTAGGTGCTACCTCAGACTCCATTAAAAAACTTCCCCATTACACCAGCCTTACTTCTGTCCTCCTCTGTTTCTACCTCCCCTCCCCACACCAGACACACAAGAAGACACTCACCTGGCTTGTCTAGGCTCCTGCCTCTCTGGGAATCAATGGATTCAGCCGTTCTGGGTGTGTGGAGGGTCCTGGCTGGGGCAAGACACTCACCTGGCTTGTCTAGGCTCCCATCTCTCTGGGAATCAATGGATTCAGCCTTTCTGGGTGTGTGGAGGGTCCTGGCTGGGGCAGCAGTTATAGGGACAAGGAGGAGTGAGCTCATTTCCCTCCAGCACAGCAATTACCCTGTCACTCACAGTGCTGTGACACTGTCTGCAGAAGGAGTCTCCAACATCTACACAGAAAGACCAAACTTCTCTCCCAACTGCCAAACCTCCAATTCTCATTAGTGATGCAATAAATAAATGGAGCATTTAATCAAGTAGCTAAATGAATAATACCAATCAATAGATCAGTCGTATTCTTTGTGCATTTACTGTGTGCAGAGCACTGTACTAAGCACTTGGGAGAGTACAATACAACATTCTCTGCCCACAGTAAGCTTAAAGTCTAGAGGGTTTTTCTGGGTGTCAAGAATTGAAATTTGTCATTGCCTGTTTATCCCAGTTCCAGAACATAGAGAAAATATCCCCTCACGCTCTGTCTCCAAGATGATGGTCATGTTTGTAATAGTGTTTAAGTGACTCCTGTGTGCAAAGACATCTAGGGGCCACTGGGAAGTCACCTTGGGCAGATCACTTCACTTCTCTGTGCTTCAGTTTCCTCATCTATAAAATAGGGATTAAGACTGTGAGCCCCATGTGGGATATGGATTGTGTCCAAATGGATTCGTTTGCATCTACTTCAATTCTTAATACAGTGCCTGGAACATAGTAAGCACTTAACAAATACTATTAAAAAACAATCATATTTTTTGAGTCTTTTTTGTGTGCAGAGCACTGTACTAAGCACTTGAGAGAGTACAATATGAACAGAGTTGATAGACAAAGTCTGAAAAGCCAGGGGGAGGAGAGGGTTTGGGTGGGAAGATGAGGAGTTCTGTTTTGGGTGTGTTAAGTTTTAGATGTGGTTGGGACATCAAAGTACAGAAGGCATGAGGAAATCAGAGGCTGAAAAGAAAGAGATCAGGGCAGGAGATGTAGGGCTGGACTTGGGGAAAGTCATATGACTTTTCTGAGCCTCAGTGTCTTTATCTGGAAACCACAGATGTGTGTGTGTCCCCTTTACCCCACTCAACCCCTCCTGCTCCTCTCTCTCTTCTCTCTGAACAAGTGTTCTTACCCCTTCACCCACACAGTGCCTCCACCTCCTCTCTGTTCCCTGGTTTGGGGTTAGAAACTGCTCAGTCCTGTCCCCCTTCACCCACACATTCTTCAGTTTTAAAGGAAACTACTTGTGTGTCAGCAGTCCACTCCCTGCAACTAAGTCCCTTCCTTTTACTTAAAACCGTGGAACCAAGACTGAATGGATTCCACATTTCTTACTGAGAAATCCCAGTAAAAATTAAGTGGAAGGAAGGGGAGGAAGAGAAGAGGGGATGTGATGAGCAGAAGCTCCATAGTAATCAGAATAACTGCCACACTTTTCGAACCAATTCCAAACAAAGAACTGTTCTATAAAAGATTATTGTCATTTCCAACTACCATGAGGTTATCTGATGAAGTTCTGTAAAATAAACAGATAAACTGCTACAATCTCTCACTGACTCATCCATTGTCTCCATTGCTTAAACTAGGCTGGTTAGTCACCAGCCCAGTGACAGTGGGGAGGAGGTCAAGTTGGGGAAAAGGGAGGTGGGACATTCCAATGAGTCTGGCTTCCACCCCTCTTGCAGTGGCCTCTCGTTCCCCCTCTATGACACCATCCCTCTCAAAGTTCCTACCCCCTCCTCTCTGTCCCGCTGAGAGGTGGAGCCTCAGTAGCAGGGAGTTATGCAAGGTGGACCCAGGAGGAGATGATAGTGGTGGGACAATGGGGCTGGGGATGGGGAAGGATTCTGAGTTTGATTTTTCAGAAGCAATCTCTCTGCCTCTCTCGGCCCAGTTCATGTGTATTGTGTACTTCATATACACACATAAAAACACACACATTTATCATCTTCAATTCCTTCTTCTCCATTTAGAACCACAAACAATCCATCAATCAACGGTATTTTGAGCACTTTGTGGCTTCAGAAGCTTGTACCAACTGCCTGGGAAAGTACAATATAATAGTTGTTAGAGACAATCTCTGCCCACAAGGAGTTTACAGACTACAAAGGGAGAAAGACAATAAAAAAAGATAAGGGAGATAGAGTATCAGGATATTTACATAAGTGCTCTGGGGGTGGGGTGAATGGCAATTTACTTAAGAAAGCCTCTCTTTATGTGGTCACCTCATTGTAAATCCGCCAGACTGTTAGAAGGAAGTAAGAAACTGCAGGAGTACGCAGACCTAGGAGGATCGAGTCGCTGATTCCCATGATAACCCAATAGTGGATCCATCTGAGAGCTGTATGGTTTTTTTTTTTTCCCACTGAGGCAGTGGAGAAAAGAAGGAAATGTACAGTGTTGAGGAGAGACTGGAGAAAGTGTTTATTACGGATGGGGTGTAAGAGAATCAGTGAAGCTTTCCATTTTGTTCTTTCACCAGAGGGACCAAGAGTCATTTTTTTCTGCCCACATGGATCACGAAGCTCTCCTGCGAAGAGCCTTTTCTCAGAATCCATTTCTTCTCTTTAGCTGGATTCTTCATAGAGAGATCTTGGGGAAAAATTAGGCGAAGAGCTGATGTGTTGTTTATCATCAAGGTCAAGGAGAGGAGAGGGGCCTTTCACCTTCTCCAGGACATACGGAAGCTTGGGGACACGTGGGTCACTGTTGATTAGCACCAACGGGCAGAGAGAAGGATAACAGGCCCCCAGAAATGTTACAATGTCATTCAGCTTGAAGTCTTTATCCTCTACAAAATTGGAGGCTAGGTTAAAACTGCAGTTGATCCAGTAAAAGCAAATGAAGGAGGTGACGAGGAGCAGGATGGTCTGGGTGGCTCTGGACCCGGGGGAGGATCTGGGGGAGAGACTGGAGCTGTGGATGTGCTGGACTTGCTTGCGGTGTCGGTGAAGCACCATCACCATGTAGCCACTGGACCAGCCCATGAGGAACACAAAGACGACATCTCGGAGAGTTATGATACTGAGAAACATCATATCATTCAAATATTTCATCCAGAATATATTAGAGCAGTATTTTATATTTAAACTACTAACTGTGATGGTGACATTTTTGATTACTATTGTGGTGGTTAGTAAATTCATGTATATTGAGAGGTTGAGGATCCAGAAGAAGAGGAAAGAAGGGAGGATGTACTTGGGGGCTCTGGATTTGAACTGTGCACAGCGGGAGGTGCTGGGACTGATGGTGATGGCCTGGAACACGCTCAGGAGACATGTGGTGCAGATGGAAAGGCCACGAGTCACTCTCCGGATGTAGGTCAAAAGCTGGCATCCAGCTTCTTCCCATATATTCTCTATCCCAGTGGCAAATATCAGTGAGGGAACACCTTGGGTGAGCAGCGTCACCACGTTGACTGCAGTCAGGTGGGTGAGGATCAGGTCTGTGGGCTTCTTGCGATGGGGCTGGGAAATGAAGACCCTGACATACACCACCAGCAATGCCGAGTTCCCCAGGAGCCCCATCCCAGTCTGAGCCAGGAAGACAATTGTCAAGACCAGCTCACCCCATGGCATGTTTCTGTTTTCCTCAGAACTGCAGAGGTCAGAGCAAGTTGGAGTAAAACCCAGAAAATGGATCACTGGTCAATCATTAAATAATCAAGTTTGAGAAATATAAGACAAGGGTCATACTTTCTTCAACCACCCTGCTACAAAGTCTTAGGCTAGGACTACACTGGTTGAAACTGGCACTGACACTCTCCTCTCCTGGTTCTCCTCCTATCACTTTGACTGCTCCTTCTCACTGTTTTTCTCTGGTTCCTCAGCTGCCTCCCACTCCACAAGTGTCTCTTCTCTGAGTCCCCTTCTATTTTCCATCTACGCCCACACCCTCAAAAAACATATTTGATCCATGTAAAGATGGTTCCCAAATCAACCTTTCTGGCCCTGACTTCTCTCTTTTTTTTTAATGGTATTTGTTAAGCACTTACTATGTGCCAGGCACTGTACTAAGCCCTGGGGTAAATAAAAGCTAATCAGTTCAGGCACAGTCCATGTCCAACATGGGACTCACAGTCTTAGTCACCATTTTACAGGTGAGGAAACCCTTACCCTTGATATTATCCCTAACTCACTACTTCCATTTAACCCATTTAATCAAACTATAACCAAACCCCATTGATGCTTCACAGCATCTTTAGATCTCCCCCCCCCCCCTTCCTCTCCATCCAAACTGCTACCTCTCTGATGCAAGCATTTATCATAACCATCCTTGACTACTGAATGAGCCTCCTCACTGATCTCCTTACACCTCAAAAACCTCCAGTGGTTGCTCATTCATCTTCACATCAAATAGAAACTCTTAACCAGTGGCTTAAAGCACTCAATCAGTTCTCCCCTTCCTATCTTGACTCACCCAACTCCTACTATAACCCAGTTGGCCCACACATTTTGCTTCTCTAGTGCCAAACTTCTCCCTGTACTGTGATCTCATCTTTCTCACTGTTAATCACTTACCATCTCCTTCCAGCCTGGAAATCCTTCCCCTTCATATCTGACAGACCACCACTTTCTCCATCTTCAAAAGCCTAATAAAATCATGTCTTCCATATATCTTCTGACTAAGCAGAAGACGCAGAGGAAGCAGTGTGGGTCAGTGGAAAGAGCGTGGGCTTCGGAGACAGAGGTCATGGGTTCGACTCCTGGTTCTGCCACTTGTCAGCTGTGTGACTGTGGGCAAATCACTAAACTTCTCTGTGCCTCAGTTACCTCATCTGTAAAATGGGGATTAACTGTGAGCCTCACGTGGGACAACCTGATTACCCTGTATCTACCCCAGCACTTAGAACAGCGCTCTGCACACAGTAAGCACTTAACAAATACCAACATCATTATTATTATTAGGCCCTCACTTCCCCTATTTGCCCTCTCTTCTGCATTTCCACTGCCCTTAGCACTGTACCCATTAATCACTTCTATACCCACCCCATCCTCAGACCCCAGCACTTTTGTAAATATCCTCCTATTTTGCCAAGCCGCCCCAATCTGTAATAGATTTCTATCTCCCCCTCCAGACTGTAAGCTCCTTGAGGGGAGGGATCACATCTACCAAGTCACTTCACTTCCAAGTCACTTCACTTCCAAGTCACTTCACTTCTCTGTGCCTCAGTTACCTCATCTGTAAAATGGGGATTAACTGTGAGCCTCACGTGGGACAACCTGATTACCCTGTATCTACCCCAGTGCTTAGAACAGTGCTCTGCACATAGTAAGTGCTTAACAAATACCAACATTATCTACCAATTCTGTTGTATTCTCTCTGCACACAAAAAGCCATGATTGATTGTTTGAATGAATGAAGGCATGGGGAGTTGTAATAATCCTCCACTACATGACCAGATTGTATCTGGTTAGAACACCATCATTTTAGTGAAGCAGAATGCTTTCCCCATCCTACATCCTGGCATCTTAGTCCACCAAAAGGTATAAATTGTGACTAACCCTTTTTTAACTGGGTTTTTTTCCTAAATGCTTATAGCCTGTCATTACCGATCTCTTACTTTATGGATGAGAAATTATTAGGTTAATGCTATATTCAGATATATTCAATCAAACAAACATGGTAATTATTGAGCAATGACTTTGTGCAGAGCACTATATTAATTGCTTGGGGGAGTACAATACAATAGATGCAGAGAGTTGGGGGCAGAGGAGGAGCACAAGAAAGACACTGAGGAGCCATCAGAGAGATAGAAGGAGAACCAGGAGAGGAGGGGGGCAGTGAAGCAAAGGTCAAATAATGTTTTGAGAAGGGCATGCTCTGCAGGGTCAAACACCGTTGAGCATTTGAGGAGGATGAAGATGAACTAGAGGCCGTTGGATTTGGCAAGAGCGTGGTCACTGATGATCCTAGAGAGGGCAGGGTCCATGGAGTGAAGGTGGTGGAAGCCAGATTGGAGGGGATCAAGGAGAAAATTGGAGAAGAGGAATTGGAGGCAGCAGGTATAGACAACTCACTCAAGGAGTTTAGAGAGTAGGAGGGAGATGAGGTGAAAACTGGAGGGAGCTGTGAGGTCAAGGTCAAGGGAGGGATTTTCCTTTCTTTTTTTTTAGGACAGGGGTTACATGAGCATGTTTCAAGGCAGTGGGAAGAAGCCAATTGAAAGAATGGTTGAAGATAGCTGTTAGGGAGGGAAGAAGGGAAGAGGCAGGTATTTAGAGGCACAGATGGAGTGGGTAGATTTTAGAGATGAAGTGTATAGAGACATAGCAGAAGATCCAGGAAAAAATAGAATCAGTGAGTCCAAAGCTGAGTAACATTTCCAGGAGAAGGGAATGATCGACAAAATCAGAGATGGTCGAGAGGAGAAGAAAGATGAGGATAGTGTACAGGTCTTTAGATTTTGCTCAGAGGAGGTCACTGGAGATTGTGAAGAATTTGGTCTCAGTGCAAAATTCAGATTGAGGGCCTTCAAAGAGGGAGCTGGAGTAAAGCTGGGCAAGGTAGGAGGTGTATGCAATCTGTTCAAGTTGTTTTTCAAAGAATGGGAGCAGATTGATGGGGTCATAGCTGGATGATGCAGTGGAACTGGAAGAGCTGTTCTTAGAATCCCCACTCAGCTCATGCTGACCACCTACTCAAATAGCAGAGCAGAGGGCAGGCGAGGGAGAGAGACAGAGACTCCTACAGAGTCTTCATTTAGGATATTTCCCCATTACAAGCAACAAACCCCCACTGCCCACTTTTCCTTAACCTTTCCTTCACTCCTCTGTTTCTATCTTTACCTCCTAGATCAGAGCCCGACACATAAGGAAATTCTTACCTGGACTTATAAATGGGTTGATGCCACACTGTGCCAAGAAGGACTTGTTGCTTCTGAGGGTACTCACCGAGTCAGCAGTTATAGGGATGAGGTGGAGTGAGCTCATCTCCCTTCAGGGCAGCAATTACTGTGTCACTTGCCACTGATATGATGCTATCTGCAAGGGGAATCTGAGATCTCTCCAAAGAAGGGACAAGTTTCTCTCCCTACTGAAGATCCTCACCCAAAGTGCACAGGTGGCTCAACTGATCGGTTTTCAAAAGCATTGACTAACTGAATACAAAATGTCAATCTGGATATATATAAAAAAAAAGAATGGCTTCTGTGATTGTCACTTGAAAAACAGCCTGGCCTAGTGGACAGAGGAAGGGCCTGGAGTCATAAGGACCTGGGTTGTAATCCCACCTTCACCCATAGTGTCCTGTGAAAAAACAGGGATCAGGGCTGATTGCTGCTGCTGCTGCTGATAATGTTGGTAATGATGAGACAGGTAGTTCTAAGAGTAATAGCATGTATTCAGCACTTACCATGTGCAGAGCACTGAACTAAGTACTGGGAGAATATACAGGTGGAAATTAGACATGGTCTAATTAGACATGGCTGAGAAGCAATAGTAGATAGTAGATAGACCTAGTAGATAGAGCATGGGCCTGGGAGTCAGGAGGATCTGGGTTCTAATACCGGCTCTGCCGCTTGTCGGCTGTGTGACCTAGGTCAAGTCACTTAACTTCTCTGTGCCTTAGTAACCTCACCTGTAAAATGGGGATTAGGACTGAGAGCCCCATGTGGACAGGGATTGTGTCCAAACTGCTTACCTAGTATCTATCCCAGCACTTAGTTGCTTGACACATAGTAAGTGCTTAACAAATACCATCATCATTATTATTGTTATTATTACATGGTCCTTGTCCCTCAAGGGTTTCACAATCTAAGGGTAAAAGTGGGCAGAAGGAACTGGAGATAGATATGTCAGGAATGATGAACCACTGAAACACAACTCAGAGAAATACACAAAATAAAAACAAAATCAACAGGTTGCTGTGACTAGAGGTGCAGAATTTCAGGCTCCTCGGGGCTCAGAGTTCAGGACCCACAAGCAGCCCCCAGTCTTCAAGGGGTTTTATGGTGGCCTCATTCTGTGGTAGTTTTCTCTGTTCTTGCTGTGATCGGGGAAGGCTGGATGAGATGGAGTCTTCTTAGTGGCAAGGAGGAGAGCCGGTGCTTGTTACTGGGGAAGCAATATGGCTGGCTGTCCAGGGTAAGGGGTGCTTAAAGCACACTGCGGTGACTTTTTCCCTGAAGCAGAAACCTGCAGTGGCAAGTGGGAAGGCAGCAGTTACCACAGATGCTCAGTTTTCTCTTCCAAACTGAGGAATGATTGTCTGCCCTGGTCCCTAGTTGGGCAAAGGAGCATGTGGTTGCCAAGTGAGTTGACTGTCTCCTTATGGAAGAAGCTCATAGTGGGCAGGGAATGTGTCTGTTACATGTATTCTTCCAAGTGCTTAGTAGAGTGCTCTGCACACAGTAAGTGCTTAATAAATATGAATGATGGACTAATCAAAAAGGACCCAGGCCCCAAAAGCACGGAGGTAAGACTGGGAGAGGAAAACCCATTCCATACAGAAGTGAAAATGAGAGAAAATTAAATCTCAACTCTCCTCCTGGTTGCTCCCTCTCTGAGATCAGAGATTCTAGGGCCCTAGGGGAGAATAGGATACTTCCCTTTGCTAATATCATTACAGAGGAGCCATAGGCAGAGAATAGATCAAGGAGCTGACCTGTTGATCAGCACCGAATCCCAAGGAAGGGGAAGGGTCCTTCACCTTCCTGAGTAGACAGTGGGGCATGGGGACCCGTGGGTCACTGTTGATCAATACCAAGGGGCAAATGGAGGGGTACCATGTAGCCAGAAATGTTTTAGTGTAATTCAACCTGAAATATTTCTCCTCTTCCTCCACATAATAGGATGCCAGGTTAATGATGCAGTTGATACAATATAAGGACACAGAGCTTGTGTCGGCTCCGCCACTTGTCAGCTGTGTGACTTCGGGCAAGTCACCTAACTTCTCTGTGCCTCAGTTACCTCATCTGTGAAATGGGGATTAAGACTGTGAGCCCCACATGGGACAACATGATCACCTTGTATCCCCCCCCCAGAGCTTAGAACAGTGCTTTGCACATAGTAAGCGCTTAACAGATACCATTATTATTATTATTATTATTATTAAGTGGTCATGATCCTTCTATCAAGGAGTTTACAGTCTCATGAAAGTGCCTTAAAAATAAACAAAGAATTCTAGGCACACCCATTATTGATTTTCTTTCAAAAAACAACAACTTGGACTTTCTCTTCAGGGAGCTTAGGTCTCTGTGGTTGAGTAGACGTTTTTAAAGATATTTTCTAGTGACCTGTTCTTTGGCATTTTCTTCCTCTCTCAGACAGTCACTGGTGTCATAGGCAACTCGATCACACTCATGATGTATGTCAGAATCTTCCTATGTCAACCCCATCAGAAGAAGCCCACAGACCTGATCCTTGTCCTATAGGCTTTATGTGACATTACTTTTATTATTGTTCCATCTCTGACCTAACCCAAGGCACTTGAGTCTCTTATTTGTCCTCCTCAATTAGCAGGATATGTCCCCAAACCAAACAGACCAATGATCCTTCCAGTTTTGCAGTGAGAGACTTAAAGTCACCTCAAGTTTTGGCTTCAAGTCTCTCTGCTAATTTTTTCTATTTTACCTATCCATTCTGAAACACCTCAGCTCATACTCTTGCTTTTACCAAGTTCACCTTCTAAATATGTAGGGAAAGCAGGGATTATATAGCAGAGAACGTTTGAGTGCATGAGAGATTTGCTTGCCTGTGGATCTGATTTTCTCACCACATCCCCTTTCCTAGATTGCAGTGTCTCCCTTGCCTCATGAGTTCAAGCCAAATGTCGGGGGGCAAATTCAGACTAAGGTGCGATAGAAAATAGTCTGGGTGATGTGGGTTGCCAGATCTGTATCTGCTTCAAGAATGTGACCCAGCATCTTACCATCTGCACCACGTCTCCTCAGCGTGTTCCAGGCCATCACCATCAGCCCCAGGACCCCCGTTGGGCCCAGCTCAAATGTCAGGCTGCCAGTGACTCTTTCCCTCCTTCCTCTTCTTCTGGACTCTCCACCTCTTCATGTACACTAAACTGCGGGCTGTGAGGTAGGCTCTGTCCTGTTTCATCTCTGTGTAGCCTACAGGACACACCAGGAAACATGGAAATCAGTGACAGAATTTTCTTCTGATTTACCGGGAAACTATTCAAACTCAATAATAGAAGTAGTGGTCGTAGCATTTATTAAGTGGCCTAATGCCTGCAACTACTCTCTTGGAGGTACATATGATGTTGGGCACATTTGATGGCATTCATTTGCACCTCTTGGGTTTGCAACACTATATGAAACATTTGGGAGTGTTCAATCGACTTAGTTGACATGTAGATACTAGACGTAAGGTGAGCGGAAGTTGGACCTGCAATCTCTTTGGCTCAGAGTTCCTTCTCAATCTGAGTCTGGGGTCCGAGCAGTGACACCCTTCCTTCCCCAACACACTTGGCTGGAGAGGGTCAGGATAAACCCTACCTTCCCATGTTTCATTCCATTGAGAAAGCTGTGACAGTTGAACTGGCGAAGGCCTTGACTGGAATGGTGAGAAGCTTGCCCCTGGTTGGGAGACATGACATGAATGGAGGATGGTGGGAGACCTTAGCAACTCCTGAGGGGTAAACTGAAAAGAGGCACAGGAAAACAGGAATTGTGGAACAAGCATTTTAAATAAATTTTAAAGATCTCAATTTTCTGGATAATTTTGCTGAGATATTTTGCTTTCTTTAATTTTCAAGCAATTGGAAAATGTAGACATAATAAAAGGATAAAGGATAGCCCTGCAGGTTAATGTTCCTACAATATGTCAAATGAAAGATCTGAACTTTCCTCCTAAACTATCCTGAAAACCTTAGAGGCCTAGCCAATCCACAGGCAAGAGTTGGCAGAATGGCAGAGAGAAGGCTAACTGCACAATCACAGCTTCCAGGGTATTGAGCAGCTGACAAATAGAATCAAACTGGACACATGGGAATAATACTGATGTCAATTTATCAAATTCAATGTTCTGTTTGCAACTTTAATCGATAGTAGAACCACTAAAGAAGCAGCATGGCCTAGTGGAAAGAGGACAGACGTGAGAGTCAAAGGACTTGGGTTGTAATCCCAGCTCTGCCACTTGTCTGCTGTGTGACTTTGGGCAACTTACTTAACTTCTCTATGCCTCAATGATCCCATCTGTAAAATGGGAACTAAGCCTGAGAGTCCGATTCGGGACGTGGACTGTATCCAACCTGATTAGCTTGTATCTACCCAAATGTTAGTAAAGTGCCTGGCTCATAGTAGAAACTAAACAGATATCATAAACAATTTTTTAAAACCTTTCTATTTGACATCTAATTTATTCCTTGGTTATTTTCAATGTTCAAAGTCTTCAGAGGATGATTGGCCACAGGGAAAGACATCTGTTCTCTTTGGAGATTTCTGAGACTCCCAGTCCAGGCATTGTCACCATGACAGCAAGTGACACAGTAATGACAGATCTGTGGGGAGGTGAGCTCACTCCATCCTGTCCCTATAACTGCTGCCCTTTCTGGGCCCTTTCAGCGTTAAAGAAAAGCAGGGTCATCACTGGACATCACAGTGGAAGCAGGGACTGGCCCAAGTGAGTATGTCCTTCCTTGTCAATCTGTATATGGGTAGGGGATTGTGAAAGAGAGAGAGTATGTTGTTCAGGCTCACAGAGTCTGAATCTAGATGTACTGGTATATTGGGAAAGGAAATCAAATGGAGGTTGGGTTTCTGTGTTTCCCGATCTCTCCGGCTCTTTTAAGGCTCAGACAGATTAGATTTGAATGAGGAAGGGATTTATCATTTTACAACCCAGTAGCACTGCCATTTTCACCCCTTAATGCCTTGGCTATGAAATTTTCGGTAATGATCAAATTGCTATTTATTGTGCAAATATGTGTATTACCTTATGTACATTTCCTCTTTTCCATTAAACTGTGAACTACATGGCAAGGAATGTGTATCCTGCTCCTGTTGTAGTCTCCCAATTCCTTAACATAATGCCTAGAATTTGGGAGGTGCTCAATAAATCTATTTGATGGATTAATTTTTAAATTTATACCTCACGATTCCTCCCCTTATAACAAAGAAACTGATGTAGATGGAGATTCACGATACATTATGTAACAATACAGGGTTTTATGTTACTTTTTTAAAATCTGGTTTTTTTTTTAATGACCTCCCTTCCACTTTGTTCTCTTTCACTCACTATTTTTAAAAATGTCTTCTGTCACATGTGTATGACTGCCCCACTCTTGGGTTGAGCTCACTTTTGAGACACTATGGACAGAGAGGAAATCCTGTAGCGTTGTTTATTTAGCTCTGTTGTGTTCATATATTTTGGAAGGGAGCAATTCATTTATCTTGTTGGAAAAAAAGTATTCATCCATTTACAGGAAGCAATGGGAAAAACAGGTGTGGGCATCTTGTATAGTTAATACAGATCTGTCGCATTTTAATTTTGTTTTTTTCCTGAAAGATTGCCACCCTTCTCTCGATTTTGCAGCTATGCACTGAGATTTATTGGGCATCTCTCCTACAACTCAGGGCACTTGTTCCTAACAATCCCCTCTTTCCTCATGGCTCCTTTTAACCACCCTATATTCACTAGACCCATTAGTTGAACTCCATTTCATCCCCTAGAATTCAGCACTTCTCTCTCCATCATCAACGTCCACGGCACATATATTGCACACACATCAATCACACCTAGTGTTTCAACATACCCTATAGCCATTGAAACAGGAACAAACCTATAATAGATTTGAATGAACCCCTTTGAAATTCATTGCAAAGGTGATGATGAGCAGACTGATTATCAAAATGAGTCAGGTTAATGGATTAGTGTAGTTGTAGAACTATTTATTGAGTGCTCACTATGTGCAGAGCACTGTACTAAGTCCTGGGAATACACAGATGGGAATTAGGTATAGTCCCTGACACTGAAGAGGCTCCCAAATGAAGATCTAAAGAGGGGAGGGAAGACTGGTGACACACCCATACAGAACAATGAAACCATGAAAATCTAAAGCAACATAAAAGACCAGAACAGAGGCACAAACGAAAATCAAAATAAGTAGGGTGCTGTAGGCTCAGAGTCCAAGGCACACCTATAGACACCCCAGTGGCTACGGCAGCCATCAGTCTTCCTGGGGTTTGGTGGAGCCCTCAGGTTCTGGCTGATTCACCCTTTCCCTCTAGGGTGGTGGAAGATAGGAAGGGATGGAGGCTCCTCGATGGTGTAAAGGACAGCTGGTGCCGGTTCCCAGGGAGGCAGCATGGCGGGCTGTCTGATGTAGAGAAGCCCGAGAGCACGTGGCAACAGGTTTTATCCCTGAAATTGAATTCACTGAAGTGGGATATGATGCAAAGTGCTGAGGATAATGAGAAATGTAAAAATAAATCTCCCCCCCAACCCACAACCTCCTCTCTGTTCCCCTCGTGGCTCTGCTGCTTGAGAGGCCGAGGTGGCTACATGTGCAGAGAAGCAGTGCCCTGGCTCCAAACCCCTCATGTAGCTGGGACAGTATGGCTGAGGATGGGGAAGGATACTGATTTTGATTTTTCAGAGACATTCTCTCTGACTTTCATTCTCTATGTCCCACTATGATCTCACTATTACCTGGGACTTGGGGAATTTTAATAAAGTTTCAGCTGAGATGCCAAGGCTCCAGCTCCAAATTCCTCCCATAGCAGGGACAAATGAGCTGGGACTAGGAAGGGACACATTCTCTCTGTCTCTAATAAAGTTTTAATTAAGTTTCAGATATTGTCAGCAGGAAAGGCCCTGGCTCCAAACCCTTCTTAGACACTAATTTGATTTTTCAGAAACATTCTCTCCATTTCTACTAAAGTTTTAATAAAATCTTAAATCCTGTCAACAAGGACCAATCAAATAACGTGGCTCATGTCAGGGGTACCCAATGAGAAGTGAAGTCTTATAACCTTGACGTGCATTAACCCCGTCAACTGAGTGAAGGAAGATCAGATAAGGGTGTCAAAGACAGTTGTAATCCAATCGGATGTAGTTTAGGCAATCTTCGCCCCTGTTGTTTACTGTCCCCAAGGGTGATTCTGAGAAACCAATGAAGGAGAATTTTAAAAAGTGGAAATGTCTATATATCTGGGATGGCCTAATATGTTATCCATTAAAACTCCAGGTTCTTCCCAGTCTTGTGAAAAGTTGGACTACCCCAGCTGGCATCAGGGAAAGTGCAAACTGCTTTACCAAAGAACACTCACTTTTCAGGAAACAGTGACTGATGGACTGACCCAGCTCCACCAAATTATCACCCATAGCATCAGTTACCCAAAGAACCTCTTCTCCATTTGATTGGTATTCTGCAATAACTGCCTGGCATGGTGGGTAGAAATGTCTAGCTACTGTCTTATGCTTCACTCAGTCCAGCATTTGAAGATATAACGGTATGCCACTTTGGGAGTTACCCTTAAAGGTGCTCTGATCTTAGCAGTTCTGAAGAAAGCGAGAAAATGCAGTTGAGTGATGCTGTCTTGGTCACTTTCTCCCTCTCTCAGACTGGAATTGGACTCCTGGGGAACATAACACTTTTCACAGTGTACATCCGCATCTTCATTTGTTGCCCTCAGCAGAGGAAGTCCACGGACCTGATCCTAACACAGCTGACAGTCATCAACTCAGTGACACTTCTCACCCAGGGGGTCCCAGTGTTGATGTTCCTCTTTGACGTGGAGAATAGTCTTGGTAACATTGGGTGTCAGATCCTGGTCTACACCAGGAGAGTGTTCCGGGGTCTTACTATCTGTACCATGTGTCTTCTGAGCGTGTTCCAGGCCGTCACTATCAGTCCCAGCACTTCCCACTGGGCCCGACTCAAATACCGGGCCCCCAAGTGCATCCTCCCTTCCCTGCTCTTCTTCTGGATCCTCCACCTCTTCATGTATGCTAATGTGTGGAAAACCACTGTAGCCAGCAAAAATGTCACTCTCCCAGTTAACAAGTATAATCTAAAATACTGTACCAATGTATTCTGGTTAAGTTATTTAACTGATGTTGTATTTCTAAGTGTTATTACCTTCCGAGATATCTTCTTTGTGCTCTTCATGACCTGGGCTAGTGGCTACATGGTGATCGTGTTGCATCAACACCACAAGCAAGTCCAGCACATCCACAGCACCAGCCTCTCCCCCAGATCTTCCGCAGAGAGCAGAGCCACCCAGACCATCCTGCTCCTGGTCACTTGCTTTGTGTCCATCTACTGGATCACCAGCAGCATCACACTCTCTTTCATCTTTGTGGAGGAAAACTTCAAGCTGAATGATACTGTAGCTTACCTGAGTGCTGGTTACCCCTCCCTCTGTCCATGGGTGCTGATTGGCAGTGATCCCCGGGTCCCCAAACCTCACTGTTTCCTCAGGAAGGTTCAAGGTCCATCCCCACCTCCGGCTCTCAATTATGGACAACAGAACAGCTCCTCGCCCTGTTCTCTGGTCACAGCCACAGGATAAAACCAAAGAAATAATGCAAATTCTGGGACCGGACTCTCCCCAGGGAGTCCACTGTGCTTGACTCCAAAGAGCAAAGACCTCTAGAAATTCCCATGAGAAAACTGCATGGAAAGCTATGTTCTCTCCCGCTCACTCCCACATGAGTTGAATTGATTTTCTAAAATGTCTCCACACCATGTTTAACTCCATTCCCTGGAAGGAGACAGGTGGTACTTCAGAGGTTGATCCACACAGTGGGTAACTGATGCAGGGAGCCATTTTTAAGTTCAGAAAGCCACATTTACCACATCCTGCCTCCATTTTCCCACCCAGCTACCTTTTCCCTCCTGCACTTCTTCCTTTTCCACACGCTCTATCCAATTTTCCTGGGGAATGAGTTGGGAACCCAATTTTGTTGGCATCATTTCCTGATTATCCTCAGCACTTTCATTTCCGGAGAAAGGAAAGAATGAGACATTGTTCCTGTTGATCTCTGGGAAATAGTGGTGATCAGCTGGAAAAGTAGAAAATGGTAGTCAGTATCACTAAATAAAGTTCAGTTGTATCACATGTCAATGGCCTACTTTGTTCTCTGGGATGATGCTCGAATACAAGCAGGTAAAGACTTCCATTTTACCTCGGAGCTCCCTCCCTATTTCGTTTATGATTAAAATCATTACGGTATTGAAACCGTCTGGCATCATCTCCTTACAATCTCCTCTGCTCCTCTCCAGTACCTTACTTCTCTCGCCCCCATTTTGACTTTCTCAACTTTTCCAACAGTATCTCAAGAGGAGATCTCTTACTTCTTCTCAAAATCTACCCCCTCCACCTTGCCTCTGAGCCCATCCCTTCACGCCCTTTCAAAACACTTGCCACATCCCCTCAGATCACCATCTTCAACTCTTCATTTTCCAGTGGCCTCTTCCCCACTACTTTCAAACACGGTCATGCATCCCATATCCTTAAAACATCCTCCTCTGACCCACAACTTCCTCCACTTATTGCCCTATCTCCCTCCTACCATTCCTCTCCTACCTCTTGAGTGGGTTGTCTATGCCTGATGTCTCCACAATGACATCCTAAAATTAGCTCTTTGATGTTCTCAAATCTGGTTTTGGCCTCCTTCAATCCACAGAAATTTAGGTCATGCCATCCACTTGCCAAAACCAATGGCCGCTACTCCATCTTAATCTTGTTCAACCTTTCGGTTGCCTTCAACACAGTGGTCCAGTCCCTACTCCTTGAAAGATTACTGAATTGGGCTTCACTGACATTGTCCTCTCCTGGTTCTCCTCCCATCTCTCTGACCACTCCTTCTCAGTCTCTTTTGCAGTCTCCTCCTCTGTCTCCCACTCTCTAATGAGTGGGAGTCCCCTGAAACTCCATTCCGGCTCCCCTTTTATTCTCCATCTACACAAACTCACTTGTAGAATTCATTTATTCCCAGGGATTCTATTACCATCTCTGTGTGGAAGATTCTCAAGTCTAAATCTCTAGCCCAGACCTCTCTCCTTCTCTACAATCTTGCAGATTTGGCCTAAAACATACTGCCCCAGTAATGTTACTATGAACATCCCCTATGAAGTAAATAGAGATTATTAAATCAGTACACGAGGTGTCTGTGTACTCTCTGAGTTACTCCAAATGAGCACAATCAAAGGGGGAGTGGATGATTTGCATTTGGGTCTCCATCAATTAATTCTATTTTCCCATTCTATTCTCTTCATCCACGACTCCCCAACTTGTTCTCTGTCCCTCCCAGGACATCCCTCTAAATGTACCACACTTTCAGTTCCCTCACATCCGTCAATCAAGCACTGTACTAACCTCTTGGGAACTGTACAACTGTACAATACAATCAACAACAGTGCAATGAAACAGTGCAATATAGTGCAACGTCCCCTTACTCCCACTGTTTTTCAGCCTTGTCACTCCCACTTTCCAATATCAGAAAAACCGCAGTTCTCCTGACATTCAAAGCCCTTCTAAAATCCATCCTCTTCCAACTAGGCGATCCTGATAAATCCCCATCACTCAAGTCATAAATGCCATCTCTCACACTTAACAAACATATTTATGCCCAACTTCAACACTTTCACATATAAGTTTATTCAATTGTTTATTCAACTACGTATCTTGGCTATCCTATCTGCAACCATGGAAAGATAAAGACAGATGAAGGGTGGGTCAGGACTGGATACTAAGATGCTGGGGTACTTTCGGGCATCCAATCTCAGGCCTACAAAAGTCAGTGGGCACTGGACTGCTACAGACTGTTACACACCTTAGGTGGCTGTTTGAGATGTAATGATGGGGTGAAGGCTCCAGAGGTGTCATCGCTGCTGTGCCAAGGATCGTGGCCACTAGACGTTTCCTCAATCCAGAATACCAGAGTTTAGAGTAATCTTGATGGGCCAACATTCTGAATGCCTCCAACTCACCTCAGACTAGGGATGAGCTCTGAGCTCCGTCCAGTTCTGACCCACCCTTCATCTGTCTTTATTTTTTCATTTCTTCTTTAATATACAGAGACAAGAGCATTGCACACAAGGTGGAGTGAAGAATGAATTGTTAGTTTCTTGCAAGAAGAAGAACATAGAAAGGTGAGGAGGGAAGCTTATGGAAGAGATTTCAAGTCAATGGGTGATCGGGAGAGGACCCTGAGGGGGGAAGGGAGATGACTCAAGCATCTGCCCCTCTAATGAGGGAGGCAGGTGGTCATAACTGAATTACTATACCCAATTTGAAAGAGCCAAATCTTCAATGCACATAATAAACACAACAAAGAATAATTAAATAAATGAATAATGATATGTACTAATATAAACTTGATTGTTAAAGAAGGTGATGGGGTGTGGGGACCACATAGGTGAGGTTAGAATTCTAGGGCCAGGGAACATTTCTTCTTTCCATTCTACCTTCCCAGATGCTTAGTAGAGTACACTTCATGCAAAGGGTGCTCCACAAAGTTAATCCTAGCTAATTCCTCAAGGGGGATGTGTTTTTATAAGAGGGTTTTGAGGTTGGGGTCAGGGGCCATGCCTTAGAGGACTCGGTGGGGACAAAATCTTTGAACAATAGGGTTAGGGCAAGGGTTTGCACAAGGGATCAGAGAAGTGAGAGTTAAGAAGAAAATACAGTTAGAAGATTAGGTAGGGAGGAATACAGGTTGCCAGCTGGTTTATGGTGGAATAAAAAAGTGACTAAGGAAACAGGGTGGAGAGGGTTAAAGGCAAGGAACAAACTGGGTGGCCATTAGAGGTCTTTGAGGATGGTTTAGGGGGTTCCCTGCTTGGGTGCAGAGGCTGGGACCAAATGACCTCTTTCATCAATTTCTAGCAGGAGTGTCAATATCAATTCTGTGGAATTTCTAATCATCTCATTAATTTTTTCTCTCAAACTCATATCGGATATTTAATTCATTCCCCGGATAGATCAATGTTTAAAATATGTGGAGGATGATTTGCCAAAGGAAAAGAAGTTTGTTCTTTGGAGATTTCTGAGATTCCCAGTCCAGACAGTGTCACAACCACAGCGAGTGATGCAGTAATGAAAGCCCTGGTGGGAGGTAAGCTCACACCATCCTGTCCCTATAACTGCTGCCCCCGGGCAGGCTATGGAGCCATAGACAAGAGCAGCCCATCACTGAGTGGCAAAGAAGGAGTTCAGATCAGTCCAGGTGAGTGTGGCCTTACTCGGTAGCCAGCAAAACTAGAAGAGGCTAGGGAATGAAAGAGAGAGAGAGAAAGAGAGAGTGTGGTTTCCATGCTCCAAGAGTCTGGGTCCTGAGGCTATGGCTATAGAAAGAGGTACTGAAAGGAGTCTATGTGTATGGATGGGTTCCCAGTGTTTATGCACAAGAAGAAGGCTGGGAAGGGATGAGGAGATAGCTGAAGGAGTGGCAATTATACTATTTCACTATCACTGAAATCAGTATCTCCTAAGGCATATGGATTTTATTTTATCTATTTTATTTTATTTGACATATTTATTGGATTTTATAGGTCAGGTTACTATTTCTGACATTCAAATTCACAGGTTTATTTTTCTCCTCCTTTGTATATTGTCAAATGTGCTACTCTTCATTTGACTTGATTGTATATGTAACTCTTTCAGTTTCTGTATTTCTCTCACCACCACAACTTAATGTATGAAGAATATATCGATTACCTTCAGAGTTAGTGACTCCTATAACATTTTTAACGATTCAATGACTTTTCCGTTCTCATTCTATTTTTATATTCTTATTTGATGAACCTCAAGCAAATGCTGATTATCATCTGACCTATAAGCTTTGGTATTCTTATTTTCCTGTAATAGAATATACAATTGGTGAACTCTGATATATATATTAAGCTTCAAATCCAATACATTTAACTCCAGAGTTCTGGAGAACTGGCATTAGAACCCAGGTCCTTTTGACTCCCAGGCCTGTTCTCTATCCACTAGGCTCTGCTGTACACGTTTTTCCAATACTTTCTTTAGCTAATTTGCTATTCTGAACTCCACTCAACCTTTTCTGTTTTTCACTCATTGCAAAAAATAAAAATGTTTTTTGTCACACATATGCAGACTGCGTCACTCTTGAGGTGAGCTCACTTCCGGGTCACTTTTGCCAAGAAAAAATCCTGCCAGGTTGTGTATTTATTTCCAGTGTATTCATATGTTTTGGGAACCATTAATTTATTCTGTCAGAAATATCTCTTGACCCTAAAAATTGCCAGCCACAAGGAGCAATAGAAGAAAAAAATATGCGTTAACATGATATTATTGACAGAAAATCTTCTCTTTTTTTCTTCTGAAAAACTGTTATCCCACCCTCAGTTCTGTAGCTATATGCTGGGTCTTGTAGTGTCTGTCAGCAGAGCTGCCACTGATTAGATCCATTAATTCTGAAACTTTGTTACATTATGTTTTGGGATATTACCATCTTCCAAAGTTCCTCCTTTTGATTACAGTTACTCAAGGGGAGAATTCCCTTCATTTTTAAATCTTCTATGTTGAGTTTCCAGTCATCTGTGTTCAATCTGACAGTCCAGCCTTCAGGTAATCTGACTCCTGCTCAGTACCTGTACGAAGTTGGTCACTATAGGTGCTACTCCACCAACCAGTGGTATTTATTGTGTGTATATTGTATGCAGATCACTGTACTAAATGCTTAGGATAGTACAATACAGGAGAGTTGATAGAAATGATCCCTGCCTTTGAGGAGCTTGCAATTGAATGGGAGAGAGAGAAATAAAACCTTCAAACGGCAGGGACTGTCTCTATCTGTTGCCAACTTGTTCATCCCAAGCGCTTAGTACAGTGCTCTGCACATAGTAAGCGCTCAATAAATACTATTGAATGAATGAAATAAAAATTAATTTCAGAGAGGAGAGGCAGCAGAGTATAAGGATAGCCACATTTTTATTCTCAGACCCGAGGTTACCTCCATCACACCTCCAGTTGCCAGATATGGTGGTCTGGACTTGGCGTCAGAGTACATTAGGACCTGAGGGGGGAATGTAAAGACTGTAGAACAGGTGGGGTCCCATGGGATCCTCCCAGAATCACATAAAAATCAGTGTAATTTAGTCAAACTATAAGCCATCATCCAGGTGCTTCACCTGGGCATTACTTCTTGTCTTTTTTATTGGTCACTACAGTGTGCAGCGGCCACTGTGCTGAAGACGATGTCAGAATGGCTTGAGATGTTCTACAGTAAAGGTCCAGATCATTTCCAGTCGTTTGAAGGGTTGGATGATCCCAGCTGGCATAAAAGTAAATGCAAGCTGGCTTACCAAGCAGCACTGCTTTTCCTGGAAACAGTGTCTGGTGATCTAACCTCACTCCACCAAGCTAATATACATGACATCGACAGTCCCCAGAACCCCTTCTACAGTGGCCTGGCATCTTGTTATGCTGCCTGGCATGGTTGGTGGAAAATATCTAATCACAGTCTTATCTTTCTCACATTCCAGCATTTGCAAACAGAGCAGTGGTAAACCATTCGGAGGTTTCCTTCAGTGGTGCTCTGACCTCTGCAGTTCTGAGGAAAACCAGAAAATGCTTGGGAGAGATATGGCCCTAATAACCTGCTCTATCACTCAGACTGGGATTGGGCTCCTGGGGAACTTGACATTGCTCACAGTCTACATCCGAATCTTCATTTCTCGGCCTCAGCAGAAGAAGTCCACGGATGTAATCCTCACACAGCTGACAGTCATCAACTCAGTGACACTCCTCAGCCAGGGGGTCCCAATTATGATGTTCCTCTTTGACGTGGAGAATAGTCTCGGTAACTTTGGGTGTCAGATCATGGTCTACACCAGGAGAGTGACTCGGGCTCTTACCATCTGCACCACGTGTCTCCTGAGTGTGTTCCAGGCTATCACTATCAGTCCCAGCACCTCCCGCTGGGCCCAACTCAAATACCAGGCCCCCAAGTGCATCCTCCCTTCCTTTCTCTTCTTCTGGATCCTCCACCTCTTCTTGTATGCTAATCTGTGGAGAACCACTGTAGCCAACAAAAACATCAATCTCACAATTAGTAAGTATAATCTAAAATACTGTTCCAGTGTATTCTGGATGAGTTATTTAGCTGATGTTGCATTTCTAAGTGCTATTACCCTCCGAGATATCTTCTTTGTGTTCTTCATGACCTGGGCCAGTGTCTACATGGTGATTGTGTTGCACCAACACCAGAAAAAAGTCCAGCATATCCACAGCACCAGTCTCTCCCCCAAATCCTCTGCAGAGACCAGAGCCACTCAGACCATCCTGCTGCTGGTCATTTTTTTTGTTTCCATATACTGGATCAACACCAGCATCACACTGTCTTTAAATTTTGTAGAGGAAGATATAAAGTTGACTGACACTGTATCTTACCTAATTATATGTTACCCTTCCCTCTGCCCATGGATGCTGATTGGAAGTGATCCCCGGGTGCCCAAGCCCCAGTGTTTCCTCAGGAAGGTGAGGGACCTCTCTCCTCCCTCACCTCTCAGTGAAGGACAACAGACCAGCTCCTCGCCTTGTCCTCTGCCCACAGCTGTATGGTAAAAGGGGCCGAAAAATAATTTCAGGGAATTCGGAGAATCAGAGGTCCCCTCTCTTCTCACTCACTCCATACCCACTTGCTCAGGGAGATCTGCTTGCATCCATCCACTTGCATGACTCTATCTACCAACTCTATGTGGACAACTCCCACATCTACCTCTCATCTAGCCTGGAATATGACCCTCTCCCACTGACTCCAGAACCTCCTTTCTTGGATGTCCCACCTGCACCCCAAACTTCACATCGAAAAACCAGACCACTCATCTTCCCTTCTAGATCTTTTCCTCTTAACCTAACTCACTTAATAATGACACTTTAATCCTTATTCCAGAAATCCTCAATTCATCATTTAACTCTAGATCATAAGCTCGCTATAGGCAGGAAATGTGTGTGCTCATTCTGTTGTAATGTACTCTTTCAATCACTTGAGTGCTCTGCACATAGTAAGTGTTCAATAAATACCACTTACTGACTCCTTGTTCTGCTTCAACTTTCATGTTCCATATACAGCATGTCTCACTGATTCTTCCTTCTGGATCCTCTCCACCTGCAGAGCTACCATTCTGGTAAAAGCCCCAGTCATATTGCATCTAGACTATTGTATCGGCCTCACCACTAGAAAACCTGCCTCTTGCCTCTCCTTTCTCCAATCTATGTATCACTTAACTGGACTGATCGACCTCCAGAAGTTCTTCTAACTGTGCCTCGATCTCGCCTGTCCCCCTGTCAAACCCTGGCCCACGCCCTACCTCTGGCCTGGAATGCCCACCCTCCTCACATCTGCCAAACAATCACTCTTCCCCCCTTCAAAGCCCGACTGAAGGCTCGCCTCCTCCAAGAGACCTCCCCAGACTAAGCCCCCCTTTCCCTCAGCTCCCCCTCCTTTCCGCATCACCTCGACTCACTCCTTTGCTCTTCCCCCCTCTACCCGCCTCACAACACTTATGTATAAAGGTATATATCTGTAATTCTATTTCTTTCTATTGATGCCTGTTTACTTGCTTTGACATGTATATAACTATAATTCTATTTGTACTGATGCCTGCTTACTTATTTTGATGTTTGTCTCTCCTCGCCTCCCCCCCCTCCCCTTCTAGACTGTAAGCTTGGTGTGGGTAGGAATTTTCTCTCTTTATTGTTGAATTGTTCTTTCCAGGCACTTAGTACAGTGCTCTGCACACAGTAAGTGCTCAATAAATATGATTGAATTAATGAATGAATTCAGCCCATGTCTTTCCTCTCTCCAGAGCCCTCCACTGGCTCCCTTCCATCTGTACCTACTCACTTCACCCACTATTCTCCAGATCACCCTCTTTGTTCCAAAAAAGGCAATCTTCTAACTGTATCTGGATTTCAATTCTCTCACCTCTGTCTCCTCCCATCCCCAAATCTAAATCTCCAACCCTCATCTCTCTCCCTTTCTGCAGTCTCACATTTCCTCCTGCCTTCAAGACATCTCTACTTGGATGTCCCTAGCATCAGTGTAATATAAGATCTGAACTTTGCTCCTAAACAGTCCTGAAAACCTCAAGGACTAGCCAATCCTCAGGCCAGAGCTGGCAGAATGGCAGAGAGAAGGCTAAGCTGAAAAGCCTGGTGGAAAAAAACACGGGCCTGGGAGTCAGTGGAACTGGATTCTAATCCCCAAGTCTGCCAGTTGCCTGCTGGGTGAACTTGGGGAAGTCATTTTAATTCTCTGTGCCTCAGTTTTCTCATATGTGAAATGGGTATTAAATACCTGTTCCCCCTCCCCTTTATTCCATGAGCCCCTATGTGGGACAGGAACTTAGAATACCATTGCTATATATAATTATATATAATTATAGTATATTATAATTATGACTGGTTTTTGACATTGGTAGAACACTTGATATCTCTTCTTTTATACTGAGAGATGAGACCTTTAATTAAGCCCTCTTTAATCTTTACTTGGAAACACATACTTGACATCTAATTCATTCCTTGGTTCACTCAGTGTTCAAAATACTTAGTGGATGATTTGTCACAGGGAAAAACATGTATTCGTCTTTGGAGATTTCTGAGACTCCCAGTCCAGGCAGTGTCACAGTCCCAGCAAGTGACACAATAATGACAGATCTGTGGGGAGGTGAGCTCGTCCCATCCTGTCCCTATAACTGCTGCCCTTTCTGGGCCCTTTCAGCCTTAGAGAAACACAAGGTCATCATGGCGCAACACAGTGGAAGCAGGGCAGGGACCGGCCCAAGTGAGTATGTCCTTCTTTGTCAGTCTGTGTCAGTAGGGGATTCTGAAAGAGAGAGAGAGAGCGTGTTGTTCAGGCTCCCAGACTCTGAATCTAGATGTGCTTATATGTTGGGAAAGGAAATCCAATGGAGTTTGTGTTTGTGTTTGTGTTTTCAGCTGAATCCTCAGTGTTTCTGCACTGGAAGGATGTTGAAAAGGGATGAGGAGAAATCATCATTGTAATAGTCACAATAATAATGATAGTTAAGTGCTTGCTAGGTACCAAGCAATGTACTAAGCACTGGGATAGATGTAGGATTAATTCAGGTCAGACATTGTCCCTTTCCTGCCTTGTGCTCACAGTCTAAGAGGGTGGGAGAACAAATATTTAAACCCCATTTTATAGTTGAGGAAACTGAGTTAAGGGACTTCCCCAAATCACACAGCAGGCTAGAGACAGCTCCAAGATTAGAAGCCAGGTCTTCCAATTCCCAGGCCCATGGTTGTTCCACTAAGCCACATTATTTCAATATCTCTGAGATCAGTACCAGACAAGGGTGGATTCAGGAGTACGGCAGCTCTGATCAGGAAATGAGATGCCAGTCCCGCCATAGCTGGGCCATCCTTATGCTCATCATGCTGTGTTTTACCCTGGTCATGCAGTGTGACAATGATGTCATTCAGAAGTCCATCTGAGTCCCCCCCAAGCCCAAGAACCTGGAGTGTTTTTTCTCAGGGGAACTCTGTTGCCCTTCCTCCTTTCTCCAGTAATTATAATGGTATTTCTTAAGCCCTTACTATGTGGAAAGCACTGATCTAAGCTCTGAGATAGATACAAGTTAATCAGGTGAGACACAATCCCTGCCCCACGTGGGGCTCACACTTTTCATCCCCATTTTACAGATCAGGCAACTGAGGCCCAGAGAGGTGAAGTGACTTGCCCATGATCACAGAGCAGACAAGTGGCAGAGCCAGGATGAGAACTCAAATCCCCAATTTCCCAGGCCTGGGCTAATCCCACGAGGTCGGGCTGCCTCCCATTCTTGTTGCTGAGGTGGCTCCCTCACTCAGCTTAATGTTTGATGACAGCCCTCATACCACAATAACTATGGTATTTGAAAGCAGCTACTGTGTGTCAAACACTATACTTAGTCCTGGGGCAATTACAATCCAATTAGACACATTCCACACTCCACATATGGCTAAGAATCTAAGGGAGAAGAAGAAACAGGTATTTAATTCCCATTTTACAGGTGCTGCACAGAGAAGTTAAGTGACTTGTCCAAAGTCACCTGGCAGGCAAGTGGCAGAGCTGGGATTAGAAAAACCAGGTCTACTGAGTACCAGTCCTGGGCTCTTTCCACTAGGCCATATGGCCTTCCTAAACATACCACAGTCTCTCTAGGGAGTGAGCTATACTCATTCCGTCTTGCTTAGATCCCAAAATGCTTCTTAGCCCCAGAAATTTTCAGTTTATCACTGGATTTCAAAAGATGCTGAAAAATATTTTTCAGTCCCAGGCTCTTTCCAGAGCAAAAACAAAAACCACAGTGGCAGCAGGGGAAGGAGGGGAGTAGAGACAATATGGGTGTGAATAGAAGGGCGTCAGAATCTAGAAACACTCACAAACTGGAGTTTGGGGTGGCAGAGAGAGAAGGGTTTTTTTCCCCGCTTGGGGAGCCGGGATGGCAATGGGTATGGAGAAACAGCAACCCCGGCTCCCAACCCATCACATAGCAAGGACAACGTGGTTGGGACGGGAAGGATATTGATCTTCATTTTTTCAGAAACATTATCTCCATCTCTTGATCTCCATGTCTCACTGTGACCAAACTATCATCTAGAAATGGGGATTTTAATAAAGTGTCTGCTGAGATGCAACTGCATCAACTCCAAACCCCTCCCACAGCATAGACAGTAGGGATGGAGATGGGGAAGGGTGAATTTCCTCTCCATTTGTAATAAAGTTTTGAGAAAGTTTCAGATCCTGTAGACGGGGACCAATGAGGCAATGTGGCTCACGTCAGTCACGTCACATCAATGAGAAACCACATCTTATAACCACAATAAAAATTCACCCCTTCAACTGAGTGAAGGGAAGATCAGAGAGGGGTGCCAGAGAAGTTGTAATCCAGTCATATATAGTTAGGCGTCTGCATCTCTGTCGTACTCCCATCGAGGTGATTCAGGGAAACCAATGAATAGGGTTCAAAATATGAAAATGTCTATATATATGGGATGGTTTAAGATATTCTCCATTGAACTCCAGGCCCTTTCCAGGTGTGTGAAATAACAATAATGATAATAATAATAATGTTGGTATTTGTTAAGCATTTACTATGTGCAAAGCACTGTTCTAAGCGCTGGGGTAGTACAAGGTAATTAGGGTGTCCCACGTAGGGCTCCCAGACTTCATCCACATTTTACAGATGAGGAAACTGAGGCACAGAGCTGTTAAGTGACTTGCCAAAAGTCACACAGCTGACAAGAAGTGGATCCGGATTAGAACCCACAACCTCTGACTCCTGAGCCCGAGCTCATTCCACTCAGCAATGCTGCTTCTCTTAAGGTTGCACTACCCTGGTTGATTTAAGGGCACATGCAAACTGGATTACCAGAGAATACCCTTTTATCAGGAAACTGTGACTGATGGACCTAATCCATCAGGCTATCATGCACACCATCAATGATCCCCAAAACGTCTTCTCCAGTGGATCGGTATCCTGCAGTACCACCTGGAACGATGGGGAGAAATGTCTAACAATCATTTTCTGTTTCCCACTTCCTGCGTTTAAGGATGTAGCAGCAACTGACACTTTGGGAGTTATCCTGAAAGGTGCTCTGACCTTTGCAGTTCTGAAGAAACCAAGAAAATGCAGCTGAGTGATGCTGTCTTGGCCACTTTCTCCCTCTCTCAGACTGGAATTGGACTCCTGGGGAACGTAACACTTTTCACAGTGTACATCCGCATCCTCATTTATTGGCCTCAGCAGAGGAAGTCCACAGACCTGATCTTAACGCAGCTGACAGTCATCAACTCAGTGACACTCCTCAGCCAGGGGGTCCCAGCGTTGATGTTCCTCTTTGACATGGACAATAGTCTCGGTAACTTTGGGTGTCAGATCATGGTCTACATCAGGAGAGTGACACGGGCTCTTACCATCTGCACCACGTGTCTCCTGAGCGTGTTTCAGGCTATCACTATCAGTCCCAGCACCTCCCGCTGGGCCCAACTCAAATACCGGGCCCCCAAGTGCATCCTCCCTTCCTTCCTCTTCTTCTGGATCCTCCACCTCTTCTTGTATGCTAATCTGTGGAGAACCACTGTAGCCAACAAAAACATCAATCTCACAATTAGTAAGTATAATCTAAAATACTGTTCCAGTGTATTCTGGATGAGTTATTTAACTGATGTTGCATTTCTAAGTGCTATTACCCTCCGAGATATCTTCTTTGTGTTCTTCATGACCTGGGCCAGTGTCTACATGGTGATTGTGTTGCACCAACACCACAAAAAAGTCCAGCATATCCACAGCACCAGTCTCTCCCCCAAATCCTCTGCAGAGACCAGAGCCACTCAGACCATCCTGCTCCTGGTCATTTTTTTTGTTTCCATATACTGGATCAACACCAGCATCACACTGTCTTTAAATTTTGTAGAGGAAGTTGAAAATCTGACTGACACTGTAGCTTATCTGATTATATGTTACCCTTCCCTCTGCCCATGGATGCTGATTGGCAGTGATCCCCGGGTGCCCAAGCCCCAGTGTCTCCTCAGAAGTATCTTCTAACTGTGCGTCGATTTCGCCTGTCCCCCTGTTGACCCCTGGCCCATGCCCTACCTATGGCCTGGAATGCCCTCCCTCCTCACATCTGCCAAACTATCACTCTTCCCTGTTCAAAGCCCTACTAAAGACTCACCTCCACCAAGAGGCCTTTCCAGACTAAGCCCCCCTTTTCCTTAGCTCCCCCTCCCTTCCGCATCACCTCGACTCACTCCTTTGGGTCGTCCCCCCTCTCGCCGCCCCACAACACTTATGTATACATGTTTATATGCATAATTCTATTTCTACTGATGGCTGTTTTCTTGTTTTGCTGTGTATATGTTTATAATTTTATTTATTTTTATCGACGCCTGCTTACTTATTTTGGTGTCTGTCTCCCCGTCTTCTAGACCGTAAGCCCGGTGTGGGTAGGGATTTTCTCTATTTATGAATTGTACTTTCCAAGCGCCTAGTACAGTGCTCTGCACACAGTATGTGCTCAATAAATATGATTGAATGAATGAATAAATTCAGCCCATATCTTTCCTCTCTCCAGAGCCCTCCACTGGCTCTCTTCCATCTGTAGCTACTCACTTCAGATCACTCTTTTTGTTCCTACGAAGCCAATCTTCTCAATGTTGCTGGATTTCAATTCTCTCACCTGTCTCCTCCCATCCCCAATTCTAAATCTCCAGCCCTCATCTCTCTCCCTTTTTGCAGTCTCACATTTCCTCCTGCCTTCAGAACATCTCTACTTGGATGTCCCTAGCATCAGTGCAATGTAAGATCTGAACTTTGTTCCTAAACAGTCCTGAAAACCTCAAAGACTAGCCAAGTGCTCTGCACATAGTAAGCACTTAACAAATACCAACATTATTATTATTATTATTATTATTAATCCTCAGCCAGAGATGGCAGAATGGCAGAGAGAAGGCTAAGCTGCATAGCCTGGTGGAAAATAACACGGGCCTGGGAGTCAGAGGAACTGGATTCTAATCCCCAATTCTGCCAGTTGCCTGCTGGGTGACCTTGGGGAAGTCGTTTTAATTCTCTGTGCCTCAGTTTTCTCATATGTGAAATGGGGATTAAATACCTGTTCTCTCTGCCCTTTATTCTATGAGCCCCCTCTATGGGACAAGGACTGTGTCCAACCTTGTAGCTACCCCAGTGCTTGGCACATGGTAAGCACTTAGTAAATACCATCATTATAATTATGACTGGTTTTGTCATTGGTAGAACACTTGATATCTCTTCTGTAATACTGAGAGATGAGACCATTAATTAAGCCCTCTTTAATCTTTCCTCAGAAATGCATACTTGACATCTAATTAATTCCTTGGTTCACTCAGTGTTCAAAATACTTAGTGGATGATTTGCCACAGGGAAAAACATGTATTCCTCTTTGGAGATTTCTGAGACTCCCGGTCCAGGCAGTGTCACAGCCCCAGCAAGTGACACAATAATGACAGATCTGTGGGGAGGTGAGCTCATCCCATCCTGTCCCTATAACTGCTGCCCTTTCTGGGCCCTTTCAGCCTTAGAGAAACACAAGGTCATCATGGCACAACACAGTGGAAGCAGGGACTGGCCCAAGTGAGTATGTCCTTCTTTGTCAGTCTGTGTCAGTAGGGGATTCTGAAAGAGAGAGAGAGCGTGTTGTTCAGGCTCCCAAACTCTGAATCTAGATGTGCTTATATGTTGGGAAAGGAAATCCAATGGAGTTCATGTTTGTGTTTGTGTTTTCAGCTGAATCCTCAGTGTTTCTGCACTGGAAGGATGTTGACAAGGGATGAGGAGATATCATCATTATAATAGTCACAATAATAATGATAGCACTTGCTGGGTGCCAAGCAATGCACTAAACACTGGGATAGATGTAGGATTAATTCAAGTCAGACATTGTCCCACTCCTGCCTTGTGCTCACAGTCTCAAGGGGTGGGAGAACAAATATTCAAACCCCATTTTATCAATGAGGAAACTGAGGCACAGAGTAGTTAAGGGACTTCCCCAAATCACACAGCAAAAAGCTAGAGACAGCTCCAAGATTAGAAGCCAGGTCTTCCAATTCCCAGGCCCATGGTTGTTCCACCAAGCCATGCTATTTCAACATCTCTGAGATCAGTACCGGACAAGGCTGGATAAGTGGTGGAGGAGGGATTAGAACACATGACCTTTTGACTCCCAGGCCTGTGCTCTATTCACTAAGCCACAACTCTCTCAGTTCTTGGTTAACACAGGAGTCCCCTCCAACTTGAAAGGGCTATGCTTCCCTGAAGCCCCTTAAATAATAGCAATGATAACTGTAGTATTTGTTAGTGCCTATTATGTGCCGAATACTCTGCAAAGTGCTGGGGGTAGACCGAAAGCAGAGTTCTCATTCCACGTAGGGCGCATAGTCTAAGAAATAGAACAGGTTCTTAGAGAACAGGAAACTGAGTCACAGGTATAGTTAATTACTTGCCCAAAGTCATATAGCAGACAAGTGGCAGAGCTAGGATTAGAACTCAAATTCCCAATTTCCCAGGCCTGGGCTATACCCTGTAGTTCAGGCTGCCTCCCATCCTTGTTGCTGAGGTGGCTCCCTCACTCACCTTAATACCACAATAACTGTGGTATTTGAAAGCACCTACTATGTGTCAAACACTGTACTTAGTCCTGGGGCTATTACAATCCAATTTAACATCATCCATGTCCCACATAGGGATAAGTAAGTGTCTAATGGAGAAAAAGAAATAGGTATTTAATTCCTATTTTACAGGTGCGGCACAGAGAAGTTAAGTGACTTGTCCAAAGTTACCCAGCAGAGCTGGGATTAGAAAATCCAGGTCCACTGAGTACCAGTCCTGTGCTCCTTCCACTAGGCCACATGGCTTCCCTAAACATACCACAGTCTCTCTCAGGGAGAGAGCTATACTCATTCTGTCTTGCTTAGATGTCACAATGTTTCTTGGCCCTAGAAATTTGCAGTTTATCACTGGATTTCAAAAGATGCTGAAAAATATTTTTCCCAGGTCTCCTGACTACCAGTCCCGGCCTCTTTCCAAAGCAAAAACAAAAACCGCAGGGCCAGCAGAGGAAGGAGGGGAGTAGAGACAATCGGGATGTGAATACAAGGCCATCGGAGTCTAGAAACATTCACACACTGGACTTTGGGGTAGCAGGAAGAGATGGGCTTTTCTCTCCGCTTGGGGAGCCGGGGTGGCAATGGGCATGGAGAAACAGCATCCCCGGCTCCCAACCCATCACATAGCAAGGACAGCGTGGCTGGGAGGGGAAGGATACTGATCTTCATTTTTTCATAAACATAATCTCCATCTCTTGGTCTCCATGTCTCACTGTGACCAAACTATCATCTAGGAATGGGGATTTTAATAAAGCTTCTTCTGAGATGCAACTGCATCAACTCCAACCCCCTCCCAGAGCAAAGACAGTAGGGATGGGGATGGGGAAGGGTGAATTTTCTCTCAATATGTAATAACGTTTTAAGAAAGTTTCAGATCCTGTAGGCAAGGACCAATCAGGTAATGCGTCTCACGTCAGGGTAATCAATGAGAAAGCACATCTTATGACCGCAACAAAAATTAACCCCTTCAACTGGGTGGAGGAAGATCAGAGAGGGGTGCCAGGGAGGTTGAAATCCAATCATATGTAGTTAGGCTGTCTGCATTTCTGTCCTATACTCCCATTGAGGGTGATTCTGGGAAACCAATGAATAGGGTTAAAGAAATGGAAATGTCCATATATATGGGATGGTTGAAGATATTCTCCATTAAACTCCAGGCCCTTTCCAGGCATGTGAAATAACAAGGGTCCATATGAGGGTCCATATGTATGGTATGGTTTAAGATAATCTCCATTAAACTCCAGGTCCTTTCCCGGCTTGTGAATTAATAATAATAATAATGATGGTAGTCGTTAAGCACTTACTATGTGCCAAGCAGTGTTCATAGCACTGGGGTAGATACAGGGTAATCAGGTTGTCCCACGTGGGGTGCACAGCTTTAAACCCCATTTTACAGATGAGATCACTGAGGCACAGAGCCGTTAAGCAATTTGCCATAAGTCACACAGCTGACAAAAGGTGGAGCCGGAACTAGAACCCACAACCTCTGACTCCCGAGCCTGAGGTCGTTCCACTCAGCCATGCTGCTTCTCTTAAGGTTGCACTACCCCAGTTGGTATAACGGTACATGCAAACTGGATTACCAGAGAATACCCTTTTATCAGGAAACGGTGACTGGTGGCCTGGCCCTAATCCATTAGGCTATCATGCACACCATCAATGATCCCCAGAATGTCTTCTCCAGTGGATCAGTATTCCGCAGTACCACCTGGAACGATGGGGAGAAATGTCTAACAATCGTTTTCTGTTTCCCACCTGCCAGCGTTTGAGGATGTAGCAGCAACTGACACTTTGGGAGTTACCCTGAAAGGTGCTCTGACCTTTGCAGTTCTGAAGAAACCTAGAAAATGCTGCTGAGTGATGCTGTCTTGGCCACTTTCTCCCTCTCTCAGACTGGAATTGGACTCCTGGGGAACGTAACACTTTTCACAGTGTACATTCACATGTTCATTTATTGCCCTCAGCAGAGGAAGTCCACAGACCTGATCCTAACACAGCTGACAGTCATCAACTCAGTGACACTTCTCACCCAGGGGGTCCCAGTGTTGATGTTCCTCTTTGACATGGACAATAGTCTCGGTAATTTGGGGTGTCAGATCCTGGGCTACACCAGGAGAGTGTTCCGGGGTCTTACCATCTGCACCATGTGTCTTCTGAGCGTGTTCCAGGCCATCACCATCAGTCCCAGCACCTCCCGCTGGGCTCGACTCAAATACCGGGCCCCTAAGTGTATCCTCCCTTCCTTCCTCTTCTTCTGGATCCTCCACCTCCTCTTGTATGCTAATCTATGGAAAACCACTGTAGCCAACAAAAATATCAATCTCACAGTTAGTAGGTATAATGTAAAATACTGTACCAGTGTATTCTGGTTAAGTTATTTAACTGATGTTGTATTTCTAAGTGTTATTACCTTCCGAGATATCTTCTTTGTGCTCCTCATGACCTGGGCTAGTGGCTACATGGTGATCGTGTTGCATCAACACCACAAGCAAGTCCAGCACATCCATAGCACCAGCCTCTCCCCCAGATCTTCCGCAGAGAGCACAGCCACCCAGACCATCCTGCTTCTGGTAACCTGCTTTGTGTCCATCTACTGGATCACCAGCAGCATCACACTCTCTTTCAGTTTTGTGGAGGAAAACTTCAAGCTGAATGATACTCTTGCCTACCTGGGTGCCTGTTACCCCTCCCTCTGCCCATGGGTGCTGATTGGCAGTGATTCCCGGGCCCCCAAACCCCGGTGTTTCCTCAGGAAGGTTAGGGTTTTATCCCCACCTCCGGCTCTCACTTCTAGACAAGGGAGCAGCTCCTAACCCCATCACCTCTCCGTTTGGGGAACAGGAGTACCTACCTAACTCCTCCACCCCTCAGCAAAGCCAGTATTTGATGACTTCTAGCAAATTGGCATTTTATGCCTTTGTAAGGGGGAAAAATCTTCTATCCATAATTTCAATGGTTTGAGCTGTGCTTTGGAACTCCCTCTCTGCTCCTCTTATAATTATAATAATTTTGGTATGCGTTAAGTGCTTACCATGTGCAAAATTCTGTACGAAGCATTGGGATAGACATAGGATAGGCTCCACCTCGCCCACTCACCGACTTAGATTCACACTTGAACTCCTGATCTCTAATCATTGTAGTAACTCAACCTTAACAATCCCTGAAATTTCTCTATCCAACCTGCTTTCTCTCTCACACACCTACTCCCCACAGATATGTCCTGTCCCCCCATAAAGACCCCTGATCTTTGCAGCCTCTCTATTTTTTGAAAGTCATCATGCCCCATTTGGTCTCTACACCTAAACTCTCGATGCACAGATCGACTCCCTCAACACTGCTTTTGCCACTGAACTCAACTCCTTTGTTCCCCTGTCCCTCCACCAATCTCTACCACTAACCAACAACACTATAACACCTCCTAAATCTGCTTCCTCTACTCTTGTGCAATACCTGTGGAGAAGTGCTGGTGGAAATCCAGACACCAGGCCAACCTTTTCCATCTTACCTCACCAACATTAATTCTGTCATCTACTCCATCCAGGAACATGATTATTCCATCCTTATCGACTCCCATGCCCATTGCCTGCCCCAACTGTTTCAGACATTGAACTCCCTCCTCAAACCCCTCATCACTCCATCCCCCCATCTTTTGCCCTTAATGATATGGTCACCTACTCTATTAGTAAAATTGAAACCATTTGGCATGTTCTCCCTAAAATCTCCCCTGTTCCTTTTGACTCCCATCTTCCTTCTTTCCCCATTTGGATGCTACCATCTCTTCAATCAATATCTAAAGAGGAGATTTTCCACCTCCTCCAAAATCTACCCCCTCCATCTGTGCCTATGACCCCATCCCTTTACACCTTATCGAAACACTTGCCACTTTCCTTCTTCCCTCTCTGACCACCAGGCTTCAACTGTTCATTTTCCAGTGACTTTTTCTCCACTGCTTTCAAACATGGTCATGCATGTCCTAAAAACATCCTCCCCTGACCCATGACTCCCTTCAGTTAGTGCTCCATCTCTCTCCTATCATTCCTCTCCAACCTCCTGGGTGAGTTGTCTATGCCTGTTGCCTCCATGAAACATCCTAAAATTAGCTATTTAATGTCCTCAAATCTCGTTTCAGCCTCCTTCAGTCCTTGGAAACTGCCATTTCTAAGGTCATCAGTGCCATCCTTCTTGCCAAATCCAATGGCCTCTACTGAATCCTAATCCTGCTAAACCTCTCAGCTGCCTTCAATACGGTGGCCCACTCCCTTCTCCTTGAAACATTAATTGGGTTTCACTGTCATTGTCCTCTCCTGGTTCTCCTCCTATCTCTCTGACCACTCTTTCTCTGTCTCTGGCCCTCTAATTGTGGGAGTTCCTTAATATTCTATACTGGCTTCCCTTCAATTCTCCATCTACACCTACTTACTCACTTAGAAAACTCATTTGTTCCCATGGCTTCAACTGTCATCTCTTTGCAGATGATTCTCAAATTTACCTCTGCAGCCCTGAACTCTCTCCTTCTCTGCAATCTTGCATTTTCTCTTGCCTTCAATGCATCTCTACTTGTATGTTCCACTGACACCTCAAACCAACATGTTCTAAAAAAACTCCTCATCTTCCCACCCAAATCCTAGTTAGCCACCTACCCCTCACCCAAGTCCTCCCACTGGCCTGTAACTCCCTCGATCTTCATTTTCAACAAAGTTCCACTCTTCCCACCTTCCTATCTTCAAGAGGCCTTTCCCAGCTAAATTCTTATTTCCCTTACTCCCTTTTTATTCTGTATCACCTGTGCATTTTGATCTATATTCATATATTGTATTATGACAAGCAGCATGGCTTAGTGGGTAGAGCATGGGCCTGGGAGTCAGAAAGTCATGGGTTCTAATCCAGGCACTACCATGTGCCTGCTGTGTGACCTCGGGCAAGTCACTTCAGTTCTCCGTTACCTCATCTGTAAAATGGGGATTAAGAGTGTGAGCCCTATGAGAGACAGGGACTGGGTCCCACCTGACTAACTTGTATCTATCCTAGCACTTAGAACAGTGCGTGGTACATAGTAAGCACTTAACAAGTACCACAATTATTATCATCATTCTTTACATATTCAATATTCTCTCCCCACAAAGTCCCCTAGCACTTCTATACATGTCTACAATTTATTTTATTCTTTTGCACAGGGAATGTGTCTGCTGACTCGGTTGTCTTGAACTTTTCCTTGTGCTTTACAGTGCTCTGCACACAACACTCAGTAAATGCTATTGATTGATTGATTGATTGATTGACTGATTGATAGGACACAGATAGACTATCCCATGTGGGGTTCACTACCTGTTACTTCAATCATTCGCCTCATATACATTTGTATTACAGTTGTTATTCCCTCACTCATTAGAGAAGCAGGATGGCTCAGTGGAAAGAGCACGGGCTTGGGAGTCAGAGGTCACGGGTTCAAATCCCAGCTCTGCCACTTGCCAGCTGTGTGACTGTGGACAAGCCACTTAACTTCTCTGTGCCTCAGTTCCCTCATCTGTAAAATGGGGATGAAGACTGTGAGCCTCACGTGGGACAACCTGATTACCCTGTATCTCCCCCAGTGCTTAGAACAGTGCTCTGCACATAGTAAGCACTTAACAAATACCAACATTGGTGGTGATAGAGGAGTACAAGAGTGTGTGGGAACACATGTCAAGTGGCCATGGAGCATGCTGGGAGCTGGATCCCTCAGTGGTGAGAAGGAAGGCAGAGATTGCCACAGTGATTTTCTCCGCAGCGATGGGGTCCCAATGATAGTATTTGCTGGACTGATGCTAGGTACACATGCAGAGTCTCAAAAATGGTCAGTCATCCAGATCCTCTGTGTGTGAATGAGACAATGATTCAGAGAGAAAGATTTTTAGTTTCAGTAAGGATAGGGATCTTTTGGGACAGGTGAAAATTAGGAGAGGCAGCTTCCCCCATATCTACCAGGCCTCTGGCATTAAACGTTAGAACTTGGTTGAGCAGCTTTTAAACTGAAAGCAGGAGTAAAACCTGTGAGGGTGGACAGAGAAAAAGACATGGATTGACTCAACCCTGGAGAAGTGAGGCAATGTAAATTGGAAGGAGTTCTAACTGCAGAGAGTGAAGGGAAGGGATTCAAAGGAAAAGCAAAGGGACACCGAGGAACCTGATGAGAGGGGATTATTTTATCCAACAGGCGAGGAAACTAGTCCATGGAAATCTGGCAGAAATAGAAGAAAAAATTGGTGACTGCTTCTGCAGCCATACTAAAAATATAAAATGAATATGGAAGGATTGGCATTTTTTGTGATGGGTGGGGGCTAAGTGTGTTGTCTGGGTGGTAGTTGGAAATCAGCACTTAGATCAGTATCGTAGTATTTTGGATTGAGGAGAAAGGGCAGACTTTAGAGATGTTATGTAGGTTGAACTGACAGGATTTGGTGACATTGAGTATGTGGGTTGAAATGAAATGGATGAATTGAGGTTAATGCCGAGGTTAGGGACTTGTGAGACAGTGATGATAGAGGTGTTTTCTAGAGTGATGGGAAAGACACGGGGAGGACAGGGTTTGGGTGGAAAGATAAGGAGTTCTGCTATGGACATGCTAAATTTGGGGATTAAGATGGTGAGCATCTCCTCCAAGTCCGCTGCAGAGACCAGAGCCACCGAGACCATCCTGCTCCTCGTCACCTGCTTTGTTTCCATTTATTGCATCAACAGCAGCCTTACTTTGGCTTTGAATTTTATCAAGGAGGATGACTTGAGGTTTTATGATCCTGTATTATTTCTGGGTTCCTGTTACTCTTTCTTTGGACCACTTATGCTCATCAGTAATGATCCCCGGGTATCCAAACTCCAGGATAGGGGGAGATCCTGCTCCACATAGGGATCCCAGAGTTGAGAAGCAATTTGCCTCTCCTCTAGATACATTGCCCACAGGCCTTCTGTAAAGTCACTGGTTAGAAAGACGAGCAGGCTCTGGGGGCCCACCATCTTGTTTGTGCAACTGTCCCTGAACCAGACAGCAAGGATCCCTGAAATCCCCACTATCTGTAATATCTTCCTATCTCTCCCCACCTGGAAAGACCATGGACTGATTGATCAGATTCATGGGGGCACAGCAACAGAGAGTGCATTCTTTGATGGAAAGGGAATGCTTAGCTATATCTTTCTGTCTTCTCACCTAGACTCCCCTTCCAATGACCATTCCTTTCCCTCATTCCACATACTCCATCCAGCTTTATTTCTGTGAAGGTGATAGAAAGGGATCATGATAGTTTTCATCTTATTCATCATAAGCATCACAGTTTTCTTCACATACGTCAACCTCTTCTCTTCCTTCTTTTCTCCTTAATTCTTACCTTTCGACAGAAAAGTAATCCTGAATGGAGGTTCCTGGTTGTTTTAAAGTGACTTGAATTCAGAAGGAGATGTTAATGATCAAATAAGAACATGGAAAAAGAATATGTCCAGTTGAAATCCAAGATGGTGTCCTGTAAAACTAAACTTGAAATGCATCATAAGATGACATCTTTTTTAAATGTTCATTTTCAATATTAAGAATATGGGTTTGGAATAAGAAACTTGCCCATACACTGCTGGTATAAAAACCAGGATGCAGTAATCAAGGCAGGATAGGATGAGTCTGTGCCCTGTATCAGCAGAATAGCAATTTGAATGGAGAGAAAAGGGTGGATTTAAGCAATGCTGTGAAGGTAAAACTGACAGGATTTGGGGACAGATTGAATATCTGTGCTGAATGATAGAGATGAATCGAGAATAATGAGGTGATCCTCAGTTCTGAAATTGAATCCAACCTCCCAGTAGCCTCCTCTAAACTTGGTTTTCTCCTCCATTCCAATTAAATTGGATTCAATTCCATTATGATGATCTCAGCATGTCAGACTCCCTCACCTTAGAGACCCTTTAGTCATTTCCCACCTCACATACCTCTCCCTGACCTAGCTAATCTGAATGAAAGTATGAACAACCATTTGTCTTTGATGATTTAGTGGTGTACCTGTTTAGACGCAGGGAGCTGGAATAAATGACCTTCTGTAAGACTTCCAGGTCCAGGATTCCATGACAGTTCCATCTCCCAGTATGCATCTCCAATCAAGTCTCAAAAGGTTTTACTCCCAGATTGAACTTCCAAGTAAATAATTTACTTGATTAATAGTTCAATCGATTACAGTGTTCATCAGGTTAATTTAGGGGAGGGTTTCCAACTGAGAAGGAAGACTGTATGTTCCTCCTTTGGGGACATCTAAGACTCCCATTCCCAGTGCCATAGCAGCCGTAAGTGACAAAGTAATGGAAACCCTGGAGGAAAATGAGATCACACAATCTTTCCTCTCTAACTGCTGCCTCAGGAGGGTCCCACCATAAAGAGCAAAGACAAGCTCCCCTTAGCCCATCGCAGAGGAAGAGTTGACCCAACCAGGTGAGTGACTCTTGGGTGATGTAGGATGTGAGGGAGCAACCGAGAAGGAAAAGTTTCCTGGTTCAGCAACATTGGGTGATGAGGATGTGATAAGGTTGTGGGACTGGGCCCTAACTGGAGTCTCTGTGTGAGCAGCTGAGATTTCAGTGTCTGAACTGTCCTTTAGATAAAGATCCTTCAGTTGAGATGTGGTGTCTAAGTCCCAAACAACAGTCCCTTCATTCTGAGATATCCCCACACATGCCCAGCTCCCCCTGAACCATCCCAGGAACTTTTGTAGGAAGGAGTTAAAGCTAGGCAATAGGGGAACGAGGAGAGGGTGTAGAGAAAGAGTAGAGGATGATAATATTAAGTAAGCAAACCAATATAACTAAAGCCAAATAAAGAGATTTAACCCAATTTCTCTGGTGTTTGATGAAGAGACATGAGTAGAAAAGTGATTGAAGGAGAGGCATGATCAGGAAACTTGAGCTGAATCAGGGAATCTCTCACAATCCATTCAGAAGAGCTCTGGAGGTGAGAAAGGAGGCTGTTGAGATTATGGAAGGGGGCTGGGAGTTCCAGATGCAGAGGAAGGCAAGATCTCTGGCTCAGAATTGGGAACTAAAGTGAGATGAGTTAAAAGTGCAGTTTCCAGGGAGTGATGAGTGGGAGATGCAGTTTACCGGGAATAGTGTACTGATCGTTCTGTATCATGGCTCCTATTTGTCCCAACCCAGCAATGAAATGTATTGGACTTAAACATTAAAGGTAGTAACTCCACTCAGTGATAAAATGAACTAAGGACATGTAACTTTATTCGATAAATATTCCTACACCAATATTTCCCCGTCTTTTTCCCGTGGAAACCTTTCCCAGAAACCACCACATCTCCAAAATATCAAGAATCATCACTGAGTCATCCAATCCTCTGCAACTCTACAAGAGGCTAGTAAGAGGCACACAATAAGCCTTTAGCGAATACCATAATTATTATCAGTATTAAAGCAGTTGAGTAAAATAATTTTTGAATTGGAGAATATCTCCAGCAGGATTTGCAAAATTGGTGCAGCTGGGTTGGTTGCCAAGGTGATCTCTCTCCATTCAGGGATGCTGCCCAAGACGGTCCACACATTTCAGACTTTTCATCTCCCATGCCTTAATGGATCACAAAATTGGCCAACTGGGTAGATGTAAAGTTAGTTTCACAGCTCTCCTTTTGGAATCAGAATTCTAGCTCCTCTCTAGACTGTAGACTGCTGGGGGCAGGAAATGTGTCACTTTCTCTGTTTTACTGTATTCTCCTAAACACTTAGTTCAGTGCTCTGTACGCAGTAAGCACTCAATAAATGCCATTGATTAATTGATTTGTTTGCTGCCCTGAGTCCTTACAGATAAGGGAAGGTCCCTCACTGGAGGGAGAGAAGAATGGATGGTCTAATTCTTTTCTCTCCTTCTCTTTGTCATCCAAATTTCCTCTCTTTTTTGGCAAGGTCTATTCTGCTTTAACATTTTTTAAATGTTTCTGTTTTTTCACTTTTATTACATAGAGTATTTAAGGTGTTGTTCTTATTTATCTCCTGGTTAGATTGGGAGCTCCATGTGGGATAGGGACTCTGTCCAATCTGATTATTTTGTATCCACCCCGGTGCTTAGCGCAGTGCTTGGAACATAGTAAGTGCTTAACAAATACCATAATCCTAATTCATAATTCCCTTCCCTTTTTTTCTCAACTTTTTTTCTTCTCAGTCTGCAACTATTTTGTTGATGTGTCTGTTTCTTCAGCATCTTCACTGAAAATCAGTACAATTCTTAACACTCATATCTACATCTCCAAGCATCTGCTCATTCATTAATCTTAATTCCCCAGTAACTATTTTTTTCACAGCAATGATAATAACAGTTGTGGTATTTATTAAGTGCTCACTATGTGCCAAGCAGTGGGGTAGATGCAATTGGATCAGGCTCAGTCTGTCCCACACAGGGCTCACAGTCTCAGAGGTAAGAAGAATAGGTATTTTAATCCCCATTTTAGAGGTGAGGACACTGAGGCAGAATTTAATAAGCGAAATAAATAGTATTTGTTAGGAATTGGCCCAAAGCCTCACAGGAGGCAAATAGGACTGTGCTCTATCCACTAGAGGATGCTGTTTTCAGAGTACTGTTAAAAATCTTGGAAAACTAAGTGAAATTCCCTGGAAAGGCTGACACTACTGGAGGAGACAGACACATTGTGTTAGAAATAATGATATGGTATTTAATAAGTCCTTACACTGTACTAAGCACTGGGGTAGATTAATACAGAGCAAGCAGGAGAAAAAGATGGGTACAACAGGTAACAGGAAAAATATGGGGAAAATGAATATACAAAAAACCCCTAATGATATGTATGGGATAATACTACTACTACTAATAATAATATTTGTTAAGCGCTTACTATGTGCAAAGGTGAGGATACAAGGTGATCAGATTATCTCACGTGGGGCTCACAGTCTTCATCCCCATTTTACAGGTGAGGTAACTGAAACACAGAGAAGTTAAGTGACTTACCCAAAGTCACACTGCTGACAAGCGGCTGAGATGGGATTTGAACCCATGACCTCTGACTCCCAAGCCAATGCTCTTTCCACTGAGCCAAGACTCATTGTGCATTATGCTGGCCACATTATACTGGCATAATTCCTGGGGTGAGATGATGTGGACAGTTGATTGAATGATTGGTGGCCAGTAGTCAAGGAATAACCCCCTGAATGAATTGGCTTTCAGGAGCACTGATAATGTCCTTTCCCTTGAGGCTTTGTTTCTGGAATCCTTATCTGGGGAAGCTTTAACTTGTGGATACATGCTGTCCAATTAAATAATTCATTAAATAAATATATTAAGGAATAATTGGGCATTTTTTCAGCATCTACTATGTATTAAGCATTATTTTAAGAACTGGGGGAGATATAAGATAATCAGATCAGATACAGTCCCTGTCCCACATGGGGCTAACAGCCTAAAATTTCCCCAGTCTTAACCCAAATACCTTTTGAGCTGCCTAATGCCACTATTTTCTTTTAAAAGCCTGGAAATCAAGGGAAAAGGCCTTTTTCTCTTTGTAGAAGATTTCCTCGATAGCCCCGTGTCATGGCTGACCCTAGTCCATATGCAGTGATGCCAAAAAAGTTTATCAGTTAGGAGTATTTGCTGAGCACTTAACTTGTGCATGGAACAGTGCTAAGTGCTTTGGAAAGTTCTGGAAAATAGAACGATCCCACGATCCCGGCCTTCAAGGAGCTTACTTACAGTCTAGCGTTGGGCTTCGAAATACTGCCCTTTCACCAGAATCATATCTCTCCTGCTCTATTCTTAAATCTTATACAGCATATCGTAATAATAATTACTATTGTGGTATTCATCAAGTACATACTATATGCCAAGTGCTTTACTAAGGGCTGCGTAGGTACAAGATAATTGGGTTAAACACGGGCAAAGGCAGTAAATCGGATGTGTTTGTTTCTCTTGTGACATATCCTGATGAATAAAGCCTGATGACTGGCGATGGATCCCATTCATTCATTCATTCAATAGTATTTATTGAGCACTTACTATGTGCAGAGCACTGTACTAAGCGCTTGGAATGTACAATTCGGCAACAGATAGAGACAATCCCTGCCCAATGACAGGCTCACAGTCTAAACGGGGGAGATCGACAGCAAAGCAAAACAGAAATAGCTGTAGCCATTACAAAACAGTTATAGCCGAGTACTCGCCCAGGGTGTCACCCTTTCAGCTAAAGATGGACAAATGGAGCAACAGTAGATGGATTTTCGTTACCCAGTGGATGATGCTGAGAGGAGCAGATTTCTATAGTTCACAGAATGGGAGAGAACAGCCCCTTCACAGTGCCCTGCAAACCCCTTATAGGTGACACTGAGAGTCTTTGCCCACCACACCTGGAGTGCTGACCCATGCTGTGAATATCAAAGAAACAATTTAATCTCGCTGAAAGACTGGTTTGACTGGCCCATCTTAGGTTGATACTGGTGATTCTGGTCTCAGTGACCGACTTCAGATTTTTAGTATTGTTTCTTGTATTTTCTGGTGTACCCTGAATTTGAATTGTTTCCTAATCAAGCAATCAGTGAAATTCACTGAAAGACAGCTTAGCCACCATTTCCTAATTAATGATGCTTACTGAATTCCTACTGTAGGCAGAGCACTGTTCTAAACTCTAGGAAGACTCTAATAGAGTTCGCAGACATTCCCGACCTTAAGGAGCTTACGATCTAGGGGAAACTTAGAATCTAGCTTCCTAGTGCTGGGTGTGTTACAATCATGTTGTAGTTGATGCTCACCTAGTCAGGCATCAGTATAAAAGAAATTTCCACATACTCCCTTTCCTAGAGGTTGGAATTCAGAGACTAGCTGGTCAGGCCACTGAACTTCTCTTCAGGCCTTTATTGTTCTACTAAATAGCCACCACATAGAGACAACTTTTCAGAGCATCTACATTGCTACGTCACTAGACTCTAAGTTCTCTGAAGGCAGGGATCATGACAACCAACTCTATTGTACTGCACTCTCTCTAGCATATAGTTAGTACAGGGCTCTTCACCCAGTAAGTGCTCAATAAATACCAATGATGGACTGATTGATCTACTGCAAAATCCTGACATTGGGCCAAATATGGAGAGGTGTAAAATGCATAATGGGGATTAATCCAGAAGCAGTGTGTTCTCAGACTAAATGGGAATGATTCAGAGTAGTTGGGAGGAATTCAAAGCTTGATTCCCAAGGACGGGGTGGTTTAGAGTGAGCCCATCTTGAGACTGATGCAGTGGAGAGACCTGATCAAGAGTGTCCACTGTTACCAAGCTGATAGACAAGTTGAGAGAGGGATGACCTTCTGGACCTTTAATTTTTTTTTTTTTAAACCAATGCAGGTCCTTTGACTTCTCACTGTGCAATAGTGGATACTAAACTCATTGTGAGGTGGATAGAAAACTGGTGTATTAAAACATGGACTCCCTTAAAGGTTGACTGTAAGCTTTTTCTATGCCCCAGCAAGTGGTGGGACCAATTATTAGATTCATTCAATAGCATTTATTTAGCGCTTACTATGTGCAGAGCACTGTACTAAACGCTTGGAATGAACAAGTCGGCAACAGATAGAGACAGTCCCTGCCGTTTGAAGGGCTTACAGTCTAATCGGGGGAGATTGTAACCTCTTTGTGGGCAGGGATCTTGTCTACTAACTCTATTGTATTACACTACTCCCAGCACTTAATAGGCTGCTCTGCAGACAGTTAACACTCAATGAATACCATTAATGGGTTGATTAATGAAAACCTGCTCGCAAGGAAACTTCACCAAGTGGGACTGTCTTTCAACACTGCTAATTTCCTAACTTGAGGATTTAAGGATTAAAATCCTATTGGGTTTGTCTTTTTAAGGTCCTCCAAACTCTTCAGTTGTGAAGAAACCAAGAAAATGGTTTTGAGTGACCTGGTCTTCTCTATTTTCTTCCTCATTCAGATTGGGATTGGGCTCCTGGGGAACTCAATACTGTTGGTGTTGTATGTCAGCATCTTCATTCACTCACCCCATTGGATGAAGCCCACGGACCTAATCCTCACCCACCTGACGGTCGCCAACACTGTGACACTCCTCACCCAGGCTGCCCCGGGGATGGTGATGGCTTTTGGATGGGAGAATATTATGGATATCTTGGGTTGCCAGATTGTCATGTACATGAGGAGAGTAGCCCGGAGCCTTTCCATCTGTACCACCTGTCTGCTGAGCGTGTTCCAGGCCATCACCATCAGTCCCAGCAACTCCTGGTGGGCCCAGCTCAAACCAGTGGCTCCCAAGTTTGTTTTCCCTTCCTTCCCCTTCTTTTGGATCCTCTGCTTGTTGCTAGACATAAATACTCTAATGGCGGCTCAAGCCACCAAGAATACTACGGCCATAAATATTGGTGACAATAGGAAATCTTGTCCCAGCTCATTCTCAGCAAGAAGTTCAAATGCTCTGGTATTTATCAGTATTCTGACTTTCAGAGATATCATCTTCGTGAGTCTCATGTGCTGGTCCAGCAGTTATATGGTGATGGTGCTATACCAACATCGCAAGCGAGTCCAGCACATCCACAACATCGGTCTCTCCCCCAAATCCTCCCCTGAGTCCAGAGCCACTCGGACCATCCTGCTCCTTGTCAGCTGCTTTGTGTCCTTTTATTGCATAAATAGCTGCTTAGTGTTCTTGACTTATGTGATGAAGGACACCTTGAAACTGCATGATCCTAGCATATTTCTGAGCTCAGGTTTCACCTTTCTCTGCCCCCTGGTTCTCATCAACAATGATCCCCGGCTCCGCAGATTCCTGTGTGTCCTTGAAAAGGTGGGAAATCTCTCCTTTGCCTGAGATGTTGTGAATGAACCACATGTCTGTCATTCTCTTATCCTCTGTTCATTAACCACCTGTGAAGATGTTATTGGAGAGTTAAAGGAGTCTCTAGGAGGAGACTTTGCTAGCATGTACATTCTCTGTTCCCTGAGAGTGAGGGAGACTCATTTCCATGTGTCTTATCCTCTGCCATCCCTAGCCTATAGCCCCTGCCCTTCTTCCTGTGTCTAATTCCTTCCCTCTTCAAATAATAATAATAGCATTTGTTAAGCACTTATGATGTGCCAGGCACTCTTCTAAGCATTGGATCCAATTAGTAACAGCTCCACCCACTTCCAAATCCCTCATCTCTTATCGGAGACCTTCCACAGGAAGCAGCAGATTCTCCTCCTATCTCTCTGACCGCTATTTTCAGTGTCTTTTGCTGGCTCCTATTCTGCCTCCCACCCTCTAATTGTGGGAGTTTCACAAGGCTCAGTCCCCTTCAGTTCTCCATTTACAACCACTCCCTTGGAGTAGTCATTAGCTTCCATAGTTTCAACTACCATCTCAACAAGAATGATTCCCAAATCTACCTTGACTCTGTTTACTGCCATTGTTCTTGTCTGTCCGTCTCCCCCGATTAGACTGTAAGCCCGTCAAACGGCAGGGACTGTCTCTATCTGTTGCCGACTTGTTCATTCCAAGCGCCTAGTACAGTGCTCTGCACATAGTAAGCGCTCAATAAATACTATTGAATGAACCTCCTCATCCCTGACTTCTCTGTTCTCTGAAGTCTCACATTTCCTCCTGCTCTCAGGACATCTCTACTTGAACATCCTGCAGACACCTCAAACCTAGATCCTAAACAGAACGCCTGAATGTCCCTCCCAAACCCTTTACTCCCTCAGACTTTCGCATGACTGTTGACAACACCACTATACTTCCTCTATCACAGGCTTGTAACATTGGCATTATCCTTGATTCATCTCTCCCTCATCCAACCCCCATATTCAATATGTCACCAAATCCTGACAATTCTTTCTTCTCAGCACCTCCATAAACTGCTCCTTCCTCTCTATCCAAACTGCTACTATGCTGATCCTAGCACTAATCATTTTTGGCCTTGGCTACTGCATTAGCTTCCTTCCCTGACCTCCCTGCCTCCTGTCTCTTCCCTCTCCAATCAGTACTCTGTTGCCTAGATCATTTTTCTACAAAACAGCTCAGTTCGCATCTCCTCATTCCTCAAAAACCTCCAAAGGTTGCAGCAAACAGGAATCACTTTTACTATCAGCTTTCAAGCAGTCAGACTGCCCTTCCCCTCTTAATCTTACCTCAGTGATCTGTTCCTACAGTGCAACCTTCACGTTTTGCCTTTCTAATACCAATATACTCGCTGTATCTCAATCTCACCTGTTTTCCTGCTGACCACTTTTCCACATCCTCTTTTGGAAGGCAGGGCACCTACTCAAGGCTCCCTCTCCCTTCATATTTGACATACTGTCCCCATTTCCAAAGCCCTGCTAAAATCATATGTCCTCCAAGAGGCCTTCCCTGACTAACCCCTCACTCTGTCACCTTTCTATGTGGCCTATGCACTTGGGTCTGTTCTGCTTAAGAAATTTACTATTCACCCTTCCACCAACACCAGAGCACTTATGTATGAATCCATTTGTAATTTACTTTTATATGTCTACCCCTCTATTCTGTGAGTTCCTTGTGGGCAGGGAACATGTCTACCAACTCTTTTGTATTATACTCTCCCAAGTGCTTAGTACTGTGTCTGCACAGAATAAGTGCTTATTAAATATCACTGAATGACTGATTGACAGACCACCATTCTCCCTATCTTCAAAGCCCGGCTAAGATGATCGTATGTCCTCCAAGAGGCCTTACCTGACTAGCTCCTCATTTCCCCACCCTATTTCCCCTCCCTTCTGTGTCGCCTATACACTTTAGTCTGTACCTTTTGTATCCCTAAGCACTTGGCCATTCACCCCACTCCCAACCCCACAGTTTATATACATATCCTTATTCTCTGCCTTTTCCCTTCCTGCAACAGATTTTAATGTCTATCTCCCCACTAGACTGTAAGCTTCTTGAGGGTAGGGATTATGTCTACCTACTCCATTGTACTGTACTCTCCCAATCACTTAGTACATTGTTATTCACCCAGCAGGAGCTCAATAAATGCCACCAATTGATTGATTTATGTTGGTCATCACCTATATACTTTGAATCTTTGTTCATCTGTCCTTCTCAACCCCTGCACTGCCCTCGGCATCCACCTCATCCTTAAATTATGAGCCCTTTGATGCCAGGGACCATGTCTATACCTCATTTATGTATTTCTTTCACAGTGCTTAGTACAATACTTTGCACATAATAATGATGATAGCATTTGTTAAGCACTCATTCTGTAACAAGTACTGTTCTAAGCCCTAGAGCTGATACAAGTTAATCAATCACCAAACACAGTCCCTGTCCCATTTGGGACTCACAGTCTAAGTAGGAGGGAGAATCCCCATTTAATAATAAGAAATAAATAAATACCCTTAAACTACAGAACATAGAATGAAGAGATAGGTGCAGCTCCATGTATTTTATATCATCCATTTCCCCATCATCTGAGTGCTTTAAGACAAAAAGTATTAGCTAAGGCAAAAGATGTTTTTCCATTTTGAGTGAAATGGATAGCTATTCTAGAAACCAAAAGGTTTGCATCACAAACTTTTATCGTGACTGAGCATTTGGTCCCACCTTCAAAACAGGTAAATGGCACTAGAACCTATGATCATCAATTCTGAGACTTTGTCCAATCACCAAACGGGATACAGGTAGCCAGACTCCAAACAATCTACTCTCTCCACCACTCTTTAGCTCAGTCCAATTTAACTATGATATAAATACAAGCTTAACATAACCCATCCTCCATTATTTTAGTTTCTCAGGCATCTCTCTCCCCTCCCCCCGCCTGGAAACAATACGGAAAATTGGACAAGCATCTGTCCAGGATGGTGTGGTGATATGCCTGTCCTGAGACACAGGACTGGACCAAATGACCTCCAGATGGTGTTTTTACCACCAGCAGCAAGGCCCAGTGTAAGGAGCATGGCCCTGCATTTGAGAGGATATGGGTTCTGTTACTGGCTCTGTCATTTGCTAAATGTGTGACCTTGGGCAAGTCACAAACTTCTGTGTGCATCTGTTTCTTCATCTGTAAAAGGACAATTCCGGTTGCTTCTCTTGGAAGCAGCGTGGCTCAGTGGAAAGAGCACGGGCTTTGGAGTCAGGGCTCATGAGTTCGAATCCCAGCTCTGCCACTTGTCGGCTGTGTGACTCTGGGCAAGTCACTTAACTTCTCGGTGCCTCAGTTACCTCAACTGTAAAATGGGGATGAAGACTGTGAGCCCCACGTGGGACAACCTGATTCCCCTATGTCTACCCCAGCGCTTAGAACAGTGTTCGGCACATAGTAAGCGCTTAACAAATACCAACATTATTATTATTATTACTGTGAACCCCATGTGGGACAATGATTGTGCCTGACCTAAATATCCTGTACCTACTCCAGCGCTAAGTACAGTGCTCTGCACACAGTAAGCACTCAATAAATGCAATTGAATGAATACTTCAGCACTTATTACGGTGCTTAACAAACACCACTTTTAGCTCTTGGATTCCATGACCATCACAACTCTTAGTGTACATCTCTGATCAAGTCTCAGAAAGTTTTACTTCCGATTGATTTCCTTTCAGTAATTTGCTTAACTTTGTGTACAATTACTTAATTTACACATTAGTGGTATTTGGAGGATGATTTTCCTTAGAGAGGGAAGTTTGTCCCTGCTCTGGGAACATCTCAGTTCTCCCACTACAGATGGTGTCAAAGCAGCAGCAATGACATGGTAATCACAACCCTGGATGGTGAGCTCACACCATCTCATCCCTTTAATTGCTGCTCAGGCCGGGCCCTACCAGGAAGAGACAAGACAAGATCCCTGTTACCCAAGGCTGAGGGAGAGCAGACTGAACCAGGTGAGTGACTAGTGGCTGTTGGGCTCTCAGCAGGGATGCGAGAGAGAAGCCAAGTGGGCAACCTTAAATGTGATGAATTATTATCATTATCATCATCATCATCATTGTTATTATTATTATTGCTAAGAGCTTACTCTGTGTTAAGCATTGTTCTAAGTGCTGGGAGAGGTACAAGTTAATCAGACCAGACACAGTCCTGATCCCATATGAGGTGTACAGTCTAACTGTGAGGGAGAGCAATCTTTGAATCCCCAGTTTACAGATGAGGAAACTGAGGCACAGAGAAGTAAAGTGACTTACCCAAGGTCAAACATCAGGCACTGTGTGAATCATTTCACAGTGGGTCTCCTATAGAAAAGACATCACCTAAAGGGTCATAGACAAGACCAACAGAGATGGTCAACAGAGATGAGAGAGAAAGGAATTTCTGAGAAAAAAAATACATATGTACATATATGCACATATATGTATATGTGTATATATAGACATTGGTTTAATGAAATAATTATAAATAGAAGTCACTATTATAATTTATAATTATGGTAATTCTCATATAATTATATTATGCACTATAATTAAATTTGTAATTTTGAATACAATTATTTCAAATTAATTTTGTATATACACATAACATATATATACATATACACATCATCATAATAATAATTACGGTATTTAAGCGCTTACTATGTGCCAAGCACTGTGGTATATACAAGGTAATCAGGTTGTCCTACATGGGGCTCCCAGACTTAATCTCCATTTTATAGATGAGGTAGCTGAGGCACAGAGAAGTGAAGTGGTTTGCCCAAGGTCACGCAACAGACAAGTGGAGGAGCTGGGATTAGAACCCATGTCCTCTGACTCCAAGCCCGTGCTCTTTCCACTAATCCAAGCTGCTTCTCACTAAATAATGGTAGTTGTTGAGCACTTACTATGTGCCAAATATTGTTCTAGCGCTGGGGTATATACAAGGTAATCAGGTTGTCCCACGTAGGGCTCACAGTCTTCACCCTCATTTTCCAGATGAGGGAACTGAGGCACAGAGAAGTGAAGTGGCTTGCCCCAGGTCACACAACAGACAAGTGGAGGAGCCGGGATTAGAACGCACGTCCTCTGAGTCCAAAACCTGGGCTCTTTCCGCTAAGCCACGCTTTCTCTACATATGTGCTGCTTCTCACATAACTATATATATAATATATAAATGCTATAAATATGCAGTGTGTATGCTTATGTGCATATGTACACAAAAACACGTACACATAGCATATTCACACCATGTACACACACGCTAATTTAAAGGCAGAGTAGAGTTGTGGGGGTTCCTTCAAGCTAGACCCTAGTCCGGCTAGTCCTCCCTGTTGGTGGTGGAGGGCTCATCTCTCAGTGGCCACCCCTTGCTTTCCCCACTTCCCCAACCCCCCACCAGATCTGCTTCCCCCTCAGCTAACACAGTTTTGCAGGGGGCAGGGAGTAGGTGTGTAGGGGACAGAGGTTAAAGATGGAAGTAGGAAGAAATGAAACCTCAAGTTATCAGGGGTCATTCCCTCCCTTCCTCTATTTCCAGATGGACTGGAAAGATATTTCTCCCTCCTTTGCCCAGCTCTCATCCTCAACCTCCAGCACTGCCTCCCCACCCCGCCTCCTGACCACCCCATTCCTTTCCCAGGGCACTGTCAGGAAACTCCCAGTTGTAACAGCCTAATCAGGAGTTGTGTGAAACTCTGAGAACAGTATAACATAATGGGTCCCCAGACCACTGCTTTGTCAAGTGGAGATGAGATAATTCTCTTTACAGAGTCCCTGTTCTCCTTTCCCACTCCTTCTGTTGACAAGATAATCACAGTCATGGAGGGTGGTGAGAACTCATTCCATCCCTTCCCTATAAATTCTGCCCCAACCTCCCTCCCAAATATTTGGAGCACCAGATCTGCACCAGCAGCTCCAGCGCTTAGAACAGTGCTCGGCACATAGTAAGCGCTTAACAAATACCACCACCACCTTGGTGAGTGGCTCTTCCTGTCTCAGATTACTAGGAGGGGTTTGGAAGAAATTGCCTGAAACTAGAGGGGAAGTTGAAAACCTGGTTGCTAAGACTCTGTGTTGGGCCACTGTAGTTATTATACGATAATAGCATAATAGCTTTTTATCACTTGCCATGTGTCAAATACTGGGATAGACTCCCTGTTTGATAGAGTGTTTTATGCCTGCCACCCTGGAGGCATTGGTTGTGGATTTGTTGGGAGTGATACTCAGGAGATACCCTTGCCTTCAGCGTCTGAATGAAGTACTACGATGACTGAGAAAAAGGGCTGGTTTGGGGTCACGGCGGGCAGGGGAAAGGATATTATTATACTATTATAATTATGGTATTTCAAGTGCTTACTATGGGTCAGGTACTAAGTGCCAGAGTGGATACAAGTTAATCAGGTTGGACACATTTCCTGTCCCATGTGGGACTCACAGACTAAGTAGAAAAGAGAAAAGGTATTTAATCCCTATTTTACAATTGAGGAAACTGAGACCCAGAGTTGATCGAGTTAAGTTACTTGTCCAAGATCACACAAAAAGCAATTGGCAGAGTGAGGATTAGAACCCAGGTCCTCTGACTCCCAGGTCCTATCCACTAGGTCATGCTGCTTCTCAAAGGTATTCATTAATTCATTCATTCAATCATGAATGCTTACTGTGTGCAGAGCATTGTACTGAGCACTTGGGAGAGAACAGTATCACAATATACCAACACATTAGAAGTCACTGAGGGGGAAAATGCTGGGATTCAGGGTGGTGACTGAGGCCTTAATAATAATAATAATAATAATAATGTTGGTATTTGTTAAGCGCTTACTATGTGCCGAGCACTGTTCTAAGTGCTGGGGTAGATACAGGGTAATCAGGTTGTCCCACACGAGGCTCACAGTTAATCCCCATTTTACAGATGAGGTAACTGAGGCACAGAGAAGTGAAGTGACTTGCCCCCAGTCTCAGAGCTGACAAGTGGCAGAGCCGGGATTCGAATCCATGACCTCTGACTTCCAAGCCCGGGCTCTTTCCACTGAGCCACACTGCTATAACACAACACATTGATGAGACCCAGCATATTTTGTAAACACCAACCTGTTAGACTATAAACTCCTTGAAGATGGAAAGTGTATCTTCCAACTCTTGTACTGTACTCTCCCAATTTTTTTTTTTAGGGTACTTGTTAAGTGCTTACTAAGTGCCAGGCACTATTCTAAGTGCTGGAGTAGATTCATCCATTCTTTCAATCGTACTTACTGAGCACTTTCTGTGTGCAGAGCACTGTTCTAAGCACTTGGAAAGTACAATTCGGCAACAGAGACAATCCCTACCCAACAACGGGATCACAGTCTAGAAAGTAGATACAAAGTAATGAGGTGGGACACAGTCTGCATGTCACATTGGGCTCACAGTCTTAATTGCCATTTTTTTAAAAAAAACAGATGAGGGAACTGAAGCTCAGAGAAGTTAAGTGAGTTGTCCAAGGTCACACAGCAGACAAGTGGCGGAGCTGGGACTAGAACTCAGGTCCTTCTGATTGCTTAGTACAATGCTATCCCCTGTTCCTGCTGACCATTAGGCCATCCCCAATTCTCCCTTCCCTAAACCTGCTGCCTGGAACCCACATGCGAGCAGTGCATCCTGACTTTTCTGTCTCCAGTCTGGGGACCCAGGCAAAGAGCCAGGGCTTGCAGGTCCAAGTCCTCTCTGGCCAGAGGGTGGTTTCACTGTTCCTATCTTCAGCATTCCCAGCTGAAAGCCTGTCCTCCAACCCAACCTATGTGAAGGAGACACGCGGAGACGTGCTCCCACCCATCTTCCCCCTTTGACCTCAAAGGACTGACCTGCAGCCCCCCTTTAGTTGGATGCCTGATACACTGCCCATCCCAGTGAGGCCTTGGATTTACTGGGCCCTATTAACCCGACACAGCGAGACCCCCCTCCCCACCACCCTCCAGAACTCACCCTGTCTAGGATCTAAACACCAGAGAGAGCTTCCTTCAGTCAGCTCAGAGAGCTTGGCTTCTAGAAAGCAGACGCTTAGTGTCAGATCTCCCAGCCTGTTCCTGACTCTTCCCCACTATAGACATTCCCACTGGCCCAGAGCATGGACAGGCTGATCCTTACCCCTGGGGAGACAGGGCAGAGACCAGTTCAGACCCTGGAGTGGAGGTTCTCCTGAATGGACCTCCCTAAATTAGAATCCACTGAGGCCAGAGTTAGAGATGGGCACAGCCAAGAACCAAAGCTATTGGAGTGAGATTCCAGCGGTAACATTTGCTGAGCTTGTGGGAGAAGCAGATTTTCCACAGGTGAGGAAAATCCTCCCTCTGCCACTGCCCCCTCCTCACTCTTAGAGTTTCCCTGGTAAAACATACAAGTGGTTTACCATCGCCTTCTTCCAACCAGTAAACTTGAGTCTCTGCCCTCGATTCTCTCCCACACCTCTGCTACGCAGGACCATTGAGTTTTGACTTGCCGCAGATTGCCTTCCATTCACTAGCTATTGCCCAAGCTAGGAATGGAATGGGTATGCCTCTGCTTGACTCTCCTTCCCATAGTCGAGACTGGTAGAGTACTGGAATCTCTCCAGGTGCGATCCTGAGAGGAGATGAAGCCCTCTAACAGAAGTTAATTCACTACCTTGCTCCATCTCTCTCACTCCCTCTCATGCTCTCTTTCCTTCCAGGGCATCCTGGCAATGATGATCTTAAGAGACATAGCCCAGGCTGTCTGCTTCCTCTCCCAGACCGGAGTTGGGTTGATGGGAAATTCCCTCCTGATCACACTCCACATTACCATGTTTCTTCTGAACCACAAGCTGAAGCCCACGGACCTGATCATTGTTCACCTGGCCCTGGTCCACGCTATGATGCTCTTTACCGGGGGGTGACCGTGGGGGCATCTCTGCTGGGGGTCCAGCTCATCCAGGGTGACATCGGATGTAAGACTTTTGCATATGTGTACCGCGTTTCCCGCGGCCTCTCCATCTGCACCTCCAGCCTCCTGAGTGTAGTCCAGGCCATCACTGTCAGTCCCAGGAGCCGTCCCTGGAACCACTTCAAAGTCGGGACCCCAAAATGCTTCTTGTTGATTTGTGTCTTCTTCTGGGTGGTCAACCCGCTGATTAGTAGCAACCTTCTACTCCAAGTCATCTCTTCCCCCAACATGACGAGGTGGGGGCCAAGATTTCACGATAATGATTGTTCTGTCACCTCCATCGGTGCCGCCTTCCAGGGTTTTTGTCTTGCCCTGATGATTCTGCGGGACGGCTCCTCTCTGGGGCTCATGAGCCATGCCAGTGCCCACATGGTCCTTTTCCTCTACCGACATGACCAGCGTGTCCAGTATCTTCACACCTCTAACCTCTCTGGTAAAGCCTCTCCAGAGAGAAGAGCCACCCAGAGCATCCTGCTGCTGGTGAGCTGCTTTGTGACTTTCTACTGTGTGGACTTACTACTTTCCTGCTTCCTAGGCATATCCTTAAAGAATAATTTCATACTTAACAGTGCTAACATGTTTGTGGTCAGTGGCTATGCCACCATCAGCCCCTTTGTGCTGCTCCAAAGCAACCCAGGAATCATTAAGTTCTTGTCTCATCTTTTGTCAAACAAAAGTCCTCAAGGCCCCCAGGACTGAACTGAGGACTTCTTTTCCTCCCCAGCAGCACCTGTGAAGTTTCAGTGGGAGGGAAGAAACCCCTGGATGTTACAGGTGTGAACAGCATCTGAGTGGAAGGACTCCTAGACTCTAATCACTAAATTGTAAGTTCCGAAGGCAGGGATTGTGCCTAACAACTCTGTTATCTCCCAAATGCTTAGTACAATGCTCTGCATACAGAAACGATGTCATTTAGGGTCATGTGGGTGGGGCTTACTGGTAATACTGGGAGGTAACAGACTTCTTAGCCAACCAGTTTATGAAACTCACTAAGATGTGTGGTGTGGCTGAGTGGAACAATATCACAAGATTGGGATTCAGATGACCCTAGACTTCACGCTCTACCCCATGTCCCTGTCTTGCCTCAAATTGATAATCTTTATGCTATTTGTTGAGCACTTATTTTGGCCAAGCTTTGTGCTAAAGGCTGGGATAAATACAGTGAAAGGAAATTGGACACAATCCCTGTCCCACATGAGACTCAGAGTTTAAAGAGATCTTATCCCCATTTAAAGGAAAACTGAGATACAGAGAAGTTAACATCTCTGAATTCACGCTTTCCTTTCCATCCAAACTGCTGCTACATTGATTTAATCATTCATTTCCCACCTTGACTACTGCATCAGCCTCTTCACTGACCACACTTCCTCCCGTCTCTCTTCTCTCCAGTCCATAATTCAATCTGCTGCCCAAATCATTCTTCTAAAAGCATTCATTTCATATTTACCACTCCTCAAAAACCTTTAACAGTTTACCAGCGTGGGTCAGTGGAAAGAGCACGGGCTTTGGAGTCAGAGGTCATGGGTTCGAATCCCCACTCGGCCACTTGTCAGCTGTGTGACTTTGGGCAAGTCACTTAACTTCTCGGTGCCTCAGTTACCTCATCTGTAAAATGGGGATTAAGATTGTGAGCCCCAAGTGGGACAACCTGATTCCCCTGTGTCTACCCCAGCGCTTAGAACAGTGCTCGGCACATAGTAAGCGCTTAACAAATACCAACATTATTATTATTATTACCATCCACCTCTGCCCCAAACCGAAACTCTTTACCATCATCTTTAAGGCACACAATAAGCTCTCTTTCCCTCCTTTTCTCACTGATCTACTACAGATCAACCCTCACACTCAACTCCTCTAATACCAATCTGCTCTCTGTACCTTGATCTCAACTATCTCATCACTGACCCCCATACCAATGTCTTCCCTCAGAGGCCTGGACTACTCTCCCTCTTCATAGGTGACAATCCACCACTCTTCCCACCTTCAAAACTCTCCTAAAATCCTGAAATCACATCTCCTCTAAGAGGCCTTCCCTGATTAAGCCCTCATTTTCCCTATCAGCTAAGCGCTTTGATATTCACTCTTGGTCCACACCACTTATGCAACTATCCTTATATTCTACTATTTATCCTATCTATAATCTCTTTTTCTCTCTGCCCACCCCTGTAGACCGTAAGCTTCTTATGGTTAGGGATTGCACCTACCAACTCTGTTGAACTTTATTTTCCCAAGTACTTAGTATTTTGCTCTGTTAACAGTAAGCACTCAATAAATACCACTGATTAATAAAATTATGTGAGTTGCCCAAGATCATGTAGCTGGCCAGCGGCATAGCTGGGTTTAAAATCCAGGTCTTCGGACTCTTGGGCCCATGCTCTTTCCACTAGACTATGATTCTCTTGTCACTAGGGCATGCTGCTTCTCACTAATGAAGCCAGCTAAGGACACTGAGTCCCTGGGCCAAGCTTCAGAAAATACTGCTGAGTATTTGTATGTCTGATCTTCTCCCTTTACAGTGCAAGCTCAATGTGGGCAGGGATACTAAGCACCTTGGGAAAAAACAATTTAGTAATTAGTAGATTGTATAATGTAATTAGTACTACTTCTCATTAACAGTAGCAGAATAACTCAGATGCTGGGAATAAGGCTGGAATAAAATTGGTAGATCCCAGTTAAGGAATAGAGCCCAAAATTGAAGCCAAAAGGAAGGCAGCTATTAAAAAAAAGCCATATAAAACTCCAGGGGAGCCTTAAACCTTTTAAATAAATTGCCTGTGGCATACTGTGGGTAAGTCACAGTAACTCTGTCCAAACTGGAAACCAGATACAAGCCAGAAGACAACTGCAGATATTTTTAGATGGGTATGAAACAAGGAAATATTAAGTGGATGAGCTTGTATTAGAGTTCTCGAGAATTTGATAGTCCCACATAAATGTTATACCCTAACAGATGAAAAATAAACATTAAATTAATTCAGTACAGGAATTATTGAAATACACCTCAAAATTGGGGATTTTCTTCATAGAGAAAATACACAAGTGAGAATTAGCCATGGTGACCCGTGTCTCTCAGCAGATGTACATTATAAGAGTTGGTAGACGAGTTTCCTGCCCACAAGGAGCTCCCAATCTGGAGCAGATGAGGGAGTATTTACATAATTATAGTAAATTATGGCTTTGTACCTAAGTGCTTTGGGGTTGAGGGTAGAGTGAATACCAGTTGCATAAAGGTTACAGATCCAAGTGCTTAGGCAACACAAAGGGGAAAGGGAGAAGGGGGAATCAGGGCTTAGTCAGGGTAGGCCTCTTGGAGATAATGTGATTTTAATAAGGTTTTGAAGGTTGGGAGAGTTGTGATCCTGCATATATGAAGAGGGAGGGAGTTTCTGGCAAGGGAGAGGATGTGGGCAAAGTGATGGAGGTGAGAGAGATGAAACTGAGGTACCGTGAGTAGGTTGGCATAAGAACAGTGAAGTGTGCAGGCTGGGTTGGAGTGGGAAATCAGCCAGGAAACAAAGGAGGGGTCAAGCTGATTGAGTGCTTCAAGCAATCCCTCTCCCCCTCTCTCTTCAGTTCCCCTTCCTACTCTTCATTTGCCAATAATAAAGCCTAGAGATTGAAGAACAACATCTACCAAGAAAGAAAAGAGATGTTTCCATACTGGCCCACTGACTAGTATGCTTTCCATCACTGCTCTGAGGACAGTCTTCACTGTCCCTGTGACATAGAGCTTAATGAACTCTCCTATTCTCTTCAATCTTGGCCATTCCCTATTCAGCACCCACTAATTGTGGTGCTGAAGCATCCACAGATTTTATTCCCAAACTCTATATGAAGATTTAGTTTAATACTGCCTGCTAAATTCATTCAGAAGTCAGTATGACGGGATGATGAGAGGATTTGCATTAGTGAGGGGAACTTACTTCTCCTTGGAAGACGCCTGAAAAACACACCACGGACAGTGTCACCGCAGCAGCGAGTGACACAGTAATTGCTGTGTTGGAAGGAGATGAGCTCACCTTGTCTCATCCCTATAGCTGCTGTCTCACCAGGAGCCCCAGGACACAAATATGCCAAGATCTTCTTCCTGCAGGCCACTGACAGCGCACCCCAGCCCAGAATAAGAGCTCCCTCATTTCCTCATCTCCCACTTTCTTCTGCACCACCCTTGCGCTTGGATGTGTCCCATTTATTCCCCACCCTCGGCCCTCAGCACTTAATTAATTTATTTATACTAATGTCTCCAACCACCCTCTAGACTGTAAACTTACTGTGGGCAGGGGGACGTTTCTACTAACTCTTTTATATCAACTTTCCCAAACACTTAGTACAGTGCTCTGCACACAGTAAATATATTTAAATATAATTATTTGGTTGATTGATTTCTATCTTTACAACACCTGCATAATTGTCTCTTCCTCTCCATCTCAATTACTACTATGGTTTTCCATGGATTTTATTATTTTCCACCTTTACTACTCCACCAGTCTCCTTGCAGAACTCCCTGCCTCTTCCCACTGTAATCCGTACTTCCCTCTGCTGCCCGAATCATTTTTTCTGAAAAAACTGCTCAGTTCATGCTTCTCCACTCCTCAGAAGCCTCCAGTGGTAGCATGTAGCCATTCAATGTCTAACCTCCCTCCTACTTAGTTGGTGAGCCCCATGTGGATCAGAGGACTGTATTCAACGTGATGATTTCAGATCTGTCCCAGCACTTAGTATAGGGCTTGGTACAAAGTAAGCACTTAACAAATACCAAAATTCTCATCAAATTATTATCATCAGAGACTCCATTACCATCAGCTTTAAAGCTGTCAATCAGCTCTTCCCCTCTTACCTTACCTCACTGATCTGTTCCTACAACTCAGCCACCAAACATCGACTATCAAGGCCAACATACTCACCTTGCCTCAGTCTCACCGGCTTCCCCCCAACCCCTCACTCATATCCTCCTTCGGGCCTGGATCACCTTCCCCCTCTTATCCACTGCCACTCTCCCTGCCTTCAAAGCCCTACTAAAATCACATCTCCACCAAGATGCTTTCCCTAACACCTCACTTGCCCTGTTCTCCCTTCCTTCTGTGTGTCCAGTGGGTTTCCATCATAAACCTTTATCATTACTCAACCCTGGATCACACTGTCCAAACCAGAAATCAGCAAGGAGGCTGATGGAGTAGCAAAGGTAACAGATGATAAAGTCCTTGGGAAAGTGTAGCGGTAACTGGGATGGAGAGGGAGAAGTGGATTAAGCAGATTTTGTAAGGATAAAGGTCATCAGTTCTAGGACTGTGTCCCATCACCAAATGGGATGTAGCTGACCAGCCTCTCAACAACCTGCTCTACTCTTCACTATTACTATTCAGCTGGATCCAATTCTACTATGAGAAAAAAAGAAACAAGCTAAACATCCTCTACTTCTTTTGTGTGCCTAGAATCTTTTTCTATTCCCTGACCTAGATAACAGTAATGAAAGGTTGAACAAGGATCTCATTCATTTGTTCAATCATATTTATTGAGTGCTTAATGTGTGCAGAGCACTGTCCTAAGCAATTGGAATGTACAACTCAGCAACAGATAGAGAAAATCCCTGCCCAACAACGAGCTCATAGTCTAAAAGGGGGAGACAGACAACATAAAACAAGTAGCCAGGCATCAGTGCCATTAAGATAAATAGAATCATAGATATATACTCATCATTAATAAAATAAAGTAATAAATAATATATACAAATATGCACAAGTGCTGTGGAGTGTGGAAGGAGGTAGAGCAGAGGGAGGTAGTAGGGGGAATGGGGAGGGAAGGAAGGGCAGAGGGAAAGGGAGGGCTCAGTCTGGGAAGGCCTCCTGGAGGAGGTGAGCTCTCAGTAGGGCTTTGAAGAGGGGAAGAGAGTTAGTTTGGTGGATGTGAGGAGGGAGGGCATTCTAGGTCAGTGGTAGGATGTGGGCCAGGGGTTGATGGCGGGACAGGCGAGAACGAGGCACTGTGAGGAGGTTAGTGGCAGAGGAGCACAGTATATGGGCTGGGCAGTAGAAGGAGAGAAGAGAGGTGAGGTAGGAGGGGGCAAGGTGATGGACAGCTTAGAAGCCGAGTGAGGAGTTTTTGTTTCATGCGAAGGTCGATAGGCAACCACTGGAGGTTTTTGAGGAGGGGAGTGACATGCCCAGAGCATTTCTGTAGAAAGATAATCCGGGCAGTGGAATGAAGTATAGACTGGAGCGGCGAGAGACAGGAGGATGGGAGATCAGAGAGGAGGCTGATGCAATAATCCAGTCGAGAAATTATGAGAGCTTGAACCAGCAAGGTAGCAGTTTGGATGGAGAGGAAAGGGCGGATCTTGTCGATGTTGTGAAGGTGAGACGGGCAGGTTTTGGTGACGGATTGTGTGTGGGGGATGAATGAGAGAGCAGAGTCAAGGGCTCAGGGGATTAGGGGGGCCGCATAATTGACCTGGAAGAGTTCATTTGACTTTTGATTAGTTATTTTAGTAAATGCTCAACTAATCAACTGCTTCATCCCTGTGATTTGCAGAAAATTTTCATCATCAGTTCCTGTCTTGGAGAAATTCCAGTCTCTCATGATGGAAGTTGTCACAGTAACAGCAAGTGACAGGGTGGTCACGGACTTGGGGGAAGATGAACTCATACCCTTCCAGCCCTATAATTGCCTTCGCTATGCCCCTCCAGGTACAAACAAGACAGCCTCTTCCTTGTCCAGTGTGGTAGGAGAGCAGATCAGCTCAGGTGAATCTCTTTTTTCCTATCTGGTCCTGATGTAGAAGGGGAGGGAGGAACAGAGTGAGTGGGTGAGGCATCCAGGCTCATTTAGGCTGGGTGGGTATAATGAGATGAATTATGTGAAAAGACTCATGGATTCATCTGCCCTATAGCCAAGTTGAAATCCTGTATCAAAGGGAGGGAGTGCTTCATGATCCATTTCCTTCCTTTGCATCTTATAAGACTCTCAATTTCTTTCAACGTTTTTTCCTCTTCTTTCAAAGGGTTTTCATTCATCTCTGATTTTCACTTTTCCTATATAGATCAATTGGCTCTCACCGTCTTTTTCCTCTTCACAGTAAGATAATAATCGTGTTTATTAAGCATATACTATAGACCAGCCATGGAAACAGCACGCCTTAGTGGAAAGAACCCAAGGCGGAGAGACAGACGGCCTCGGTTTTAATCATTGCTCCACCACTTGTCTACTGTGTGAACTTGGACAATTTACTTCACTTCTCTGGGCCTCAGTTTCCTCATCTGTTAAATGAGAACCCAATACCTGTCTTCTCTACCCCTTAGACTGTGTCTGATCTGCATATATTCTATCTACTCCTGCTCTTCTACAGTTCTTGGCACAAAGTAAGTGCTTAACAAATACCACAATTATTATAATTATCATGGTGTGCGCCTTTCTCTTTGATTTTCATTCTTGCTTGCCCTCTGCTCCCTCTATTTCATTTCTCATTTTCTGGATCTTCACTAAAATCAAGTTCTCACTGTGTGTTAACCTTTATATATACAATAATAATATATAAAAACGGTTGCTTAACAATAATAATGAGGGTATTTGTTAAGCACTTACTATGTGCGAAGCACTGTTCTAAGTGCTGGGGGGTTACAAGGTGATCAGGTTGTCCCATGTGGGGCTCACAGTCTTAATCCCCATTTTCCGGATGAGGGAACTGAGGCACAGAGACGTGAAGTGGCTTGCCCAAAGTCACGCAGCTGACAAATCGCGGAGCCGGGATTAGAAACCCATGACTTCTGACTCCCAAGCCTGTGCTCTTTCCACTGAGCCATGCTGCTTCTCTTTATATAAGGGTATTTATAACCACATACTTACTGTACTAAGCAATGGGGTGGATATGTTAATCAGGTGGGACTGTGCCCATGTCTCATATGGGGCTCCAGTCATTACCCCATTTACAGATGTGGTAGCCGAGGTACAGAGAAGTGAAGTGACTTGCCCAAGATTACACAGCAGACAAGTAGCAGAGTGGGGATTAAAACCTCAGTCCTTCCGATTTATAGGCTCATGGTCTATCCACTGAGATACACTGCTTCTCAACCTTCTTTCATTCTTTTTTTATTGTGTCTCTGTTAATATCACAATTCCTACTGTTTCCACCAATAGCCCAGCTCTGCATTGGAAACCTCTGCTCCTTGTCTTTGAATTCAGTACCTAGGTTCTGCACACAGTAAGTGTTCAGTAAATATGATTGAATGAATGAATGACCGTCCCTCCAGCCCAAAAATAAATAAATAAATCCTAAATTCAGTTGTTTACCTGGCTTGCTTTAATTTTAAAATCCAAATCCCTTTGGATATCTAATTTCAATGTTTGTATTAACTGCCTCCAGTAAATGCAGTGTTTTCTGGAATCCAAGTCATGTTTGTAATCACAAAACTGCTATACTTCTCCTCCTAACCCCCTTAAATGGTAGATTTCCATCTCATCCTTAATTGTCTTGATAAATGTATATTTAAGTCTATATCTAATATATCTAAATCTAAATATATTTATCTTTAGACATAATAACAACCTTTTTTAAACTTTTTACCAGGTACCATTCTCTTGAGGATAACATTTACCTGAGACGTGGCTCAGAGAAGCAGTGTGGCTCAGTGGAAAGAGCACGGGCTTTCGAGTCAGAGGTCATGGGTTCGAATCCTGGCTCGGCCACTTGTCAGCTGTGTGACTTTGGGCAAGTCACTTAACGTCTCTGGGCCTCAGTTACCTCATCTGTAAAATGGGGATTAAGACTGTGAGCCCCACGTGAGACAACCTGATTCCCCTGTGTCTACCCCAGCGCTTAGAACAGTGCTCGGCACATAGTAAGCGCTTAACAAATACCAACATTATTATTATTATTATTTCTTTATTCTCATCCTCAGCACTTGGGTATATACTTACATTAGAATGAACATTCAGTTAGTTACACTGTTTGTCAATAACCATTTTTCTATCTCTCCCTTTAGAAGGTAAGTTGTTTGTGGGCAGGACATGCATCTTTTGCTTCTGCTGTATTTTCCCAAACTTTTAATACTGTACATTCAGTAAACTCTTAAGAAATAGTGTTATTTCTACTATAGCTATCAAGCATAAAGTATGCAGTGTTAGCTTTGTTAATCCAGGTTTCCTGATTCCATGGGATTTTGTTTCCTTTCATCATGTCTCTTTTAGGAAAATTAAAAGTGGTTTGTTCTCTATTATTAGTTGCTCAGGCATGTTGTGTGTAATTTCTAACCTATTTTATATCCTGATTCTTTTTGGACTGTCTGTTTTGATATAGGAAACAGTTCCTTGTATCCTTTTCAGTGCTTAGAACAGTGCTTGGCACATAGTAAGCTCTTAAGCAGCATGGCTTAGTGGAAAGAGCCCGGGTTTGGGAGTCAGAGGTTATGGGTTATCCCAGCTCTGCCACTTGTCAACTGTGTGACTTTGGGCAAGTCACTTCACTTCTCTGGGCCTCAGTTGCCTCATCTCTAAAATGGAGATTAAGAATGTGAACCCCAGGTGGGACAACCTGATGACCTTGTATCTCCCCAGTGCTTAGAACAGTGCTTGGCACATAGTAAGGGCTTAACAAATACCAACATTATTATTATAAGATATTGTGTACAGAGAGCAGAAACATCTGTTTCCTGATATTGGGCATCCTGATTGTTTAACATTACTATAGTATTGTATGACACAATGTATCTTAGAACACAGGATCACAATTCAGTCAATCTGAATTGTTTTTATATATTCCCAGATTATTTTTATAATCTGCCATTTGCCTGCTGCATGACCTTGGGCAAGTCAATTTCTCCTTGCCTTAATTTCCTCATCTGCAAAATGGCAATTCAATAACTGTTCTCCCTTCCCCTTTGACTGTGAGCCCAGGGTGGTTCACAGACTGTGTGCAATCTGATTATGTTGTATCTACCCTTGTGTTTAACACTGTGCTGGTCTCATAGTAAGCTTAACAAATATCATGTTTTTATCATTATCATTAAAGTTATCATTGCTATTATTACTCACACTTTATTTTCATAATGAGTCACTTCAATCCTCTTCTGACTGCTGTTTCCCACCAACAGTAGACTAATGAATTCACAAAAGCCTGACCAATCAATCAATTAATGAATCAATCAATTGCATTTATTGAGGGTTTCCTGTGTGCAGAACATCACACTAAGCACTTGGGAGAACACAGTGGAATAGTAGGCATGTTACAGGCCCATAAGGAGTTTACATTGTAGCTGGGGTGACAGACTTTAAAATAAATTACAAAGAAGGGAAGCAACAGACGATAAGGCAGAAATACATAAAGTGCTATGGGGCTTGGGGTGGGGTGAATACTGAAGAATTTAGGAAGTACAGATTTGTGTGCCCAGGTGACACAGAAGGAAGAGAGACTAGGGTGGGGAGGAGAGAGATTACTTCATTTTTATAATTGATATATTGCAAAGATTTCATTGGCTGTTTAATCCACCTGCTGAATTTCTTCTTGCATAGACTCTTTCATTTGTTATAAAAGAATCTGCCAGCCCAGATAGATAACATAAAATCTGCTGGCTGATGTCTTATGTGAAACTTGAGTTTTAGTTGTTTCATATAGTAAAGGGTTGAAATGAAATGTCCAGTGCTTTGGACAGTTTTTGCACATTTCAGGCCATGGTAGAAAGATATTGAATAATGAGACGTTTCACAGAACACCGTAAATTTGCACAACTCTGGTCAAGGTGTTCATAGAGTGGTGTGAGTTTTATTTAAGGGTGGTTTTTCAAGGAAATATCCCTGTGATAAAGGAGAACTGAATGTATCATTAAATGTCATTCACCCTCTCTCAGGAACCAAAATGATAATGATGATGATGATGATGATAAAAAAAGAATAATGATAATAGTATTTATTAAACATTTACTAGGTACTAAGCACTATGCTAAGCACTGGGGAAGATATAAGATAACCAGAGCAGACACAGTCCACGTTTCACAGGGTACAGGGAGGGAGAACAGGTATTAAATTCTCATTTTACATTTAAGGAAAATGAGGTGCAAAGCAATGGCCCAGTGGAAAGAGTACCAGCCTGAGTTCTAATTATTATTCTATTTAATTAATTATAATTCTAATCAAACTAATTAGACCTGGGTTCTAATCCCATCTTCACCACTTGTCTGCTGCATGATCTTGGGCAAGGCACTTAACCTCTCCATTGCTCAGTTACCTCATCTGTACACTGAGAATTAAGACTGTGAGCCCCACATGGGACATGGATCGGGTCCAACCTGATTAGCTTGTTTCTTTCCCAGTGCTTAATACAGGGCCTGGCACATAGCAAGTGTTCAACAAATGCCATTTCAAATAAAGTGATTTACACAAGATCACACAGTGGGCAAGTGGCCGGACCTAGATTAGAACTCAGTTTCTCTGAGTCTCAGGCCTGTGCTTTTTCCACTAGGCCATGGTGCTGCTCCATCAACAAACTCCTGATGAAATCGTTGCCAATTATGAGCAGCATTTATAGTTCTAGATTCTTTATTTTCTAAATGGTATTTGTTAAGTGCTTAATATGTGTCTAGCACTGCTTGAAGCAATGGGATAGATATGAATTTATCAAGCTGAACAGAGTTCCTGTCCCACATGGCACTCACAGTCTAAATTGGAGAAAGGAGGATTTAATCCTCATTTTATAGACGAGGTAACTAAGGTCCAGAGAAGTTAAATCAATTGCCCAAGGTCACAGAGCTAGCAATTGGCAGAGCTGGGTTAGACCCACAGGACCATGGTCTATCCACTATTATTCCAACTGAACCTAGAAAGCTTCCCTGAAGCATCAATCCAGTCTCATTTCAGTTTATTCCTGAGACTGTGTTGTGCACTTTCACTTAATCAGTCAGCCAATCAATGGTATTTATTGAGCATTTTTTGTGTGCATAGCACTGTAGTAAGCTCTTGGGAACATAGAATCGATAAGCACCATCCAAAGAAGGAACTCAGTCATTTATTTCCTAAGGCCAACAGACTACCGATTTGTGTATATTATTTTACTATTTAATAATTAGTCCCATTTTCTACTCTTCCTGCTCTGCGTGTCCTTTGCCAGAAATTCTGGTGTCTTGAAAGACAATTATTTTTCTGAAAATATTATTACCCCAACAGATCTTGGCTGTAAACCTTATGTTCCTCCAGTAGATCCTAAGTGTTTTTGTGGGCATGGATTGTGTTGACCAATTCTATTGCATTATTCCCAAGTGCTTAAAACAGTGCTCTCTACACTATTCACTCAAAAATGACATTGATTGGCTGACTGATTCATTGAATGACCCAGATACAAGCAGTAAGTCTGCTTGTTTTTCTTTCCTTTGACTTGTGTGAGCCTGAGGGTCAGAGAATCTAGGTTCACAATGCCATCGCTGTCCCTTGCCTGCAAGCTAATCATATTGTATACAGGCTTTTTCTCACATGGAGCTCACTGCCCAAGCGGGAGGGAGAATGGGTATTTAACCCCACTTTTAAAGATGAGGAAACTGAGCCAAAGAGAAGTAAAGAGACTTGCCCCAGGTCACACAGTAGTCAAGTGGCAGAGTTGTGATTAGAACTCAGTTTGTCTGTCTTTAAGCCCTGTACCTTTTCCACTAATCAAGCTACTGACTAAGATGTGAAAGTTTAGGGGCATGTAGGGTACCTTGAGTTTGAAGTGCCAGTGAAGCAGCCAAGATCCCAGAGGCAAAAGGAGATGTAGAAGTTTGGAGAGGTAGATTCGGCAGTCATCATCTGAGTCAAGGTGCTAGTTGAAAGCACCGAAGTGTGAGTGTAGAGTGAGGAGGTGAGGTGATCAAGCGAAGAGTCTTGCTTTACCCTTCCTGAAATAAGATGAGGCAGAAAAGTGAAAATGAGAAGGACTAGGCAGAGAGGTAGGAGATCCAGGTTAATTCTATCTCAGAAAATCCAAAGTCTGCCAATATTTCAAGGAGGAGGGGAGTGGTCCACAGCATCAAAGGCAGATGAGAAGTCGAGGAGGATCAGGGGAGACTATAGCCCTCTAGCCATGGCATTAAGAAGGTTGGGGCTATATGGAGATCATAGCTCAGATTCAGTGAAGGAAAAGTGTCCCAAGTGAATCAAAAAGAGTGTTGGTGGAGAGAAAAATGAGTGGACAAAGAAAATAGAACCATGATCCTAGGTTTCTCAAATTCTATTAAATAAGGGTTTAGCACTGAGGCATTCTAATGGGTTTGTCATTTTTAAGGTCCTCTAGGCTTAACAGAAATCAAGAAAAAAGTGGTGAATGACCTGGTTTGGATGATTTTCTTCCTGGCTCAGACCGGCTTTGGGCTCCTGGGAAATTCAACGCTGCTCATATTGTATATCAACATCTTCATATCTCATCCCCATCAGAAGAAGTCCACACACCTGATCCTCACCCACCTGACCATGGCCAATACAGTAATGCTTCTCACCCAATGTGCCCCCGGAGTAGTGATGGCCTTTGGACTGAAGACTCTCATAGGCACCATATGGTGCCAGATCATCTTGTACATCAGGAGGGTGGCCAGGGGCCTTTCCATCTGCACAATGTGTCTTAGCGTGTTCCAGGCCATTTTCATCAGTCCCAACACTTCCCACTGGGCCTGGCTCAAACCCAGAGCTTCCAGATGCATCCTGCCTTCCTTCCTCTTCTTCTGGATTCTCAATCTGCTAGTTGATATGAATTTAGTTCTAAAGATCGTAATAGGCATTAAGAATTTCAGCACCACTGTCAGTGTTTACAGAAGTCAGTCCTGTTCCACTGCCATGCGGGGAAGTGACTTGAATAACGGTGCTTTTTTAAGTCTCATGACTATGAGAGATCACTTCTCTGTGTTTCTCATGAGCTCAACTAGTGGCTACATGGTGATGGTACTACAACAACACCAGAAGCAAGTCCAGCATATCCACAGCACCAGCCTCTCCCCCAAATCTTCTGCAGCGGCCAAAGCCACCCAGACCATCCTGCTCCTGGTCATTTCCTTTGTTTGCTTTTACTGCATCAACTCCAGCCTCAATCTGATAATGTATTCTTTGCTGGAGAATGATTTGAGGCTTTATGATATGGTATTAATTCTGGGTGCTTGTTACACCTTCATCTGCCCCTTCATACTGATCAGCAAAGATCCCCGGATCCTTAGCATTCTGGGCATCCTTAAAAAGATGAGAAATCACTTGTCCCCTGGATTCTAGTGACAAACAACAGGTCAGCTCTTTGTCTATTTCTCTGCTCACCCATTCTCTGTGAAGACACCAGTCATGGAGAGCAGAAGATGCTGAAGGAAAGGACTAGTGAAACCTACACTGAGAGAACTGATTTGAGAGATTTCACTGTCTACCTGGTCCTTTCAACATGGATACACTATCTTCCTGCTTTCCTGTATCCTTGTGTTTCCAATGGAGATGCTCTCAAGGAAGATGGCGGTCAAGTGACCAATAAGACATACTTACTGACCAATATAGACCATCACTTCTCAGGATAAAGACCCTCATCCACAACATCCCTGTTCTCTCACCAACTTTGCCCTTTTCTCTTTCATTCCTCTTTATCCATCCATTTGGTCTGTATCCACTGTTTCATTTTGCTAGCATTGAGGCAACAGATAACCATCATTCTCAGTCTCATTATCACTACTGTCATCATCATTTTCAGGAACACGATCATCACTGTACCATCAGCATCGCCATAATTATCACTTCATCAACTTCATCAACCTCATCCCCGACTTAAAACAATAGAAAAGATGCCAGGACATTTCTAGGTGGTTTAAGTTTGGTTTAGCTCACGCTGAGTTGCTGTTAATCAAGTGGAAATGTGGAAGAACCTAGAATATCCAATTAAAGACTACTGTGTCTCTAAATAGCATTCAATATGACTATGTGCCAAGGACATTTCAGTAGATTGTAAGCTCCTTGCTGAACTGTAAGGTGTTTGAGAACCAGGATCATGTCTACCAACTCTTTTGTATTGTATTTTCCCAAGCACTTAGTAGAATGTGCTGCACACGGTAGGTAAGGATGAGGCCAGGATAATCATTTTAGGTGTTGTTTTTGTTCAGTATGATGTCTCAGACAACTGGAAGAAAAAAGATTTGAACAGGAAGGGCAAGAGCAGGGTCTTGGAAGCCAAGAGACAGAAGCTGAAATCCAAACATCTGCACCTGTCACTGACCTCTTGGTTTTATCACTAAATTTGCCATGTTCCCCCGATATGCCTTGATTTCTTCACCTGTAATTTGACGGTAACTACTTTCAAGGTGTTTTGGAAAAGAAAATTGCCATTGCGATGACAGGAGGCAATATTATTGGAAAAATCAACAACGGAAGAAATAGCATGGTATGGTGGATAGAACACGGACCTGGGAATCAGAAGGTCACGGGTTCTAATCCCAGTTCCACCACTTGTCTGCTGAGTGACCTTGGGCAAGTCTCTTCACTTCTCTGGGCCTCATTTACCTCATCTATAAAATGAGGATTGAGACTGTGAACCCCACATGGGACAGGGACTCTGTCTAACCCGCTTTGCTCATATCCACCCCAGTACTTAGTACAGAACCTGGCACATAGTAAGTTCTTAACAATTACCGTAATTGTTACTATGCAAGATAATCAGGTTGAACACAGCCCCTCTCTTACATGGGGCTTCCAGGGTATGTAGGAGGGAGGAAGATTTAATTTCCATTTTACAGATGAGGGATGAGTGATCTACAGATAACTGGGACTTGCCAGGAGTATTCTGGGATGAGTTCTATTTGCTATCCTAACTTTGGAGGGTGCCTAACATAATAATTGTGGTATTTGGTAATAACTGTGGCATTTGTTAAGCACTTACAGTGTGCCAAGCACTCCACTAAGAGCTGGAGTAGATACAATTCGGGCAGTCCACATCCCTCCACTCCTTGAAAACCTCCAAAGGTTGCCAATACACCTCCTCATCAGACAGAAGCTCCTTATCATCTGCCTTAAGGCATTCAATTAGCTCTCTCCCTCCTACCTAACCTCGCTGATCCTAACCTCCTTACTACAACCCAACCTGCACACTCCACTCCTCTAATATCAACCTACTTTCTGTATCTTGATCTTGCCCATTCACACACTGACCCCTTGCCCACATTCTCCCCTGGGCTTGGAACTTCCTTGTTCATTCATTCATTGTCAATCATATTTATTGAACACTTACTGTGTGAAGAACCCTGTACTGAGAGCTTGGGAAAGTACAATACATCCAACGTTACGCCACTCTTCCCAACTTCAAAACCCTCCTAAAATCACATCTCCTCCAAGAGGCCTTCACAGACTACACTCTTTTTTCCCCTATGTCCCCTCCCTTCTGCATCAATGTGATTATGTAACAGCATCAGTGACGTGAGTGCTTACTGTGTGTTGAGCACTGTACTAAGCACTTGGGAGAGTACAGTACAGTAATGTTGGTAGACACGTTCTCTGCCCACAATGAGCTTGTGGCCTAGAAGAGAGAGCGGCATTGTAAGAAATAAATAATTTATAATATATATTATATGTTATTTATATAATATATAATTTATAGATAGTTTTTACATATGTACACAAGTACTGTGGGGCTAAGGGTGAGGCAAATATCAGAATATGTACCTCTTAAACACTATGATACTTATCCCAGTCCCACAGTACTTCTGTAATTATTCTCCTATTTTACTATTTCCCCCATCCCTAATCTACTGCAGTGTCTATTTCCCCCTGTAGATTGTAAGCTACCTGTGAGCAAGGGATCATATCTATCAACTCTGTTATATTGTACTTTCTAAGCACTTAATACAGGGCTCTGCACACAGTAAGTGCTTAATAAATGCCACTGATTAATTGATTGATCACTATTTCCATCACCTCATTTGGATCATCAAGTACTCCCAGTATTCAAAGAAGACCACCGATGGTAAAGTTTCACCTGTGAGTATGGCTGAAAAGGTCAATGCAGGACCCACAGTCCCAAACGCATTGTGCTCACAAAAAAGTTGTCCCCCATTCTGTTGTGTTTAACGTTTGCAGCGCCTGGTGCTGTTTGCTCTTGCAACTTTGAGATAGTCATTTGTGAACTGAAGAACAACTCTAGCGTATATGTATGTCTCTGTTTACCATATTTACTCACTTAACTGTCTCACCCCTATTTTTGAGGAGGAAATAAAATAATATTTCTGCACCACATTATTGTCTCTCCTTCACTTTATTCACAGTGGTTGTGATTGTTAACTGTACAGTCTCTAGGTTGTCTCTATACTCCCTCCCAGTCTGAACCAATCCAATCCTATGCAAGAAAATCACCTCATCTCCTAAAATGTTAAACGGTAGCTATTTGAGCTGCCAATATCATTTACTTAACTTTTCATTTTCTACTTTCAGTAACAAGTCCACTCTTCTCTGCCTGTCTCAATGAACGGATGAATAAATGTGATTCTGTTCTGAAACAACCTCTATCTTTGTGGTGAATCAGCCACCACGTTGTCAACTGATGTCTGGAGCAATGCATAAAAATGGAATAGGACAAGTAAAGAAATAGCATTGTTGTGCATGGGTGGAGTTTGCATTTAAAAAAAAAAGTATTTGTAGTGGGTGGAAGTGTGGCCAAAGTAAAATGATAATTGCCCAATTCTGGGCATTGTACATTTTGTTGAACAAACTGGAGTCAGAGCAAAGGCCTGAAAATTTTCCATTGATTACAGCAAGTGAGATATTGAGAAGCAGCATGGCCTAGTGGAAAGAGAATGGTCCTGGGAGTCATATGGCCTAAGTTCTAATACCAACTCTGCCTCTTACCTGTTGTGTGACCTTGGACAAGTAACTTAACTTCCCTGGGCCTCAGTTTCCTCATCTGTAAAATGGAAATTCAATACCTTTTTTCCCTTCTACTTAAGCTGTGAGGCCCATGTGGGTCAGGGACTGTGTCAAACATAATAATCTTGCCGCTACCCCAGCAGCCCATACAATACTTGACACACACTAAGCACTTAACAAATACCACCATTGTTATTATTATTAAATATTAGAGGAAACAAAATAAACAACTGATGAGCACTAAAAAAAAAATGTTCAATTTTCTGTGGTTCCAAGACTGGAAAGTATCCTGCAATACTGTTAGACTTCATGCTTATCTGACCCACATAATTTTTTAATGATATCTTTTAGTGGTATAAGTGCTTACTATATGTCAAGTACTGTTCTAAGGGCTGGGTCGATACAAGTTAATCAGGTTGGACACAGCCCCTACCCATAGGGACTCAGAGCCTAAGTAAGAGGCTGAAGAGGTATTGTCCCATCCATTTTTATGTTGTTATAATTTTGCCCCCAAAGTGGGACAATTGACTGAAGAAATTTGGTGTGATAGTATCTTCTCACTTGCCAAGTGTGACTCTTATGTGATGCTGATAATAATAATGGTATTTGTTCAGCACTTACTCTGTGCCAAGCACTGTTTTAAGCACTGGGGGGATAGGAGGTAATCAGGTTGTCCCACGTGGGGCTCACAGTCTTAGTCCCCATTTTACAGATAAGGTAACTGAGGAACAGAGAAGTTAAGTGATCTGCCCAAAGTCACACAGCTGACAAGTGGCAGAGCCGGAGTCAGAACCCATGACCTCTGACTCCTGAGCCCATGCTCTTTCCACTGAGCCATGCTGCTTCTGCTCGAGGAGTTGAGTGTGACATCTATGGGAGGAAAAACCAAGGGTCATGACCATAGAAAAGCTTGGCCAGCACTAAAGTTGTGCAGACCTTCAGTTTGGGCTGAAGCTTACTACTATGCTGCCCTGAAGCTCTGCTTCTCAATCCCCCAAAGGAATAACTCTAGATAGGTGTCTGTACGCTATAACAGTGAGTAAGGGTGAGTGAGCACCTTAATGGTGTCAGTGTGAATAATTCTGTAGATATTCGTGGCAAGCTCCGGACTTCCTGCCCCAAAAAGCTCCCCATGGATAGAGTGAAGATCCATTGGGCCAGAAATGAAAAGTGAAGTTGTGGCTCATCTTCTCCCCCGATTGCTATGCCATAACAACATAACAGCACTAGGGACTCCCCATCTCTGGCTACTCCCCGATGGTGTCAGGCTCCTGAGAGTGACATGATAATTGCAGCCCGGGAGAGAGATGAGCTCATGAAATCCTTCCCTATATCTGCTGGCCTGACTGTCACTGTCCAGACTCCGATGGATGAGACTGGCTCAGGTCCCAGGATCAAAGACTATTTCAGTGAGTATCTGCTTCTGTCTCAGACACTGAGGCCAGGCAGGGAGGGAGGACGTTTCCTTTAGGACCCAGAGGGGAGCTGGAGCCTTGCACCAGAAAAGAGTTGATCAACAAGACCAGAAGGGAACATGGGAAACTCTATACTATTTCCCCTATCCCTGATCTAAATGCTTGGGAATTATTCTGGGTGGATTCTGGGTGGTCTCTCCATCTGCCCCCACCATGGGGATCTGTGCTGGAGAAAGGAACCTGGGTTGTCCTCCAGGAGGGGCAGGGATCCAGCTCATAAAAGCCCAACACCGAGACCTCTTCCCATGTCCCTTCCTCCAGAGCTCACCTTCGCGGAGGGATAGGGGGCAGTGGTTGCCCAGGTCCTTCTTCCAGAGCTGAACCCAATGGTTGGGGTCAGGGGGAGAAACCCTGAGGTACAGGCTCAGGGGACAGAGTCTCTGGTATGCCATTTCCTCTGCTGGGGACCTGTGTGGATTGCGCAGATTGGGAGCTGAGTGTGGTGTGGATGACAGGCTGGCATCAGGTTGCTTAGAGAAGAAGCATAGCCTCATGGAAAGAACATGGGTTTGAATGTCAGGGGACCTGGGTTCTGATCCCATTTCAGTCACTTGATGACTCTGTGACCTTGGGCAAAACACGTTACTTCTCTGTGCTTCAGTTTCTTCATCTCTAAAATGAGGAGTAAGTTCCTGTTCTCCCTCCCCCTCAGACTGTGAGCCCTATATCTGGCAGGGGCTGTGTTGGTTATGATTATCTTATATCTATCCAAGCGCTTAGTACAATGTTTGGCACATATTAATCACTTACCAAAGCCCGTGCTCTTTTCACTAAGCCACGCTGCTTTGAGCGCTTCCTGTGTGCAGAGCACTGTTCTAGGCACTTGAGAGAATACAGTATAACAGAGTTCATAGACATGTTCCCTTCCCACAGTGAGCTTACAGTCCAAAGGGATGCTCCCTTTCTTGTCTCTGCCTCAGTCTCTCAGAGAACCCATCCCATTCTAATACTAATAAGCAAGGTTCCCTGATCCAGAGTCCATGAAATGATTCTGAGACTACAGACAGTGACCTATAAAGAATCATTTTCTTCAATAGATTACTCTGCATAGTACCATTCGTTTGGGCCAATGAATAGCATGACAGTATAGCAATCCTAGAGTCAGAGGAAGGGAGGAGGGCACTCACTCCTAAAGATCATCCCCTTCTCTCTGAGGGGTGGTGAGTAAAACTAAGAGCTATCCCTTGGCATACACACCAATCACGGGGGGAATGAGAAGGGAAAGGGGGGTGCTGGTAAGGAGGAGAAGGAACCCCACAACTGTATTGGGTCAGAAGGTGTCAAAGCTGTAATACTGGGAGGTCGGGGCCTGCAGAAAGGTTTAGGTCATGACCTTGGGAGAACACAGGGCTCAGGGAGGGATCAAAGACATGAGCCCATACATCCCTATAGGGATGTTGTGCTGACAGTTCAAACTTAACATGTCCAAAACCACTCCTCCTATTCCCACGCGCACCCTGTCATCTTCCAGACTTTTCCATAAATGTAGATGGCACCACTATCCTCCCTGTATCACAAGCTTGCAACCTTAGCATTAACTTTGATTCATTTCTCTCATTCAATTCATTTCTTTCATTCAACCTACATATTCAGTTTGTCACCAAATCCTGTCGGGCCTACCTTCACAGTGCTTTTAGAATCTGCTCCTTCTTCTCCATCCAAATTGCTACCTTGCTGATTCTAGCACTTATATACCACCTCGACAACTGCATCAGCCTTCTTGCTGACCTCCCTGCCTCCTTTCTCTCCCCTCTTCAGTCCATATTTCACTCTGCTGGCCAGAACATTTTTCTGAAAAATAATTCAGTCCACACATCTCCCCCCTTCCTCCAGTGGTTGCCCATTCAGCTCAAACAGAAATTCCCTACCATCAGCTTTAAGGCACTCAATCAACTCTCCCTCTCCTACCTTACTTCACTGATTTCCTACTATAACCCAGTCCTCACACTTCGCTCCTCTAACACCAACCTACTCACTGTACCTCTATCCCATCCTTCCTTCTCTGAACCCTTGTCTTTGTCCTCCCTCTGGCCTGGAACTCCCCATCTCCTCTTTTACATCCAGCAGACCAGAATTCTCCCCATCTTCAAAGTCCTACTAAAGTTACGTCTCCTCCAAGAGGCCTTCCCTGATTAAACCCTTACTTCCCTCATATGTCCTTCATTTTGCATTAACTATGCACTTGGGTCAGAACCCTTAACTACTTTGATTTTCATCCCAACCCCATGGCAGTTATGTACAGCTATCCATCTGTAATTTATTTTAATATTTGCCTCCCGCTCTATTCTGGAAGAACCTTATGAACGGAAACTATGTCTACCAAATCCATTATACTGTACTTTCCCAAGCATTTATAACAGTGCTCTGCAGCCACAAACAACTCAATAAATACCCCTGAGTGATCCCAATCAGCCTCTTCAGATCCTTACCCAATGTATCTTTCTGTTGTGAGAGCTAGAGGAGTTCTGGTTCCACGGAAACATATTTACCTGGGGGGCTGAGGGTTGGGGAGGGAGCCCTTCCTCCCCTGAGCTTCCCTGATGTTCAGAGATTGGGGGGTAAAGGTCAATCTTTATTTCAGATATACCACCAGGCATTTAGGGTTTTTCAAAGCAGAAGTGGAGGAAAAGAATGTTTTCTATCACAAAAAAATTCAGGAGAAAAAATACTTGACATGTGAATTTCAGCCATTTGTCTGAGATTTGAGTCCCTCCTGGGACAAGTCAAACTGCACTGGCTGAACATTTGCATATTTTAATTGTAAATCTCTTGGCGTGTCGTAGTTACAGTCATACCGGCCCTTTCACTCTCCCTCTGCCCCCGATTTGTGACTTTCATCCCCAGATCCTATCCGAAATGGCCCCTCATTTCACTTAGTGGACCCTGGATTTCTGATAGTCCCTGCTGGGTCCTCAAGTCAATCATTTGTTTATTCATTCAATCACATTTATAGAGCTCTCTCTGTGTACTAAGTGCTTGGGAGAGTACAATATAACAATGCACAGACACGTTCCCACCCACAGCGAGCTTACAGTCTAGAAGGGGAGACAGACTTTAACAAAAATAAATAAATGATAGATATGTAGATTAGTTCTGTGGAGCTGGGAGAGGGGATGAATAAAGGGAACAAGTCAGGGTGATGCAGAAGGCAGTGGAAGAAAAGGACAGGAAGACTTAGTCGGGGAAGGCTTCTTGGAGATGTGGCTTTGAAGGCCCTGAAGAGATAGGGGGTGGTAACAGTAAAATAAGGGGTTCCTTGTAACTGCAAGCTCTTTGTGGGTCAGGATTTTGGCTACCAACTCTATTGTGCTGTACTCTCCCAAGCTCTCAGAACAGTCCTCTGCAAACAGTAAGTGCTCAATAAATAAATACCATGATTGATTAATTGATTGATTCTGGGTTGGGGTTTTCTAGACAGGGAGCTTCTTGTCCTGTCCATTCTGGGAAGGTAAGAACAGGAGGCTTTGAGGGCATCTTTTTCTTCCACTTCTGTTCTGGGAAACCCGAATACTGACCCTAACACTTGCCTGGTCGTACATCTGAAATAAGGATTGACTTTTGCCCCGCCCCCATCCTCCCACCAAGCCTTCTTTACGAACGCAGAGATACCCAACCTAAAGTTCTCCAATCCTTCTCTGCAGAAATGGGTCCCAATTATGACGATTTTGAGGGCACCGGTAAAGGAACAGAACATCATATGAATTTATATTCTTTCTTTTTTAACCTATGCTCAGACCTGTGTCATACCCATAAGCGTTTCAATGAACAAACTCTCCCACTCACTCTCTCTTTCTCTCTGTTTCCCAGGTTGCTTTGCAGGAGGCCTCCTCTAGTTCTGACAATTCAGTAGAATGAATGCCACTGAGATCTCTTTCGGGATCATGTTTCTGTTACAGATCAGCATTGGTGTCTCAGTGAATGTCTTTCTCCTCCTGTTTTATTCCCGTATGGCCTCTATCAGGTCCAAGTTCAGTTCGACAGACTTGATACTTGGGCATTTAGTCTTGGCCAACTCCATCATCCTTATCACCAATGGAATTCCAGAGATCATGACAGCTTGGGGACTGAGAAATTTCCTGGGCAATGTTGGCTGTAAAATTCTCATTTACCTTTATCGAGTGGCCCGGGGCCTGGCCATCTGCACCACCTGCCTCCTGAGCATCTTCCAGGCCATCACCATCAGTCCCAGCACCTCCCGCTGGGCAGGAGTCAAAGCCAAATTACCCAACTGCATCATCCCCTCCTGTGTCCTCTTCTGGATCCTCAATCTGATCATCGATTTCGAAACACTGATGAACATCATGGGCCCCCAGAACAGCAACAGCAGTTTTCGAATCATGCTAGATCTCAAATATTGCTCAAAAGTCAGCACCAGTGCGGAAACCACCCTGATCATTTCAACAGTGCTCTCTCTGCGGGATCTGCTGTTCGTGGGGCTCATGGGTGCGGCCAGCGGCTACATGATGCTTGTCCTGCACAGACACCACCGGCAGGTCCAGCACCTTCACGGTCCCGGCCACTCTCCCAGGGCGATGCCCGAGGTCAGAGCGGCCAAGAAGGTCATTGCCTTGGTGACCCTCTACGTCCTCCTTTTTGGACGACAGTCAATCATGCTGAGCATTATTCTAAACATGAAAGAAAAATCGCCTCTGCTGGTGAATTGCCATATTGTGTTAGGATTCACCTTCTCAGCCTTTAGTCCTTTCCTGATGATTCATGGTGACAGGAGAATGAGAATCATCCAGAAAAGGGAATCTCTTGAGTCCAACTAGAATCCTTCCTAGGAGCCTAGGGAAGCCACCGACACTTCCACTGAGTCTTGTTTGATTACACTCATTGGATTTTGGGATTTCAATTGTGCATCTTGACTGATCTAAGACAGGACAGATTGAAGGTAATTTAGTGATGTCAGGAGCAGCTTTTGCTGGCAACTGGAAGATGAGGAGGGGTCTGCCCTCCATTTTTGCCTTATCCCCACCAGTTCTGCTAATGGGAAACTCTAGAGCAGCCAGGGAGACTTCATTCAGCCATGCCAAAAAATTCCCACCACTAGTCCAAAAAAGCCCAGGGGAAAATATAGCGATGGCCAGCACCCACATACTGGAGAGCCATGCATCTGCTCTTTGTGGTGTGGGATTAACTTTCAGGAAGGGCCCAGTCCTTTTTTCCACTAGGGGATGGTGCAGCTGAAGCTGAGTGGGGAGACGGCTCTCATTTCCAGCATCCACTGAACCACGGAAGAGGCCCAGCGAAATCATTGCTCAGCAAACATAAGTGCTCTGGGCACCATCTTCTAAACTGAGATCCAATTTCACCCCATTTCATCAATCAAAAGGTACGTGGGAATGAGAACTGACTCATCGTTGAGATGGGAAGGCATCATGGATCTGGGCTCATGAATGCACCAAAGATTTGAAGTCACCACTGAGTTCCCTCAGTGACCGAGGTCGGCAGCCATAAAATAAGGTTAGCCTCGTAGAAATAACACAGGACTGGGATTAAGGGGACCAGGGTTCTAATTCTGACTCCATCACTTGACTGTGTGACCTTGGGCAAATCACTTGACTTCTCTGTGCCTCTGTTTCCTCTTCCATAAAAGGGGAGATTAAAGATGTGTTCTCCCTCTTCCTTAAACTGTCAGCCCTGTGTGACAGAGAGACTATGTCCCATCAGATTATCTCTATCTACTCCAGTGCTAAGTACAGTATTTAGAACAAAGTGCTCAACAAACACCACAATTATTATTTTCTCTTTTATCAGCTAAATCATTTTTGGGAAGCAGCGTGGCTCATTGGAAAGAGCACGGGCTTTGGAGTCAGGGCTCATGAGTTCGAATCCCAGATCTGCCACTTGTCAGCTGTGTGACTTTGGGCAAGTCACTTAACTTCTCTGGGCCTCAGTTCCCTCATCTGTAAAATGGGGATTAAGACTGTGAGCCCCACTTGGGACAACCTGATTCCCCTGTGTCTACCCCAGCGCTTAGAACAGTGCTCGGCACATAGTAAGCGCTTAACACATACCAACATTATTAAATCATTTTTTTTTCACTCATCCCATCCTTTACCCCCAGGCCCTTATCCCTACTCACCCCACCCACCTATAAAAGTTTGTCCCCAAAGGTGCCCTGTGCTCACAGGCTGCAAGCCCTCGAAATCCCAACCTACATCATCTTCTTCATCAGCTAGACCTTGTGAGAGCTCCTTGTGAGAGGGGATGTCTACCGATTCCGTTGCATTACACTCTGCCAAAGTGCTCAGCCCAGTGCTCAGACCACAGTTAGTTCTCAGTAAATGCCACTGATTGATTGGTTGGTTGGTTGGTTATGCCCTGATCCTTCCAGGAGTGAAACCTCAAATCTGTTCCATGAATGTCTTTGTGAAACTTGTCCTGCCTTGCCTTCCTCTCTACCCCTATTTCCCCGCCCCTGGATCCATCCATGCTATGTGGCTCCTTTCCATCCTTCCCTGCCCCAGGCCCTGAAGCTATAAGATGGTGGGCAGTGTAGTGTACTAACTGTGCCAGACAGTGTACTAAGTGCTAGGGTGGAGACAAGCAAATTAGGTTGGACACAGTTCCTGTCCCACATGGGGCTTAATCCCATTTTACAGATAAGGGAACCGAGACACAGAGAAGTGAAATCACTTGCCCAGCATCACACGGCAAACAAGTGGTAGAGGCCACATTAGAACTCAGGACCTTCTAACTCCCAGGCCCTTGACCTATCCACCAGGCCACACTGCTTCTCTTTACTATGTAACCATCACCTTCACTCCTACCACCAGAGGACCCTACTCCTGCCTTATTCCAGCATATTCTCACACTCCATCTCTGCTGAGGCTTGGAGCCTAGTGTGTGTATTTGGTTATGTTGTGTTTTAAAGTTTCATCACTCCTGCTTAGATTGTGAGCCCCATGAGGGAGAGGGACCATAATTTCCCTTCTATTTTCTCCAAATGCTTAGTACAATCCTTTGCACACAGTAAGTGCTTAGTGAATGCTATTATTAATACTAACTCTTGGGGCTCTGGTTGAAGAGACAACCTTGTCCATGGAGATGTCGGATCCAGGTGGTTTTGGAAGGAACCCCAAATGGAAGGAAATGAAGGAAAATAGGGGTAGTGGGAGGATTAATAAGTCTGTGATGTGAGAGACACCCCTTAATAAACATGCGCGACCAATAAGCGGCACGGCTTAATGGGAAGAGCGTGGTCCTGGGAATCAGAACTGGGTCCTAATCCCAGCTCTGCCATTTGCCTGCTGTGGGACCTTGGGCAAATCACTTAACTTTCCTAAGCCTCAGTTTTCATATCTTTAAAAGGAGAATAATAATAATAATAATTTTGGTATTTGTTAAGCGCTTACTATGTGCCAAGCACTGTTCTAAGCGCTGGGGTAGATACGAGGTAATCAGGTTGTCCCACATGAGGCTCACAGTCTTAATCCCCATTTTACAGATATGAAAACTGAGGCAAGGAAAGGACTGTATCTGACCTGATCTGACATGACGAGGTTAGAGACACACTTCGTATCCGGCAGACCAGAACTATCCAGGTCTTCAAAGCTGTACTAAAGTCGCCTCTGCTCCAGGAAGTCTTCCATGACTAACCTCTCATCTCCCCACCCTATTTTCCCTCTCTAAACTTGAGTCCATACTCCCTAAGTACTAAAGGACTCATCCCACCCCCACAACACTTATGTACACATCTTTATAATCTGTTGCCTCCCTTACCTTTATTTATCTTAATGTCTGTCTGTCGAACTGCATGAGAGTGACCTCAGAGATGTCCTGGTCAGAGCAGCCGTGCATGGAGCAGTATGGTGGACAGACCATCGCATTATACAATTATCGTATTTGTTAAGCGCTTACTTGTGCCAGGCACTGTAATAAGCGCTGGGGTGGCTGAAAGCAGATCAGGTTGGACGCAGTCCCTGTCCCACGCTGGGCACACAGTCTCAATCCCCATTTTACAGATGAGGCAACTGAGGTGCAGAGAAGCGAAGAAGTGACTTGCCGAAGGTCACACAAAGTTCACACTGTCCTTAGAAGCACTGCACCAAACGTTGACCTCCAAATCACCAAAACACTTGAATTTTAAGCTCCCATCTCCTCCAAGAGACCTTCCCTGGGTAAGCCTCACTTCTACTCCCTCTGTGTCACCTACTTGCTTAGATCCCTACCCCTTTAAAACTCAATATTAGCCCACCTCCACAGCACTTATGGACATAACCCTATACTCCCTATATTTCCCCAGGTGCAGTTTATTTTAATGTTTGACAGATCTTGGAGGGCAGAGACTGTCTCTTCCAACTCTCTCGTACTCTCCAAAGTGCTCAGTACAGTGCTTTGCACACAGTAAGTGCTCAATAGATGCAACTGATTGAGAACAAATATTGAATCTCCATTTTACAGATGAAGCAACTAAGGCACAGAGAAGTTAACTGAATCATCCGAGGTCACACAACAGGCAAATGGTACAGGCAGGATTAGAACCCATGTCCCTGACTCCCAGGCCGATGCTTTTTCCACTAAGCCATGCTGGTTCCCTGAGGGGTTTTAACAATTAGGCCAACCTTCTTCGACAGGGTCAAGAGTAACACCTTGTCCTTAGCATCCATACATATACTACTCAGTCGCCTCTTATTTAAATGAAATCAAAGCATGTCTGTTTGTCTGACATTCACTGTTTGGGAACTCATTGGCTCACGTGGTTTCAGCTACCATCTCTATGAGGATGATACCCAAATCTCCCTTTCTAACCTTGCCCTCTCATCTGACCCCTTAACCCATACCGCCTCTGGCCTCCTAGACATCTCCATTTGGATGTGTTGTCAGCACTTCAAATAATAATAAAAATGGTATTTGTTAAGCGCTTACTATGTGCCAAGCGCTGGGTTGCAGCATGTCCAAAACTGAATTACTCCTCTTTCCTCCTAAACCCTCTTCTCCTTACTTTTCTGCCACCCCGTCCCAGAAGCCCACAACCTCAGCATCCAAGTTGACTACTCAAATAATAAATCAATCAATAGGATTTATTGAGCAATAACAGTACAGTACAACAGAGTGGTAGGCATGTTCCCTGCCCAGAACTTTTACAATCTACTGCCAAATCTCACCAGTTCTTCTTAACCAACATCTCCTGGATCCACCCCATTTTCTCCATCCAAGGGTAGGCCTATCACAGCTAGGTGATTACATCAGCCTTCTCGTTGATCTCCTTGGATCCAGCTTCTCCCCTTTCTAATCTATATTTTACGTTGCTGCAAAATCACCTTCCTGAAGACGTAGAACACATTTCTCAGATCCTGAAAGCCTCCCACCTGCTTCCTTCGCCTCAACTAAAAACACAAAATCACCATGCAATCTCTCTACCAACTCACCCCCGTGATACATATTTGCTCTCCTCATTCTCCCAAAATTGACTTCTCAATTGTTTATCACCAATGAGTCCTCCATCCCCTTGTTCCTGCTTTTCTCCTGGCTTGAGAATTCTTCCTTCTCCAAATCCAACAGACACTTCCATCACCTATATTCAAAGCCTTCCAGAAAGTCCACCTTTGGGGTTGAGACTGCTGGGGGCCGGTGAGGGGGCACCTCTGCCTCTTCAACTAAAACCATAAGTGACCTTGTCTTAGGGGCTATTTGAATTGGGACATCCGATAGCTTTATCCGATTGGTTTCCATGGGAGGACAGTTGCTTTCCCTGGGATCCTAAGAGGGATCTAAGCTGGAAGCAGATTTCCTATGGACAAAAATTCTCATCCGCCGGTCACTGTGAATCACCAGGAACGGACTGAGGGTGGAGAAGGTGAATGATAGCACCATGTGGGCATTCAACAACAGAGGGGGACTTTCTTTCATGTTCAATATAAAACTCAGTGTGATCGACTGTCTCCCATAGAGGAGGACATAGAGCATCACCAGGGCAACAACCCTCTTGGCCGCTGTGACCTCGGGCATTGCCCTGGGGGAGTGGCCAGGCCTGTGAAGGTGTTGAACCCGCCGGTGGTGTCTGCACAGGACATACACCATGTAGCCACTGGCCACACTCATGAGTGCCACAAACAGCAGATCTCTGGTGGAAAGCACAACTGCGACTACCTGGTTGATCGTTGCACTGAGGCTGACCCTTGAGCAGTATTTGAGGTCCAGGGGGTATCGAACACTGCTATTGTTCTGGGGACCAGTGAAGTTCATTGGCGTAATCATTTCTAGTAGCAGATTGAAGATCCAAGAGAAGAGGCAGCAGGGGATGATACACTTGGGTAATCTGGCTTTGACTCCTACCCAGCGGGAGGTGCCGGGACTGATGGTGATGGCCTGGAAGATGCTCAGGAGGCAGGTGGTGCAGATGGCCAGGCCCCGGGACACTCGATAAAGGTACAAGAGGATTTTACATCCGATATTGTTAAGGAAATTTCTCAGTCCCCAGGCTGACATGGTCTCTAGGAGTCCACTGGTGAGAAGGATGATAGTATTGGCCATGGCCAGGTGGGCAAAGATCAGGTCTGAGGAGCTAAACTTGTGGCTGGCAGAGACTGTGCTGGTGTAAAACAAAAGGAGGAAGGCATTCACTGAGATACCAGAGATGATCTGTATCAGCAGCACGACCCCAAGAGAGATCTCGATGACATCCATGCTCTTGAATTTTTCATTAGTAGCAGAGGATACCCCCTGCAAAGCCATTTGAGAGAGGAAAAGGAAAAAGAGAAAGTTACAGAAACATTTTATGGATACATCTTCATGTATACAGTAGTCTTTCATAGTCAAGTCACACGTCACTGATGATGATGATGATAATGGCATTTGTCAAGCACTTACTATGTGCTGTGCACTTTACTAAGTGCTGGGGTAGATACGAGATAATCAGGTCAGACAGTCCCTGACCCATGTAGGACCCTTAATTTAAGGGAGAGGGAGAATGGGTAATAAATCCCCATTTCATAGATGAGGAAAGTGAGGCATCAAGAAGTTAAGTGACTGTCCTAAGGTCCCTCAGGAGGCCAGTGGCAGAGGCGGGATTAAAACCCAGGCCCATGTTTTGTTCTGTTTTTTAACTAGGCCCTGCTGCTTCTGATGGTGATGTTCTCCTTTGTGTGCGGGGAGGTTGTCTGTGTAACCACAGGTTCATACACACGTATATACATACACACAGCCTTTCACATTTCTATATAATCTATTCCCCACAATTGTCTTTGACAGGTTAATAATAGTGATTTTGGTTGAACACTTGCTATGGGCCAAGCACTGTACTCAGAAATGTGGTAGCACTGGGTCAGGAAATGAATTTGCACAATTGGAGACTCCCCTCACCCAAGCTGAACATCAGTGTCTACACTGTGAGCTCTTCAAAGGTGAATCTCTGCATCCCTTAGGGAGAGTCAGGCCGGCTCTATCACCCTCACGCCTCTCCTATCAATCAGACAATGGTATTTATTGAGTACTTTCTATGTGCTGAGCACTGAACTAAATGCTTGGAACAGTAAAATATAGTAGATGTGGTAGTCACTATCTCTGCCCACTAGGAGTTTTCAGTTTAAAGTCTCCTCTCTGGCCTATCATCACCCTCACACCTCTCTGCCTGGACCCATCTGGCCATGCGTGGGTGTCACTGAGACCCGACATAAGTCATTGGGCCAAACCAATCTTGACCCCACTAAGCCATAAGTGCCTTAGGAGCAGAGATGTGTCCATACTGATTGAGGAATGGTCTGTTGAAGAAAAAGATTTTTCATCTATTGTTTGGTTTTTCCAGATCCAAAGTATGGTGGATCATTTCTGGGGCAGGAAACTTGGTCATTGCTATTCAGAGTGTGATGGATGCCAACATGGAGATGGGTAGGAACCAACAAAGTAGCAGGCAAAGATTTAACCTCCCTCACAACCCTCAGTTGAGAAACCCAGTTACCTCCCCTGGCCATGGGGGTAATTCCTCCCCTCTTGTGAGGGCAGGTATGACTGGTGATACTGGGATCTGCCCCAGGAAAGTCATTAGTGTCCCAGTTACTGGGGAAAGCCATGAGGGATGTCTATCATTTCTGGAAGGCTCAGGAGTGAAGGGTAGAAGGAGCTGGTTGAACGAGAGAGAGGACTGAGTGAGGAAGCGGGTAAGGATTAAATCCCCTTTGGCATCTTCTTTGGTCAACGCACTGTGGCGTTGGTGTTGGGAGAGTTAAAGACAAGTTGTGTAGATGAAGGTCCTGGGGCATGATGAGGGGCTTTTTTCTGAGACCAAGGACATGAGGATATCAACAAGTCCCTTAAGGGTCAGAAGAACGGACATTTCAAAGTACTTTCCTGTAAAGGTCCTCAAAGGAGGAACATTTGTAGGTCTAGACTATAAACTCATCTCTAAACTGTAAGCTTGTTATGGGCAGGGAATGTTTCTGCTAATTCTGTTGTAATGTATTTCTCCCAAGTGCTTAATATAGTGCTCTGCACATAGTAAGTGCTCAGTAAATACCGTTGATTGAACAATGGACTGATTTGCATAAGAGACATTTGGTTGGTTTGCAAATTTGGAAGGGCATCCTATCAGGTCTACTAATCCCAAACTGAAGGAGTTGAACTTCAACACAACATGGGCAAGTCACTTACCTTCTCTGTGCCACAGCTACCTCATCTGTAAACTGGAGATTGAGACTGTGAGCCCCACGTGGGACAGGGACTGTGTCCAACTTGCTTTGCTTGTGTCCACCCCAGTGCTTAGTACAGCGCCTGGCCCATAGTAAGGGCTTAACAAATACCACCATTGTTATTATGTCACTGCCTACACAATGACCGACAGGCAGTGTTGCCTAGTGGAAAGAGCACAAGCCTGGGACTCAGAGGACATAGATGGCTGCCCCTCCTCTGCCAGTTGTCTGCTTCGGGACCTTGGGTAAGTCACTTAACTTTTCTGTGTCTCAATCAATCAATCAATCACTAGAATTTATTGAGTGTTTACTGGATGCAGAGCACTGTATCAAGTGCCTGGGAGTGCACAACAGAGTTAGCAGACATGTTCCCTTCCCACAACAAGCTTACAGTCTAGAAGCAGGCATTATTAGAAATAAATGTTGTGACTCTCAATATTAATTACTAATAATTGGAATAATTAATTGGATTTAATAATGATTTAATAACTGAACTCACTTTCCTCAACTGCAGAATAGGGCTTTAAAGCCTGTTATCCCTCCTACTTAGACGGTGATACGGGGACTATGTCTGATCTGATTATCTTGTATCTGCCCCAGCACTTGCACCACAGTAAGCATTTAATAGCTGCCAGAATTATTATTAATAAATACTATAAAAAGATGCAACTGATGGAGTCCTGGGCTCACACCCATACTTGTAACTGGCAAATCATTTTGAGTGGCTGTGAAAGCCCCAGCTGCCCTCCCACAGTTCCGGGTGGGACAGAGGGGGTGTCAGTTCTCATTCCCCGGATCCCACCCATCCCACAGTCCTGGGTGAGGTGAGGGTGGTATCGGCTCTCCGCTCCCCAGATGGTGCAGTATTGGCAGCGGTAGCCTAGCGTAGACCTCAATCAATCAATCACATTTATTGAGCAATTACTGTGTGCAGAGCACTATACTAAGTGCTTGGGAGCACACAACAATGTAACAGACCCATTCCCTACCCACAGAGCGTTTACAATCTAAAGGGGGAGAAGGACACTAATATAAATAAATTACGAATATGGACATAAGTGCTATGGGACTGGTGGGGGTGGTGAATAAAGGGAGCAAGTCAGGGCAGAAGGGAATCGATACACACTCCATAAATGCTGCCCACAGCACATTTGCAGTCTAAAAGGGGAGACAGACACTAATATAAATTACGAATATGGACATAAGTGCTATGGGGCTGGGTGGGGGTGGTGAATAAAGGCAGCAAGTCAGGGCTGAAGGGAATCGATAGACACTCCATAAATGTTGGTGATGGTGATAGGGATGATGAGCACTGGCTCCCACCCCTCACGTTATTCAGGTGAAATCCTTCAGTATGATGTACCAGGCAGATTGTTTTCATGACAATCTGCCTCCCACCTAGAATTACTAGTCCTCCTAGTCAGGTGAGAAGTGAGAGGAGCCGGGACTTTCCTTGAGCCTTGGGAGGAAGGAACTCAGGCTTACCACAGGAGCAAGAGTGGTTTGCTTGAATTTGGAGGAACCTGGAGCTGATCCTCACAGCAGGGGGGACCCCAGCTGGGTTCTCCCGGCCCATCGTGGAAAGCGACTGCCGCTGCTGGCCCGGCCGCCACCACTACCACTCGACTGTGGTAGCAGTTTGGATGGAGAGGAAAGGGCGGATTTTAGTGATGTTGTGAAGTTGGAATAGATGGGACTTAGTGATGGATTGAATATGTGGATTGACAGAGAGGAGTCGAGGATAACGCCAAGGTTACGGGCTTGTGAGACAGGTGGTACTGTCTACGGTGATGGGAAAGTCATGGGGAGGACAGGGTTTGGGTGAGAAGATAAGGAGTTCTGTTTTGGACACATTGAGCTTGAGGTGATGGGAAGACATCCAAGTAACAATAATAATAATAATAGTTATGGTATTTGTTAAGTGTTTACTATGTGCAGAGCACTGTTCTAAGTGCTGGGGTAGATACAAGATAATCAGATTGTCCCACGTGGGGCTCACATTTTTTAATCCCCATTTTTACAGATGAGGTAACTGAGGCACAGAGAAGTTAAGTGACTTGCCCAAGGTCACACAGCAGACAAGTGGCAGAGCCGGGATTAGAACCCACGACCTGAGTCCCAATCCCAGGCTCTTTCCACTAAGCCATGCTGCTTCTCAAGTAGAGATGTCTTGAAGGCAAGAGGAAATGTGAGCCTGAAGGGAGGGAGAGAGATCAGGGCTACAGATGTAGATTTGGGTATCATATGCATAGAGGTGGTATTGAAGCAATGAGAGCAAATGAATTCTCCAAGGGCAAGGATGTAGATGAAGATTAAAAGGGGACCCAAAATTGAACCTTGAGGGGCTCCCACAGGCAGGAGTTGGGAGGCAGAGAAGGAGCCCATGAAGGAGACTGAGAATGAACAGCCAGAGAGATAAGAGGAGAATGAGGAGAGGACTGAGTTAGTGAAGCAAAGGTTGGGTAATGTTTCCAGGAGAAGGGGGTGGCCCTCTATATTAATTAGAAGCAGCATGGCCTAGTGGCTGGAACACAGGCCTGGGAGTCAGAAGAACCTCGGTTCTAATCCCTGCTCCACGATTTATCTGCTTTGTGACCTTGGGCAAATCACTTCACTTCTCTGTGCCTCAGTTACCTCATCAGTAAAATGGGGACTAAGACTGTGAGCCCCATGCACTTAATAAATGGCATTAAAAAAAAAGAACAGGGCATTCCCCCATTGCTGCTTCACTCCTACCCTATTGTCTCCACCCTCAATGTGGCATCGAGACCAACAGTGGGGTCTCTGTGGGCCTGCTGACCTGTTCACCGCCCTCTCCTGTGGGAGTGGTTATGGCAGTAGTGGCCTGGAGAGTGGCTGATGAGGAACTGGAGCCAATCTCTCCCAGGCTGCGTCACTGCAGCTCTGCTGCCTCAGGAGATGTGGCTATCAAGGGAGGGAGGGGGTAAGCTTGGGGTAAAGGGGAGAGAGGTTCTGGGTGGGCAGAGCTCACTGCCCTAGTCCGTATCCTTTCAGGGGCTCACAGGGACCTTCCAACACTTTGCTTTTTACCGGCAGAGATTTTAATGGATTCTTTTCTGTAAATTCAGTTAAGAGGCAATGCTGATCATCATGATGATGATTGTGAAATATGGAAGCATTTACTATGTGCCAAGCACTATACTAAGCACCAAGTTAGAAACAAGATCAACAGGTCCTTCGAAGTCCTGTCTCACAGTCTATGTAGGAGAGAGAACAGATGTTGAATCTCCATTTTATATCAAGCAATTTGAGGAGCAGAGAACCTAAGTGACTTGCCCAAGGTCACGCAGTAGGCCAGTGTTGGAGGCAGGATTAGAACTCAGGACCTCTGACTCTCAGGCCCAAGATTTCAAACCAGGCCAATGTCAAGAGACCTTTGCTCCAAAGACCCTGGGAAGGGCAGGATGGAAGATCCCTAGAAAAGGCTCTTCGTGGGTGAGCAGTCCCGGCTCCCCACCAACCTCAGCTCTCCAGGCAGAAGCCACAAATTATCGATGGAAAACCCTATAAAACCATTAATGAAGAGATGGCTTTATCCTACTTACCCATCTCCACCACTCCAGCCAGCTTGGAAGGGAGCTTATGGACAGTCATTCTCCAGGAGAGCCAAACTGAGGCAGCATTTATATTAGCTGCTTTCCGCATCACTCCCCTCCCTTGGGGGGTGATTACTGTGTTTGTGTGTGTATGTAGATGAGTGAATCACTGAACCTTAATCCACCCTGACACTGAGATGCCTCTGAAAATATCTAGGCCCCTGTCCTTCTCACCTGTCCTGTCGTGGACCCTTGGCCCACATCCTACCACTGGCCTGGAATGCCTTCCCTCCTCACCCCTGCCAAACTGGCTCTCTTCCCCTCTTCATAGCCCTGAGAGCTTGCCTCTTCCAGGAGGCCTTCCCAGACTGAGACCCCCTTTTCCTCTGCTCCTCCTCCCCTCCCCTTCACCCCTACTCCCTCCCTCTATTCTACCCCCTTCCCTGCCCCACAGCACTTGTGTATATTTGTGCATATTGATTACTCTTTTATTAATGATGTGTATATATCTACAATTCTATTTATCTGTTTTGAGGCTACTGATGCCTGTCTACTTGCTTTGTTCTGTTGTCCATCTCCCCCTTCTAGACTGTATGTTTCTGGGTAGGGATTTTCTCTGTTACTGAATTGTACTTTCCAAGCGCTTAGTACAGGGCTTTGCATACAGTAAGCACTCAATAAATACGATTAAATGAATGAACCTAGGCCCCTGTCCTTGAGTATCTGCTGCTAAGTGGCTTGTCAGAGAAACACCCAGAAAGACATATCAGCATCACCACTGCATCTCGCACTCATATCCCTGACATAGGCCAATTCTTCCAGAAACCAAACATAGACTCTTGGACACCCCCAGAATCCTGCCTGACCACAGAGATTCCTGTGTCACTGCCTCTAACAGCAACCTCCTGTCTACATGTAAGAGGGAGGAAAAGCTGGGAAAGGAGTTTGAAGTTGCTCTCCTCCCCTGCCCAGTGCATTCCCCTCCCTTCCCACAGCCACTCCACAAGCTGGCAGCAGCACTGGGAAAGGGTCTGGAGGTCACAGGGCCTGGGTTTTAATCCTGTTGCATAATCTTGAGCCCATCACTTAACTTCTCTGGGCTTTAATTTCCTCACCTGTGAAATAGGAATAATAATAATAAAAAAAACCTGTTCTCCTTCCCCCAAGACTCTACGCTCCATGTGGACAGGTACTGTGACCCACCTGATTTTCTTTTCTCTACCCCAGCTCTTAGTACGGTGCTGATGCAGGGGATAAAAGCTTCTCCTGCATACCCTTGGCTTCCTCAGACTATTCAGCTAGCCATGCTGCCTCTCCAGAATCAGCATCGTCTCTCCTCCGTGCCACCAAGAGGACTCCATCCCATCCTGTCTTGCATCAACCTGATGGGAGAGTAAAAAACACCCACAGAATGAGGCTTCCAGAAAAGCGAGGAAGATTGGTGGCTGCTATAGTGGTCGCTCCAGGTGTGACCTGAACTCTGAGCCCTGAGTTCCTCCTTTCCTTCTATCTTTAAATTGTCTGTCTCATGTCCTAGACTGTAATCTCCTTGAGGATGGAGATTATGTCTATTAACTCTACTGCATGCCCCCAAGTACTACATGTGGCAATCTGCACTTAGTAGGAACTCACCAAATATGATTGGTTGAAGATTTACCTCATGTACAAAATGGGGATTGAGACTGTGAGCCCACCATGGGACAGGGACTGTGTCCAACCCAGCACTTAGCACAATGCCAGGTACATAGTAAGCACTTAACAAATACCATAATTATTATTATTATTTTACTTCTATGGTGTTCATTCAAATGTGTAGTAGGGTGCTCAGTACATAGTAGGCCCTCACTAAATGGCATTGATTGACTGACTGATGGGCAGGAGAGAATTGGAGGCAAAGGGAAGGAGGAAGTCTATGACCAGAGCAGCTTCCCTCAGCTCTCTGCTGCCTCCACAACTGCTCCCTTTCATTTTGTAGGTTTGATTCCATTATTATTTGGGAGATTTGCTCCCTAGAAGCCCAGTCCTCTGGTTGGGCAGGAATGTCTGCTTGCTGTCTCTCCTCCATCCCCTGCTCCCTTTACCTCTTTTGCAGCTTAATCTGTTCCTTCTTAATGCCATTTAACCTTATCTGTCCTCTTCCTCCCTCTGCTTTCTCATTTCTCTTCTTTCTCCAAATGAGTGACAATCTCTGGTATTTACTGAACATCTACTGTGGGTGCAAAGCACTGTAATAAGCTCTGGGAATGTGCAATAGAGTTGGTAGAGACACAATCCCTGCCCTCAAGGAATTTGCCATCTAGTGAGTACTCCAGATGATAGAATGCACTCTGATTTCAAAAGGAAATATTTAGGAAAACTGATCTGAGCTTCATTCTCCTCCCCTTCTCTCTTTTTCCTCCAGTCTTTAGTCCATTTTTGAGCCATTTGGGGTAACTAAATGTGATCCCCCAGCCCTTCTTCCTGCCTGAGCTCCCTCCTTTCCAAATCCACAGCTCTTCCCATCTTCAAAGCCCTCTTGAAATGCCACCTCCTCCAGGAGTCCTTTCCTGATTAATGTTTATTCTCTGCAGGTCATAACACCCCAACTTCCCACTGGGTACGTTTCCTCCCCCTTCCACTCCGGTAGACCCACCTTCACATCTAACAGTTCTGTCCCTATAAACTTGACCCCTCTAAGCATGTACTCATCTCCATCTTGCCCTTCTCTTCCTCCTTTTTCTAATTTGTCTCGGGGCTGACTTCATTCCTAGACCTGGGAGTTCCTTGTGGCAAGGACTGTGTCTTCTCTAGAGGTCTGGACTTAGTACGAGCTCAACCAAAATGATTAATTGCATGGTTGTAATATTCATTCAATCGTATTTATTGAGCACTTGCTGTGTGCAGAACACTGTACTAAGCAGTTGTAACAATAATAATAATAATAACGATGGTACTCTTTACTTGCTTACTCTGTGTCAAGCTCTGAAGTAGGTACAAGATAATCAGATCAGACAGTCCCTGCCCCACATAGGGCTCATAGACTAAGGAGTAAGAGGAACAAGATATTGAACCTCCGTTCTACAGTGAAGTAAAGGGACTTGCCTAAATTCATCCAGCAGGCAAGTGGCAGAGTCAGGATTAAAAACCGGGACCTTTGACTCTCAAACCGTGCCCCTTCTACTATGCCGCACTGCTTCTCAGACATTAGAATTGAGAGTCAGTGCCAAAGGTCCTTACTGAAGCTGACCTATGGCTAGGTTTTACTGCTTCTGTGATTGAGCGGATGCAATGAGGTCATAACTGTTGTACTCAAGGAAGCTCTTGGTACAGTGTCCTGCACACAGTAAGCTTTCAATAAATATCATTGATAACCGTTGCATCACTGTGTAGGAACCAGGTTGTCTCCTCTTCCCCCTCTCCTCACCCAGGGCCAGAGTGGACAGTGACCTTAAGACAGATGAGTCTCTGACCACATGGGGCACTCGTGTGTATTTCCAACCAGCTGCTCTCCAACACCCTCCCACCTGCAATCCCACGGAAAGCATGGTGAGGGAAAGCTTCCCTCAGACACTACAAGGGATCCACCTGAGAGATAGGAGAGTCCCTTTTCCAAAACGTCCTCATCCTCCAGTCACTGTGAATCACCAGGAATGGACTGAGGGTGGAGAAGGTGAATGACAGCACCATGTGGATATTTACCAAGAGAGGAGACTTCTCTTTCCTATTTAGTAAAACACTCAACATGATTGACTGTCGTCCATAGAGGATGACATAAAGCGTCACCAGGGCAATGACCCTCTTGGCCGCTCTGACCTCGGGCATCACCCTGGGGGAGTGGCTGGGCCTGTGAAGGTGCTGGACCCGCCGGTGGTGTCCGTGCAGGACAAACATCATGTAACCGCTGGCCGCGCCCATGATCCCCACAAAGAACAGGTCTCGGAAGGAGACCATAACTGCGTTTGCCAGGGCAGCTTCTGCACTGAGAGAGGTTACCACACAATATTTAAGGTCAAACGTGACGTGCACACTGGTGCTGTTCCGAGGGCCTGTCACGTATATCACCGCATTAACGTCGATCAGCAGACCGAGGACCCAGAAAAGGACACAGGAGGGGATGATGCACTTGGGTAATATGGATTTGACTCCAGCCCAGCGGGTGGTGCCAGGACTGATGGTGACAGCCTGGAAGACGCTCAGAAGGCAGGTGGTGCAGATAGCCAGGCCCCGGGCCACTCGGTAAAGGTACATGACGATTTTACATTCGGCATCATCTAAGAAATTCCTCAGTCCCCAGGCCGACATGGTCTCCGGGATTCCATTGGTGAGAAGGATGATGGTGTTGGCCAAGGCCAGGTGGGCAAAGATCAAGTCTGAAGAGCTGAACTTGTGGCTGATGGAGACCACATAGATATAAAACAGGAGAAGGAAGACATTCACTGAAGCCCCGATGCTGATCTGTAGGAGCATCGCAATCCCAAAGGAAATGTCAAGGGTGCCCATTCACATGGATACTCAGGGCTAAAAAAGAAAAAGGAACTCCTGCTGAACAAGGAAGAGAGAGAAAGAGAGAGAAGGAAAGGGAAAGAGAAGAGAGTCAGAGAAAGAAACAAAACGGAAGCAGCATGGCCTAATGGAAAGAGCATGGGTCTGGGAATCAGAGGACCTGTGTTTTAATCCCAGCTCTGCCAATTGCTTGCTGAGTGACCTTGGGCAAGTCACAACCTCTATGCTTCAGTTCTCCTATTCTTCCTCGTACTTAGACTGGAAGCCCCATGAGGGAGAGAGTCTGTGACCAACCTAATTAAGTTGTAGCTACCTCAGCACGTTTGACACACAGTAAGAACTTAAATAATGTAAAGGACAACACAGGGAGGGTATATGGCAAGAGGGAGAGAAGGAGAGGCAAAAAGAATGGGAGTTAAAGAAGATAGGGAGAGAAATAGGTGGGGGGCAAAGAGAGAAGGAAAAGGAAGAGAGGCAGAGAGAAAGAATAGAAAACAGAGAAAGAGATAAAAGGAAAGAGAAAGATACATGGAGAGAGGGAAGAGGAGAGAGGAAAGGAAGAGAAATAAAGGGAAGGAAAAGAGAGGCAGTGAGAAGAGGGAGGACAGAGAAGCTTTTATTTAGATATAAAAAAACATTTAAAATCACAATTGATAGCCAACCCCTTCCCTCCTTATTTGTTCAAATCAACCAGTAGTATTTATTGAGCTTTTACTCTGTGCAGAGTATTGTATTAAGTGCTTGAGGGAGTACATTAGATTAGACTAAGTTTCTTGATGGCAGGGATCGTGTCTACCAACTCGTATTGTATTCTGCTAAGCACTTAGTTCCGGGTTCTGCATATAGTCAGCACTAAATACCAGTGATTGATTGACTGAAAGACATTCCAGTGGTTGCCCATCCACCTCTGTATCAAGCAGAAACTCCTTACCACTAATTCTAAGCACTCAAATCATCTTGCCCCCTCCTACCTTACCTCTTGTATTTCTTACTCCATCCCAGTCCACATCATTTCCTTGTCTAACAACAACCCACTCACTGTACCTCAGTGTCCATCAATCTCACCGCCGACTTCTAGCCCGTGTCCGGCTTCTCGTCTGGAATTCCCCACCTCTTCACATCCGACAGACGACCCTTCTCCCTACCTTCAAAGCCTAATTAAAAGCACACCTCCTCCTAAAGGGCTTCCTAAGCCCTCATTTCCTCTTCTCCCACTCTGTCCTGCAGCCCCCTTGAACTTGGGTTTTCACCCTTTATTCTCCCAACCCATAGCTCCACAAAACTTCAGTACATATCCCTAATTTTCCTCTTTTCCCCCCTTTTCCTCTCCTCCCCCACCCCATCACCCCAACACTCCTTTTGCTCTACCCGCCTCCCCCACACAGCACTTATGTGTATATGTACATATTTATATTTTTATTGATGTGTATATATCTATAATTCTTTATTTATAATGATGTCACTGATGTCTCTTTACTTGTTCTGATGTCTGTCTCCCCCTTCTAGACTGTGAGCCTGTTGTGGGCAGGGATTGTCTCTATTTGTTGCTGAATTGTACTTCCCAAGCATTTAGTACAGTGCTCTGCATACAGTAAGCACTCAATAAATGATTGAATGAATAATTTATTCATTCACATTAACATCTGTCTCCCTCGCTAGACTGTGAGTCTTGGAGCAGAGAACGTGTCTATCAGCTCTGTTACACTGGACTCTCCCATGCTCTTAGTATAGTGCTCTGCATATGGTAAGCACTTAAATACAACTGATAATAATAATAATGTTGGTATTTGTTAAGCACTTACCATGTACAGAGCACTGTTCTAAACACTGAGGTAGATACAGGGTAATCAGGTTGTCCCACTTGAGGCTCACAGTCTTAATCCCCATTTTACAGATGAGGTAACTGAGGCACAGAGAAGTGAAGTGACTTGCCCACAGTCACACAGCTGACAGGTGGCAGAGTCAGGATTTGAACCCATGACCTCTGACTCAGTTCCTGACCTCAAAGATCTCACATTATAGTGGGGGATATAGGTATAAAATAATGTACAGGTAGGGGAAAATAACAGAGTTTTAGATCATGTCCATAAGTGCTGTGGGATGAGGTGAGTTTGAATTTGAGGGAGGATGACTCAAGTGCACTTTTGAAGGAGTTAGGAGGGAAATGAGATGGGAGATTAATCAGGGAAGGCTTCTGGGAAGAGATGGGATTTTTATTAAAGCTCTGAAGAAGGTGAGTGAAGTGGTTTTCTGGCTGTGAAGGAGGGTATTCCACTGACCCAACACTCCCCCCACACCCTTCTCCCTTTTGCTCACCAGTCCAGTTCAATAGCAGCTATATGAAGGAGAGGCTTTAAGAACCATTTCTTACCCTCCTAGGATCCTTCATCTGAGAGATAGATCATTTGCTGGAGCCTGGGCCAGACAATGTTTTCCAAGCTCCTTGTGTGGGTTGGAAATGGCTGGCAATCAGAGATCTGTCATAGGAATGGTTTCAGTCTAATGATCGGTACAACCGTGATTACTGTCTATTAGATAATAAGAGGGCTCAGGAGGGAGTGGGAGAGACTTAGATAGGAGGCTGTTGTGGAGTAGAGCAAGGGGCAGGAGAAGCAGTGTGGGAGTGGGAGGACCTGGGCTCTAATCCCTACTCTGCTCTTTGCCTGCCTTGTGACCTTGAACGAGTCACAACTTCTCTGAGCTTCAGTTTCCCCATCTGTAAAAAGAGCACTAAATACCTCCCTTTGAAACTGTGGGACAGGGATGGGGGTCTGACCCGATTTCTCGTATCTAACCCAGAACTTGGCACATGAGATGCACTTAACAAAAACCACAGTTATTAGAGATGAGTATAGGGTGACTGAGAAACCTAAATATCTTGCCCCCATCCCTTTCTCATCTTCACCTTCTTGGTACTGGGATAAGAAGAGATTCTATGGCACTATGAAGGGCTATGTTTGATTTCAACATCAGCCCTCCTAACACATCCTAACTCACAGCTTTCCCCCCACCCCCATCTTCCCAATCAAGCTTCTGAACCCCACTAACAGACTCAGGGTCTGCAATCCCCAAACACCCATACAATAGACCTTGCTCATTCAGTCTCTGACCCCGGATGCCCACTGACAGAAAGATACGAGGGCCTACTCACCCATCTCTACCTCATGGGCAGTCATGCTTTCCTGGAACAAGGCTGAAGCCACAATTATAACAAGCGTTCTTGTCACTGCTCCTTTCCCTCAGGGGCTGATTAGGCACACATGTGAACGAGTGAATCTCTGAGCATTAATCCACTCTGACATCTCTGGAAATGTCCAAGCTCCTCTCCTGCTGGCCCACTGTCTGGAAGGAGTTGGTCCCAGAACATCTTCCCACCCCACCACATTGCTGATTAACTTGACAGGGAGATGTGCAGCAGGCCCCAAGTACTCAACTCAACTTCCCGCTCTGCCACAATCCCAATCTGTTTCTCTCATGGGTGTCTGCCCCACCCCCCTCCCCCGGCCCCGTCTGTGCCTACTGGTCCATTTTGAGCTATGGACACAACTGAAGCCCACTCCTCTCCCCTCCCACATTGATTATGAGCCATGGGAGGGGAGCTACCTAGCAAGAAAACACAGCTGTGACCCATTCCACTCCCCGACTCATTGGTTAGGGGCCCTGTGAGAAGAAGCACAGAGGGAACGAACCTCATTTAAGTGGTGGCTTGCTCAATTACTAACACCCTTCTTGCAGGCATTTCCCCACCCACCATCACAATGGGATGCACAACCTGCCTTCCCTCTGCCTGTACCAGAGATGTGTTAGAAGCCATGAAACCATGTTGTCTACTTCACCCTCACCTTCTCACACAAGTCTTGCCTCCCAGGATCTCCTCTCTCTCTGACAGTGGCCAAGGTGATGCCCCCAAATATAATGCAACTGCTCCACTAGAACGTTAACTCCTTGAGGGCAGGGCACATGACTGTAGTATTCGCCTCTCCTAAGAAGTTAGTGCTGTGTTCTGCACACCTGAGGTCAATAAATATGATTGGATTGATTGTAGCTGCCTCAGTTGCCATATCATTGCTATAGTTTCACCATCCACCTAGAGCTGCCTCCCTAGAGTGCCCCACTGAGCTTGTCCAGGGATCTTTTAGTGGCTTTTTGAAATCACTAATAATAATGCTGGTATTTACTGAGCACTTCCTATGCATTGAGCTCTGTATTGAGCACAGATCCCACTCAGTTCTTGCCCCATACATGCTCATAGTCTAAATGGAGAGGGAGAGCAGGGATCTTATCCCCTTCTCGCAGATAAAGAAAATGAAGTTGAGATGTTAGGTGACTTGGCCAAGGTCTCAGAGCAGTTGGGCAGATCTTCCATTTCTAGAATTCCAGAGGCATCAATGGTGCTCTTATTAGCCACGGGCAGCCTGCCTAATCACCATAAGCTGCATGTACTGAAAAAGATCTAACCTGTGAGAGATTATAGTATAGCTGACTGTAGCAATTTCCAGTAGCCTAATGGGTATTCTTTATTGTAATCAAGCAGTCCATCAATAATATTGATTGAAACCTACTGCTTATAGGATATTGGACTCAGCACTAGACCCTATCTTCACAGAGCTGACAATCCCGGCTCTGCCACTTGTCTGTGGTGTGACCTTAACCAAGTCATTTCACCTCTCTGTTCCTCAGTTACCTCATCTGTAAAGTGGGGATTCAGACTGTTAGCTCCATGTGGGACAGAGACTGTGTGCAACCCAATTTACTTGAATTCATCCCAGCACTTAGTACAATGCCTGACACATAGTAAGCACTTAACAAATACCACAATAATGATTGCTATTATTATTATTATTATAATGTGAGCTCTGGGTGGGCAGGGGCATGTCGTGTCTTCATTTTTTACTTCCCAAGTATCCAGTACAGTGGTGTACTATACCATGTGGGTGCTCAGTAAATGCTTTTGGAAACTAGTTGGGATATGAGCAGGAGATAAAAAGGTAGGTGGGAAGACAGTGTCATGAAGAGGGTGAAGGAAAATGAAAGAAACTCAAGAAGCAGGAAAAAGTTTCTGAAGCCTCCTTGGTGTATAGAGCCACCTTTTAGCCCAAAGCCCCAACACACCCTCCCCTAAGAAAGCACAATGTGTCTGGGTTTTAGAAGGGCAGGGCTTTATTGCCAAATGGATTCCATCTGCAGACTCCATTCAGTATCAGAGATGCTACTCGTGTTGCAGTCGCAAGGGCTGGATGTTCCAGGCCCACAATCCCAAAGTAGTTTCAGGCATCCTCTCCCCCTTTATGTCCTTCTTGGCCTGTCCTGGTCCATGTCAACTCCTTCTCCCCTCCCTCCTCTGGTCAACCCTTCTGTGGCTCAGTTGTAGGGTCATGTTCAGTGCCCAGTTCATGTCACGTAAATAAACCCACAATGGATGAAGGTAAGGGGAAGCAGCATGGCCTAGTGGAGAGAGCATGGTCCTGGGAGTCAAAGGACCTGAGTTCTAATCCCTGCTTTACCACTTCCCTGCTGTGTGACTCTGTGCAAGTCACTTCACTTCTCTGGGCCTCAGTGACCTCATTTGTGAAATGAGGATTAAGACTGTTAGTCCCATGTGGGGCATTAGACTGTGTCCAACCTGCTTAGCTTTTATCTACCCCAGCACTTAGTATAGTGCCTGGCACATAATAAGTGCTTATGAAATGCCAACACTCCCCCCACCCAGGAAAGTAACCAAACTAAGGGGCAATAATTTATAGTAGCAGCTATGAGGGGGGCCAAGGTAGGGTACCAGATGCTCCAAGTCCTCCCTAGCCTGGGCACACATAGACCAAGGATGCTCTTCCCCACTGGCTGATGGCACCATCGTAAAATAATAATAATAATATTGGTATTTGTTAAGTGCTTACTATGTGCCAAGCACAGTTTTACACGCTGGATGATTTTCATACCAGAATGGCTCTTCTAGGAAGATTTCTTCTACCAGAAGGGAGTTCCAGCCTGAAGATCTTTACTTCCACCCATGGTGGGGACAAGAATGGAGTTTAAAAAAAATCATTAGAAGTAGATATGGGGCACACTCAGAGTCACCCTTCCCCACACCTAACACCATCAGGTTAACAGGACACCCCTCGAAGGTAGTATTTAGAAAATGAGAAGAGGCATAGCCTAATGGATAGAGCATGGACCTGGGAGTCAGAAGGACCCGGGTTCTAATCCCAGCTCTTCCACTTGTCTGCTGTGTGACCTTGGGCAAATTGCTTAACTTCTCTGTGCCTCAGTTACCTCATCTGTAAAATGGGAAGAAATACTGTGAGTCCCATGTGGGACACACAGACTCTATCCAACCTGATTAGCTTTCATCTTCCCCAGCACTTAATACAGTGCCTGGTACAGAGTAAGTACCTAACAGATACCATAAAAAATGACAGAAGGAATCATTTCTTCATATAACAGGTGAAAAAGTAAATGGAATTCTTTACTGTAGAAATTCAGGTGAGAAAAAGCAACCAGAAGGTTCAACAAAAGATGTGGATGGGTGAGGGAAAGCTAAATATTCCATATGGGAGGCAAGTTGGAGGTAATGTGGTGGAAGGGGTGGATCAGGGAATGTATACGGGATGGGGTTACCCCTGCCCTCCTCAGGCTCAAGCTCCAGGGCAGAGACATGAGCCCCAGGCATTCTCTAACACAGAGCCACATGCATAGAGTCTTTGCTGCAGTGGGCCTTCTCCGAGCTGCCATAGTGGTTTTTCCCTGCAGCTTCATGCCCTCCCCAGCTCCAAACCCTAGTCTGGGTTGAATTCTGCAGCGTGTGGAGGGAGAAGCAAGCCGCGTTTTTGCCCCTGCAATCCAGAGGAGTGCCCCGCAGCACATAGAGGGGGCTCCAACCCGCTGACAACACCCACCCGCTGACAACACCCCTCCCCCTCCTTGTTCCCTCTCATCTGTGGCACCTTCTGGGGGCCTAAGCTGCCATTACTTCAGAGTGCCTCCTCAGCATTCAGCAGAGGCCTCTGGCCTGCACACACCACCTCCCAACCACTAACAGTCCCAGGGCACAGCTCCGCTGTCAGGTTCCAGCAGCCCAGGACCGGCACACGCCCCCCACACACTCCCCAACACTGAGGTATCTCGGCATGTCCCCCAGCCCTAGTTCCAGAGTGCAGCCCAACCTCCGACCTCCACAGCTGGGGATTGACCCTAGCGCCTCATGTTTCCCCAACACCTTGGTATTTCCCCAACACACCTGCTTTCCCCCCAACACCCCAACCCAGGCCACGTGGCTCCCAGATGCTGGATCAGGCCACAAGACGGAGATCAACAGACTACTGGAGAAGAAGCTAAGAGTGATGAACAGGGGCCATCAGAGAATGAGGGATGTAAGCTTCTGCTCAACAACCAGTGAGAAGTCATGGAACCCCACTGACAGCACGGGGACTAATGAGGGTTTGCTCCAGGGGGGCGAGCATCTTCGGGAGGGCTAAGGGGAGCTGACTATGGCAGCTAGGGACCGGATTATGCAATTGAACAGGTGTCTTAAAACTCTACCCACGTAAGCGGCCTGCACTCAGTTCATGTACCGCTCGGTGTCTGGACAGGCAGTCATGTGTTGAGACCACCCAGTAGGGAGTGGGATTAAAGGCTTCTGACTTGGAATGAACTCTTTTCTCTGTGTTCCCTATGCTACACCTTACTGGGAGTGGTAGCAGATGGCTGGCAGCAAAGACAGTGTGTCAGTATGGGATGGGTCGGAGTTGGTAGTGGGAGAAAAGAAGGGACAAAGGAACCTCAAGATAGGGAGAAAGGAAAGAGATGAGAAGGGCCAGAAACTCAGGTTAAAACGAATTTACTACTTTGTACATAGGTCTGTTTTATTTATTAGACATTTATTGGTAAATGCCGTTGAAAGATTTCAAACTGATGTGTCCTCCAGACTGTAAACCTGTGTTGGGCAGGGAAAATGTCCGCTAACTCTGTAGCACTTTACTATCCCAAGCACTTAGTACAGTACATAGCACATAGTAAGCACTCAATAAATACCACTGATTGATTGGTATTTCTTCCTATTTTAATCCTGTTTTTCTTCTTGCCTTATCTGCAAATGATTTTAATCTGTTCCCATTAACAATTGCAAGCTCCTTGGGGACAAGGAGCATGTCTCTTGCTGTTATGTTCTCCCAGGCTCTAGGTAAAGTGTCTAGTACACAGTAGGCCTTTAATCAATATCACTTATTGATTGGGAAAGCAGGGTCCGAGGAGGGGGAATAATAATAATAATAGTAATAATGGCATTTGTTAAGCCCTTACTATGTGCAAAGCACTATTCTAAGCACTGGGGAGGATACAAGATGATCAGGTTGTCCCACTTGGGGCTCACAGTCTTAATCCCATTTTACAGATGGGGTAACTGAGGCACAGAGAGGTTAAATGACTTGCCTAGAGTCACACAGCTGACAAGTGGTGGAGCAAGGATTAGAACCCGCAACCTCTGACTCCCAAGCAAGAAAGGCGATTTTGACAAGGAAGTGTTTGAGGGGCTGGAGGAGATCATAGTCCCTCATTAGACAGAGGGAGGGAAAACTTGAAGGTACCGGGACTTAGTGGGGGATCTTTCCCAGGAGGCCTAGGGGTAGACACCCCCGGATAGCAGTTCCTGGCACCTCTGGCCTTTATTTTCCCACCCTCTGCCGCCTGCTCTTGTCTTTGCGGGGGAGGGTCTCCTATCTCAGTTGAGTGGTAGCTGAGGAAAAACCCACATATTTAGTCCTGGGGTGCTGGAGGCAAGGAGCCAGAAAGGAGAGAGGTGAGAAGGAAATTAAAGATGGCCAAGCCTGGGGTCTCTCCCAGGGCAGCAGTGCCCCCAACAGGGACCAGTGAAGGTTTCAGTGGGGCTTCCGGAGCCCCCCAGGACAGGAGCATCTCTGGGGGTGTCCCCAGTGGACTGCAGCATCACAGGGTCCCTGGGTCGCATCCCTCCTGGAATCCTAATGGCTGTAGCCCCTGGTCTTCTGCCCCCTCCCTGGGGTCCGGGCCTCACTCACCACTTCAGGGGTGACAGGTTTGTGTTGAGGGGAGGACACAGTTAATTTTTTTTAACTGTATCCATTAAGTGCTTACTATGAGTTAAGCACTTTTCTAATAGTTGGGGGCGGGGGGGGGGGGGAGGCGGGGGGGGGGGGGGAGGCGGGGGGGGGGGAGGCGGGGGGGGGGGCAATTACTGATCACAACGAGACCTCAGGACCTCAGGCCACTCTGGCCCAAAGAGACAAGCTGGAACCGTCAGGCTCCCACTAACCAGAATTTGCATCCTGTCATAAAGGGAATGGCCCTCTTGGGTGCTCTCTAGGCTGGCTGACAGGTGGTTCAATGGTTTGAACGTGGTTCATTTCCACTCTGCAGACAGTAGACGGAGGCAGGGTGGGACTGCAGGGGACCCAATTGGGTTTTCTCCTTCCTCTCCCCTCTCTCTTCCCTCTGGGCATCTGCGAGGCCCTCAGGGCAATTGACACATGCCTGGGAGGAATGCATCTCCTTGTGATTTCACTGACTGTCCTCAGGCCACTGAGCCACTTGTAAGGTGCCAGTGGGAAACATAATGTCTCTCCAACAAATGGCTTGAGTGGGGTGGGACCTCTGGGGGAGGGGCATATTGAGAGGGCAGGGCCTCTGAGGGCAGGGCCTCTGGGGGTGACTGCTGGGGGTGCCCAGAGAGAAACTGACTTCAAGAAAAATGTGTGGGTATGAAGCCTAAGGCTGGCAATCAATCATATTGAGCACTTACTGTGTGCAAAGCACTGTACTAAGCACTAAGGGGCTGTCACACTCTCTCTGCCCCTGGAACCTCCAGGGTGGCTCGTGGATTTTCATATTGTCATACAATTCCCTGCTCTGCCACTTCATTCTGAAATAGTTGAACTACTTCCCTTTAAATTGTCCTACTCACGCTATTTGCAATTAATTTTGTCTGCCTCCCAATTAGATTGTGAGCTCCTGGAGGGCAGAGAATGTCTGTCTTGCTTCTGTTGCACTTTCCCAAATGTTTATTTCAGTTTTTTAAAGACAATAGAGGTTGCACAGGTGAGTGTGCATACCTATTAATTATATATTTTTTAAAATTTGTATTAATGTCTGTTTCCTCCTCTAGACTTTAAGCTCGTCATGGGCAGGGAACATGCCTACCAACTCTATTGTATTGTACTTTCCCAAGTTCTTAGTACCGCACTCTGGACACAGTAAGGGTTCAATTGCTCAATAATTACCCCTGATTGAGTGATTGAATCTCTGATTCATCTACTGGTTTGCAAAGGTCGAAATGTTCTGGACAGTTCAGAAACTTCCTTTGGCCTTGCCTCTGCCCATCATCACGTCTGTTTAATCTGGGCCATCCACCCTCTTTCACCCCCAATTTTCCCCAGGATCCTTTGCAGGGGCCAGTGTTCATGGACACCATCCAAGGCGGGCCGGGGAAGAGGTGATGGAGATGCCTTGGGGGAACGAGGCCTGAATGCTATTGAATCCATTCACCACCCAGCATGCATCAACTCCAATTGAGCTCACCCTCATTATCTTTAATTAGCATAGCTTCCAACCTGTCCCTCACGGGCGTGAGGACATCTCAGCCAGCAAAGGAAAATCCATCTTTTAGGAAAAACCAGTAGCTTCAGGAAGCGGCAAAAGGAACTTGTCAAAAGGTTTGCACCTGTGCAGCAACGAAGACCACCAACCCATCTTTTGTTCATCCCGGGTTGTCCGAATAAGTAAGATATTTTGAGTTGTGAAATACAGCACTTAAAACATCTCTAGTTTTGTGGCATTGCAACTTTACACACTGAAGTTTTGACTTCCCAGAATTATCCCCCTTTATGGCACTAGCTCTGGGGTTGCAAAGGCAGGTGCATGGAAACAACAGATAATAGTATTAAAGGGTTAAGGTTGAGAGAGAGGTGGGGGAAAAGGTTTGGTTTGAGGTTACTGGAGACTAAAGGTCATCATTCTGGGCCTGGGAAGGCGAGGGATCTTGAGTTAATGTTGGGTTCAAGTTGGATTCAGAGTTAGTATGTCTTCTCTAGAGATATGGAGGAGGCTCCTTGGAATCACCCTGGACCCACCTCCCCATCCTATTTTCTCCACTGCAGCCTTTCAGGACCCTCAAGCCTGGGGAAAAGACCAAATAGGCATGAGCAAAGAAAGCAGGGAGTTTCCCCTGTGGGCCCCGCCAACTATGGGCTGCTAGCATCAGCACCCACACAAGACACCTGACCTCCACTTACTAGTAGGACATGGTCTGTGTCCTCTTGAGATCCCCTCCCACCCAGTAATCGCTTATCTGGCTCAGCCCAGACTGGAACCTCAACTCCTGACTGGTGCCACCAATGCCCAGAAGGCACGTCCAAAGGTTCACGTCAGGTTTCCTCCAGCAGGACATCGACAATCTCCAGACAATGTTTAGCTGCAGCTCTGTCTCTCCCCAGTGAGGCTTGAGTCATGAAAGTGTGGTCTCCCATTTACTTGGGAGCCAGACCAACTCTAACCCCCGCCCCCCACCATTCACCTGATCTCCCCACTTTTTTGAATCACCTTGATCTCCCACAGTGGGTGGGGAGGAAGGAAAGACAGCTAGGAAAAAGCTGGAAGGCCACTAAGGTTGAGAGCCAGATTGTATTTAGGATCTTCTCTATGAGAATGGGAAATATATGTATCTATTGGCCCTCATCTTCCTTTTAGGAAGCAATCCCTTGTCAGTTGAGGGCAAGGAGATTAGAAATAAAGGTGCAGTTCCAGAGAGCTCAGAGTCCCTTTGTCCAAAAGATCAGCCTTTTGGATATTCCCCCATTCACCATACTCAAAACACAGGGTGACCATCTAGGGTGGCCACTGACAGCATTCATTACTGGCCATACCTTGACCAATGCCCCATCAGTACCGAACAAGGGGTAGACCCACTGAATGGCCATAAATTCTGCCGCAACCGTGGCTTTACCCAATCCCTTGCTCGATCCATCAATTGGATCGTATTTATTGAATGCTCACTATGTGCACAGCACTGTACTAAGCCCTCGGGAGGGAACAATATACTCTCTTTTCTCCTCCCTTTTTCCCTCAAAAAGAAGGAAGGATGGACCAGGTCAGAGTTAGGATCCTCTCCTAAGTGTAACCATTTCTCCCCAGGAGCACTAGCCAATTAAACAATCTAGTGATACCTGGGCATTTTGGAATGATATGAAAACAGACATAAATCATGATATTATTGTAAATGTGTAAAAAATTCCTGCCTCTAAAACCAAGCAATCAGGATGAGGGTGAAACTGAAAATGATTCCAATGGGATAAATGTTCTGCCAGAAAATGGAAACCATAAAAATGCAGAATCCCAGAAAATGTCGGCATTGTTGTGGCCACTTAAAACACTAAAGGATTCCATGTTAGACTGCCTAATGTATGGTCACCTTAAGAAATGACAATTCCAATGACTGTTGGGATAGAAGTTGTAGCAAACTCAACTATTTGAAGTCAATGTTCGATTAATTATGACCAAATTAATCAGTAATTGAGCCATTTGGGTATACATAAAATTGTTTCCTTAATCCTTTCTCTTGGAAGCGACACATACATCTTCTGATTTAAAAATCCAGGAAAAAATACTATTCTGCCTAATTAGGAAACACAATGCAATTTACTATGGCGTGGATTTTTTAAGATTCACATTTCTCTGTCAAAGTAGACTCTGTAAAACGATAACTTTTTCCAGTGTGTCCGTTGACCGAATAGATGGGGTCAATTTTTAAAAATCTGAGCAGGGCATCAAAATATTTCCTGTCTAGCCAACTGTAAACTACAGGACCAACGCTGAGTATCTCTATCTGTGGAAGTCAGGAAAGAAATGGGAGAGAGAAGGACATTTTGCTCTGACTCTTTAAAACAAGACTGAACAAATTCCCTCCAGTTTTTAATAATAGTAATAATAATAATGATGTTTGTTAAGTGCTCTCTATGTGCCAAACACCATTGTAAGGGCTGGGGTAGAGAGAGGGTAATCAGATTGTCTCACGTGGGGCTCACAGTTTCAATCCCCATTTTACAGATGAGGTAACTGAGGCACAGAGAAGTTAAGTGACTTGCCCAAAGTCAAACAACTGATAAGCGGCAGAGCCAGGATTAGAACCCACCACCTCTGACTCCCAGGCCCATGTTCTTTCCACTAAACCACGTTGTTTCCCCTAGTCATATGCCATAGGCTCTGAACTGAACCATTTCAATGATACTATTATAATCTGGTCCAGTCACATCCCTGACTCCCATCTGCCTAGGGAGGACGTGCAGAGGATTGTATCTTAATTGTGTTTCTTCCCAGGGTTTACTAAAAAACATAAATATTTTGTGAGCTGGTTGAAAATAGCACTTTTTACTATTAAAATATTAATATTTAAGAATATCAGAATGCCGGTGATGCAGGTAGAAGAGACACATCAGTGAGAAGGCTCAGCCTGTGGAGGTCAATCAGAGACTAAGCAAATGGCCTAAGTGGCTACTCAGGGTTTTGTATGAACTCAGGTTCTCCGATTCTGAGTTAAGGTTACTGATCACCAAAGGCCTATCACAGCTCATAAGGCCAGTAGTGACCTTCAACCTCGTAGCACCATGGCTTGCTTAATAGTCCTCTATAAGTGTCTGGGTCCCCCATTTGGGCCACCGTGGGGAGGCGATCAAAATTAGTTAATGTTGAGGAGGCGGATAGGGAGGAGGTCTGGTGTGAGGTTGCTGGAAGCTGAGGTCCGTGATTCCGGGTCTGGGAAGGCTAGGGATCTAGAGTTAGTGTTGAGTTCAAGTCAGAATCAGATTTCCTCTAGAGATGTGGAGGAGGCTCCTTGGGATTCCTCAGGACCCTCCTCTCGATCCTGGCTTTTCAGTTACAGACTTTCGGGGCCTTGAAGCCTGGGAAATGGCCAAACGGGCATGAGCAGACAAAGCAGGGAGACTCCCCTATTAGCCCTGCCAACCCTGGGCTGCTAGCGTCAATGCCAAGACGAGATGCCTGAGCTCCATTTAATGGGAGGATATGGTCTTTGTCTCCAGGAGACGCTCCTCCCTCCCCTTCTCCCCAAGTCCACCTCAATCTGGGCACAGCTGTCATTAAAATGGTCCATCAATACTATTATTTTCCAATGATCCGTACATCCAGTGCTCTCAAGGAAAGTATTCACGAGAATATACACCAGAGAACCAGAAAGACAGATCAAAAGCATAGACGGAAGAGAAGACACTTGGGGGGCCCAGGGTCAGGACTGAAAACAGTCGGTGGGGTACCACATATTTCCCTTTCTGCTCATGTGGGGAGCCCACAGTCAGCATGGGGCAGGCCTGGGTAAAGGGTACCAAGCAGAGATATGGGCAGGGACCCTTCAAGGTGAGTCCATCAGGCCCTGGGATCTCTTCATCCCCAGAGAAGCAGGGAGGGAATCTTTGTAGACTTTGCCATCCATGTTGGCTGTAGACCCATGGGGAGGAGTCTGTGAAAAGGGTTGGCCAAAAAGGCCCAGCTAGAAGTGCAAGGAGGCTCAGAGGTGTCTTCACAGAAATTCCCTCTGCCTGCATGTCTGGGCCTTTCTGGGTCACCTTTCACACCACATCTAGCCCCCTCAGATCTACGACCCTGTCCCCCCATCCTCTTGGAACATCTAACAGCAAAGTCTGCTGAATCAAAGGCGGTGGGGCAACAAGCCACTCATTGGCTGGCCCTGGCTGCCCGGATCAGGGCTAAGGAAAATCAGCGTCCATCCTTTCAGAGTTAGGGGGACCCCGGGGATAAGCCTTGGAGCCCAGACCTCCCCTCCTTGTCTTCCCCAGGCACTGGGGCTATGGCCTTGAAGTTTCCGGTTCCTTGCCATCCGATCTGCGTGACGATTAGAAAGCCTTCACTTACTTGGAGCTAAGGCTGAAAACTGAGTATTAGCCTCTTTGCCCTGAGAGCCTCCCAGAGTATCTATTAATCAAAATACTTCTCTTCTTAGGCTCAAAACGGGTCAACAGACTTAGACCGACCTGAGGGTTGGGGATTAGTGAAGGTTGAGGGGGAGAATAGGGAGGAGGTCTGGTGTGAGGTTCCTGGAAGCTGAGGTCCATGATTCCGGGTCTGGGAAGGCTAGGGATCTAGAGTTAGTGTTGGGTTCAAGTCAGAATCAGATTTCCTCTAGAGATGTGGAGGAGGCTCCTTGGGATTCCTCAGGACCCTCCTCCTGATCCTGGCTTTTCAGTTACAGACTTTCGAGGCATGAAGCCTGGGAAATGGCCAAACGGGCATGAGCAGACAAAGCAGGGAGTTTCCCATATAAGCCCGGCCAACCCTGGGTTGCTAGCATCAATGCTAACACGAGATGCCTGAGCTCCATTTAACCGTAGGATACGGTCTTTGTCTCCAGGAGACTCTCCTCCCTCCCCCTCTCCCCAGGTCCACCTCAATCTGGGCACAGTTGGCATTGAAATGGTCCATCAATACCATTATTTTCCAATGATCCGTACATCCAGTGTTCTCAAGGAAAGTATTCACGAGAATATACACCAGAGAACCAGAAAGACAGATCAAAAGCATAGACGGAAGAGAAGACACTTGGGGGGCCCAGGGTCAGGACTGAAAACAGTCCGTGGGATACAACATATTTCCCTTTCTGCTCATGTGGGGAGCCCACAGTCAGCATGGGGCAGGCCTGGGTAAAGGGTACCAAGCAGAGATATGGGCAGGGACCCTTCAAGGTGAATCCATCAGGCCCTGGGATCTCGTCATCCCCAGAGAAGAAGGGGGGTCATATTTGTAGACTCTGCCATCCATGTTGGCTGTAGACCCATGGGGAGGGGTCTGTGAAAAGGGTTGGCCAAAAAGGCCCAGTTAGAAGTGCAAGGAGGCTCAGAGGTGTCTTCACAGAAATTCCCTCTGCCTGCATGTCTGGGCCTTTCTGGGTCACCTTTCACATCACATCTAGCCTCTTGGAACATCTAACAACAAAGTCTGCTGAATCAAAGGCTTTGGGGCAACAAGCCACTCATTGGTTGGCCCTGGCTGCCCGGATCAGGACTAAGGAAAATCAGGGTCCATCCTTTCAGAGTAAGGGGGACCCCGGGGATAAGCCTTGGAGCCCAGACCTCCCCTCCTTGTCTTCCCCAGGCACTGGGGCCATGGCCTTGAAGTTTCCGGTTCCTTGCCATCCAGTCTGCGTGCCGATTAGAAAGCCTTCACATACTTGGAGCTGAGACTGAAAACTCGGTATTAGCCTCATTGCCCTGAGAGCCTCCCAGAGTATCTATTAATCAAAATACTTCCCTTCTTAGGCTCAAAACGGGTGAACAGACTTAGACCGACCTGAGGCTTGGGGATTAGCGAAGGTTGAGGGGGCGAATAGGGAGGAGGTCTGGTGTGATGTTCGTGGAAGCTGAGGTCCATGATTCCGGGTCTGGGAAGGCTAGGGATCTAGAGTTAGTGTTGGGTTCAGGTCAGAATCAGATTTCCTCTAGAGATGTGGAGGAGGCTCCTTGGGATTCCTCAGGACCCTCCTCCCACTCCTGGCTTTTCAGTTACAGAACTTTGGGGCCTTGAAGCCTGGGAAAAGGCCAAATGGGCATGAGCAGACAAAGCAGGGAGTCTCCCCATTAGCCCTGCCAACCCTGGGCTGCTAGCGTCAATGCCAACACGAGATGCCTGAGCTCCATTTAACGGGAGGATACGGTCTTTGTCTCCAGGAGACGCTCCTCCCTCCCCTTCTCCCCAAGTCCACCACAATCTGGGCAAAGCTGGCATTAAAATGGTCCATCAATACTATTATTTTCCAATGATCCGTACATCCAGTGTTCTCAAGGAAAGTATTCAGGAGAATACACACCAGAGAACCAGAAAGACAGATCAAAAGCATAGACGGAAGTGAAGACACTTGGGGGGCCCAGGGTCAGGACTGAAAACAGTCCGTGGGGTACCACATATTTCCCTTTCTGCTCATGTGGGGAGCCCACAGTCAGCATGGGGCAGGCCTGGGTAAAGGGTACCAAGCAGAGATATGGGCAGGGACCCTTCAAGGTGAGTCCATCAGGCCCTGGGATCTCTTCATCCCCAGAGAAGCAGGGAGGGAATATTTGTAGACTCTGCCATCCATGTTGGCTGTACACCCATGGGGAGGAGTCTGTGAAAAGGGTTGGCCAAAAAGACCCAGCTAGAATTGCAAGGAGGCACAGAGGTGTCTTCACAGAAATTCCCTCTGCCTGCATGTCTGGGCCTTTCTGGGTCACCTTTCACATGACATCTAGCCTCTTGGAACATCTAACAACAAAGTCTCCTGAATCAAAGGCGGTGGGGCAACAAGCCACTCATTGGCTGGCCCTGGCTGCCCGGATCAGGGCTAAGGAAAATCAGGGTCCATCCTTTCAGAGTTAGGGGAACCCCGGGGATAAGCCTTGGAGCCCAGACCTCCCCTCCTTGTCTTCCCCAGGCACTGGGGCTATGGCCTTGAAGTTTCCGGTTACTTGCCATCCGGTCTGCGTGACGATTAGAAAGCCTTCACATACTTGGAGCTGAGGCTGAAAACTGAGTATTAGCCTCATTGCCCTCAGAGCCTCCCAGAGTATCTATTAATCAAAATACTTCTCTTCTTAGGCTCCAAACGGGTCAACAGACTCAGACCGACCTGAGGCTTGGGGATTAGTGAAGGTTGAGGGGACGGATAGGGAGGAGGTCTGGTGTGAGGTTCCTGGAAGCTGAGGTCCATGATTCCGGGTCTGGGAAGGCTAGGGATCTAGAGTTAGTGTTGGGTTCAAGTCAGATTCAGATTTCCTCTAGAGATGTGGACGAGGCTCCTTGGGATTCCTCAGGACCCTCCTCCCGATCCTGGCTTTTCAGTTACAGAACTTTGGGGCCTTGAAGCCTGGGAAAAGGCCAAACGGGCATGAGCAGACAAAGCAGGGAGTTTCCCATATAAACCCGGCCAACCCTGGGTTGCTAGCATCAATGCTAACACGAGATGCCTGAGCTCCATTTAACCGTAGGATACGGTCTTTGTCTCCAGGAGACTCTCCTCCCTCCCCCTCTCCCCAAGTCCACCTCAATCTGGGCACAGTTGGCATTGAAATGGTCCATCAATATCATTATTTTCCAATGATCCGTAAATCCAGTGTTCTCAAGGAAAGTATTCACGAGAATATACACCAGAGAACCAGAAAGACAGATCAAAAGCATAGACGGAAGTGAAGACACTTGGGGGGCCCAGGGTCAGGACTGAAAACAGTCCGTGGGATACAACATATTTCCCTTTCTGCTCATGTGGGGAGCCCACAGTCAGCATGGGGCAGGCCTGGGTAAAGGGTACCAAGCAGAGATATGGGCAGAGACCCTTTAAGGTGAGTCCATCAGGCCCTGGGATCTCTTCATCCCCAGAGAAGCAGGGAGGGAATATTTGTAGACTCTGCCATCCATGTTGGCTGTACACCCATGGGGAGGAGTCTGTGAAAAGGGTTGGCCAAAAAGACCCAGCTAGAATTGCAAGGAGGCACAGAGGTGTCTTCACAGAAATTCCCTCTGCCTGCATGTCTGGGCCTTTCTGGGTCACCTTTCACATGACATCTAGCCTCTTGGAACATCTAACAACAAAGTCTCCTGAATCAAAGGCGGTGGGGCAACAAGCCACTCATTGGCTGGCCCTGGCTGCCCGGATCAGGGCTAAGGAAAATCAGGGTCCATCCTTTCAGAGTTAGGGGAACCCCGGGGATAAGCCTTGGAGCCCAGACCTCCCCTCCTTGTCTTCCCCAGGCACTGGGGCTATGGCCTTGAAGTTTCCGGTTACTTGCCATCCGGTCTGCGTGACGATTAGAAAGCCTTCACATACTTGGAGCTGAGGCTGAAAACTGAGTATTAGCCTCATTGCCCTCAGAGCCTCCCAGAGTATCTATTAATCAAAATACTTCTCTTCTTAGGCTCCAAACGGGTCAACAGACTCAGACCGACCTGAGGCTTGGGGATTAGTGAAGGTTGAGGGGACGGATAGGGAGGAGGTCTGGTGTGAGGTTCCTGGAAGCTGAGGTCCATGATTCCGGGTCTGGGAAGGCTAGGGATCTAGAGTTAGTGTTGGGTTCAAGTCAGATTCAGATTTCCTCTAGAGATGTGGACGAGGCTCCTTGGGATTCCTCAGGACCCTCCTCCCGATCCTGGCTTTTCAGTTACAGAACTTTGGGGCCTTGAAGCCTGGGAAAAGGCCAAACGGGCATGAGCAGACAAAGCAGGGAGTTTCCCATATAAACCCGGCCAACCCTGGGTTGCTAGCATCAATGCTAACACGAGATGCCTGAGCTCCATTTAACCGTAGGATACGGTCTTTGTCTCCAGGAGACTCTCCTCCCTCCCCCTCTCCCCAAGTCCACCTCAATCTGGGCACAGTTGGCATTGAAATGGTCCATCAATATCATTATTTTCCAATGATCCGTAAATCCAGTGTTCTCAAGGAAAGTATTCACGAGAATATACACCAGAGAACCAGAAAGACAGATCAAAAGCATAGACGGAAGTGAAGACACTTGGGGGGGCCCAGGGTCAGGACTGAAAACAGTCCGTGGGATACAACATATTTCCCTTTCTGCTCATGTGGGGAGCCCACAGTCAGCATGGGGCAGGCCTGGGTAAAGGGTACCAAGCAGAGATATGGGCAGAGACCCTTTAAGGTGAGTCCATCAGGCCCTGGGATCTCTTCATCCCCAGAGAAGAAGGGGGGTCATATTTGTAGACTCTGCCATCCATGTTGGCTGTAGACCCATGGGGAGGAGTCTGTGAAAAGGGTTGGCCAAAAAGGCCCAGTTAGAAGTGCAAGGAGGCTCAGAGGTGTCTTCACAGAAATTCCCTCTGCCTGCATGTCTGGGCCTTTCTGGGTCACCTTTCACACCACATCTAGCCCCCTCAGATCTACGACCCTGTCCCCCCATCCTCTTGGAACATCTAACAGCAAAGTCTGCTGAATCAAAGGCTTTGGGGCAACAAGCCACTCATTGGTTGGCCCTGGCTGCCCGGATCAGGGCTAAGGAAAATCCGGGTCCATCCTTTCAGAGTTAGGGGGACCCCGGGGATAAGCCTTGGAGCCCAGACCTCCCCCCCTTGTCTTCCCCAGGCACTGGGGCTATGGCCTTGAAGTTTCCTATTCCTTGCCATCCGGTCTGCGTGCCGATTAGAAAGCCTTCACTTACTTGGAGCTGAGGCTGAAAACTGAGTATTAGCCTCATTGCCCTGAGAGCCTCCCAGAGTATCTATTAATCAAAACACTTCTCTTCTTACACTCCAAACGGGTCAACAGACTTAGACCGACCTGAGGGTTGGGGATTAGTGAAGGTTGAGGAGACAGATAGGGAGGAGGTCTGGTGTGAGGTTCCTGGAAGCTGAGGTCCATGATTCCGGGTCTGGGAAGGCTAGGGATCTAGAGTTAGTGTTGGGTTCAAGTCAGAATCAGATTTCCTCTAGAGATGTGGAGGAGGCTCCTTGGGATTCCTCAGGACCCTCCTCCCGATCCTGGCCTTTCAGTTACAGAACCTTTGGGCCTTGAAGCCTGGGAAAAGGCCAAACGGGCATGAGCAGACAAAGCAGGGCGTTTCCCATATAAGCCCGGCCAACCCTGGGTTGCTAGCGTCAATGCTAACACGAGATGCCTGAGCTCCATTTAACCGTAGGATACGGTCTTTGTCTCCAGGAGACTCTCCTCCCTCCCCCTCTCCCCAGGTCCACCTCAATCTGGGCACAGTTGGCATTGAAATGGTCCATCAATACCATTATTTTCCAATGATCCGTACATCCAGTGCTCTCAAGGAAAGTATTCACGAGAATATACACCAGAGAACCAGAAAGACAGATCAAAAGCATAGACGGAAGAGAAGACACTTGGGGGGCCCAGGGTCAGGACTGAAAACAGTCCGTGGGATACAACATATTTCCCTTTCTGCTCATGTGGGGAGCCCACACTCAGCATGGGGCAGGCCTGGGTAAAGGGTACCAAGCAGAGATATGGGCAGAGACCCTTTAAGGTGAGTCCATCAGGCCCTGGGATCTCTTCATCCCCAGAGAAGAAGGGGGGTCATATTTGTAGACTCTGCCATCCATGTTGGCTGTAGACCCATGGGGAGGAGTCTGTGAAAAGGGTTGGCCAAAAAGGCCCAGCTAGAAGAGCAAGGAGGCTCAGAGGTGTCTTCACAGAAATTCCCTCTCCCTGCATGTCTGGGCCTTTCTGGGTCACCTTTCACACCACATCTAGCCCCCTCAGATCTACGACCCTGTCCCCCCATCCTCTTGGAACATCTAACAGCAAAGTCTGCTGAATCAAAGGCGGTGGGGCAACAAGCCACTCATTGGCTGGCCCTGGCTGCCCGGATCAGGGCTAAGGAAAATCCGGGTCCATCCTTTCAGAGTTAGGGGGACCCCGGGGATAAGCCTTGGAGCCCGGACCTCCCCTCCTTGTCTTCCCCAGGCACTGGGGCTATGGCCTTGAAGTTTCCGATTCCTTGCCATCCGGTCTGCGTGCCGATTAGAAAGCCTTCACTTACTTGGAGCTGAGGCTGAAAACTGAGTATTAGCCTCATTGCCCTGAGAGCTTCCCAGAGTATCTATTAATCAAAATACTTCTCTTCTTAGGCTCCAAACGGGTCAACAGACTCAGACCGACCTGAGGCTTGGGGATTAGTGAAGGTTGCGGGGGAGAATAGGGAGGAGGTCTGGTGTGAGGTTCCTGGAAGCTGAGGTCCATGATTCCGGGTCTGGGAAGGCTAGGGATCTAGAGTTAGTGTTGGGTTCAAGTCAGAATCAGATTTCCTCTAGAGATGTGGAGGAGGCTCCTTGGGATTCCTCAGGACCCTCCTCCCGATCCTGGCTTTTCAGTTACAGACTTTCGAGGCATGAAGCCTGGGAAATGGCCAAACGGGCATGAGCAGACAAAGCAGGGAGTTTCCCATATAAGCCCGGCCAACCCTGGGTTGCTAGCGTCAATGCTAACACGAGATGCCTGAGCTCCATTTAACGGTAGGATACGGTCTTGGTCTCCAGGAGACTCTCCTCCCTCCCCCTCTCCCCAAGTCCACCTCAATCTGGGCACAGTTGGCATTGAAATGGTCCATCAATATCATTATTTTCCAATGATCCGTAAATCCAGTGTTCTCAAGGAAAGTATTCACGAGAATATACACCAGAGAACCAGAAAGACAGATCAAAAGCATAGACGGAAGTGAAGACACTTGGGGGGCCCAGGGTCAGGACTGAAAACAGTCCGTGGGATACAACATATTTCCCTTTCTGCTCATGTGGGGAGCCCACAGTCAGCATGGGGCAGGCCTGGGTAAAGGGTACCAAGCAGAGATATGGGCAGGGACCCTTCAAGGTGAGTCCATCAGGCCCTGGGATCTCTTCATCCCCAGAGAAAAAGGGGGGTCATATTTGTAGACTCTGCCATCCATGTTGGCTGTAGACCCATGGGGAGGAGTCTGTGAAAAGGGTTGGCCAAAAAGGCCCAGCTAGAAGTGCAAGGAGGCTCAGAGGTGTCTTCACAGAAATTCCCTCTGCCTGCATGTCTGGGCCTTTCTGGGTCACCTTTCACATCACATCTAGCCTCTTGGAACATCTAACAACAAAGTCTGCTGAATCAAAGGCTTTGGGGCAACAAGCCACTCATTGGTTGGCCCTGGCTGCCCGGATCAGGGCTAAGGAAAATCCGGGTCCATCCTTTCAGAATTAGGGGGACCCCGGGGATAAGCCTTGGAGCCCGGACCTCCCCTCCTTGTCTTCCCCAGGCACTGGGGCTATGGCCTTGAAGTTTCCGATTCCTTGCCATCCGGTCTGCGTGCCGATTAGAAAGCCTTCACTTACTTGGAGCTGAGGCTGAAAACTGAGTATTAGCCTCATTGCCCTGAGAGCTTCCCAGAGTATCTATTAATCAAAATACTTCTCTTCTTAGGCTCCAAACGGGTCAACAGACTCAGACCGACCTGAGGCTTGGGGATTAGTGAAGGTTGCGGGGGAGAATAGGGAGGAGGTCTGGTGTGAGGTTCCTGGAAGCTGAGGTCCATGATTCCGGGTCTGGGAAGGCTAGGGATCTAGAGTTAGTGTTGGGTTCAAGTCAGAATCAGATTTCCTCTAGAGATGTGGAGGAGGCTCCTTGGGATTCCTCAGGACCCTCCTCCCGATCCTGGCTTTTCAGTTACAGACTTTCGAGGCATGAAGCCTGGGAAATGGCCAAACGGGCATGAGCAGACAAAGCAGGGAGTTTCCCATATAAGCCCGGCCAACCCTGGGTTGCTAGCGTCAATGCTAACACGAGATGCCTGAGCTCCATTTAACGGGAGGATACGGTCTTGGTCTCCAGGAGACTCTCCTCCCTCCCCCTCTCCCCAAGTCCACCTCAATCTGGGCACAGTTGGCATTGAAATGGTCCATCAATATCATTATTTTCCAATGATCCGTACATCCAGTGTTCTCAAGGAAAGTATTCACGAGAATATACACCAGAGAACCAGAAAGACAGATCAAAAGCATAGACGGAAGTGAAGACACTTGGGGGGCCCAGGGTCAGGACTGAAAACAGTCCGTGGGATACAACATATTTCCCTTTCTGCTCATGTGGGGAGCCCACAGTCAGCATGGGGCAGGCCTGGGTAAAGGGTACCAAGCAGAGATATGGGCAGGGACCCTTCAAGGTGAGTCCATCAGGCCCTGGGATCTCGTCATCCCCAGAGAAAAAGGGGGGTCATATTTGTAGACTCTGCCATCCATGTTGGCTGTAGACCCATGGGGAGGAGTCTGTGAAAAGGGTTGGCCAAAAAGGCCCAGTTAGAAGTGCAAGGAGGCTCAGAGGTGTCTTCACAGAAATTCCCTCTGCCTGCATGTCTGGGCCTTTCTGGGTCACCTTTCACACCACATCTAGCCCCCTCAGATCTACGACCCTGTCCCCCCATCCTCTTGGAACATCTAACAGCAAAGTCTGCTGAATCAAAGGCTTTGGGGCAACAAGCCACTCATTGGTTGGCCCTGGCTGCCCGGATCAGGGCTAAGGAAAATCGGGGTCCATCCTTTCAGATTTAGGGGGACCCCGGTGATAAGCCTTGGAGCCCGGACCTCCCCTCCTTGTCTTCCCCAGGCACTGGGGCTATGGCCTTGAAGTTTCCGATTCCTTGCCATCCAGTCTGCGTGCCGATTAGAAAGCCTTCACTTACTTGGAGCTAAGGCTGAAAACTGAGTATTAGCCTCATTACCCTGAGAGCCTCCCAGAGTATCTATTAATCAAAATACTTCTCTTCTTAGGCTCCAAATGGGTCAACAGCCTTAGCCCGACCTGAGGGTTGGGGATTAGTGAAAGTTGAGGGGGAGAATAGGGAGGAGGTCTGGTGTGAGGTTCCTGGAAGCTGAGGTCCATGATTCCGGGTCTGGGAAGGCTAGGGATCTAGAGTTAGTGTTGGGTTCAAGTCAGAATCAGATTTCCTCTAGAGATGTGGAGGAGGCTCCTTGGGATTCCTCAGGACCCTCCTCCCGATCCTGGCTTTTCAGTTACAGACCTTCGGGGCCTTGAAGCCTGGGAAAAGGCCAAACGGGCATGAGCAGACAAAGCAGGGAGTTTCCCATATAAGCCCGGCCAACCCTGGGTTGCTAGCATCAATGCTAACACGAGATGCCTGAGCTCCATTTAACCGTAGGATACGGTCTTTGTCTCCAGGAGACTCTCCTCCCTCCCCCTCTCCCCAGGTCCACCTCAATCTGGGCACAGCTGGAATTAAAATCGTCCATCAATACCATTATTTTCCAGTGATCCGTACATCCAGTGTTCTCAAGGAAAGTATTCACGAGAATATACACCAGAGAACCAGAAAGACAGATCAAAAGCATAGACGGAAGAGAAGACACTTGGGGGGCCCAGGGTCAGGACTGAAAACAGTCCGTGGGGTACCACATATTTCCCTTTCTGCTCATGTGGGGAGCACACAGTCAGCATGGGGCAGGCCTGGGTAAAGGGTACCAAGCAGAGATATGGGCAGGGACCCTTCAAGGTGAGTCCATCAGGCCCTGGGATCTCTTCATCCCCAGAGAAGAAGGGGGGTCATATTTGTAGACTCTGCCATCCATGTTGGCTGTAGACCCATGGGGAGGAGTCTGTGAAAAGGGTTGGCCAAAAAGGCCCAGCTAGAAGTGCAAGGAGGCTCAGAGGTGTCTTCACAGAAATTCCCTCTGCCTGCATGTCTGGGCCTTTCTGGGTCACCTTTCACACCACATCTAGCCCCCTCAGATCTACGACCCTCTCCCCCCATCCTCTTGGAATATCTAACAACAAGGTCTGCTGAATCAAAGGCGGTGGGGCAACAAGCCACTCATTGGTTGGCCCTGGCTGCCCGGATCAGGGCTAAGGAAAATCGGGGTCCATCCTTTCAGAGTTAGGGGGACCCCGGGGATAAGCCTTGGAGCCCGGACCTCCCCTCCTTGTCTTCCCCAGGCACTGGGGCTATGGCCTTGAAGTTTCCGATTCCTTGCCATCCGGTCTGAGTGCCGATTAGAAAGCCTTCACTTACTTGGAGCTGAGGCTGAAAACTGAGTATTAGCCTCATTACCCTGAGAGCCTCCCAGAGTATCTATTAATCAAAATACTTCTCTTCTTAGGCTCAAAACGGGTCAACAGACTTAGACCGACCTGAGGGTTGGGGATGAATGTTGGGGTGGAAGGGGACTGAAGCAGGGAAATGACAAAACTCCCGTAAAAGTCATAAAATGCTTTCTTCCTGGAGGATTCTTCACTACCCCCAGCTGGAGGCCAGTGCATCAACCTAAGAGGTTGCCACTCACCCTTCCACCCCCAGCCCGTGGTACTGATATCATAGACTCGGCCTCCTCTCTCCAAGGCAAGGCAGCCACTACATTCCCTCTGCCACTGCCTGTAGCCGCACCTCCACCCGGCCCTATCCTGATTGCTTCTTTTCATTAAACTTTCACCCTCTCCTAATCTTTGAAGTCATCCAGCCACTGTACACCTTTGTTTTCCTGCCTGAGTCACTCCATATCTGGCTCAGCCCAGATTGGTGCCTCAGCTCCTGACTGGGGCCACCGCCGGCCTGAAAACACGTCCACGGGCTCATTTCAGCTTTCCTCCAGCAGGACATCAGCAATCTCTGTCACAGTAATTAGCTGCAACTCTGTCTCTCCCCAGTGGGGTTTGAGTCATGAGAGTGTGGTATCCCATTTACTTGGGAGCCAGACCAATTCCTCCCCGCCATTCACCTGATCTCCCCACTTTCTTGATTCACCTTGATCTCCCCTAGTGGGTGGGGAGGAAAGACAGACAGCTGGGAAAACGGTGGAAGGCCACTAAGGTTGAGAGCCAGATTGTATTTAGGACCTTCTCTGAGGAAGGGAAATGCATGTATTAATCAGCCCTGATCTTCCTTTAGAAAAGCAAATCCCTGTCAGCTGGGGACAAGGAGATTGGTAAGGAAGGTGCAGTTCCAGAGAGTTCAGAGTCCCTTTGTCCAGAAGATCAGTCTTTGGGTAGTCCCCCATTCCCCCATTCCCCCAACTCCAAACAGCAGAGTGTCCATCTAGGGTTGCCATTGACAGCATTCAATCCCTTGACCAATGCCATCCCCCAGTCCTTGGTGCCAAACAAAGGGTAGACCCACTGAATGGCCATAAATTCTGCCGCACCCATGGCCTATCCCAATCTCTTGTTCGATCCATCAATCCATCGTATTTATTGAATGCTTTGGATCCTCTTCTAAGTGTAACCATTTCTCCCCAGACCACTAAACAATCTAGTGATATCTGGGCATTTTGGAATAATATAAAAGCAGAAATAGGTCATGATATTATTGAAAATGTGTAAAAATTCCTGCCTCTAAAACGAGGCAACTGGGATGAGGGTGAAGCTGAAAATGTTTGCAATGGAAAAAATGTTCTGCCACCAAATGGAAACCATAAAATGCAGAATCCCAGAAAACATCAGCATTGTTTTGGCCACTTAAAATTTTATCCACACTAAAGGATTCCATGTTAGACTGCCTAACGTATGGTCACCTTAAGAAATGACAATTCCATTGACTGTTGGGATAGAAGTTGTAGCAAACTCAACTATTTGAAGTCAATGTTCGATTAATTATGACCAAATTAATCAATAATTGAGCCATTTGGGTATACATAAAATTGCTTCCTTAATCCCTTTTCTTGGAAGCGACACATACATCTTCTGATTTAAAAATCCAGGAAAAAATACTATTCTGCCTAATTAGGAAACACAATGCAATTTACTATGGCGTGGATTTTTTAAGATTCACATTTCTCTGTCAAAGTAGACTCGGTAAAATGATATCTTTTTCCGGTGTGTCCGTTAACCGACTAGATGGGGTCAATTTTTAAAAATCTGAGCAGGGCATCAAAATATTTCCAGTCTAGCCTACTGTAAACTACAGGACCAACGCTGAGTATCTCTGTCTGTAGAAGTCAGGAAAGAAATGGGAGAGAGAAGGACATTTTGCTCTGAGACTTTAAAACAACACTGAACAAACTCCCTATGGCTACTGGTCATATGTGATGGACACTGAACTTAACCATTTCAATGATACTGCTATAATCTGGCCTAGTCACATTCCTGACCCCCTCATCTCTCTGAGGAGGACTGGCAGAGGATTGTATCTTAATTGTGCTCCTTTCCAGGTTTTATTAGAGAACTTTGTCCATAAATGCTTAATACACGCTAATAATAATCATAGCAAGAGTTCAGGCTTTGTTCCCGCAGGAGGAATTATGTTAAGTATTAGAGGGAGGGGAAGGAGAGGTGTTGGGCAAAGCAGGTGCCATCCTGCTTTCTGAACTTCTATCCTGAAGAGATGAGGTCCCCCCAACCTCAGCGAAAATGGGGTGGTAGCTCTTCCCAGCTCAACACCACCCCAAGTGAAATCCATCCTGTTTCCATCAATCAGTTGATGATATTTGCTGAGTGCATCCTATAGGTAGAGAACTATACTAATCATCTGAGCAGGTAGAAAAGAGTTAAGTTGATAAATATGATCCCTGGTCAAAATGAGAAACAGTCTAGTTGGATGAATCTAATCAGCCCTGCTGTTGCCTATAGATTCACACTGACTCAAAGAAGGTACCTGTTTTTTTCTGTCCATGTTGAGTTGCTGAACCTTCAACCTATTTTGCTCAAAGAAGATGATATCCTTGCTCTTTTGTGCCCATTCTGATTGGGAGGCCCCTGTGAGCCAGGAATTGTTTCAAATGACTTTCATTCATTCATTCAGTCATATTTATTGAGCGCTTACTGTGTCCCCCTTAGTCCGAAGACTATTTGCCAGAGGTGGTGAGACCTGTCTGCGGTACGTACTTTCAAAATCTGTCTATATTGCTCAACTTCAACCTATCTTTCTCTCTTTTTGCAAAATATTCTCTTCTATGCGCCTATCCTTCCCATTGTGACTGTGAACCATTTGTTGGCTGGAGTCTCTTATCTTAATGATTTCCTTACTTCTCCCCAGAGTTCATTAGTTTTCACAGAAATCCTAACAATCATAATTATCATATTTATGCTAAGCATAATGATATAAGAGGTTGGGCTTGGTTCCCCAAATGGTAAATACATTGGAGGGAGGTAAAAACTGATTTCCCCTAGCCTGAACCTTTGTCCAGAATGGGGGATGTGGGTGCTGTGTCCACTTTCTTGTGAGAGGTTCAGGTGTCCCCCCTCAGCTAGGCATCTTCCTACCCCATCAGGCCAATCCTTCCATTTTCCCCAGCCCCTCAAGGCCCACCCCTGTTCCCACCACCCTCTCCTCCCACCTCCACAGCTCTCTTCAAATGACTACAGTTCAGTTCAACTGTCTCTTCTATATACCCGTCCCTCTAACGTTGGCCCCCTCTGATTGGTCACCAACTGTAACTTCACTCCACTTGATGTCTTCAACTGTGGGCTTTTGGATAGTCCTGATTGGCTACTGCCAAATGGAACCTAACTGTCTCCAACATTCTCTGTAACAAGCTTCAACTGGAAACCCCAGTTGTTTTAACTCTCGAGGACAGCATGAGACGTCGTTTGGTGTAGTGGATAGAGCATTGGCCTGGGAGTCAGAAGGTGATGAGTTCTAATCCTGGCTCTGCCCTTTTCTGTGACCTTAAGCAAGTCACTTCACTTCTCTTTACCTCAGTTACCTCATTTGTAAAATGGAGATTGAGACTACGAGCCCCATGTGGAACAGGGGCTGTGTCCAACCCCATTAGCTAGTAGCCACCCCAGCACTTAGTACAGTGCCTGGCACATAGTAAGTGCTTAACAAATATTATAATTATCATTATTAATATTATTCTCTGGGCCTCAGTTACCTTGCCTGTAAAATGGGGATTTAGACCATTGGGACAGGGACTGTGTCCAACCCAATAAACTTGTATCTACCCCTGAGCTTAGTACAGTGCCTGGCACAAAGTAAGACTTAATAAATACCAGTTAGTATTAATTAGTATTAGACTTGTGGGTAACCTTAATTGGCTGTGGCTGGCTGGAACTTGTCTCCAACCCTTTCTCTAATCCGCTCCAATCAAGTGGGGGAGGAGAAACCAAAGAAGAATCTGATTCCAAAGTACTCTTCCCTGAGGGAAGGGTATTGTAGCAGGTAGGAAAGTCCTTTAATATTTTGACTTGCAACCCAACCAATCAGAGAGAAGGATTGGGAAGGATGAAGTGGAGGGGCCTGGAGGTGAGGGAAGGAGCATGTCAGTCATTTGGAGGGCAGATGAGCATGATAGTACTCTGCACATGGTAAACACTCAATAAATAACATTGATTGATGAAGATGTGATCTCTGAGGTTTGGGGTCCAAAGGCTAAAACTCTGGAGAAGGAAGGCTTCTACCGCCCCGGGGGTTTGCAATCTATGAATGAAAGGGGAATCGGACCAGCGACAAACGCATAAGGCAAATATAAAGCAATAAAACCCCCAAAGGCAGAGAAGAAGTGTGTCCTGATGGAAAGAGCCCAGACCTGGGAGTTGGAGGATCTGGGATCGAGACAATAGGCAGGAGGGAAGAATGCTGCTCAAGCTAACATGGTGACCAAGACATCTATTATGATATCAGTTTCCCTGATTAGGCTGAAATCTCCAAGATTTGGCCAGTGTGGACGGGGGAGGGAGATGGGGGATATGACCAGAAAACAGTGCAGAGGAGGGGCAAGGACAGTGTTTTTCTCGTACCTTGGGGAGTGAGGTCATCTCATGCCTCCCTATTATATGCTAAACTCCTTGTGGGCAGGGATCATGTCTCCTATATCTACTGTATTCCTACATCTGTCATTCTATCCTGAGCACTCAGTAAAGAGCCCTCCTCACAATAACGGCTTAATCTCAGGCATACTGACCAGAAAGATAAAAACCTAGATACTTGATATGGGCAATTATCAAGAACATGGTGACAATCATTTCCCTGGGTAAGATAGGTTTTGCCATCAGGAAGAACTTTCCAATCTGGAATGAGGGCAGATTCTATCAAACTGTCCTGTAACCTCAATCCCTTCCTACTTCCAGATGGACAGTGAAGGCCTGGAAATCCACTAATGGGTTGAGTTTTCCTCTGATCTAAGACAATGCTGGAAATGGTGAAATTGCAACCACGGGTGTGACGCATATCTATACTTTCAATCTGGCCCATCAAGTCAAGGGATTGGGCAGTGTATTTCCAGATCTTAGCAAAAGCGCCTTGTCAATTCACCAGATCTGCCATCGAAGGCTGTTAGCCATGTTATTTTCAAGACTAGAAACTGAAGGAGTCATGAGAACACATCAAGGACCAGATTTGAACACATGTCTGCAGAGGGTGTTGGATTAAGAGTCCTCCACCTTGACCAGTTGATCACACTGTCACCAAGGTCACTTCCCCAGAAGTGAGAAGGACTGAGGCCCAGAAAAGTGACTTATCCAGGGTCACACAGCAGGTAAATGGTAGAGCCAGGTTTAGAACCTAAGTCCTCTGACTCTCAGGCCTGTGCCCTTTCCACTATGAAACACTGGTTCTAATGATCCTGGAGGTGAGCATGTCAAGCAAATGCTAGGGTCCCGCGCTCGGCTCTCGGCAGAGCTCAGCTGTTGATAGGCTCACAATGCAACTGGGGCTGCAGGCTGCAGAAAAATAACACCACTATAGGTCAGCAGGGATGTACAGATAGATCAATTAACAATAAATCATTGAGCGACAGATTTGGGCTCACCTAGTTTGGGGTTTGGAGATTTGGGAGATCAAAGAGAGTCTGGGCATTTCCAGACATTTCCCAGTAAACATGTCAGAATGAATAAATGTTCAGTGATTCCCTCATTCACACACACACACACACACACACACACATCACTGGCTGAGGGAGGAGAGTTATGAAAAAAGCAGCTGATAAATGCAGCCTCAGCCTTGCTCTGGCACAGTCTGACTGTCCACAAGCTGCCTTCCCAGCAGTTAGGAGCAAGGGAGATGGGTGAATGAGATCGAGCATCTCTCTGCCAGTAGAGTTCCAGGGTTGAGAGTCTGATGTGGATTCTGTGGCCCATTGACCCAACAAGAGCCTCCTGCCAAGCCTCTTCCATCCCGCCATTCACAGGACCTTCAAAGCAGATGCTCCACACCATTAGACTGGATCACCTGTCAGGGGTCTCTAAAAGAGTAAGTTTGAATCTCGGGACTTCAAGGGCAAAACGCTGCCATATAGATGGACTTGACTACAGTGGCAGATGAGCTGAGGCAGAGAAAATCCAGTTAATCAATGGTATTTATTGAGCCCACACTAGGTGCAGAACACCATACTAAGTGCTTGGGAGAGTACAGTAAGATTGGTAGACGTGTTCCCTGCCCTCTAGGAGCTTACTATTTAGTGGGTGAGGTAGACATTAAAAGAAATCACAGAGAGATGAGAATAAATTCTATATAGATTAAAATGAATTACAGAGAGATGTCAGCACAGCTGCACACATCCCTGCGGGGAACAAGGTTGGAATAAAATTCAGAAATTGGGATTAAGTAATGGGGCTCAGAATTAAAGGTGAGGGGTGGCAGCTATAAAATCTCTATCAATTACTAGAATAGAGTCAGACATTTCAAATAATCTATTTGAGGCAAACAGGGGTTCAGTTGGAGAAGCCAGAGACAAACCAGAGAGAAGATACAGAAGTAACTTCCAGTGATGAGCAAATGTTGAATTTTCTTTGACAATCATCCAGGAATGGGGAACAGAAGGCATCACCCAAAGCTCAAGGTACAGGAGTCATGAATCTTGAGGTTCAAGCTGATGATACTAACGAGTGGTTGTACTGTGCAGTGAATGGTTTCCATTGATGTTCACTGTAAATTAAAAAGCAGTGAGAAGAGGCCAAGTAGAAAGAGTACAGGACTGTGAGTCAGAGGACCTGGGTTCTATTCTCAGCTCTGTCACTTGTCTGGTGTGTGATTTTAGGTGAGTCACTTAACTTCTTTGGACCTCAATTATCCCATCCATAAAATAGAGATTAAATACCTGTTTTCCCTCTCCCTTAGTCCGTAGGCTCCCTTCAGGCTCGTATCTCCTCCTGTCTCCAGGACGTCTCTACCTGGATGTCTGCCTGGCACCTAAAACTCAACATGTCCAAAACTGAGCTCCTTATCTTCCCTCCCAAACCTTGTCCTCTTCCTGACTTCCCTATCACTGTGGATGGTATGACCATCCTTCCCGTCTCTCATGCACACAACCTTGGTGTCATCTTTGACTCGGCTCTCTCATTCACCTCACATATCCAATCCGACACCGAGACCTGTCGGTCTCACCTTTATAATATCACCAAGATCCACCCTTTCCTCTCCACCCAAAAGGCTACCTTACTGGTACAGGCTCTCATAATATCCCGGCTGGATTATTGTCTCAGCCTTCTCTCTGATCTCCCTTCCTCCTGTCTCTCCCCCCTCCAGTAGTTGCCTATCAACCTCCGCACAAAACAAAAACTTCTCACTCTTGGCTACAAGGCTCTCCATCACCTTGCCCCCTCCTACCTCTCCTCCCTTCTCTCTTTCTACTGCCCACCCCGCAGGCTCCGCTCTTCTGCCGCCCACCACCTCACCATCCCCCATTCTCGCCTATCCCGTCGCCGACCCCTGGGCCACGTCCTCCCGCTGTCCTGGAATGCCCCCCCTCCTCACCTCCACCAAACTAATTCTCTTCCCCTCTTCAAAGCCCTACTGAGAGCTCACCTCCTCCAAGAGGCCTTCCCAGACTGAGTTTCCCCTTTTCCCTCTGCTCCCTCTGCTGCCTCTCTACCCCGCCCTCACCTCCCCTCAGCTAAGCCCCCTTTCCCCCCCTTTCCCTCTGCTCCTCCCCCTCTCCGTTCCCCTCCCCTCAGCACTGTGCTCGTCTGCTCATTTGTATATATTTTTATTACCCTATTTATTTTGTTAATGAGATGTACATCCCCTTGATTCTATTTATTTCTATTGTTTTAATAAGATGTATATCCCCTTGATTCTATTTATTGCTATTGTTTTTGTCTGTCTCCCCCAATTAGACTGTAAGCCCATCAATGGGCAGGGACTGTCTCTATCTGTTGCCGATTTGTACATTCCAAGCGCTTAGTACAGTGCTCTGCACATAGTGAGTGCTCAAGAAATACTATTGAATGAATGAATGAATGTAGGACAGAACTTGTATCTAACTCAATACTTGGCACATATCAAGAGTTTTACAAACAGCACAATTATTATAAAAAGGATTCTGCTTTCAGTAAATAAATTCTCTTTGACAATCCACCAGGAGAATTCAAGATCAAATACCTCTGGGCTCTGAATCACAGATTGGCAGGGGTCTTTCCCCATTAATTTCATATCGCCTCTACCACCTGACCAGTGGAGCAAGTGGTGAGGGACAGGAGCTGGGGGTAGGGGAAAGATTGGAAAAATCAATCCATCAGGGGCATTTATTGAGTGCTTTCTGTGTGCAGAGTGGAAGTCATTCATTCGATTGTATTTTGTTCAAGCGTATTTATTGAGAGCTTACTCTATGCAGAGCTTTCATGTCCTACCATGGGGAGTGAAATTCTATATCTTAGTTTCTGATTTAGAGCAGAAAACTCTCTATTAGCTGGATTGTTATTTCCTTGGTCTCAGGGAGCGCGTCTACCAACTGTATTGTATTCTCCCAACTGCTTAGTACAGTGCTCTGCACACAGTAAATGCTCAATAAAGGAGGGTGATGATTTCTCTCTGGTAGGCTGAGAAAAGCAGGATTAAAATCACAGAGGAGCGAGAAGCCTCAAGTTTGTCACTGAGGCCTGGGAATAAGCAGGGGGCCCAAGTGGATAATCAGGACAATTTTTGGTTGGGATTTAGACAGAGGATTTTTGTGGTTATGTGTAAGCTACTGAGAGTGGTTTTGCTGCTGTTGATAGTCTGGGAGCACCTGTAAAATATTTCCTGGTCTTTCACAATAATAATAATGATAATAATAATATGATAATATGATGATGATAATAATACATAAAATTATAGTGATAGCATCGGCACCATGCACTAAGCACTATACTAAGCACTGAGGTAGATCAATCAATAGTATTTCTCGTGCACAGCTCACACTATTCAGCACTTGGGGTAGAAACAAGATAGCTCAGAGACAGACTTGTTAACAATAATAATTATTATGGTATTTGTTAAGTGCTTACTATGTGCAAAGCACTGTTCTAAGCGCTGGGGTTGGTACAAGGTAATCAGAATGTCCCATGTGGGACTCACAGTCTTCATCTCCATTTTACAGATGAGGTAACTGAGGCCCAGAGAAGTTAAGTGACTTGTCCAAAGTCACATAGCTGATAAGCTGTGGAGACAGGATTAGAACCCACAACCTCTGACTCCCAGGCCCACGCTCTTTCCACTAAACCACACTGCTTCTTATGGGGCTCACAGCCTAGAATTAGGGAGAACAGGAATTTAATTCTCATTTTACATATGAAAACACTGAATCACAGAGAAGTTAAGTGTCTTTCCCAAGGTCACCCAGCAGAAAAATGGTGGAGCCAGGAGTAGAACCCTGGCCCTCTGACTCCCAAGCCCATTTCTTCTTTTAGACAGTGCTGCTTCTTCCACCAATCTCATCAATTTCCCCTAAATTTCCCCCCCCCCGACCTCCTTCTGCAGCCGTGTCTCCCAGCAGAGTGGGACTGCAGCCACAGTGGCCCTGGAAATGCCTGTTCTTCTCCCTGTTCAGCCACCCACCAGACAACCAGTGCCACAGCTGTGATCCCACCTCCCATAGGTGCAAGGCAGGGATGGTGGCAGGGAATAGCAGAGGCTTCCGCTTCAATCTTGGTGGCCACACTGGAGGTGAAGACACTAGGGAGTAAAACAGCAAAGGTAAGTGAACTCTTGCTTGTGCTCCTATCCAACGCCACTCCAGATCTCCCCATCTCTCCTGCTTTTTTACTCCAATCCCCAACCCTCTCTCCCTTACACCCCCTGTCATTCCAAATCCCTTTCCGTCACTCTGGATCATGCATCACAGAACCAGCTGTCCCTGTCCCCTGGACTCCCTGTCAGTCCTTCATTCATTCATTCAGTTCAATCATATTTATTGAGCACTTACTGTGTGCAGAGCACTGTACTAGGAGCATGGAAAGTACAATCCGGCAACAGAGACAATCCCTACCCAACAACAGGCTCACAGTCTCGAAGGGGGAGACAGACAACAAAACGAAAGACAGACAACAATCAAACAAGTCTCTCTCCCTCCTCCTCTGCTGCGGTTTTGGGAATCGAAAAGCTCGGCTTTCCCAGGTGATGCTGGTTTAGAAATCCCCAGATGTGGAGAGCATCATTCCAAATGGAGTCATCAAGGGCCTGGTAATCAGAAGGACCTGGTTTCTAATCCAGTCACTGCTATTTGCCTGCTGCCATTTCACCTTGGGCAAATCACCTCACCTCTCTGGGCCCCAGTTACCTCATCTGTAAAATGGGGATGAAGACTGTGAGCCCCATGGGGGACAGGGACTGTGTCCAACCTGATTAGCTTGGATCCACACCAGAGCTCAGGACTGTGCCTGTTATAGTAAGCAATCAGCTCTGTCTGTACCTCAGTACCTAGTACAGTACCTGGCTCAGAGCAAGTGCTAAACAAACACCAGTGAAACTAAAAAGAAAAAGGAAAGGGTCAGGGAACAGGTGAAAGTGACTGCAAGGCCCAGCTTCTGGCTTCTCAGCAGGGGAAAGCCCTGCCTCTCTGAAGCCTGCAGTTGGCTCCTCACTAAACACCAGATTCAATCGAATGCCCTTAGGCATATCACTTCCTGAGATCCCAGGTGAGCTGGACCTATTGCCTCCAAGGGAAGACCTAAATGTTGACACCCTCCCACCCCACCGGGGTCTGGGAGAGCTGTCTTCTAAGAGCAGAAGACAATGGGACTGTAACTGGTCCAGAGGAAGCTGGAAGTAATACTTAACCAGTAGCAGATTAGAAAGGCTGGGGGAAATGCCTGTGGCTGCTGCTGCTGCTTGCCCTTCTGGGAAAGAAGGGCCAACCAAATCCACCAGGGCCCAGGGGACCGTTTGAGGGGATGCCCTCACTGCTCTCAGCTCCTACTTGGCTGCTCGCTGGACTGCGAAGGGAAGGATGAGAGGAGGATAGCCCGGGCGGAAGACCTTTTGGCCAGGGAATACCCGGGCCGGGCCAGGCCCTTAAGGCCCTGAACAATGGGACTGATCATACCATGGGAGGATATTCTCAAGACCCCTAGCTGAGGGTTTCCATAGTGGCAGAGATCTCATTGCCCCTGGGTTGAGGACTTAACAGAAGCAGGATCCTTTGCACTTGATGTGTCTCTGTATGTTCAGAAATCCTTTCTTTCTGTGATACTGAATATCATGGTTTGTTATTATCAATAATAATAGTAATAATGGTGGAAAGAGACCAGGCTTGGGAGTCAGAGGTCATGGGTTCGAATCCCAGATCTGCCCCTTGTCAGCTGTGTGGCTGTGGGCAAGTCACTTAACTTCTCTGGGCCTCAGTTCCCTCATATGTAAAATGGGGATGAAGACTGTGAGACTCACGTGGGGAAATCTGATTACCTTGTATCTACCCCAGTGATTAGAACAGTGCTCTGCACATAGTAAGCGCTTAACAAATACAAAACAAATACCAACATTATTATTTAAGTGCTTACTATGTGCCAGACACTGCACTAAGCACTGTATGCCAAGCCCTGCCTCCCATCTTGTCTCTGGGCTCCTCTCTCAAAGAACAGCAACGGGAGGGGAGGGTATGGTGGATACATCCTCAGGAAGCAATGTGACCTAGTGGAAAACATATGGGCCTGGGGGTCAGAGGCTCTGAATTCTAATCCCAGCTCTGCCACTAACCTGGTTTTTAAACTTGGGCAAATCACTTCACTTCTCTGAGCCCCATTTGCCTCATCTGTAAAATGGGGATTCAATACTTAGTCTGTAAGCCTCTTGTGGAACAGTGACTGTGCCCGACCTGATTGACCAGAATCTACCTCAGCATGCAGAACAATGCTGGACATATAGGGAGCACTTAACAAATATAATAATAAAGATGATAATAACAATAAAATAATAGTAAAATTGATAGTAAAATCTTCACAGTTTGGGGGTGCAGGCAGGTGGAGGGCATTTTCTTTAGAACGGAAGCTCCATTTGTGGTCTGGGCCCAGGCTAGCCTGTGGGGACTGAGCATGCTCAATGTGCTCTCTGTGATGTGATGTCACTGCCCAGTGATCGATGGCCTCTGATTCACCCTCCATGTCTCCAAAAATGCAAAGCCTTGAAGGACCCAGAATCAGGCTGCAGATGCAGCCACCCATTTTACTTTGGGACTTTTCTTGTGTAAACGTGCTTTGTCCCCAGATTTGTGGAACCAAAGGTTTTCACAGGAATAGGAAGCTCTCCCATTAACTCAATCTTACACACTGATCTATTTTTCCATTAATAATAATAACAATAATGATAATAGCAATTGTTACTTATGATTTTTTATTATTATTGTTATTTGTTAAGTCCTTACAATGAGGCTCACTGTCTATGGGAGGAGGATGAGAACAGACACTTAACCCTTCTTTTACAGATGAGGTAACTGAGGCACAGAGAAGTTAACTGAATTGCCCAGGTCACACAGCAGGAAAGTGTCAGAGTTGGAAAGAGAAGCCAGATCTTCAGACTCCCAAACCAATACTCTTTCCAGTAGACCATGCTCTTTCCATACTGTTGGAGAGACTGTGCGATGTATCCCTCTTTCAGTCGGTCAATAAATCAATACCATTTATTGTGCTCTTACTGTGTGAATACCACTGTTCTAAGCACTAGGGAGAGTACAGTAGAGTTGGTGAATATCATCCCTGTCCTCAGGAACTTACAGTCTAGTGAGGGAGGGAGAAATTAAAACTCATGACAGATAAGGGAAGGGGCAGAGTACAAGTATATGAACCTTATGGTACGGGCCTGATGGTGGCAACTATCTACTGTGTCCTGTATTTCCCTGTTGGTGCCAATGGAAGCATCATCACTGATAATAGCTGTGGTATTTGTTAAGTTCCCACTATATGCCAAGCACTGTACTAAGCACTGGGGTATATACAAAATAATCAGGTCACACACTTTCTCTGTCCCTCATTGGGCTCACAGCCTAAGAAGTAAGGGGAATAGGTAATGAACCTCCGTTGTACAGAGATGTAAAGTGACTTAAGCTCGTTCTGGGTGGGAATGTGTCTGTTCATTGTTATACTGAACTCTCCCAAGTGCTTTGTACAGTGCTCGGCACACAGTAAGTGCTCAACAAATATGACGGAATCAAATGAATGAAATATATGCAATTTTCAATGACCTTTCTCTCTTTTGCTCCCTCTCTCTCCCTTTTCCTTTCTCTTCTCTTCACCTCTTTATCTCTCATCCCTCACAGGTGGCAAGACTGGAGGTCTCCTCTGATATTTGGGAAAATGGATGCCACCGAGACCTCTTTTGCGATGCTGTTTCTTTTACAGATCAGCACTGGAGTCTCAGTGAATGGATTCCTCCACCTTTTCTATGTTCACTTGGTCTCTGTCAGCCCCAAATTCAGTTTCTCCGATGTGATCCTCACCCAGCTGGCCTTGGCCAACACCATAGTTCTGCTCACCCTCGGAATCCCAGAGACCATTTCTGCCTGGGGATGGAAAAATTTCCTAGACGATACAGGATGTAAGATCCTCAATTATTTGTATCGTGTGGCCCGGGGCCTGGCCATCTGCACCACCTGCCTCCTAAGTGTCTTCCAGGCCATCACCATCAGTCCTGGGACCTCCCGCTGGGCAGGAGTCAAAGCCAGATTACCCAGGTGCATCATCCCCTGCTGCCTCCTCTCCTGGTTCCTCAATCTGCTCATAGAGTCTGATACCCTGATTAGCATGACAGCACCTCAGAACAGCAACAGTGTTCAAATCGTTTTGGACCTCAAATACTGCACAAAAGTCAGTTATAGTGCAGAAATCAACATGGTAATCGCAGTCATCTTCTCTGTCCGAGATCTGTTCTTTGTGGGGCTAATGAGTGTGACCAGCGGCTACATGGTCTTCGTCCTGCACAGACACCACCGGCAGGTCCAGCATCTTCATCGGCCAGACCGCCTTCCCGGGGCGATGCCCGAGGTCAGAGCGGCCAAGAGGGTCGTTGCCTTGGTGACTCTCTATGTCCTCCTCTATGGGCGACAGTCCATCATGCTGAGTATCATAATACATATGAAAGAAAAGCCTTATCTGCTGCTGAGAAGTCATGAAGTGCTGTCATTCACCTTCTCTTTCATTAGTCCGTTCTTGCTGATTCACAGTGACAGGAGAATAAAGACATTCTGGAAAAAGGAGTCATCTGTTGCCCACACAGATCCTTCATAGGGTTCCAGGGAAGGCCCTGCCCTCATCCAGAATCCTTTGGATGAGCAGAAGTTCCACTCGGGGCAGCTCTGAACCAGAGTTGAGGACTCCGTCAACAAGGGCTGTTGATGCTGACATAGAAGAGCCCACAGTGCTTCCCTGAGCATCTCAGGAGCCTTTCCCTTTGCTCAGTTCCAGCCAGCCTAGAATTTCCCATCATCTGCCTGGAAGAGGCCCGTTCTGGGGCTGATGGACCATGAAGGTGGCTGCTGCCTGCTTCTTTCAGCTACTGCAGCCAATGATCCAGGCCCAACCAGGAGTCTCCCAAGTCCCATGTTGTCAGTTAATCAATTGATCAACAATATTTATTGAGCACTTACTCTGCACAGAGAAGTGTACTTAATGCTTGGAAATGTACAATATAACAGAGTCGATTGCTGTGATCCCTGCCCGCAAGGATCTAAAGTCTACAGGGAGAGACAGATATTAAAATAGATTAAAGATAGGGGAAATAGGGGCGCATAAGAATATTTAAATAATCTTTCCATTGATCCTGGTATTTATTGAGCACTTACTTCCAAGTGTTTAGTACAGTGCTCTGCCCCTAGTAAGCACTCAGTAAATATCATTGATGATAGGATGATCGATGAAGAGACTTACAATCTAGAGGAGAGATAAATTTTAAAATAAATTATGGCTATGTGTTTGTTTTGGGGGGCTGAGGGCAGAGTGCATATCAAGTGCTTAGAGGGTACAGATCCAAGTGCATAAGTGATGCAGAAGTAAGAGGATGTTGGTGAAATGAGGGCTTAGTTGGGGAGGGCTTCTTGGAGATGTTATTCTAATAAGGCTTTGAAGATGGGGAGAGTGGCAGTCTGTTTATAGGAAGACAGAGGAAGTTCCAGACCAGGTGGAAGATGTGAACAAGGGGTAGGAGATGTGGTAGATGAGATTGAGAGGGCTACAGACCATTGACAGGCTTCAAACTGGTGCATGGTTTAAGGAAGCAAAAAAACAACTAGAGAAAAAGGGACAACAAAGAAAAGCCAAAGGCACTAGGATTGATCACTGCCCCGGAACCTGAGGTAATAGCCGTTCAGAACTCCTTGCCACCTGTATCTCCCCACTCCAGTCCCTACTTCACTCAGCTGCTTGGGTCATTTTTAAAGCCCTTTGGAAAAGCAGTTTGTTTTTTTCCAGACACAGGAATAGGTTAGATAAGAGAATGACAGCTAATTCCCATGCTGGTTGGGAGAATTAAGTGGCTCCAGTAACTGGGTAGTGACAGAGAATAACCAATGACCCTGTGATGTTTGGGAAAAATCTGAATCATTTGCAAGGCAAAAATGGCTTTTCTGATACTTCATCCATCTTTTCCATCTCTTCATGTAGAAATGTAATCAGTTGATCAATGGTGTTCATTGAGCACCTATTAGGTATTGGGCACTTTTGAAAATCTAAGAGAGAATACCATAGAAAAAAGTAGCCCGTTGCTTGTCCTCAAGGACTTTAAGGTTTAATTATTTACAAAGTGAGAGGAGGAGAAAAGCAAGGCAAGAGGAGGAAGCAGGACAAACATATCAGGATGAAACATTTGAACAAACAACTGAATGTACAGAAACACATATCAGTCAATCAGTCAATATTTATTCAGCACTTACTATGTACAGAGCACCCTACTGAGTGCTTGGGAGAGTATGATACAACAGAATTAGCAGACATGCTCCCTGTCCATAACAATCTTCCATCACAAGTCTACAGTCTAGACAGGGAGACTGACATTTGTATAAATAAATAATTTGTAATATATAATTGAAAGATATGTTCATAAGTGCTAATGGGGGTGGGATGAATCAGAGTGGAAAGGAGAGCTGCTGGGAGGATGTGATTGGGGTTTGAATTACTAGGAGAAGGCACTTGAATTTTCCAAAGTTTTTTTTCCAGGTACTGGTTTCCTCTAGAGTGATGTTGTCCCTGTGGTATTTGGAGGGGAAGACATTAATATTATTAAAATTTTACATACTAAAAGAGGGAAGCTCAGAGAGAAGTGTTAAATGACCACTGGTATGGTCCCCACCAGGTGCAGGAGAATGACCCAGGACTACAATCCGAATCTACTGACCCATAGAAACTTGCTGGGAACCTTTGAAGCCACTGCCCACTTTAGCTCTCAGATAGACTGAGTTATCACTTACCTGACCCCAGAGCAGGGATTGTAAGGATATGTACTTCCAAGGAAATATCACAGCAGTGCCCCAGAGAACATAGATCACTGGCAGGCAAGTCCCCAGAATTGTATTATATTAACTGGCATAACATTTAGGGCACAATCTGGCTGTGAGAATTGGTGGCAGAGTGGTGAGTAATGGCTTCACTTCCTGGACAAGATAGTGTTCTGGGCATCTCTTCTCAGCTGGCAATATCAATGATAGGTGGTATGACTGACTGATAGGATTTTGCATTGCTGTTTGCCAGTTTTCCTTTCCGGACCATCCTTTACTCTTCACTGTGGGGAGGTGTCCAGGCACTAGGAGCAGAAGAAATTGGAGCCAGAGAAATGCAGGCCAGTAGGGCAACAGGGGAGGGCAGATGTACTTCCTTCTCTGGCTCTCACATCAAATGCTGAGCACTGCAAAGCAGGTGTACATGTAAGAAAATAGGAGCAATACAAAATCCAGAAGGCATGTAATAAAATCTGGTCACAGCATATATTCTCCCTGCCCTAGACATTCCCTTGTGCTAGGGTTGGCACTCAATAAATATGATTGATTGATTGAGTGACTGATGAGGATGAAATGGCCAGCACCCCCACCCCCCTCCCCACAGGGCTTCTGTCAGCTTGTGAAATTAATTTGGGGGGATGTAGGGGGAGAGAAGGGAGTGAGAAGGGAGAAACTGGACACTACAGTCTCCCTCTCCAAACTTCTACTTCCTCTCACTGAGCACAGTGATGGAAAGGAGACATGGATGCAGGAAGGAGATTGTGGCCCCAGAGGATCTGGGTGACCAGGCATGATAATTATAATGGCATTTGGTAAGCGCTTGCTTGTGCCAAAAATTGTGGTAGATACAAGATAATGAGAGGGACCATGGCCTAGTGGAAAGAGCACAAGTTTGCAATTCAGAGGACGAAAGCTCTCATCCACCCCTCGTCTGCCGTGTGATCTAGAGCAACTCGCCTAAATTCTCCGTGCCTCAGTTTCCTCATCTGTAAAATGGGAATTTAATCATACACCCTCTTACTTAAACTGTGAGCCCTGTGAGGGGTCAGAAACTGTGTCCGACCTGATTATCTTGATCTGCCCCAGTGCTTAATATAGTACTCTTTAAATAGTAAGCACTCAACATGTCCATGTGTATATATATATTTTGAAAATCAGGTCAGACACAATCCTTGCCACAGATGCGGCTCACACTCTAAGTAGAAGGGAGAAAAGGCGTATTATGCAGATGAGAAAACTGAGGCCCAGAAAAGTGACTTATCCAGGGTCACACAGCAGGCAAATGGTAGAGCCAGGATTAGAACCTAGATCTGACTTTCAGGCTCGTGCTCTTTCCACTAGGAAACACTGGTTCTAATGATCTTGGAGGTGAGCATGTCAAACAAACGCTAGTGGCCTGGGCTTGGCTCTCGGCAAAGCTCAGCTGTTGATAGGTTCACAATGCAACTGGGGCTGCAGGCTGCAGAAAAATAACACCACTATAGGTCAGCAGGGAAGTACTGATGGATCAATTAACAATAAATCACTGAGGGATAGATTTGGGCTCACCTAGTTTGGGGTTTGGGGATTTGGGAGATCAAAGAGAGTCTGGGCATTTCCAGACATTTCCCAGTAAGCATGTCAGAATGAATAAATGTTCAAGGATTCCTTCATTCACACACATACACATGTGCACACAGACTGGCTGAGGGATGAGAGCTATGAAAAAAGCAGCTGATAAATGCAGACTCAGCCTAGTTCTGGCACAGTCTGACTGTCCACAAGCTGCCTTCCCAGCAGTTAGGAGCAAGGGAGATGGGTGAATGAGATCGAGCATCTCTCTGCCAGTAGAGTTCCAGGGTTGAGAGTCTGATGTGGATTCTGTGGCCCATCGACCCAACAAGAGCCTCCTGCCAAGCCTCTTCCATCTTGCCATTCACAGGACCTTCAAAGCAGACGCTCCGCACCATTAGACTGGATCACCTGTCAGAGGTCTCTAAAAGAGTACGTTTGAATCTCGGGACTTCAAGGGCAAAACGCTGCCATATAGATGGACTTGACTACAGTGGCAGATGAGCTGAGGCAGAGAAAATCCAGTTAATCAATGGTATTTATTGAGCCCACACTAGGTGCAGAACACCATACTAAGTGCTTGGGAGAGTACAGTAAGGTTAGTAGACATGATCCCTGCTCTCTAGGAGCTTACTATTTAGTGGGTGAGGCAGACATTAAAAGAAATCACAGAGAGATGAGAATGAATTCTATATAGATTAAAATGAATTACAGAGATCAGCACAGCAGCACACATCCCTGCGGGGAACAAGGTTGGAATAAAATTCAGAAACTGGGATTAAGTAATGGGGCTCAGAATTAAAGGTGAAGGGTGGCAGCTATAAAAGCTCTATCAATTACTAGAATAGAGTCAGACATTTCAAAGAAACTATTTGAGGCAAACAGGGGTTCAGTTGGAGAAGCCAGAGACAAACCAGAGAGAAGATAACAGAAGTAACTTCCAGTGATGAGCAAATGTTGAATTTTCTTTGACAATCATCCAGGAATGGGGAACAGAAGGCATCACCCAAAGCTCAAGGTACAGGAGTCATGAATCTTGAGGTTCAAGCTGATGATATTAACGAGTGGTTGTACTGTGCAGTGAATGGTTTCCATTGATGTTCACTGTAAATTAAAAAACAGTGAGAAGAGGCCAAGTAGGAGGAGTACAGGACTGTGAGTCAGAGGACCTGGGTTCTATTCTCAGCTCTGTCACTTGTCTGATGTGTGATTTTAGGTGAGTCACTTAACTTCTTTGGACTTCAATTTTCCCATCCATAAAATAGAGATTAAATATCTGTTCTCCCTCCCCCTTAGTCTGTAGGGAGACTTGTATCTAACTCAATACTTGGCACATATCAAGAGTTTTACAAACACCATAATTATTATAAAAGAGATTATCTTTTCAGTAAATAAATTCTCTTTGACAATCCACCAGGAGAATTCAAGATCAAATACCTTTGGGCTCTGAATCACAGATTGGCAGGGGTCTTTCCCCATTAATTTCATATCGCCTCTACCACCTGACCAGTGGAGCAAGTGGTGAGGGACAGGAGCTGGGGGTAGGGGAAAGATTGGAAAAATCAATCCATCAGGGGCATTTATTGAGTGCTTTCTGTGTGCAGAGTGGAAGTCATTCATTCGATTGTATTTTGTTCAAGCGTATTTATTGAGAGCTTACTCTATGCAGAGCTTTCATGTCCTTCCATGGGGAGTGAAATTCTATATCTTAGTTTCTGATTTAGAGCAGAAAACTCTCTATTAGCTGGATTGTTATTTCCTTGGTCTCAGGGAGCGCGTCTACCAACTGTATTGTATTCTCCCAACTGCTTAGTACAGTGCTCTGCACACAGTAAATGCTCAATAAAGGAGGGTGATGATTTCTCTCTGGTAGGCTGAGAAAAGCAGGATTAAAATCACAGAGGAGCGAGAAGCCTCAAGTTTGTCACTGAGGCCTGGGAATAAGCAGGGGGCCCAAGTGGATAATCAGGACAATTTTTGGTTGGGATTTAGACAGAGGATTTTTGTGGTTATGTGTAAGCTACTGAGAGTGGTTTTGCTGCTGTTGATAGTCTGGGAGCACCTGTAAAATATTTCCTGGTCTTTCACAATAATAATAATGATAATAATAATATGATAATATGATAATGATAATAATACATAAAACTATAGTGATAGCATCGGCACCATGCACTAAGCACTATACTAAGCACTGAGGTAGATCAATCAATAGTATTTCTCGTGCACAGCTCACACTATTCAGCACTTGGGGTAGAAACAAGATAGCTCAGAGACAGACTTGTTAACAATAACAATTATTATGGTATTTGTTAAGTGCTTACTATGCATAAAGCATTGTTCCAAGCGCTGGGGTTGATACAAGGTAATCAGGTTGTCCCCCGTGGGACTCACAGTCTTCATCCCCATTTTACAGATGAGGTAACCGAGGCCCAGAGAAGTTAAAAGACTTGCCCAAAGTCACACAGCTGATAAGCAGCAGAGCCAGGATTCTCTGACTCCCAAGCCCGTGCTCTTTCCACTAAACCACACTGCTTCTCATGGGGCTCACAGCCTAGAATTAGGGAGAACAGGAATTAAATTCTCATTTTACATATGAAAACACTGAATCACAGAGAAGTTAAGTGTCTTTCCCAAGGTCACCCAGCAGAAAAATGGTGGAGCCAGGAGTAGAACCTAGGCTCTCTGACTCCCAAGCCCATTTCTTCCTCTAGACTGTGCTGCTTCTTCCACCGATCCCATCAATTTCCCCTAAATATCCCCCCCCACCTTCTGAAGCCGTGTCTCCCAGGAGAGTGGGACTGCAGCCACAGTGGCCTTGAAAATGCCTGTTCTTCTCCCCGTTCAGCCACCCACCAGACAACCAGTGCCACAGCTGTGATCCCACCTCCCATAGGTGCAAGGCAGGGATGGTGGCAGAGAATAGCAGAGGCTTCCACTTCAATCTTGGTGGCCACACTGGAGGTGAAGACACTAGGGAGTAAAACAGCAAAGGTAAGTGAACTCTTGCTTGTGCTCCTATCCAACGCCACTCCAGATCTCCCCATCTCTCTTGCTTCTTTACTCCAACCCCCAAACCTCTCTCCCCTGCACCCCCCATCCTTCCAAATCCCTTTCCTTCACTCTGGATCATACAGCACAGAACCAGCTGTCCCTGTCCTCTGGACTCCCTGTCCTGGTCTCTGTGACAGTTGTTCATTCATTCATTCATTCAATTCAATCATATTTATTGAGCACTTACTGTGTGCAGAGCACTGTACTAGGAGCGTGGAAAGTACAATAAGCCCATCAAAGGGCAGGGACTATCTCTATCTGTTGCCGACTTGTTCATTCCAAGCACTTAGTACAGTGCTCTGCACAAAGTAAGCACTCAATAAATACTATTGAATGAATGAATGAACAGATAGAGACAATCCCTACCCAACAACAGGCTCACAGTCTAGAAGGGGTGACAGATAACAAAATGAAAGACAGACAACAAGCAAACGAGTCTCTCTCCCTCCTCCTCCGCTGCGGTTTTGGGAATCAAAAAGTCTGGCTTTCCCGAGTGATGCTGGTTTAGAAATCCCCAGATGTGGAGAGCATCATTCCAAATGGAGTCGCCAAGGGCCTGGGAGTCAGAAGGACCTGGGTTCTAATCCGGTCACTGCCACTTGCCTGTTGCTGTTTGACCTTGGCGAGGTCACTTCACCTCTCTGGGCCTCAGTTCCCTCATCTGGAAAATGGGGATGAAGACTGTGAGCCCCTTAGGGGACAGGGACTGTGTCCAACCCAATTAACTTGGATCCACACCAGAGCTCAGGACTGTGCCTGGCATAGTAAGCGATCAGCTTTGTTTCTACCTCAGTGCCTAGTACAGTGCCTGGCTCAGAACAAATGCTTAACAAACACCAGTGTAAACTAAAAAGAAAAAGGAAAAGGTCAGAGAACAGGTGAAAGTGACTGCAAGGCCCAGCTTCTGGCTTCTCAGCAGAGGAGGCTTCTCAGCAGAGGAAAGCCCTGCCTCTCTGAAGCCTGCAGTTGGCTCCTCACTAAACACCAGATTCAATCAAATGCCCTTAGGCATATCGCTTCCTGAGATCCCAGGTGAGCTGGACCTATTGCCTCCAAGGGAAGATCTAAATGTTGACACCCTCCCACCCCACCGGGGTCTGGGAGAGCTGTCTTCTAAGAGCAGAAGACAATGGGACTGTAACTGGTCCAGAGGAAGCTGGAAGTAATACTTAACCAGTAGCAGATTAGAAAGGCTGGGGGAAATGCCTGTGGCTGCTGCTGCTCCCTGGAAGTAATACTCACCAGTAGCAGATTAGAAAGGCTGGGGGAGATGCCTGTGGCTGCTGCTGCTGCTCACCCTTCTGGGAAAGAAGGGCCAACCAAATCCACCAGGGCCCAGGGGACCATCCGAGGGGATGCCTGCACTGCTCTCAGCCCCTACTTGGCTGCTCGCTGGACTGAGAGGGGAAGGATGGGAGGAGCACAGCCTGGGTGGAAGACCTTTTGGCTGGGGAATGCCCGGACCGGGCCAGGCCCTTAAGGCCCTGAACAATGGGACTGATCATACCGCGGGAGGATATTCTCAAGAATATCCTCAAGACCCCTAGGCTGAGGGCTTCCATAGTGGCAGAGATCTCATTGCCCCTGGGTTGAGGTCTTAGAAGCAGGATCCTTTGCACTTGATGCGTCTCTGTATGTTCAGAAATCCTTTCTTTCTGTGATACTGAATATCGCAGTTTATTATCAATAAGAATAATATTAATAGTAATAATGGTATTTGTTAAGCACTCACCATGTGCCAGCCACTGCACTAAGCACTGTGTGCCAAGCCCTGCCTCCCATCGTGTTTCTGGGCTCCTTTCTTAAAGAACAGCGAAGAGAGGGGAGAGGATGGCGGAGACATCTTCTGGAAGCAGTGTGACCTAGTGGAAAACACATGGGCCTGGGGATCTGAGACTCTGAGTTCTAATCCCAGCTCTTCCACTAGCCTGGTTTGTGACCATATCACTTCACTTCTCTGAGCCCCATTTGCCTCATCTGTAAAATGGTTGTCCATTAATAATAATAATAATAATAATAATGATAATAGCAATTGTTACTTATGTTTTTTATTATTGTTATTCGTTAAGTCCTTACAATGGGGCTCACTGTCTAAGGGAGGAGGATGAGAACAGACACTTAAACCTTCTTTTACAGATGAGGTAACTGAGGCACAGAGAAGTTAACTGAATTGCCCAGGTCACACAGCAGGAAAGTGTCAGAGTTGGAAAGAGAAGCCAGATCTTCAGACTCCCAAACCAATACTCTTTCCAGTAGACCATGCTCTTTCCATACTGTTGGAGAGACTGTGCGATGTATCCCTCTTTCAGTCGGTCAATAAATCAATACCATTTATTGTGCTCTTACTGTGTGAATACCACTGTTCTAAGCACTAGGGAGAGTACAGTAGAGTTGGTGAATATCATCCCTGTCCTCAGGAACTTACAGTCTAGTGAGGGAGGGAGAAATTAAAACTCATGACAGATAAGGGAAGGGGCAGAGTACAAGTATATGAACCTTATGGTACGGGCCTGATGGTGGCAACTATCTACTGTGTCCTGTATTTCCCTGTTGGTGCCAATGGAAGCATCATCACTGATAATAGCTGTGGTATTTGTTAAGTTCCCACTATATGCCAAGCACTGTACTAAGCACTGGGGTATATACAAAATAATCAGGTCACACACTTTCTCTGTCCCTCATTGGGCTCACAGCCTAAGAAGTAAGGGGAATAGGTAATGAACCTCCATTGTACAGAGATATAAAGTGACTTAAGCTCATTCTGGGTGGGAATGTGTCTGTTCATTGCTATACTGAACTCTCCCAAGTGCTTTGTACAGTGCTCGGCACACAGTAAGTGCTCAACAAATATGACGGAATCAAATGAATGAAATATATGCAATTTTCAATGACCTTTCTCTCTTTTGCTCCCTCTCTCTCCCTTTTTCTTTCTCTTCTCTTCACCTCTTTATCTCTCATCCCTCACAGGTGGCAAGACTGGAGGTCTCCTCTGATATTCGGGAAAATGGATGCCACCGAGATCTCTTTTGCGATGTTGTTTCTTTTACAGATCAGCACTGGAGTCTCAGTGAATGGATTCCTTCTCCTTTTCTATGCTCACTTGGTCTCTGTCAGCCCCAAATTCAGTTCCTCTGATGTGATCCTCACCCAGCTGGCCTTGGCCAACACCATAGTTCTGCTCACCCTCGGAATCCCAGAGACCATTTCTGCCTGGGGATGGAAAAATTTCCTAGACGATGCAGGATGTAAGATCCTCAATTATTGGTATCGTGTGGCCCGGGGCCTGGCCATCTGCACCACCTGCCTCCTGAGTGTCTTCCAAGCCATCACCATCAGTCCCGGCACCTCCCGCTGGGCAGGAGTCAAAGCCAGATTACCCAGGTGCATCATCCCCTGCTGCCTCCTCTCCTGGTTCCTCAATCTGCTCATAGAGTTTGATACCCTGATGAACATGACAGGTCCTCAGAACAGCAACAGTGTTCAAATCATGTTGGATCTCAAATACTGCACAAAAGTCAGTTATAGTGCAGAAATCAACATGGTAATCGCAGTCATCTTCTCTGTCCGAGATCTGTTCTTTGTGGGGCTCATGAGTGTGACCAGCAGCTACATGGTCTTCGTCCTGCGCAGACACCACCGGCAGGTCCAGCACCTTCATCGGCCAGACCGCCCCCCCGGGGCGATGCCCGAGGTCAGAGCAGCCAAGAGGGTCATTGCATTGGTGACTCTCTATGTCCTCCTCTATGGACGACAGTCCATCATGCTGAGTATCATAATACATATGAAAGAAAAGCCTTATCTGCTGCTGAGAAGTCATGAAGTGCTGTCATTCACCTTCTCTTTCATTAGTCCGTTCTTGCTGATTCACAGTGACAGGAGAATAAAGACATTCTGGAAAAAGGAGTCATCTGTTACCCACACAGATCCTTCATAGGGTTCCAGGGAAGGCCCTGCCCTCACCCAGAATCCTTTGGATGAGCAGAAGTTCCACTCGGGGCAGCTCTGAACCAGAGTTGAGGACTCCGTCAACAAGGGCCATTGATGCTGACATAGAAGAGCCCACAGTGCTTCCCTGAGCATCTCAGGAGCCTTTCCCTTTGCCCAGTTCCAGCCAGCCTAGAATTTCCCATCATCTGCCTGGAAGAGGCCCGTTCTGGGGCTGATGGACCATGAAGGTGGCTGCTGCCTGCTTCTCTCAGCTACTGCAGCCAATGGTCCAGGCCCAACCAGGAGTCTCACAAGTCCCATGTTGTCAGTTAATCAATTGATCAACAATATTTATTGAGCACTTACTCTGCACAGAGAACTGTACTTAATGCTTGGAAATGTACAATACAACAGAGTCGATTGCTGTGATCCCTGCCCGCAAGGATCTAAAGTCGACAGGGAGAGACAGATATTAAAATAGATTAAAGAGATAGGGAAAATAGGGGAGCATAAGAATATTTACATAATCATTCAATTGATCCTGGTATTTACTGAGTGTTTACTTCCAAGTGTTTAGTACAGTGCTCTGCCCATAGTAAGCACTCAGAAAATATCACTGATGATAGGATGATTGATGAAGGCACTTACAATCTAGAGGAGAGATAGACTTTAAAATAAACTATGGCTATGTGCATAAGAGAAGCAGCGTGGCTCAGTGGAAGAAGTCCAGGCTTGGGAGTCAGAGGTCATGGGTTCTAATCCCAGCGCTGCCAGTTGTCAGATGTGTGACTTTGGACAAGTCACTTCACTTCTCTGTCCCTCAGTTACCTCATCTGTAAAGTGGGGATTATGACTGTGAGCCCCACGTGGGACAACCTGATGACCCTGTTTCCCCCCAGCGCTTAGAATAGTGCTTGGCACATAGTAAGCACTTAATAAATGCCATTATTATTATAATTATTATTATTATTAGCATCATAATTTTGGAGGGGCTGAGGGCAGAGTGCATATCAAGTGCTTAGAGGGTACAGATCCAAGTGCATAAGTGATGCAGAAGTAAGCAAGAGATGGTGAAATGAGGGCTTAGTTGGGGAGGGCTTCTTGGAAATGTTATTCTAATAAGGCTTTGAAGATGGGGAGAGTGGCAGTCTGTTTATAGGAAGACAGAGGAAGTTCCAGACCAGGTGGAAGATGTGAACAAGGGGTAGGAGGAGTGGTAGATGCGATTGAGAGGGCTACAGACCATTGACAGGCTTCAAACTAGTGCATGGTTTAAGGAAGCAAAAAAACAACTAGAGAAAAAGGGACAACAAAAGAAAAACCAAAGGCACTAGGATTGATCATTGCCCAGGAAGCTGAGGTAATAACCATTCAGAACTCCTTGCCACCTGTATCTCCCCACTCCAGTCCCTACTTCACTCAGCTGCTTGGGTCATTTTTAAAGCCCTTTGGAAAAGCAGTTTGTTTTTTTCCAGACACAGGAATAGGTTAGATAAGAGAATGACAGCTAATTCCCATGCTGGTTGGGAGAATTAAGTGGCTCCAGTAACTGGGTAGTGACAGAGAATAACCAATGACCCTGTGATGTTTGGGAAAAATCTGAATCATTTGCAAGGCAAAAATGGCTTTTCTGATACTTCATCCATCTTTTCCATCTCTTCATGTAGAAATGTAATCAGTTGATCAATGGTGTTCATTGAGCACCTATTAGGTATTGGGCACTTTTGAAAATCTAAGAGAGAATACCATAGAAAAAAGTAGCCCGTTGCTTGTCCTCAAGGACTTTAAGGTTTAATTATTTACAAAGTGAGAGGAGGAGAAAAGCAAGGCAAGAGGAGGAAGCAGGACAAACATATCAGGATGAAACAGCTGAACTAACAACTGAATGTACAGAAACACCTATCAGTCAACCAGTCAATATTTATTCAGCACTTACTATGTACAGAACACTCTACTAAGTGCTTGGGAGAGTACAACAGAGACATATCACTGGCAGGCAAATCCACAGAATTGTATTATAGTAATTGGCACAACATTTAGGATTACTGATTGAATTTGAAACTTTTTCCATCTTTCTATTAGCATTTCCTCAAGAGCACAGTTTACCTCAATGGGCCCAGTTTTTATTCATAACCTTTATCTTCTTCTGATGAGATTACAGTTGAAGAAGTGGAAGAGGAGCTAATCCTGCTGCTGTTTGGCTCCTGTTAAGAATGATTTTATATTAAATCTACCCCTGGAAAGATTAGATGGAGGCTGTCCTAAGAGGACACATTCATTCAATCATATTTATTGAGTGCTTACTGTGTGCAGAGCACTGTATTAAATACTTGGAAAGTACAATTCGGCAGCAGAGACAAACCTACCCAACCATGGGCTCACAGTCTAGAAGGGGGAGACAGACAACAAAAAAACCCAAAACATTTAGACAGGCATCAATACCATCAAAATAGATAAATAGAATCATAGCTATATACACACCATTGATAAAATAGAGTAATAAATGTGTAAAAATATGCACAAGCGCTGTGGGGAGGGGAAGGGGGTAGAGGAGAGGGAGGAAGTAGGGGCAATGGGAAGGGGAGGAGGAGCAAAGGGAAAGGGAAGGTTCAGTCTGGGAAGGCCTCCTGGAGGAGGTGAAGCCTCAGTAGGGCTTTGAAGAGGGGAAGACTGTTCACTCTACCTCGTGCTCAGAATATTCAGAATACTAATTAGTGTCTTCATTGATCCTGGCTCTACTTTCCTGACTTTTATGATACTTTATAAGTGTGCTTTCCATGTGCCAGGCATTGTAGTAAGCACCGGGGTAGATACAAGATAATCAGCCTGGACACAGACCCTGCCCCACATAAAGCTCAAAGTCTAAGTTGGAGGGAGGAGGACTGAATGCCCATTTTACTGAGGTAACTGAGGCACAAAGAAGTTTAATAACTTGCTCAAGTTCTCACAGCAGACAAGTGGTAGAGCTGGGATTAGAACCGAGGACCTCTGATTCCCAGGACCATGTTCTTTCCAATAGATCATACTGACTCATGCTGTTATTGAGAATGGGTCCATATCAAATTCCCTCCCAGGAAGATTAGATGGAGGATGATAAAGAGAATGCATGATCGTTCCACTTGGTGCTCAGAATAGTATTGTCTTCACTGAGGTAATGGAGTTTATACCCTTTAACCATTTGATATTCACCCTACCCTCAGGTTCACAGCACTTATGTAAATATCCATAATTCATTTTAATGTATGTCTCCCCCACTAGACTGTAAGCTCTTTGTGGACATGTCTACTAACTCTGTTGTACTGTATTCTCCTAAGTGCTTAGTACATTCCTCTGCACTGAGTGCTCAATAAAAGCCATTGATTGATTGATTTGAGTCCAAAAACAAACCATGAGATTAGGGGAAACGTTTCATTCCAGATGTGGAGTCAGAGAGAGGAGAACCAAGTCTCTCAGGTTCGCTACCCTAGTTTCCAACAGTCACCGTACTCTTGCAAAGAGAGTGTGGTCTTCTGGGGTAGCATGTTCCCATAAAGTTCTACTTCCTTCTGACAGGATGCCTCATAGTGGGCCTCTGGAAAAGAAATGGGCAAAGAGCTGATCTGTTGTTCACCACTGAGATCCAGGGGTGTAGAGGAACTTCTCACATTGCCAAGGAAACACTGAGGCCTGGGAACTCGGGGATCATTTTTGATTAGCACCCAGGGGCAGAGGGCTGGGTAAAAAGCACTCAGATTAGTCATAGCATCCATCATCCTGAAGTTTTTATCTTCAACCAGTGTTGATGTCAGGATAATGATGCAGTTGGTACAGTAAAAGGTAACGAAGCAGGTGACCAGGAGCAGGATAGTGTGGGTGGCTTGGGTCTCGGGGGAGGATTTGGGGGAGAGGCTGGTGCTGTGGATGTGTTGAACTTGTTTTTGGTGTCGGTAGAGCACAAACACCATGTAACCACTGGCCCAGCTCATGAGGAACACAAAGAAAACATCCCTGAGAGTTATCACACTTACGAATGCTACATTAGTCAAATATTTCTTCGAGAACATATCAGAACAGTACTTCATATTTAAACGATTAACTGTACTAGTGACATTGTAGATGGGTACTGTTGCAGTTAGTATATTCATGTACATTGAGAGGTGGAGGATCCAAAAGAAAATTAAGGAAGGAATGACGTAGCCAGTGGCCTTGGGTTTGAGCCAGGCCCAGCAGGAGGTGCTGGGACTGATGGTGATGGCCTGGAATACGCTCAGGAGACACGTAATACAGATGGACAAGCCTCGTGTCACTCTCCTGAAGTAGCTTAGGATATGACACCCAACATCTTCTAATTTATTCTCTAAGCCGGTGGCAAAAATCACTGTGGGGGCTCCCTGAGTGAGCAGTGTCACTGTGTTGGCCACGGTCAGGTGGGTGAGGATCAGGTCAGTGGGCTTCCTGTGATGGGGCTGGGAAATGAAAATTCCAAAGTACACCATGAGTAACGCTGCATTTCCCAGTAGCCCCATCCCAGTCTGCATGAAAGAAACTATTACAACGAGCAACTCTTCCAAGCGCATCATCTCATTTCCTGCAGCATCGGAAGAGGACCGAGCACCCTAAGGAGAAGCAAGAAAGGACCTGTCATTCACATGATGGCAGTTGGGAAACAATGAAACCAGGTTCAGACATTCTCTGTCCACCCTTCCACAAAATTTCCTAGGATCCCACTCCCTTTGGTTGAAGGTCTAACTAGAATGATTTCTGCAGTTATTGAGGTCATAGGTGATGTCTCAGTACTTTCCCTAGCGCTGAGTACAGTGTTTTGCACACAGTAAGCACTCAATTAATACCACTGATTAATTGATTGATTGATCCAGTCATCTTTTCCCAGACCACAAGTGGTCCCTGGTTAATTATCTTATATGTGCCTTCTGTATCTGAAGAAACTCCCCTCTTTGAGGGAAAGACAAGGACTTTTGGGGCTGTTTTCATTCCCCAGCCTCATCACAGGAAGCTCACTGACCTGATCCTTACCCACCTGACCATGGCCAACACAGTGACACTGCTCACTCAGAGAGCCCCCACAGTGACTTGAAAAGGCCTGAAGACATAGTATTTATGTGGGTCTCTTTGTGATCTTGAGACCTCCAGGGAATGATACCATTGGTGTCACTGACAGAGTAGTTGCCTGCTTCTCCTACTTCTTTTCGCTCTTTCTCAGTTTTCTTCATAGCTTCCAGTTCTGTCACTTATCCACTAGCTGTGAGTATACCACAAAGCTCTGTTCTGGGCCCTCTGTTCTTTTTCTTCTCTCATTTTCTTGGGGAGATCATCTGCTCACATTGATTCAGCCTCCTCCTCTGTGTGGATCACTCCCTAATCTACCTCTCTCTTGCTATTGATTTTACATTGCCTAGTCTCCAGGAAATTTCCAGGAAACCAATTTTTCCTCCTAACTTTCCCATCTTTGTTGACACCATCACCATCCTTCCTGTCCACAAGCATATGACCTCAACATTATCCTTGACAGTTCACTGGCTTCCAGCTCTCACATTCAATGAACTGTTAAATTTTACTCAAAAAGCCACCATCCTCATTCAAGCAGTTATATAACATAGTTCAACTATTATAACTGTCTCTTCAAAGGTTTTCTTTACCCCAACATCTCCTCTCTTCAGCCTATATCTATATATATCTCTATATATATATATTTATTTACTGCCTAGCTCATCTTACCAAAATATTGCTTGGGCCACAAATCAATCAGTCATATTCACTAACCACTAGAGAAGGAGAGGTCAGAAAGGCAGGAGGAGAACCAGGGGAATAAAATGTCAGCCAAATCAAGATCAGCTCATGACCCAAGGAAACCTGATGGCTCCCACTGTGAATGGCAGCAGACAAATCAAGGAGTATTACGTTAGGGCAGAAAACCAGTGGATTTGGCTATGAGGTCAGTGATGACTTTGGAAAGTGTGCCTCAGTGGGATGGCATGGGTGGAAACATGATTGTAGTAGGTCAAGAAGAAAGATGGTGGAGCAGAAGAGAAGGTGTATGGATAGGAATTGGAGCAGGGAGTAGGGCATTAGCTAGAGGGAACTGTGGGATTCAGAAAAGGCTTTTCAATAGAGGAGAGACTTGTAGGACGAGATAAAGAATCAAAGTTTGAAGACAGAAGTAAAGGAAAAAAGAGTTGGTGCATTTATCTTTAGGAGGGGAGAGGGGAGAGGGGAAGAGGTAAGGGATCTAAGAAAAGGAAAAGGCAGTCCAGAGTGGAGCCACAGTCAATCAATCAAAGGTATTCACTGAGTGCTTACTGTGTGTAGAGCTTTGTGGGAGAGTTGGTAGCCACAGAATGGGTCGACACATTCCCTGCCCTTAAGAAGCAGCCCCATTAGGTATTATCAAATTATTCAACTAGTATTTTGATCATTGGATGGTTACAAGCAGAGTTATGATTCAAGAGGAAAGTCAGAACTGTAAGTGCAACAGATTGAGAATCGAATTCAAGGACAGAGAGGATTTTGCATTGAGATAATGACAAAAAAATGAAATGAAAATTGTGGAAAGGCAAACATTCTTAGAATTTGCCTCCATTAAAAAAGGGAAGAAGCACAATAGCCTAGAAGAAAGAGCATGGACCCAAGATTCAGAGGACTTGGGTTCTAATCCTAGATCTGCCACTTGCCTACTGTGTGACCTCGGACAAGTCAGTTGTCAGCTATTTGCCTCAGTTTCCACAAATTTAAACTGGGGATTCAATTCCTGTTCTCCCTCCTACTTAGATTGCAAGGTCCATGTGGGACAGGGACTGTGCCTGACCTGATTAACTTTCATCTACCCCAGGACCAAGAACAGTGCTTGACACACAGTAAACACAACAAATACTATGAAAAGGGTAAAGTTATGAATGTATCTGACATACCCTTCTACTTAAGAACTAACTTTTCCTTTCTTCGGCCTATCAATAATTCATTTTTGTGTTTTTCTTCTCCACAAGAACAAAACTCCTCATATTCCCAGCTAAATCCTGTCCTCCCCTTGTCTTTTCCATCAATGCAGACAACACCACTATCCTCCCCATCTCACAAGCCTGTAACCCTGGTATTATTCTCAACTCATGACTCAGATTCATTCCACATATTCAATCTATTACCAAATTCTGCCTATTCTACTCTGACAACATCACTAAAATCCTCCCTTTCCTCTCCACCCAAACTGCTACTATGCTACTGATCCAAGCCCTTATCATATCACTTATTGACTACAGCATCTGACTCCTCGATGGCCTCCCCCTTCCTTTCTCTCCCCACTTCAGGCCTTACTTCACTCTGCTGCACAGGTCATTTTTCTAATAAAAAATTCAGTTCACATCTCCCCATTCCTCAAAAACCTCCAATAGTTGCCCATCCACCTCCATATCAAACAGAAACGCCTTAGCATTGGCTTTTTAAACCAATCAATCTGCTCACCCTGGCCTAACCTACCTCACTGATTCCCTGCTACAACCCAGCCAGCACACTTCACTTCTTCAGTACCATCCTACTCACTGTACCTCAGTCTTGTCTGTCTCACCAATGACCCCTTGCAGAACTGAGAGCAGGGGAGGACCCAGCTGCTCTGAGATTCCATTAAGAAACTTCCCCATTACATCAGCCCATTTCTCAGTCCTGGATTTCTTAGCCTCAACTACATCTTCTGCTGTTTCTACATCCTCTCCCCCCATCAGCGTGGACACATAAGCAGACACTCACCTGGGCTTGTCTCTACTTCTGCCTCTCTGGGAGTCAGTGGACACAGCCTTTCTGTGGATGTGGACGGTCCTGGCCGGGGCAGCAGTTATAGGGACAAGACAGGTTCAGCTCATCTCCCTCTAGCACAGCAATTACCGTGTCACTTGCCACTGCCATAACACTCTCCGCTGGGGGAGTCTGAGACAACTGAATGGAAATTCCAAACTTCTCTCCAAACTGCCAAACCTTCCACAATTTGAATTAGTGATACAATAAATGAATGGAGTAATTAACAAATCGCTGAGTCCAAAGTTCTGGGTGCCCAGAGCTGGAGTTTGTCTCTGTCTTTGTGCTATAGTTCCAGAAGTAAATAGAAACAGCTCATTCAGCTCTGTGTTTCCAGGAAAATGGTCATATTAGCAATAGCATGTGACTCATGTGTGCCTTGCCCTGGTATAGCTGCTCAGAAGGAAATGAACAGATGAATTAGATATTCCTGAGGAGCCAGATCTGGAGACATTATGGAGACAGATGGGTTTTGCAGTGGACAGGCCAGATCTCTTTGAGGTTGAAATCCAGCATCTAAATTACTGGAGTGGATGTTCCTGTAAGATGTGCATCATAACTTTTCTCTTTGTCAGGAAATTGTTTATAGAAGACAGCAGGGTTCCCTAGTGGAAAGAGCACAATCAGAACACCTGGAATGTAATTATGTGTCTGCCTGCTTTGTGCCATTTAGAAAGTCATGCAACTTCTCTGTGCTTCAGTTACTCCATTTGTAAAATGGAGATTAATATTTGCTCTCTCCTCTCCCTTAGGCTGGGAGGCCAGGTGAAAGGGACTGGGCCCGAACTGAATTTATTGTACCTGTCCCAGGACATAGCATAGATTCAAATACCAAAATTATTATTATTATTATTAGTGTTAGTAGTAGTAGTATTATTACACATACTCTCTTGGAGAACTCATTTACTATCATGGCTTCAACTACCATCTCTTTGTGGATGACTCCCAAATCTACATCTCCAGCCTTGATCTCTCTCCTTCCCTCTCTGCAGTCTCACATTTCCCCCTGATTTCAATACATCTCTACTTGGATGTCCCATCATCACCTCCAACTTAACATGTCCAAAAGAGAACTCCTTATTTTCCCACTCAAACCCTGTCCTCCCACAACCCATCACTGTAGGCAGCACTGCCATCCTTCCTGTCTCACAAACCCCAAAGGCATTATCTTTGACTAATCTCTCTCATTCAACTCAAATATCAACCTATCAGTAAATCCTCAGTTCAATCTTCACAACATGGCTAAAATCTTCCCTTTTCTCTCCTTCTAAACTGCTATGATGTTAATCCAAATATTTATCTTATCCCACTTCAGTGATTGCTACCAGCCTCCTTGCTGATCTCCCCACTCCCTGTCTTTCCCCACTTCAGTCCATATTTCACTCTGCTGCCCAGATCATTTTTCTACAAAAACATTCAGTCCCTGTTTCTCCACTCTTCAAGAACCTCCAGCAGTTGCCCATCTACCTCCACATCAAAACCCCTTTCCACTGGCTTTAAAGCACTCAATCACCTTGCCCCCTCCTACCTCACCTGGCTGTCGGACTACAACCCAGCCCTCACACTTCATTCTTCTAATGCCAACCTACTTACTGTACCTCAATCTCAACTATCTTGCCAATGGACCTTTTGCCCACATTCTGCCTTTGGCCTAGGATGCCCTCCCTCTTCATATCTAACAGAAAATTACTCTTCCCATCTTCAAAGCCTTATTGAAGGCACATCTCCTCCAAGGGGCTTTCTTTAACCAAGCCCTCATTTCCTTTTTTCCCCACTTCCCTCTGTTTTGCCCTAATTTGCTCCCTTTTTTCTCCCTTCATCCTCAGCCCCACAGCACTTAGGCACATATCCATAATTTATTCATTTATATTAGTGTCTGTCTCCTCCTTTGTACTGTAAGCTCACTGTGGGAAGGGAATGTGTCTTATAATGTTTTATTGTACTCTCCCAAGCGCTTAGTACAGAGCTTGGCACACGGTAAGTGCTCAATAAATTTAATTGATTATTATCATTTTTGTTACGAGCAGGCAGTCATGGAGGAAGACCAGGGAAAGAGGGGAGGAAGCTACAGAACATTTGTGAATCCACAGGATCCAAATTGCTGTCTGATTTAGTGGAATAACGTCAGGGAAAGAGCACTATTCACTGGCCTTTGCCTAGGTGATATCACTGGAGGTTGAGGCACTAGTAGTTCAGAAACAGGGCCTGAGGGCAAGGATGAGGATTTGGGATAAATGTCTCTGCCATTTGCCTGCTGTGTGAACTTGGGCAAATCTCGTCACTTCTCTGCTCGTCCGTTTCCTCATCTGCAAAATGGGGATTCAATATATTTTCTCCCTCCTACTTAGATTGGGAGCTCCATATGGGACAGAGACTGTGCCTAAACTGATTATCTTGTATCTACCCCAGGGCTTAGAACAGTGCTTGACACATAGGTGCTTAACAAATACCACTGCAACTCTGATGGAGAAGCTATGGGGATCTGGCCTAGGAAAGTCCAGGTGAAGAAGTCCCATATACAGCGGCCCCAAGGAATACTAACACCCAAATCCTATACGATCTTAAATACTGTTCTATAACTGCTGTCAGTGTACAAACTTCTCTGATAAATGTAGCTGTGTACTGTATCTGGGACCTGCTTTTTGTGGGGCTCATGTGTCTGTCCAGTGGCTACATGGTGTTTGTCCTGCAAAGACACCACAGGATGGTCAAGCACCTTCACGGGCCCGGCCGCTCTCCTGGGGTGATGACTGAGGTCAGAGCAGCCAAGAGATTCATTGCCTTGATGACTCTCTATGTCCTCCTCTGTGGGAGACAGGTAATCATGGTGAAGGTCCTATTAAACACGAAAGGAAAGTTTTCTCTGTTGGTGAACTGTCACATGGTTTGGTCATTCATTTTTTCCATTTTTAGTCCAATCCTGATTATTCATGGGGATAGGAGAATGAGAAAACTCAAAAACTCACCTTCCCGAAGGGTGCAGTCCTCCCAGACATTTAGGGAGGCTCTACAGCTGCATCTCAGAGGAGCAGCCAGGCCTAATAGAATGAGCACAGGCCCAAAAGTCAGAAGACTTGGGTTCAAATCCCAGCTCTGCCACCTGCCTGCTGTGTGACCTTGGGCAAGTCACTTAAATTTCACCATTTTCTCATCTGTAAAATAGAGATTAAATATGTTTTATCTCTTTCCCTTAGACTGTGAGCCCCATGTGGGACAGTGACTATGTCCAATGTGATTTTCTCATAACTTTCCCAGTGCACAGTGTAGTGTTTGACACGTGCTAAATGTGATTATGCACATTCAGTTCGCTCCTCTAACACCAACCTACTCTGAACCTCGATATCAACTATCTTGCTGATGACTCCTTGTCCAAGGTCTGCCTCTGGCCTAGCACTCCCTTCCCCTTCATACCTGATAGACCATCACTTATATATTTATATTAGTATATGTCTCCCCCCTAGACTGTAAGCTCATTACGGGCAGTGAATTCGTCTGCTAATTCTGCTGTATTGTTCTCCCAGGAACTTAGTACAGCACTCCACACATAAAAAGTGCATAATAAATACCACTGATTGATTGATTGATGGATTGGGGAGACACACTGAGTGCTGCAAAATAGTGCTGCTGCCTCTTCAGCAAACAGCGTGGCTCAGTGGAAAGAGCCCGGGCTTGGGAATCAGAGGTCATGGGTTCTAACTCGGCTCTGTTTGTCAGCTGTGTGACCTTGGGCAAGTCACTTAACTTCTCTGTGCCTCAGTTATCTCATATGTAAAATGGGGATGAAGATTGTGAGTTCTACGTGGGACAACCTGATTACCTTGTATCTACCCCAGCGCTTAGAACAGTGCTTGGCACATAGTAAGCGCTTAACAAATACCAACATTATTATTATTTAGCAAACAATCTATCAGTGTTAATTATTGAGTAAGTGAACAATGAGGGTTTGGTAAAAGTTATCCTATGCAGAAGATTTTCTCCCTCTTAGCACTAAGTTCCAGTCAGCCTCCAGTCAGGGAAAGAGCCAAGCCCTGACTGGCCCATTCCACCATCCCTCCCAGCTCCCAGGAAGCCCGCACTTTAACCTTGAAGACAGTACACAGTAATCAATCAAGGGTATTTACTGAACTCTTACTATGGACAGGACACTGCACTAAACAGTTGGGAGAGTGCAATGAGAAGCAGCGTGGCTCCGTGGAAAGAGCCCGGTCTTGGGAGTCAGAGGTCATGTGTTCGAATCCTGGCTCTGCCACTTGTCAGCTGTGTGACTGTGGGCAAGTCACTTCACTTCTTTGTGCCTCAGTTCCCTCATCTGTAAAATGAGGATGAAGACTGTGAGCCTCACGTGGGACAACCTGATTACCCTGCATCTACCCCAGCGCTTAGAACAGTGCTCTGCACATAGTAAGCACTTAACAAATACCAACATTATTATTATTATTAGAATACTCGATACCTGTCCTCGAGGAGCTGGCAAAGTAGACAAAATACCACACCTCTATTCTCTTCCCCATCCTTTTTAGGGTAACACATCTTTCTTCCTCCTTAGCCATGCCCAAAAGGGCACTGATGAACCAGACAAGTATATGATCTATCATTCTGTGCTTCCTAAGAACTTATTACAGTACCTCGCACCAGCTGGGAGCTCAAAATATTCTGCTGCTGCTATTATCACTGCTACTGTACTCAATCCGTGGTATGTATTGAGTGCTTACTATGTGCAAAGCACTGTACTACTACTATTATCATTATTGGATGGTTTAGGATTCCATTACTGGGAGTCAGGAGATTGACCAGAAGGGGTATTAAGTTACATTTAGCTGCAATTCCTTCTGGAAATCATAATCACTCACGTGAACCTCTGTTCAGCCCTCTAAATGGCCTACTTTGAGCAATACATCAATCTGTGGTGTTTATTAAGTGCTTACTGTATGCAGAGCACACTGGACTAAGCTGGTGGAGAATGGAGTTGATAGACACAATCTCTGCCCTCAAAGACCTCACAGTCAAGATGGGGAGACAGGAAATAAATGGGCAGGGATTGTCTCTGTTGCCAAATTGTGCATTCCAATCGCTTAGTACAACACACAGTAAGTGCTCAATAAATTCTATTGAATGAATGAATAAAATAAATTACGGAGAAGTGGATTAGCAGTTTAAGGATATGCACATAAGTGCAGTGGGGCTGGAATCAGTAGCAAAATGCTTAAGGGATACAGATCCAAGTGCATAGGTGATGCAAAAGGGAGGGCGGGTAGGGGAAATGAGAGTTTACTCCCAGATGGTCACTTGGCTTTTAGTAAATGACTAGATTAATTGTTCTATTTATCAGTATACTGGGGGGAAAGACTTGTAGTCAAGAGGGAATTTGGCTCTTCTTTGAATGCCTGATACTCCTCCCAAAGAAAGTGTCACAGAATGGCAAGCGACCTGGGATTGACTGCCCTGGAGGGAGATGAGGTCACACCACCTCCTCCCTATAACTGCTGCCCAGACTGGGCCTGGGTCCCTCCAGACACTGACTAGACAAGCCCATCTCTGCACAGCGGACAGAAAGACTGACCTAAGTGAGTATCTCCTTAGTTGTTTGGCTCAGGTATGGAATCGGGGAGGGAGAAATTCTGAAGGAGCTCGGGCTGGGTGCTGAGTCTGGTATCATGTAGTAAAAAGACTTTGGATGGAATCTGTGGGAGCACAGCATGCTTAGTATTTCTCCCCATCCTGCTCTCTGCCCCTTAGCCAACAGAGGATGTCCAGGGAGCCCATTCAGAGGTAGAGATTTCAGGAAAAGGAGTTTTTAGTGGTCCTTTTTGAGTAATTCTAACCACCAGTGATTCTTCCCAGCTGTGGGCATGGAACACATCTCCCAACTCTGCTACCTTTGTACCCTCTCCAACACTTAGTACAATGCTTTGAATGTAGGGAAAGAGATAGTCTGTTGAATATGAAGAAGGAGGGTGTTCCAGGTCAGAGGAAGCATTCGATAAATACGAATGAATGAATGAATGAATGAATGAATGAATGAATGAATGAACTTTAAGGTACTCAATCAGCTCTGCTTCTCCTACCTAATTTTGTTCCTCTCCTACTTAAACCCAGCCCGTACACTTCGTTCCTCTAACACCCAACTACTTCCTGTCCCTCACCTTCATCTCTCTCACCATAGACCTGTTGCTCACACCTTCTTTCTTGCCCAGAACTCCTTCCCTCTTCATATCCGACTGATCACCACTCTCACCGTCTTCAAAATCCTACTAAAATTGTATCTTTTCCAAAAAGCCTTCCCTGACTAACCTCTCGTGTTCCCAGCCCATTCTCTCTCCCTACATCTGTGCATTTGGATCTGTACCCCTTAAACATATGATACTCTCACCTCTTTCCCAGTCCCACAGTACTATGTGGACATCCTTATACTCTGCTGCTTCTCATATCTCTAATTCATTTTAATATCTGACTCCCCCACTAGATTATAAGGTCTCTGAGGGCAAGGATCATGTCTATCAACTCCATCTTTGTATGGTATTTGTTAAGCACTTACTAAGTGTCATGCACGGTTCTCTATTGTACAACTCTCTTGTATTGTGCTCTCCCAAGCACTTGTTTACAATGACCCCATGATTGTTTGGATCAGTCATGACTGAAAGCTAAGCGATCATCATCATTTAGTTAAAATAGAAATTCACAGGCCTGGGAGTCAGAAGGTCATGGGTTCCAATCCTAGCTCCACCTCTTGTCTGCTATGTGACCTTGGGTAAGTCTCTTAACTTCTCGGTGCCTCATTTAACTCACATCTGTAAAATGGGGATTAGAGTGTGAGCCCATGTGTCCAACTTGATTTGCTTGTATCCACCCCAGCGCTTAGTACTGTGCCTGGTACACAATAAGTGCTTAGCAAACATCATATTTATTATAATTATTATTATTATCATCATTATTATTATTATTTTTCCATCCGTGAATTTCCTTGCACTTGCTCACATTATACTCAGTTTTACACATATTGTACTCAATACTGCACATGTTAAATTGAGGAGATGACACATGCCCTGATGGAATATTTTAGGACTGGGAATCAAGAGACCCTGGTTCTAATCCCATTTCTGCCTCTAGTCTGCTATTTGACCTTGGACAAGTCACTTAACCTCTCTGGGCCTCAGTTTACTAATTTTTGAAATAAATGCACTCATCTACTTCCCAAACTGTGAGCCCTGAATGGGAAAGGGACTTTAACATTATCTTCTTTCAAACCTAGAATTTAGTGGGACGAGAATGCTGACACTTACCCTTACCCAGAGTATGGGACGCTTGCTCTTTGATGGCCACAAGGAACCCACTAGGAATGTAAGTATCTCCTGCCCTTGACCTAGAATAGAGCTAGGTGACTCTCTTTGGTCTGGAGCAGGCATAACTGACCTATAATTAAGCCCAACCCGACACACCTGCCCACAGTGAGCATACAGTCTAGAAGGGGAGAAGCAGAGATAAGCCAAGTGCAGTTTGAGAATCTCAGAGCCACAAGAGATTTTAACTAATATGAGAGGGAGTATCTGCCCACAACAGTCTTCATATCCACTGTTGATAGAACCTCACTACCACCAATGTCAGCTTCAAAAATGAAGAACTGGTTGCTATCTGGACATCATTGAAACACAAAATCAAAATGGCCAGCAAAGGGATACAAATCTATCTGCAAAGATTGATTAGGGTCTCTATCCTGCTCCATTAAAATGTCATGACTGGTGCCACCGATTCCAAGCTGCGTGGCCTAATGGAAAGACGGCCTCCTACCTCAGCTCTCTTCTCTCCTTCTTCAACTCAGCCCACACACTTAGTTCCTCTAGTGCTCACCTTCTCACTGTGCCTCCGTCTCACCAGTCTCACTGTTGACCCCTAGCCTACATCCTGCCTCTGGACTGGAATGCCCTCCCTCCTCATATCTGGCAGACAGTTACTCTCCCCCGCTTCAAAGCCTTATTGGAGGCACATCTTCTCCAAGAGGCCTTCCCAGACTAAGTCCCACTTTTCCTCATCTCCTATTCCTTTCTGTGTCACCCTGACCTGTTCCCTTTGCTCTTCCCCATCCCAGCCCCACATCACTTTTGTACATATCTGTAATTTTATGTATTTATATTGATGTCTCTTTCCCCCACTCTAGACTGTAAGCTCGTAGGCAGGAAATGTGGCTGTTTATCACTGTATTGTACTCTTCCAAGTGCTTAGTAGAGTGCTCTGGACACAGTAAGGGCTCAATAAATATGAATGAATGAATGAGTGAATGAATGAATGAAAGGCCCCTGAGCCAGGAAACGTGAGTTGTAATTCTAGCTCTGCCACTTGCTTGCTGGATGGCTTTGGTTAAGTCACTTCATTTCTCTGGGCCTCCGTTTCCTTATCTGTAAAATGAGGCTTAAGTACCAATATTCCCACCTTCTTAGGCTGTGGGCCCCATGTCGGACAGGGATCAAATCTACCCCTGTACTTAGTTCAGTTTCTGATACATAGTAAGCATTTAACAAATGTTATTTTTATTAATAGTATCGCTATTGTTATTATTATTAATGAGCTCTTGTAGTGGAGTCTCCACCCAGTGAACTGGCATAATACAGATTTCGAGTGCCTGGAAGAATATCTGATCACAGCCTGAGGCTTTTCCCTTCTTTAATTTGAAGATTTGGTGGTTAATAATCTCTTTGGGATTTCCCTTGAAGATTATATGAACTCTACACTTCTGAGGTCAAGAAGAAGATTATTTTGATGAATGTGGTTGCCATATTCTTCCTCTTTCAGACTGGGATTGGGCTCCTAGGAAACTCAGCATTGCTCATGGTGTATGTCAATGTCTTCATAAACCAACCCAATCAGATAAAGCCTGCTGACCTGATCCTCACTCACTTGACCATGGCCAATGCAGTGACACTGCTCACTCAGGCTGCCCCATGGATGGTGATGGCCTTCAGGTGGGAGAATAATCTGGATATTGTTGCATGCCAGATAGCTCTGTACATGAGGAGAGTGGCCAGGGGCCTTTCCATCTGCACCATGTGTCTCCTGAGTGTGTTCCAGGCCATCACCATCAGTCCCAGCACCTCCTGCTGGGCCCAGTTCAAACCCAGAGCCCGCAACTGCATCGTCCCTTCCTTCCTTTTTTTCTGGATCCTCAACCTAACGTTAGACGGGAACATTTTAAAAACCATCGCACCAAGCATAAATGTCACTACTGTAGTCAACAGTTATAATAGTAAATGTTGTGGTAGTATACTCAGGGCAAATTATTTAAATAATGTTGTTTTTCAAAGTGCCATGACTTTCCGAGATCTCTTCTTTGTGTTCCTCATGAGCTGGTCCAGTGGCTACATGGTGATGGTGCTACACCAACATCACAAGCAAGTCCAGCACATCCACAGCACCAGCCTCTCCCCCAAATCCTCCCCGGAGACCAGAGCCACCCAGACCATCCTGCTCCTCGTCACCTGCTTTGTTTGCTTTTACTGCATCAATTTCAGCATTAACTTTTCTTTAAATTTTGTGGAGGATGTTTTGAGGCTCTATGACCCTGCAACATTTCTCGGTGCCTGTTACGCCTTCCTCTGCCCTTTAGTGATGATCAGAAATGAGTCTCGAGTCCCCAGATCCCCCTGGATCCTCAAGATGCTGAGAAGGCTCTTTCCCCGCTTGGAACTCAGAGATACGGAACGGGTCACCTCTCTATCCAATTTTCTGCCCATGGCTCCACTGTGAAGACTCATGTCAGTGGAAAGAAGCAGGATATCCTATAGGAAAATGCTGTCCTCCCCCAGACTTTCCCATCACTGTAGACAAAAGCACCACCACCCTCTCCGTCTCAAAAGCCCATAACTTTGACATTATCCTTGACTCATCTCTTTCATCCAGTCTATCACCAAATCCTATCAGTTCTAATTTCACAACATCTCTAGAATCCACCTTTTCCTCTCCTTCCAAACTGTTGCTGTGCTGATCCAAGCATTTATCGTTTCCAGCCTCGACTGCCACATCAGCCTCTCCACTGACCAACCTGCCTCCAATCGCTCCCCACTTCATTCCATTCTCCACTCTCTTGTCCAGATCATTTTTCTAAAAAAACTTCAATCCACATTACTGATCAAACTCCACATCAAAACAATACTCCTTACCATTAGCTTTAAGTCACTCCATCAGCTCTCCCCTCCTACTTTACCCTGCTAATCCACTACAGCTCAGCCCACACCATTTCCTCTTCTAACTACAACCTACTCAATGTATGTTTAAATCTTTTCTGTCTTAGCACCAACACCTTGCCCATTTCCTCCTTTTGGCTTGAAACTCCCTACCCCTTCATATCACAGAAAGGCCTATTTAATCATAACTGCTCCAAGAGGTCTGCCCTGACTATGCCCTCATTTCTCCACCTTATTCCCCTTTAATTCTGCATTGCCTATGGACTTATGTCTGTACCCCTTAATTACTCTGAAATTTATCCTACCCTCAGCCCCGCAGCACTTAGTTATGTATCCTTATACTCTGCAATGTCCCCTATGTGTAATTTATTTTAATATGTGTCCCCACATCAAGTCTGTACATTTCTTATAGGCAGGAACCAGGTCTACCAACTCTACTGTATTATACTCTTCCAAGAGCTTAGTATGGTACTCCCCACCCAGTAAGTGCTCAATATACACCATTGTTTGATTGATTGACTGATAGTCTCTGACATTGACTTGCCCCAGAGAGCAAAGGCATCTGGACCCTGCATAGAGAAAATAATGTCAAATGGCAAGAAGTGTTCACCAGCAAGACTCAAGAACCTATGGATGTGGATCCTTATTCTAATCATATTCATAATAATAAAAATAACTGTGGTATTTATTAGGCGCTTACTATGTGTGAAGCCCTGCACTAAACACTGGGGTAGATACAAGATAATCTAGTCAGACACAGTTCCAGTCCTACATAGGGCTCACAATCTAAGTAAGAGGGAGAACAGGTATTGAACCCCACCATTTTACAGATGAGGAAATTGAGGCACAGAAAAGCTTAGTAACTTGCCAAAGGGTAGACAGTTGACAAGTGGAAGAGCTGGGATTAGTACCCAGGTCTTCTGACTCCCTGCCCTGTGCTCTCTCCACTAGGCAACCCTGCTCCTCATATTTTCAGTAGGTACTCATTTAATTTTGCAGAGGTATTCTTATTTCACATGTCTAATTGATTTACTCATTTATTTAGTACTGTTTTTGAGTGCCTACTATATGCAAAACACTAGACTAGGCAACGGATAAAAAATCCAGAGATGAGAAGTAGACACGGACCCTGATCCCAAAGAAGCTCGCAATCTAGAAATAATAAGGAGATGTGAGTGACTGTGACAGACATATAAGGAAAAAAGAAAAATGAATATCTGTAAAACAGAGCTGTTTAGTCCAGCATTCATCATATTGCAGTTACAGCCACAGTGACCCCAACACTCTACGGGTTTGGAGGGCCTCTTGTAACCACTGTGTCCTCCCTCTGCCCAGCTATTGCTGGGCCTATCGGGGCTAATTGGTCTCTATCTGGGTCACTGGGTCTTGACCAAGGTTGAAAGAGTTTCTGGGGTTTCAAGCTGCTGCTGCATCCTCACCCTGCCAGGCTGAAGTGGGTTGCAAGAGGAGCAGGCTCCCATATTCTTGCCTTCAGAAACCCCTGAACTGATGTATTTTTTAAATGATATTTGTTAAGCACTAACTATGTCCCAGGCACTGTACTAAGCACTGGGGTAGATACGAGATAACAAGGTTGTCAGAGTCCATGTCTCACATGGGACTCACAGTCTTAATTCCCATTTTATAGATGAGGTAACTGAAGCACAGAGAAGCTAAATGACTTGTCACAAGTGGCAAAGCTAGGATTAGAACCCAGGTCCTATTGACTCCCAGGCCCACTCTCTGTCCACTAGGGCACACTGCTTCTCAGCCTGGAAAACTGGCCAAAATGTGAAGGCCTGTGGATTCCAGCTAGAGGATACTATGACCATCCGAGTCCCATTTTTTCCACCCAGGCTGACACTTTTCATTCACTTAGTTCCATGTTTCATTGCTCAATGAATTAAATCACCACTGTGGTTTACAAAAGGGTTTGCGGGAGGGAGGGAAGTTTGTTTCTTTATGACGACAGCACTGATTCTAGCTGCAGAGACTGTCACTGCCAGAGCAAATGAGACAATAATTGCTACACTGGAGGGAGATGAGCTCACCCTGCCTCGTCCCTATAACTGTTACCCCGGCCTGGACCCTATGCACCCACAGGCTGGCCGAGTACTTCAGCTCACAGTGTGGCAGGAGCACAGACAAGCCCAGGTGAGTGTCTTCCTCTATGACCTGGTTCTGATGCGGGCGGGGGCATAGAAACAGAAAAGGAGCAAAGTAAAGGTTGAGAGACACAGGAGTTAGGTATGTAATGCTGTAATGGGAGAAGTTTCTGAAGAGGCTCTGTGAAAGCAGCTGAGTGCTCAGGTTCTCTCCCCCCTCTACTCTGCCTTGCTGCTTGGGATAGGCTCGGACTGGAGAGCCTGCACTGAGAGGGAGTCGCCTCAGGAATGCCCTTCTCCTGGAATGCTGTGATAGCTGTGCTTTGCTCTCACTTTACCGACCATCAACCCCTTGATCTCCCTCCAACATTATATCCAAGAGACCAGCACTCTTCTCATCTTGAAAGTCCTACTATAATTAATCATACCTCTTTCAGGAAGCAATGTGGCCTAGTTGATAGAGCATAGGCCTGAAGTCAGAAGGACCTGGGTTTTAATCCCAGATCCACCACTTGTCTGATTGGGCAAGTCATTTAACTTCATTCATTCATTCAATCGTATTTACTGAGCGCTTACTGTGTGCAAAGCACTGTACTAAGCACTTGGGAGAGCACGATGCAAAAACTAACAGACACATTCTCTGCCCACAAAGAGCTCACAGTCTAGAGGGATAGACAGCCATTAATATACGTAAATAAATAAATACATTACGGATATATACATATGTGCTGTGGGTCGGGAGGGAGGATAAATGAAGGGAGCAAGTCAGGGTGACACAGAGGGCTTAGTCAGGGAAGATTTCTTGGAGGAGGCGTGCCTTCAATAAAGCTTTGAAGTGGGGGAGAGCAATTATCTGTCTGATATGAGGAGGGAGGGTGTTCCAGGACAGAGGCTGGATGTGGGTGAGAGGTCGGCAGTGAAATAGAGGAGATAGAGGTATGGTGAGAAGGTTAGCATTAGAGGAACAAAGTGTGTGGGCTGGGTTGTAATAGGAGATAGGTGGCTGCAATTGATATCTAATAAAATGATCTTAGCATCAGTCCAGTGAAGACAAAAGATCTCTTAAATCCATTTCTTGATCCAACAAGTGGTCCCGGACCACAAGCATTTGCCTTCATTTCCACCTGGTCATCAGCACCATCTGGATTATGGTCAAGGGCTCCAAGAACATTCTGAACATACTGAAGTATTTTATTTCCATATGAAAAGCAAGAATTGAAGGGAAGAAGGAGGAGAAAGAGTGAGTGAGGAACCCACACCGAGTCAGTACACAGTAAAACCTGGATGGATTATTTCCAGAGAGAGTAGGTTGAGGGATTGGGATGGAGGAAGAAAAGGGATAGTTGACAGAAGAATCTTCTTGGCTTAGTGCTCCCTTCCAGGCTGAGATATGACTCTGCTAACCACTGCACAGGATGGTAGATGGTCAGTCTTTTGCTGAATGGCTCCACTCCATTGTCCTCTCATCTTCAATGAGGGAATGAGTGTCCTCCCACTGACACCATCATCACCACCATCAGCACCATCAGCACCATCAGCACCACCATCCTCCCTGTCTCACGAGTCCATAAACTTGGCATTATCCTCAACTCATTTCTTTCATTCAACCCACATATTCATTCTGTCACTAACACCTGTCAGTTCAAGCTTCACATCGCTAAAATCTGCCCTTTCCTCTCTATCCAAACTGCTACCACGTTAATCCAAATACTTATCTTATCCTGCCTTAATTACTGCATCAGTCTCCTTCCTGACCTCCCTGCCCTCAGCCTCTCCCCACTCCAGTCCTTACTTCATTCTGCTGCCCGGATCATTTTTCTACAGAACTATTTAATCCATGTTTCCCCACTCCTCAAGAACCTCTAGTGGTTGCCCACCCACCTCTGCATCAGAGAGAAACTCCTTACCATCGGCTTTAAGTCACTCAATCACCTTGCCCCTTCCTACCTCACCTCGCTACTCTCCTACTACAACCCAGCCCACACACTTCACTCCTCTAATGCCAACTTATTATACCTCTATCTTGTCTATCTCGCCACTGATCTCTCATCCACATCCTGACTCTGTCCTGGTACGTCCTCCCTTTTTGTATCCAACAGACAATTACTTTCCCAAACTTCAAAGCCTTATTGAAGGCACATCTTCAAGAGGCCTTCCCTAACTAAGCCTTAATTCCCTCTTTTCCCACTCCCTTTGGTGTCACTCTGACTTACTTCCTTTACTCACCACTGCCCCCACCCCAGTCCCATAGCATTTATGTAAGTACCCCTAATTTATTTATTTATATTAATGTCTGACTCACCCTCTGGACTGTAAGCTCATTGTGGGTGAGGAATGTGTTCATTACATTGTTGTGTCGTACTCTCCCAAATGCTTAATACAGTGCTCTGCAAACAGTAAGTGCTCAATAAATAAGTTTAATTGATTGATTTGCCCACATTAAACTCCCTCTTAAATTCATACCACCTCTAACTAGCCTTCACCAAGCAATTTTCCAGCTCCCGAGCCACACCACCTCTCAGCCATCTCTATCACTTATGAACTTATTGATAGCTTCCTTAGTATTCATGTATATATGCCTGCTCAGTTCATTGATTTTGAACCCTCTGGATGTAGGTATATTTGCTAGTCTCTTGAGTAGAGTGTAAGCGGCTTGTGGGTAGGGAATGTGTCTCTTTAATAATAATGTTGGCATTTGTTAAGCACTTACTATGTGCAGAGCGCTGGGGTAGATACAGGGTAATCAGGTCGTCCCACATGAGGCTCACAGTTAATCCCCATTTTACAGATGAGGTAACTGAGGCACAGAGAAGCGAAGTGACTTGCCCACAGTCACACAGCTGACAAATGGCAGAGCCGGGAGTCAAACTCATGACCTCTGACTCCGAAGCCCAGGCTCTTTCCACTGAGCCACACTCCTTTACTATTCTGTACTTCCCAAGTTCCTCGTACAGTGCTATACTCCAAGTGGGTGTTCCATAAATGCTATTACTAATAAGTGTGACAGAAGTCAATCACAAATTTCCTACCTGTAGAAGCTTCCAAGCTAATGGGGAAGACAGATTAACAAAATGAATACTAATAGTTGGATCAGTAGGAAGAATGAGAATCAGAGGGGGGTAAAATATGCCAAGGGGAAATGTCATCAAGAAAATCCTGTGCCATTCACCACTGCCATGTATAAAAATGGCTATTCTCCATTTAATGCTAGGAAGAGTCACCAGTGTCTAAGAGGTGCCTAATTGATAACACCTGATCTAGGATGTTGGAGAAAAAAACATATTTTTCTCAGCCTTGAAATTTTTCTTTTATTAGAGAAGATAGAAAATCAAATTTGTTCACAGACATGAAAGGTAAAGAAATGATTTAAATTATCAGGAATTACTCAGGAAGGTTGTCAGGGAGGTTAGGCACTGGGCTTGATCTCTGAGGTGGGGAATGGTTGGGAGGAGGAAAGGAGTAATTCCCCGATCTCAGGGATTCCATAGAGATACACTTAAGAAATACTACAATTCTTGGAACATGGGACAACCACCAGTAGGTCTGAGGGTTCACTGCTTCTGTCTAATGATGGGAGTTGGATCATTACAGATAATATAGCTCATGTGTAAGGTTTGAACAGGGGAACACTTGCTTTACTAGAAAAATGGAATCCCTACTGACACTTCAGCATGTTTGGGTCACCTAATCACTTAATACTCACACCCAATCTATCAATAGCTTTCAACGAGTGCTTACTATATGCAGAACACTGTACTAAGTACTCCTTTTCACTTATGCATACAACTTTATATGCTCTGTTGCTTACCTCCTACCTGTAATTTATTTTAATGTCTGTCTCCTCCATTAGAATGTAGACTCTGTAAGGTCAAGGTCATATCTACTTAGTCCCTTGTACTCTCCCAGAAACTTGCTACTCTTCACTGCACCAAGTACTCAAATAACTTGATCGATTGCTTCCTGTGTCCTATCAAATTCAGACATCACATAGGACATGAAAGATCCCTGGAAGTCCTTCCAGTGAGCCTTTCTGCTAGGGGAATGGTAGACTGGGAATTTGTTTGGCATGGTGGGCAGAGAAAAGTATGAGCCTTGACTTACATTGCTCAAATTCCAATTGTTGAGGATATAACACTGATAAGCCACTTCTGGTTTCTCTTCAAGGTGCTCTGACCTCTTCAGTTCTGATGAAAACTAAAAAATGCTATTGAGTGAGCTGATCTTGATATTTGTCTTGCTCACTCAAGCTTGGATGGGGCTCTTGGGGAATTCAGTATTGCTGGTGGTGTACAGCAGAATCTTCATTTCTCAGCCCAATCGTAGGAAGCCGACAGACCTGATTTTCACCCACCTGTCTACTATCAACGTGGTTACAATGCTCATCCATGGTGCCACAGTGCTGATATTTGCCACTGGGATAGAGAATAAATTGGAAGATGTTGGGTGTCATATCATAAGCTACTTCAGGAGAGTGACACGAGGCCTCTCCATCTGCACCACGTGTCTCCTGAGTGTCTTCCAGGCCATCACCCGGCTCAAGCCCCAAGCCACTGGTTGCATCACCCCTTCTTTAGTTTTCTTCTGGATTCTCCACCTTTCAATGTACATGAATATACTAACGGCAACAATACCTACCTATAATGTCACTGGCACAGTTAATCGTCTTAATATAAAATACTGTTCTGACATGTTCTTACAGAAATATTTGACAAATATGGCTTTTGTAGTTGTGATTACTTTGCGAGATGTTGTCTTTGTGCTCCTCATGACCTGGGCCAGTGGCGACATGGTCCTTGTGCTCTATCAACATCATATACAAGTTCGGCACATCCACAGCACCAACCTCTCCCCCAGATCCTCCCCCGAGACCAGAGCCACCTGCACCATCCTGCTCCTTGTCACCTGCTTTGTGTTCTTTTATTCTAGCAACTGCATCATTATTCTGTCATTAACTTTTTTGGAGTATAAAGACATCAGGTTGACTGATGCCATGACTGTTCTGGGAGCGTGTTACCCCGCCCTTTGTCCCTGGGTGCTAATCAGCAGTGACCCACGGGTCCCCAAGCCCCACTGCATCCTGAAGAAGGAGAGAAGTCCCTCTCCTCCCCTGGATCTCTGTGATGTATAGCAGGTCAGTTCCTTATCTTATCCTCTGCCCAAGGTCCCGCTATGATGGTCCCAGTCAAAGAGAAACAGCAGCTTCTGGGAAGAGATTTGAGAACCACAAGCCAGGAAACAACGGCAGCTGGAATCTCTGGTGAGAGAACCTAGAAGGAAAATTCACATCCTCTCTCTTACTCTACCCCAGGGATGGAATGTCTCTCCTTAACTCCCCTCCCCCAAGAATATTTTCTGACTCCATTGTCCCAATATTCTGGACACTGGGAGACTGGCACTGGAGTGACCATCCCTTCCCTCTGGATAGGCTCCATCTAATTTTCCTCAGAACCAATTTGATATGTATTATTCTCAACATCAGGAGCAGCATCCAACTCACTTCCTATTTGGTCAATGCTACTTTGACTTCTCAAAGGCAAATAAAGTCTATAAATGTGGTCTTGGAAACCTAGGGTAAACTGGGCCCTTCAGGAAATGCAGATGGAAGAAAGCTAAAGTCTAGTGATCCAAAATCCTGCATCAGGTGGTACTCAGAAAGGGAACTAGTATAATGGAAAATGTTACAAACCTAAAAGAATCTCTTCACCACACCACCCAAATCCCGAAACCCAAAGCAGAGGAACCTTGCTTCATCAAACGTCTAGCATGAGGACACAGTATCAATTATAGACTCCAGTGTTTACCACCCAGAATAACACTTGGCAGCCACATAGCTCCATTATTATTATCATTATTATTATTATTATTATCGATATTTGTAAAGGGCTTACTGTGTGCCAGGCACTTTACAAGCTAATCAAGTTGGACACAGTCCACATTCCACAGGGGGTGCACAGCCTTAATCCCCATTTTACAAATGAAGTAACTGAAGCACAGAGACTTGCCTCAGGTCACACAGCAGATAAGTGGTGGAGCTGAAATTAGAATCCAGCTCCTCTGAATCCCAACCCTATGGTCTTTCCACTGGGACAGGCTGCTTCCCTGAATCATGAGCAATTGATTGATGGCATGAACAGTGTGATCTGTAGGAGAACTTGCAGTGGAGAGGAAAGTTTCTCCCTCTTTAGAGATGTCTCAAACTCCCCACCCAGACAGCATCACAGCAATGGCAGATGACACGGTAATTACGGCCATGTGGGGAGATGAGCTCACATCATCCTGCCCCTATAACTGCTAGCCCGGCCCCTCCACACACAGAGGTGCAGAGTTCTCCATCTCACAGTGTGGCAACAGCAGAGACAAGCACAGGTGAGAGTCTGCCTATGTGTTCGGTTCTGAGGTGGGAAGGAGAGGAGAAAATGGAAGAGGGGAGGAAAGGGGATAGAACGTGAAAAAGTGTTTCCTCAACCCTCTTCCTCGATTTGCGGCTAAGTATTACTGAGTTCACGCTGAGCTTACTTGCTAAGTGCCATCCCCCTCACCCCAGAGATTTTGGAGTTCACAGTCTAGCCCCAGGAATGGCATTAGGGATGTGGATTCTCTGGGTTGATTTACTTTAACCACAACCTTCGCCACCAGGGAAAACCATCTAAGGATTGATCCTCCTTGCCAATTGACTCGTTCTCCCCCTAAAGCCCCGTGGCTGAAACATCCGGAGTAAATAGTGTGTGTTCTCTATCCAGTCAGAGTCTGGCGCAATTATCCTGCCTCCCTTCGAAGCTCTGACTCTAATTATGGCCCTGTCTAGCCCTGCCTTAAACCTCAAAAACCAGCTATTTTCTGACCCTTCCCTCAGTTGAATATCCAAATAAAGGTAATCAATCAATCAATCAGTGTTATTTATTGAGCACCTACAGAGTAAGAGTAGTGTACTAAGCACAGAAGAAGCAAGAAACACAATCTCTGCCTTCAAGCTTCTTTCAATGTAATGAAGGACTTGGAGAGACAAAATTCACTTGCGAATAGTGGGAGTATGAGGAAGAAGTTTACAGCAGGAAGTGGTTCACAAATATCAGCTTGCGAGGGCTGAATATTTCAGCATACTTAAATGCATATGAATGCATTTAGAATTTAAAATATGCTTAAGCATTTAAGGTAAGAGGAAAGAAATAAACACATGCTAAGGTAAGATGTGGGGTTGATCTGAGTAGGGTGTTACAAAATATTTGGGAAAGCTTGCTGGAGGAGATGAGATATTAGTAGTGCCTTAAAAATGGAAAGAGCCATGGCCTAGCAGACATAAGAGGGAAAGGAGTTCAAGGCTGAGGAAGCAGTGTAATCACTGAATCAGAGGCAGGAGATTCAGAGAGAGGTACAGTTAGAGAATGAGAATGAGAGGAGTAAAGACTGTAAAATGGGTAGTAGCATGTGAAGAGAGCCAATATGTAAGATGGTCAAAGCTAGCAGAGAGACTTGAAGCCATTGTTAAGGAGTTTCTACTTGATGTGCAGAGACAGAAGATGTCAGTGAAAACTTTTTTGGTGTAAAGAAAAGTGTGAATTGTGACACAGAAAATGTTATGTGTGGCATCATGGATTAGGGATCAAAAATAGGAGAGAGGGAGATAAGTGAGGAGGCTGTTCTCTGACATCTGTCAGGGTGATGACTGTTCAGGTGGAGAAGAAAGACTGGATCCAGGAAATATGCTGAGGAAAGATCAGCAGGATATAATAATAATGATAATAATAATAATAATAACAATAATAATGAGACACAGAATGACCTAGTGAAAAGAGCACAGGTCTGGGAGTCAGAGGACTGGGTTCTACTCCCATCTCTGCCAATTCTTTGCAGTGTGACCTTGGGTAAGTCACTTAACTTCTTTGTGCCTCAGTTTTCAAAACTGTAAAATGGGGATTTTATCCTACTCTCTCTTACTTTTAGACTCTGAGCCCCATGTGGGACAAGGATTTTGTCCCACCTGATTAACTTGTATCTACCCCAGTGCTTAGAATGGTGCCTGACACATAGTAAGTGCTTAACAAAAAAATGATAATAGTAAGAATGATAAGAAAAATAATGTACTTAAGCACTTGGTATATGCCATGCACTACTATATACTAAGAGGTGGGGAAGATAAAATCCAAATTTGACACAATCCCTGGGCTGCATGTAGTTTAAGGGGGAGAGAGAACAGGTATTTAATTCCCATTTTATAGATGAGGAAACTAAGTCACAAAGATGTTCAGTGATTTGCCCAAAGTCACACAGCAAGGAAGTGCTTAGACCAGTGCTCGGCACATAGTAAGCACTTAACAAATACCATTAAAAACAAAAAAGTGGCAAATAAGGGTTTAGAATCTGGGGCTTCTGGCTCCCTATACACATTCCTTTTCCACTAGGTCACATTGACAGCAAGAGCTAAGGCCTTAAAAGACTTGAGTTTAACCCCAGTGTGGTGGATATGAGGCCCAGGGAGGTTTGCGGTGCAGTCAACAGAGAAGGGAATGTAAACCTTTCTCGAAGGAGGTTTAGGAGGGAAAATGAGAAGTTCATTCTTGGCAGGTTGAGTTTAAGGTGTTGTCAGGACATAGACAGAGATTCTATTTTGTATTTTGTTGAAAAGAAACATAGAAGACTACTGCTGAAGCTCTCAGGATATTTAAGCATAAGGCAAATGAGTGTTGACAAAGGTGATAGATACCTGGAGGCAATAGGTTAAAAGGGCATAAAACAAAATCCAGTCACAAGCATGTTCCTTTCCTCCACTATGGTAACCTGGAATAGGATTCTACAGTCTCAAACATTTATGTGTTTAGTGCTTCTGTGCATGTTTGCTGCAAGACCTCTGTCTCACCTGTCATGTGCTTTCACCCAAAACAGCTTCTCCTCAAGATCACCCCACCAGGCCTCCTTCATCTGGACTTTCCTTGACCAAATCCCCATCTTCCCATCTCCCCTCTGTTTAAACCCAATCCCCAATCTCAGTCCACAGTCCCCGTTTCTGAACCACTGCAGCCTCCGACTCTAGCCACATCCCCAAGCCAAGGTTCCAGGGACACAGCTGGTCTGTGGATCCACTAAACTATGAGCCGCTGCTTCTTCCTATACTTTATGTAACCTGAAAATAGGGTTTACATCTCTCGAGAAGCAGTGTGGTCTAGTGAAAAAAGCACAGGCCTCAGGACCGACCTAGGTTCCTCATCCCATCTTTGCCATTTGCCTGCTGTCTGACCTTGGGCAAGTCACCAAATCTCTGTGCCTCAATTTTCTCATCTGCTAAATGGGGATTAAATAGCTGTACTCCCCTCCCCTTAGACTGTGCGCATCATCTGGGAGAGGAACTGAATCCAATCTGATCATCTTGTATCCCTCCCAGTGCTTGACACATAGTAAACTTTCTATTGACACAATCATTATTTTTACTATCCCCCTCTCCCTGCTTGCGATGATCACCCCAGAAATGACAAACCATTAGAAGTCGGGCTTCTTTCTCTCTGCCACCTCTTTTCAGAAGAGGCCAAAGGTAATGCATTATCAGGTATGGCAGAGATGCACTTTTGTCCTCCTGCGGGCCTGAGACTTTTCTCTCTGCCATGTCAAGTTTCCCAGCCTACGAAGGGAGTCTGGATGTCCTATTCCCTCCATTTCTAAGATTCCTCTAGATCTGTCTCCATCTTCCTCTCTCTGCCTGTCTATTCCTCTGACTAAAAGGCCGTGGTTCTGTCTCTCTCAATGTTTCTTCGCTCCTTTCCCTTACCACTTTCCAAGAGTTCCTTCTTTCTTGTCATGTTTTCTTTTTTATGGTTTTATGTCTTTGTCTTTAGTTTTTCTCTCTTATTTTTCCCCTTTATCAACAAATTCTGGTCCTCCCTAATTGTCTGCTTCCTTCGCTTCCCTCCTGAATTCATTTTCCCTCTCTGTTCTATCATTTTTGGATTTCTTTTAAGGCCCCCAACAATCATCAACAGTCCTTCATCGTCCACAGGTCCCCCTGTCCTTCATGGGTATGTTTCTTTTTTTTTCTTCTTTTTAAATGGTATTTGTTAAGCGCTTACTATGTGCCAGGCACTGTACTACGCACTGGGGTAGATACAAACTAATCAGGTTGGACACAGTCCATGTTCCACATGGGTCTCACAGTCTTACTCCCCATTTTTCAGATGAGGTGACTGAGGCACAGAGAAGTTCAGTGATTTCCCCTAGGTCACACAGCAGACAAGTGGCGGAGCCAGTATTAGAATCCAGGTCCTCTGACTTCTGGGCCCATGCTCTTTCCACTAGGCCATGCTAAACCACTGGAGGGTTTTGAGGACTGGGGACAAGTGGGCTGCCGGGCTTTGGAGAAAAATGATCCAAGTTGCAGAGTGAAGTATGGAATGGAGAGAAGAGAGACAGGAGATAATAATGATGGTATTTGTTAAGCGCTTACTATGTGCAAAGCACTATTCTAGGCACTGGGGGATACAAGGTGATCAGGTTGCCCCACGTGGGGCTCACAATCAATCCCTATTTTACAGATGAGGTAACTGAGGCACAGAGAAGTTAAGTGACTTGCCCAAAGTCACATAGCTGACAAGCAGCGGAGCCAGGATTAGAACCCATGACCCCTGACTCCCAAGCCCAGGCTCTTTCCACTGAGCCATGCTGCTTCTCTATGGAGATGGAAGTCAGCAAGGAGGGTTTCGATCATTGTGGTAGAAGTTCGATGATGAAGAAACAGGAGGATTCTAGCGATGTTGTGAAGATAGAACTGATAGGATTTTGTGAGAGACTGACTATGTACGGTTGATTACTTTCTTTCCTTTATTTCCATCACGACGCATTCCCAAATGCTTGTTTGTATCCCTCTGTTCCCTCCCAAGAGCTAGGTACGGTGTCCTGGCAGTACTATTAACACAATTACTGCTGCTACCTTGACCATGACCAAGTTTGCTGTGCAGCTGCCATTTCAGCAGGAGCTCATTGCCTTATCTGATCAGCAAACATCCCTATTCTAATACCTAAATGTAGGCCCAGGTAAGGTTCACTGTTCTGGCTTCTCTGACTTTACAAAATCCATTGGTCAGCAACCCTAACTCCAAGTTAATCAAGGAGCACACCCTCATCTCCTCCTTGCCCTCTGCCCTGCACCCCTCCAAACCCCTCACATCTGGCAAAAAGCAAATATTTTATTGAAAATAAAATTTGTATTTACTTCTTCACTGCATACAGTTTGGTCTAATCCTCCACAATGACATTATAGGGCAATTGGATTCACCTCACCTGGGAAGTGTTCAAGAACCTACCTTTGTCATGGCTGAAGACCCTCTATTACACTGAGAAATCCCCAGGACTTTATAAATGTTCAGTTGACACTTTCTGGATGACTGCTAGGATTGTAAGCTCCTTGAGGGCAGGGACCATTTCTACCTACCTTAGGGTACTCGATCAGGTACAAGGCATAGTGCTCTGAATATAGAGCTCAGTGAATACCACTGATCAATTAAGAAAAGAGGAGGCAAAATTATATTACTCTTTGCCTTGAGCCTATATTTTGTGAAAGTAAGAAACAAGAAAACCAAATAATGAATGGAAGTGAGGTGCGATAGAATGCTTTCAAGGGAGATAAGAGGAGAGTCTTCCTAGATGCAATGATATTGTTGGTCTCTGAGTTCAGTTTCTGATGGAAGATGTGAATTGTCATCCTAGGCCATCTTTATAATCAAATAGAAAAACTCTTATTCATCAGGATTTAAGAAATATCCCAATAGCTCTCAGGCTCCTTTCTGTCATTTAAGGGGTTAGATTATATCAGTTTGCAGAAGGGCAAATGCAGGGCAATTTGCAGGAAAGTGCCTACTTTTTTCAGGAAAGGATCCTGAGTCCCGTATGCCATCTGATCAAGATAACACTCAATAAACCACCACCCCCATCCACTGATCCTTTTTCTCCCATCAGTCCACCAATCCCTTGTAGAATCCCTACTAGAGGGAGTCTCAACTCTGGGAGTGGTAACCTGGGAATTTCCCTTACATGGTATAATGTTTCTCGGGAGGCTGCATTTGAGGATATAGCAGTGATGAGCCCTTTGGGTTTCCCTTTAAGGTGATCTGAGCTGTGGAGTTCTGAAGAAAACCATAAAATGCTTTGGAGTGACCTTGGCCTGGGGATTTTCTCCCTCTTGCAGACAGGCATCGGGCTCCTGGGAAACTCAGCATTACTAATAGTGTATGTCAAGGGCTTCATTTCCCAGACCCAGAGAAAGAAGCCCACAGACCTGATCCTCAGCCACCTGATTGTAGCCAATACAGTTACACTCCTCACCCAGGGAACCCTGGCATCGATGTTGACCTTTCAGATGGAGAATCACATGGAGGAAAATGGCTGCCGGGTCATTCTGTACATCCGGAGAGTGTCCCGGGGCCTGTCCATCTGCACCACCTGCCTTCTGAGTGTGTTCCAAGCTGTCACCATCAGTCCCAGCACCTCTCTCTGGGCCACAATCAAATACCGTGCACCCAACTACATCCTCCCCTCCTTTCTCTTCTTTTGGATCCTCAATCTCTTGATGTACACAGATCTACTAAGGGTGGAAGTTGCTACCAAAAATGTAAACATCACGGTTAAGAGTTGTAATATCAAATACTGTTTCAATATTTTCTGGATGCATTATTTAAATTATGAGACTTTTCTAAGTGCCATAACTCTTCGAGATGTCCTCTTTGTGCTCCTCATGAGCTGGGCCAGCTGTTACATGGTGACCGTGCTCTACCGACACCGCAAACAAGTTCAGCACATCCACAGCACCAGCAGCTCCTCCAAATCCTCTGCAGAAACTAGAGCCACCCACACCATCCTGCTCCTGGTCTCCTGCTTCGTTTGCTTTTACTGGATCAACTGCAGCATTAACCTGGCCTCCAGTTTTCTGGAAGAAGATGACTTCCGGCTGAATAACACTGCAACGTTTCTGGGGGCCTGTTACCCCTCCGTGTGCCCCCTGGTGCTAATCAACAGTGAACCACGTGTCCCCAAGATCCAGTGTGTCCTTGAGAAGGGGAGAGGCTTCTTCTTTACTCTCATTCAGTTCCTTGCCTTATTTTCCACCCAAGATCCCTCAATGAAGGATCCGATCAGAGGGGAGAAGAAACAAGTTCTGAGAAAAGGATCTTAATATTATTAGCATTATATTTCATAAGCATCACAGCTTAGTGGAAAGAGCCCAGACCTGGGAGTCAGAAGCCCCGAGCTCTAAACCCAGTCCCACCACTTACCTGCTGTGTGAATTTGGGCAAGTCACTTAACTTCTCTGGGCCTCAGTTCCTGCATCTGCAAAATGGGGATTCAACACTCCCTCCTACTTAGACTGTGAGTCCCATGTGGGACCTGATTATCTAGAATTTACCCCAGCACTCAGTAGAGTAGTTGGCATAAAGTAAGTGCTTAACAAATACCACAATATTTATTTGTTAAGTGCTTACTATGTGTCAAGCACTGCTCTAACCACAGGGGTAGATACAAGTTAATCAGGTTGGACACCATCCCTGTTTCACATGGAACTCACAGTCTTAGTAGGAGAGTTTCACGCTCCTCATTTCCAGAGAACAATGACCATTAGGGCCTCTTGTAAGAGGGCCTGGGGAGGCTTCTCTTTTTTTAAAAAAATAGTATTTATTAAGCTGTTAAGCCTTAAGGATATGTCAAGCACTGTTCTAAGCACTGAGGAAGATACAAGATAATCAGGCCAGACACTGCCCCTGTCCCACATAGAGCTAACAGTCAAAGTAGGAGGGAGGACAGGAATTGATTCCCCATTTTACAGTGGCAGAAACTGAGATACAGAAAAGTTAAATAACTTACCCAGGGCAACAGCACAGGCAGGTGGTAGAGTTGGGATTAAAACTCCGGATCTTTGACTCCAGGCACATGCTCGTTCCACTAGACCACACTGCGTCTCGTTATTTCCTGACTCGATCATCCCACTGGAAATAAGAGAACTTGGAACCCATATGGATAGTATCAGGTGATCACTGTGCCACCAAGCAAGGAGAAGGAGGTGGCTAATGCACCTAACAGCCTTCTTCAGCATCTCAGAGTCACTTTTAATGGAAACAATACCAGTACATTCTCTAGTTTCTTTTTCTAGGAAGAGAGGTGGGAGGCTGATTCAATAGTCAAGGCAGGTTGTAACGAATGTTTGAATCAGCGTGGTAGCTTTTGGGATGGAGAGGAAAGAGTAGATTCTAGAGAAGTTGCGAAGGTGGAAATAACAGGATTTTCTGATAGATTGAATGCTGCGGGCTGTTGAAGTTGCTGAATCAAAGTGGAGTCAAGGAAGACTAGGAGTCTCTGGGTCTAAACCCAATCATTGTTTATTGAAGTCCCACATCGCCATCCCTACCTGGCAGACTGATCAGATCTACATTCCACCTTTTAGGCTTAGTTTTCCCCGCCTCTGTAATGATGGCCCTTCTTTAGATCCCCACTCATGGATGCCACTATTTACTGAAGGCTCACTAATAGAAGCAGCGAGGCTCAGTGGAAAGAGCCTGGGCTTGGGAGTCAGAGGTTGTGAGTTCTAATTTGGACTCAGCCACTTCTCTGCTGTGTGACCTTGGGCAAGTCACTTAACTTCTCTGGGCCTCAGTTACCTCATCTGGAAAATGGGGATTAAGACTGTGAGCCCCACGTGGGACAACCTGATGACCTTGTATCTACCCCAGTGCTTAGAACAGTGCTTGGCACATAGTAAGCGGTTAACAAATACCATCATCATTATTATTATTATTAATAAAGGTCGGTACCCGTAAAGGTCACATTGTCAGTTGTCATTCTTCGCTCCCCCATCTAGGTGTACCTCCTCATTATGGCTAGCCATACCTCATTTTGGTTATTTTATCAGAGGAGCTACTCAATTGTGCTCACTCTGATTCATTTACTGTTTCCTACTACACTTTTAACCATTCCAGTGGTGTCTTAGCCCTTTTTATCCTTCCCACCGTGTGCTGAATGAGAGAGATGAGTCCAGTTGTGCATGGGGTACATCCTTGACTCCAAAGTAGCATAGGTAACCTCAAATAACTGTTGAAAAATCAATCCATTTATTGAGTGTCAACTGTGGACATAGAGCAGCATACTAAGCTCTTGGAGGAATTCAGTACAGTGGAGTTGGAAGACATAATCCCTGTCCTCCAGGAATTCTTCAAACTGTTACAGATGGAGAAGCAACATGGCTCATTGGAAAAAGGCTCAGGCTTGGGAGTCAGAAGTTGACCCCCACTTGTCTGCTGTGTGACTTTGGACAAGTCACTTCATTTTTCTGTGCCTAGGTACCTCATCCGCAAAATGGGGATTAAGACTGTGAGCCCCACTTGGGACAACCTGATTACCTTGTATCTCCCCCGGTGCTTAGGACAATGCTTGGCACATAGTAAGCGCTTAACAAATACCATCATTATGATTATTATTATAGGGGAAGCAGCTGAGTAATAGGATATGACTGTCAGTGCTTTCAAACTGGAGATGGGATTAATATCAAAGTGCTTGGGGGATAGATGACCCATAGGCAACAGAAGGGAGGGTGAATAGGGTTGGAAGATAAAGGTTAGTCAGGAAGGGCTTCTTGGAAGAGATATGATTTTAGTAGGGATTTGAAGACTGGGGAGAGTGGTGGTCTGTCAGGTATTAACGGGGAGGAAGTTCCAGACAGGAGGGAGAATGTGAGCAAGGGGTTAGGGGTGAGAAATTTGAGATTGAGAAGCACTAAATACATCGTCTTATCGAGGGTTTGTTTCTGATGAGGGAGAAACAGAGGGGGGGACCAAAGTCCCGCATCAAGGACTCTGCTTGGCGGTGGAAATGATGCTGGTACACAGAAGGTTTATCTAAGGTGTCTGTGTGACCAAGTTAGTTACGAGAGTCTCTCCACAAATTCTTCTTTGTCTTCCTCCTGATGACAGGCGGGGCCAGGGAACTCTGAACGTAGGGAGCATACTCAGGAACAGTTTACGGTGTTTACGGTGTGTTGCACTCAGTAGACAATAAATACCATGACTACTGCTTCAGTGCACACCACTATCAATCAGTCAGTGGTATTTAATGAGTGCTCACTATGTGCAAAATACTCTACAAAGGGCTTGAATGCACCACTAGTTCATCACTGAAGCATTTTACTCTCATAAGGCCTCTTTAAGTTCACTAAGTTAATTCATTAATTCCTCAGTTACACAATGAAATCGTCAACGTCACTTGAAGAGATGAAAGATGTCCAATGGGAAGAGAGGCTAATTCGGTCTCTGGTGATCCCTCAGACTTCCCCTGAAGTCACTGTCTCAGCCACACTAAGTGACACAGTACTCACAGCCCTGGGGGAGATGAACTAATGTTTACTCACTCCTATAATGCTGTCTAAGCGGGTTCTCTCAAGGCCCATCCAAATCAAGTCTTTCATTGCAAGACCCAGTGGGAGGTCAGGAAAGCGCAGGTGAGTTTCTTTTAGGTTTCAGGAGCTCATACTGCAGGGCGAGGGTTAAAGAGGAGAGCAGCAGCTAAGCTCAAAGTGATGGGAATGTGGTGTTGTAATAGGAATCTGTTTGAGCAGCTGAATTCTCAGATTCTCTTTCCGCCTGGCTCCTTGGGCTAAGCTCAATTAGGGGAGCCTGTACCAAGGGAGGATTCTGGGAAGCAGAAGCATTCTGTCCCTTGGCCCTCGGTGGACGGCAGGTACAGATCAATTCTAGATGTAAGATCTCCGTAAACGCCTACATTTTTGTCATGTTTGCACTGATTCTTTTGCCTCCCTACAGGTCCTACATATTTATCCTGCAGGAAAACCTGGGTAGTGTTCATGGATGTCTGAGAATGAATATTGAGGAAGAAATTCAAGAAATGAGAATAGCAATAATAACTACTCCCAAAATTAAAACTGCATCTTTTGAGTTCTAAGGTGCAATTTTTTCCTAGAAATGAGAGTGACATTTTTGGCATTTTGTCTTCACATCACAGTGAGGTGCAGATTATCTCTATGATAACAATGGGTTCAATGGCCAAGTGCCTTGGTCCAGCTCGGGCAGTACATCAGAGACAGAGGGAGGACTAAAACTCAGAATGATTTACTGTTTGGAAACTTGCCACCAAATTGTGTGGCCAGATATGTGGGGGTTGCTGAAACTGTTTCTTCCTATCCTATCCTATCCTATGGATCGACATCTTATCGAGGCAGGAGAGTCCGTGTATGCTGATGAAGCCTAGAGCTATTCCATATAGGGTTACCCATAGTGGAAAGCTGTAAGTCGAAGCATTAGACAAAATGGATTCACCTGTGCTGGGCAGCAGCAGCATGGGAAAGAATCAAAGGCAGGTGATTAAGTGATCAAAATGTTAATCAGAGACTCAAGATTTTACTGCATGGAAGAATGATAATAATGACAGTATTTGTTAAGTGCTTACTCTGTGCTAGGCTCTGTACTAAGAAATGGGGTGGATGTGAGCAAATCGAGTTGGACACAGTTCCTGTCCCATGTGGGGCTCACAGTCTCAATCCCCATTTTACAGATGTACTAACTGAGGCACAGAAAAGTAAAGTGTCTTGCCCAAGGTCACACAGCAGGCAAGTGGTGGAGCTGAGATTAGAACACATGACCTTCTGACTCCCAGGTCCGTGCTCTATCCACTACCACTGGTAAACCACTTCTGTCTCTTTACCAAGAAGACAATGTGGATACACCTATCAGAATGACTTTATGGCAGAAGACGGGATGTTCTGGAGAGGGTGTGTCCTTGGAGTCGCTATGGGTTGGGAATGACTCAATGGCACTTGAGAATCCAATGGAGTAATGTGACAGTAAGGCCTTCCAACTTTATGTACCCTCCCAAGATCTTAAGGGATCTGCACATATTAAGTGCTCGATAAATACCACTGTTTGATTAATTGAAATAAAGCCTGGGGGATTGAGGTTTTATCTTTGAAGGGATCCTAGAGGGCTTTTCTTTGGAGTAAGAACTAACTTTTCAGAGGTTCCCAACCAACCATACAGGAAATGATTTTTCTGGATGTTCAAAAGATTGATGCTTGGGTCTCCACTTCAGCAAATTCACCTTGCCAACCATGGGCTGTCTTTGCTATCTATCACAGTGCGGGTGGGCATGTTGTGGGTGGCAGTCTCATAGTGACCTGGGTGTGTAGAGAAGTAAAGGCTTGTGGACATCACTGGGTGTGCAGACTCCATGGGTGTATGAGAGAGAAAAACCAAACTCCATTTTCTCATTTCTTTCACTGAGTCAGTCACATTTGATTTCAAATTTGACTTCTACTAGCAAAGATAAAGACACTCAATTCTCCCCATTTTACCCATAAACATTTCAAGGGGGGCAGAGGAGAAGGGAGAATGTCTGGTATAGGACAGTTTGAATGAATGAATCGAGCAAAAACTCCTCACTATAGGCTTCAAAGCTGTCCATCACCTTGCCCCCTCCTACCTCATCTCCCTTCTCTCCTTCTACAGTCCAGCCTGTACACTCCACTCCTCAGTCTCTAACCTTCTCAGTGGGCCTCGTTCTCGCCTGTCTCACCATCGACTCCCAGTCAACATCCTACCTATGGCCTGGAATGCCCTCCCTCCTCACATCTGCCAAACTAGCACACTTCCCCCCCTTCAAAGCCCTACAGAGCTCACCTCCTCCAGGAGGCCTTCCCAGAATGACCCCCCCTTTCCTCTGCTCCTCCTTCCCTCCTCATCACCCCTACTCCCTCCTTCTGCTCTACCCCCCTCCCTGCCCCACAGCACTTGTTTGTATATGTACATATTTATTATTCTATTAATTTTATTAATGACATATATATATATCCATAATTCTATTTATTTACAGTGATGCACTTGATGCTTGCCCACTTGCTTTGTTTTCTTGTCTATCTCCCCCCTTCTAGACTGTGAGCCTGTTGGGTAGGGATTGTCTCTGTTTGTTGCCGAATTGTACTTTCCAAGCGCTCAGTACAGTTCTCTGCACAAAGTAAGTGCTCAATAAATACGATTGAATGAATGACTGAATGAATGGCAGTGGGGATGGAGACTGGAGGGTTCTATTGGGGTTAAGAGAGATTCAAGGCAGAGGATCCAGGGAGTCTATGGCAGTAGGGAAAAGCTTTTGGGGAGTGCTCCCTCCCTCCCAAATGTCAATGTGCTCCCCTCACCTCTTGCAGTCCATAAATCATTCAATCAATCAAATCTATTTATCACGCCCTTATTCTGGGCAGTGCACTATACTAAACAGTTGGTGGCAAACTGCTGCCCTCGGATGTTGGCTTGAGAGAGAAATAGAGAGTCTCCAATCAATTCTCCTCTGATGGTTCACTCATTCCCCCAGCCACTGTGGGGAAAACAAGAACTCGAGCCCCTGACCATGCTCAACTCCTGACACTCCCCCACCCTTCACATCTTGGGGGCCAACCACACTGGAGTGGGGATCAGAACCCCAAATCCTGTTAACACACAATCTCCCTCCATCTACAAGTTAGCCATCTGCTCCAGCTATCATCCTCAGAATGTGGTTAAGCGGTAGAGGGTTTCCAGTACAGTCTTTTCCATCCCCTCCTCCCAGTCTTCCAGGTCGAACACAGTCCCTGTCCCACATGGGACTCACACAAAAAAAAATATGAGTCCCCATTTTATAGACAAGGAAGCTGAGGCACTGAAAAATTAAGTGACTTGCTCAGTATGAAGGTCAGCTCCACCCTCTCTAATGAACCGAACTCTCTTAAAACAGTGCTCAAGCACTTAGTACAGTGGTCTGCATATAGTAAGTGCTCAATAAATACCACTGATGATTATCAATAGCCCAAATGTTATCTTATCAATAAATACCATTGATGATGATTGAAACTCTCTCCCTCCACTGATCTTGTACCACCAGCCCACAGCCCTGGATCACCTCCACAGTATTCTTTGTCTGCTCTTGTGCTGTTTCTGAATACTATTACTACTTTCTGTGTGCCACCACTAACCCCCGGCCTCTCTCCCACTGCTCTACTAATTAACCGAGTGGTCAGTAATAATCCCCTGTAAGAGACCTCAGAGTCTGGCAGCCACTGAAATGGAGTCAGCTTTGGGACAAGTCAGTCATGGAACTCTCCCCTGTACCCATCACCCCAGTGCTTCCCTTCCTTCCAACACTACCAAAAGGGGTCTAAGACCTTGAGGGGAAGGCTTGACCATGGGACAAAAGATTTAGGGGCCCTGAGAAAGGAGCACAGGGGACCGAAAGACCAGAGGAAGGTTTGAGGTGAGGACAGTGGTTTCCATGCAGTTTGCTTAATAAATATTATTACTATTACTACTACTATTTGGCCAACTTGGCTGACCTTCTTTATAGCCTCTCCTGATGATTGATATAAAAGCAATGGATTGTCATGTCTCATCATTCCTGATGTGTCTGTCTCCAGTCACTCCCCTTTCTTAAACTCTTAAATTGGGAGCTTCCTGAGGAACAGGGACCATGTCTAATTCCCACCTTTGCATACTCTCCGAGTGCATAATACAGTGGTTTCCATGCAGTTTGCTTAATAAATATTACTACTACTATTTGGCCAGCTTCACTAACCTTCTTTATACCCTCTCCTGATTATTGATATAAAAGCATTATAAAACATTTTTGAAATATGAAACCATGATTATTATTTAATTAAAAATATCTTTGAATTTCTCTCTAGAGATCTTTGGACTTCCTAGTTAGAAGAATTTCTCTGAAAATGTGGTCTAATGACTCGGTCTTTGGGATCTTCTTTTTCTACCAGACTGCCTTTGGCTTTCTAGGAAACTCAACGTTGTCAATGGTGTATATCAACATTTTCATAAATCAACCCCAGCAGAAGAAAAGCATAGATGCGATCCTCATCCACTTGACCGTGGTCAACACTGTGACACTTCTCACCCGTGGGGTCCCAGAGACTTTGGTTGCCTTTGGGATGAAGCACATTCTGAACGATGTTGGGTGTCAGAGTCTCATGTACATTAACAGAGTGTGCCGTGGTCTTTCCATCTGCACCACTTGTCTCTTAAGCGTGTTCCAGGCCATCACCATCAGTCCAAACACCTCCTCCTGGGCTTGGCTCAAATCCAGAGCCCCCAACTACATCCTCCCTTCCTTCCTCTTCTTCTGGATGCTCAACATGTCAATCTACATCAGAGTGATTACCTCCATTCAAAGCATTAGAAATGTCACCATCTTGGGTCATGGATATGTCTCAAAGTACTGTTCCACTATCCCTAATGGGAATTTTATTCACTCGGTTACCTTTCTATGTGCCATGACTTTCCGAGATCTCCTCTTTGTGTTCCTCATGAGCTGTGCCAGTGGCTACATGGTGACTGTGCTCTACCGACACCGGAAACAAGTCCAGCACATCCACAGAGACAGCCTCTCCCCCAGATCCTCTGCAGAGACCAGAGCTGCCCACACCATCCTGCTTCTGGTCTCCTGCTTCATTTGTTTTTATTGCATCAGTAGCTGCATTACCCTATACGTGACATATGTGATCCCAAAGGATGCTGATTTGGAAAGTGCTGCAACATTCTTCTCTGCCTGTTACCCTGCCCTCTGCCCCCTGGTCCTGATCAGCAGTGATCCCCGTATCACCAAGAATCACTGCATCCTGGGGAAAGAGAGACATCCCTCCCTTTTCAAGAGCCCTACGGCTAACCAGGTCATTGTCAAGAACTAACCTCTGCCATGGGCCCACCAGTGAATGGTTCAATCACAAAAGAAGGCAGATACTGAGAATGGAAAACCTGGGGGTTCCTGCCACCCTTCTCCTATTTAAGAGAACCCAAAGTCCACTAAAAAGAGAGGGCTCTTGGGAGCCCCCAAATCTCTCAAGACTTTGCTCATTTCTGGGGCAGGGTAGTCTTTAGGAGTTTCCCACTCATATTTCCAGACTAACCTCCCCACTGAACCTATCAGAAACAGAAAGAGGCAGAGGAGACTTTCAAACTCTTGCTTAGGGTATGACCGTGGGCAAGTCACTTGTGCAAGTTACTTGGCCAAGTCTCTGTGACTCAGGTTTGTCAGCTGATTATCTTGTATCTACCCCAGTGCTTAGTAAGATGCTTGGCATATAGTAGGTGCTTAACAAATACCTCAATTATTATTAATATTGTTATTTTTATTGTCATTAGTAGAATGGGGATTGTTCAGGCTTATGGTCTGGCCACCCAGATGACAACCACTGCATCCTCGCAAATATCTACAAGGAAGAAGAAATCATCCAGGAGAAAGAGATCTTACCTTTCACTTCAGCACATGGATTGCTCGCCAGGCACATTCACCTCTCTTCTAATCAGGATGCTTGTCCAGTGTTGAATCAATTAATCAGTCAGGAAGCTCTCCATCTTCTGGTTGCTATGGAGACAAATTCCTTTTATTGGATAGGGGTGCTTACCCCTTCCTTACCCATCTTCCCTTCCTGCATGTTGGCAGCCTAACCATCACTACTGTCTTGGTACTCTTCCTATTAGGAATAATTAGGCCATAGTGAGTGCTTAACAAGTACCAATAAAAAAAGAGTAAAACAATATGTCTGTATCCTTCACACTCATTTAGAAGCAGAGAGACTTAAAGGAACCAGGAGACCAGGAGGAGGCAAAGGAGACAGAGGCTCAGAGGGTCAGAGACTGTGTACAGTCTAAGGTCCTTATAGGCAGGGTTCAACTGTATTTTATTGTACTCTCCCAATCATTTACTAGTGCATTGTACTTAGTAAGTGCTAAATAAATTCCAGTTATTGACTGATTGATTGACTGCTTCTAAATCAGTGCTTAGTGTCTCCCAAAATTATGTTTAGTGATACCAATACTATTATTATTTTGATGGCATTGGTTAATAATAATAATAATGATGGCAATTGTTAAGTACTTACTATGTGCCAAGCACTGTTCTAAGCACTGGGATAAATACAAGGTAAGGGAGTTGTCCCAGGTGGGGCTCGCAATCTTAATCCCCATTTTACAGTTGAGGTAACTGAGGCACAGAGAAGTTAAGTGACTGGCTCAAAGCCACATGGCCGATAAGCAGTGGAGCCAGGATTAGGACCCACGACCTCGGACTTCCAAGCCCGTACTTTTGCCGCTAAGTGCTTACTATGTCCCGGGCACTGTTCTAAGCTCTGGGGTAGATATAGAGAAGCAGTGTGGCTCAGTGGAAAGAGCACGGGCTTTGGAGTCAGAGGTCATGGGTTCAAATCCCGGCTCAGCCATTTGTAAGCTGTGTGACTTTGGGCAAGTCACTTAACTTCTCGGTGCCTCAGTTACCTCATCTGGAAATGGGGATTAAGACTGTGAGCCCCACGTGGGACAACCTGATTCCCTGTGTCTACCCCAGTGCTTAGAACAGTGCTCGGCACATAGTAAGCGCTTAACAAATACCAACATTATTATTATTATTATATAAGATAATCAGGTTGGACACAGTCTGTCCCCGCACATGGGGCTCACAGTCTTAATCTCCATTTTACAGATGAGGGAACTGAAGCACAGAGAAGTAAAGTGACTTCTCTAAGGTCACATGTCAGACAAGTGGCAAAGGCAGCACTAGAACCCAGGTCCTCTGATCTGCACACAGTAAGCGTTCAACAAATACCACTGATGATGAATAATATTTATCATACAATTATTCTGCCACAGCATAGCACTAAGTGCTTGGAAAAATACAATAAAATTAGTATTGTATGTAGTATTAGTATTGTAATGAGTGCTTTAGAGCCATTGGTAAGGAATTTCTGATTGATGAGGAGGTGGATGGGCAATGACTGACTGGAGGTTCTTGAGGAGTGGGGGAACATGGATTGAATTTATTCTGCCACAGCATAGCACTAAATGCTTGGAAAAATACAATAAAATTAGTAGACATGATCCCCATCCTTAACGAGTTTACAATCTAGTGGGAGAGGTAGACAGTAAAATAAATTGCCGGGAGGAGGAAGCAATAGAGTTTTAAAACGTGTACATTTGTGATGTGGGGGAGAGAAGGTGGAATGAGAACCTGAGGGTTTAGGGGGATAAAGTGAATAGTCGATGAGGAAATGCTGAAGTAGTTGGAGGAAATAGGATGGGGAGTCAAGAAATTAATCAGGAAAGGTCTGCTGGACGAGCTGGGAATTTTTGAAGCACTTTGAAAATAAGAACAGTTCATCTGCAGGTATGAACAGGGAGGGAGTTCCAGGCAGAAAGGTGGGGCAGGAATCAAGAGGTCGGGGGGGAAAGAGACGAGAATGAGGAAGAGTGAGTAGGTTGGTGTTAGAGGAGCAAAGTGGGTAGTCTGGGATGTCGTGAGAAAGGAGCAAGGAGAGATATGGCACCAATTGAGAGCTTTAATACCAAGGGCCTTTAAGGCTGTGAACACTGTTACATCTACCAACAGGGATAAGGTTTCAAGAGAATGGTCCTGAAGTTAAAAGCTGCATGTGCTCCCTTTCTACCTCTTCTCTTCATTCATCTCCTGTCTTTTGCAGTCTGATCCTTGTCTTCCTTTCCTGGCTTTTCAGCTTCACTCAGTAGCAGCCCCATTCTCCTCTGTCCATCTGAGCTCCCCAAAACACAGTCACCTGGGGCTGAGGGAAGGCAGAAGAGATAACACAAACCCAAATGGTGAAGTAGGCATGTGTGGGCCAGTGTGTGTATTTGTCCATGTGTGTGTACTCGAGATATTGCCACATGTTTCTAAGCAGATGAGCCAGGAAGGACAACTAAACTATTTAAAATAGTGGTTCAGGTCTGAAAGTGCACAAATGACATGAGTCATGGTATTTGTTAAGCACTTTCTATGTGCCAAGCACTGTGCTGAACTCTAGGGTAGACACAAAACCATTAGAATGGCTAGAGAGAGAGAGTGTGAGAGACATGGTGAGAAAAGGAAACCGGTTCAATTTACTTTAAAGTTTGCATGAAGGCCTCAGGAATGCACATCTCTCCCTATCCTCCTGTATATGTAAGGTATTCACTAAGCTAGATGTATGGGAATGACTTGAATGACCTCTTTTGTTCCCTTACAGCTATAGGATTCTCTACTGAACACTATTGACAAAACTTAAAAAATTTACTCCCTTTATGCCACTTTAGGATTAATGAGTTCACACATTAATTCCTGAGTTATGTAATTGGTCATCAATGAGTTTACCAGAAGGAAGGTTTGCCATAGGGAGGGAAAATTGCTCATTCTTTGGGACACCTAAAATCATGACTCCGTACAGTGACACAGCAGAGACAAGTGACAGAATAATCACAGCCCTTGGGGAATATGAGCTCTCCTCATCCTGTCCTTATAAGCTTCACTGCTCAAGACTGTCCCCACAAGGCAGAAATAGGACAAGCTTTCCATTTCCCAACCCAGTGAAAGCGCGGTCAAGCCCTGGTAAGTACCTGTTAAGTCTCAGGAGCTCCTCTAGGAGAAAGAAGGAATGGAGAGAAGCAGAGTCTAGGCTCAGAGCCATGGGGATGTGGTGATGTAACAGGAGAGATACCTGAATGGAGTCCGTGTGAGGAGCTGAGTTTTCAGTGTTTCTGCCCTGCCTGCCTCTGCCTGTCTGCTTGGGTTAAGCTCAGTCAGAGGAGCCTGTGCTGAGGGTGGATTCTGGGAAGGAGAATCAGTCCATCCTATGACCCTTGGTAGACAGTATGCTGATCGATTCTTCGCGTAAGGTTTCTGAAGTGTTTCCTTTTTATCAATCAATCATATTTATTGAGTGCTCACTGTTTGCAGAGCACTGCACTAAGTACTTGGGAGAGAACAAAACAAGAGAGTTGGTAGATACATTTCCTGCCCGCAACAAGCTCACAGTCAAGGCCGGGGAGGGAGATGGGGTTGGGGGGGACAGATATTAATATCCCTAAATACATTATATATAGGTACGTAAGTGCTGTGAGGATGAGGAAGGGGTGAATGAAGAGAGCAAATCCAGGCAACACAGAAGGGAGTGGGGGAAAAAAGGAAATGAGGGCTTAGTCAGGGAAAGTCTCTCATGGGAGATGTGCCTTCAGTGAGGGTTTGTAATTATCTGTCAAATATGAAGAAGGAGAATGTTCCAGGCCAGAGGCAGGACATGGGTGAGAGGTCGGCAATGAGATAGACGAAATCGGCGTACAGCGAGTAGGTTGGCATTAGAGGAGTAAATTATGTGGGTTGGGTTGTAGCAGGAGAGCAGTGAGGTGAGGTAGAAAGGGGGAAGGTGATTGAGTGCTTTAGAGCCATTAGTAAGGAATTTCTGATTGATGAGGAGGTGGATGGGCAATGACTGACAGGAGGTTCTTGAGGAGTGGGGGAACATGGATTGAACGTTTTTGTAGAAAAACGATCTGGGCAGCAGAGGGTGCAATTCTTGGGAAACAGCATCACCTAGTGGATAGAGTAAGGGCCTGGGACTCAGAAGAACCTGCGTTATAGCCCCAGCTGCGTTATAGCCCCAGCTCCGTCACTTGTCTGCTGTGACTTGTTTTCTAGACTGTGAGCCCATCTTCTAGGCTGTGAGCCCATCTTCTAGGCTGTGAGCCCGTTGTTGGGTAGGGATTGTCTCCATCTGTTGCCAAATTGTACTTTCCAAGCACTTAGTACAGTGCTCTGCACACAGTAACCTCTCAATAAATACAATTGAATGAATGAATGCTCTGTGACCTTGGGCAAGTCACTTAACTTCTCTGTACCTCAATTACCTCATCTGTAAAATGGGGATTATTACTGTGAGCCCCATGTGGGTCATGGACTTTGTCCAACCTGATTACCTTGTATCTACCCCAGCATTTAGGACAGTGCCTGGCACATAGTAAGCACATAACAAATACCATTAAAAGGTGAAGTATGAACTGGAGTGGGGAGAGACAGGAGGCAAAGAGGTCAGCAAGGAGGCTGATCTAGTACTGATTTCAAGCACCTATCCTATCCCACCTTGATTGCTAAAACCCACCCTTTCCTTTCCCTTCAAACTGCGTTTCAGCCTCCTTGCAGACCTCTCTGCCTCCTATCTCTCTCCACTCCAGTCCATACTTCACTCTGCTGCCCAGATCATTTTTCTACAAAAACATTCAGACCATATTTCCCCAGTCCTCAAGAAACTCCAGTGGTTGCTCAACCACCTCTGCATTACAGACTTTAAAGTACTCAATCCTATCTCCTACCTCACCTCACTACTCTCCTACTACGACCCAGCCCACATACTTCACTCCTCTAATGCTAACCTTCTTGCTGTATCTCAATCAAGTCTATTTTGCTGCCATCGTCTCACCCACATCCTGTCTCTGGCCTGGAATGTCCTCCCTCTTCATATCAGGCAGACAATTACTCTCTTCATCTTCAAAGCCTTATTGAAGGCACATCTCCTCCAAGAAGCCTTCCCTGACTAAGCCCTTCTTTGCTCTTTTCCTACTCCCTTCTGTGTTGCCCTGACTTGTTCCCTTTATTCATCACCCTTCCTAGCCCCACAGCAAATATGTACATATCTGTAATTTTATTTATTTATATTAATGTCTGTCTCCCCATCTAGACTTTAAGCTTGTTGTGGGCAGGGAATTTGCCTGTTACTCTCCCAAGTGTTTAGTATGGTTCTCTGTACACAGTAAGTGCTCAATAAATATGACTGACTGACCAACTAACCAAGATGGGATAGGATAAGTGCCTGGATTAACATGATAACGGTTTGAAGGGAGAGAAAAGGGTGGGTTTTAGCAATGTTGTGAAGGTTCACCAGCAGAATTTAGTGATAGAATGAATACATGGACTGAAGGACACCAAGATTATGGGCTTGGCAGGAAGAATGATGGTGCTGTGTACAGTGCTGGGAAAATCAGAGGGAGGGCAGGGTTTGGGTGGAAAGATATGTTTTGGACATTTTAATTTTGATATGTCAGCAGAATATCCAAGTCTTGAAGGCAGGAGGAAATACGAGACTGCAGAGAGGGAGAGAGGTCCAGGCCAGAGATGTAGATTTGGGATTCATCAGTATAGAAGTGGTAGTTGAAGCCACGGGAGTCGATGAGTTCTAATAGAAGTGGACCCAGTACTGAGCACTGAGGGACTCCCACAGTTAGAGGATAGGAGGCAGAGGAGGAGTCCATAAATGAGATTGAGAATGAGCAGCCAGAGTGATAGGAAGAGAAACAGGAGAAGACAGTGCCAGTGAAGTTGAGGTTGGATGTTTCCAGGAGAAGGGGGTGGTCAACAGTGTCAAAGGCAGCTGAGAGATTGAGGAGGATTAGGATGGAGTCAAGGCCATTGGATTTGGGGAGAAGGAGATCATCTGTGACCATTGAGAGGGCAGTTTCTATGGAGTGAAGGGGATGGAAGTCAGATTGGAGGGAGTTGAGGAGAGAATTGGAGGAGATGAACTTGAGATAGCAGGTACAGACAACTTGCTCGAGGAGTTTGGAGAGGAATAGTAGGAGGGAGATGGGGTGATAACTGGAGGGAACTGTGGGGTTAAGGTGGTGGGGATTTAGGAAAGGGGAGACATGGGCATGTTTGAAAGTAGTGGGGAAGAAGCCACTGGAGAGCAAACAGTTGAAGCTGGCAGTCAGGGAGGGAAGAAAGGAGAGGGCAAGTGTTTTGATAATGGGCAAAGGATTGAGGTACGGTCCACAAGTAGAGGGAGTAGATTTGGGGAGAAGACAGGAGATCTCTTGAGATACTGCTAGGAAAAATGGGAGAGTTGAAGAAAGGGCAGAAGGAAGGAATGGAGAGGAGATACTAGGGAGATCACACCTGATAGTTTCAATTTTCTCAATAAAATATGTGGCCAGGTCACTAAGGGAAAGAAATTGGGGAGGAAGGGGACAGGGGTTTTAAAGGAGGGAGTTAAACATCTGGAACAATTGGTGAGGGTAATAATAAATAATAACAATAATAATAATGTTGGTATTTGCTAAGTGCTTACTATGTGCAGAGCATTGTTCTAAGCGCTGGGTTAGATACAGAGTAATCAGGTTGTCCCACGTGAGGCTCACAGTCTTAATCCCCATTTTACAGATGAGGTAACTGAGGCCCAGAGAAGTTAAGTGACTTGCCCACAGTCACACAACTGACAAGTGGCAGAGCCGGGATTCAAACCCATGACCTCTGACTCCCAAGCCCAGGCTCTTTCCACTGAGCCACACTGCTTCTCATCTGCACATGAATGTCAGTAGGATGGGGAAATAATTTTGCCAGGCAGAGGAGAGGGCAGAGTTAAAGCATGCAAGGACAAACTTGAAGTGTACAAGTTCAGCCTGTTATCTAGATTTCCACCAGCAGTATTCTGCAGCTCATGCACAGAAATGAAGGAAGCAGACAGTGGAGGTGATCCAGGGCTGTGGAATAGTGGTAAGAGATCAGTGAATGGATAGGGGAGAGAGTAAGTTGAGTTCAGTAGAGAGGGTGGTGTTGAGGGTGTCAATTTGGTCATCAAGAGAAGGTAGTTTGGATAAGGAGGCTAAATAGGGCAGGACAACTTGAGAAAAAATGTCCTGGATTCTACCACTGGAGGGAATCCTCAGTAGGAATTACAGGTGAATGAAAAGGAATTAGAAAGAAGAAACTTAAGAAATAATAATGCTACCATAATAATAATAATACTGTCAGAAGTAATAATACTATTCCTGAGAATCAAACTATGCCCTTTGATTTCTAAAGTTACTAGAGGTAGTGAGGTCACGTTCATTTAACTTGTGACTGCATCATGGGGTACGTTTGCCTATAGTCTTAACAATTTAGGAATTAAGTTCTATTCCAGAGTTTCCCTGACAAAATGACACTCCCCACATTATATGCTGAAATTTTTAACATCATTTATGGGAGGGGTTCATGTCTGCCAACTCTGTTGTATGAGACTCTCCCAAGTGCTTAGTACAGTGTTCTGCACATAACAGGTGCTCAATAAATATCACTGATTGGTCACTGAGCTATTGTTAAACTTTATTAAAGAAATTCAAAATAAGAAGTAATTATAATCGTGGTGCTTGTTAAATGCTTATTTGGTTCCAAGTACTAAGCAATAGGGTAGATGCAGCTTTCAACATAAAGCAAATTTTAAAAAAGAAGAGGCATAATGTCCTCACCCTAATACTGAGATTTCACAGTTACCCAGTGGCTCAGTGACTTTTCTTTGCTGTCAAGCAACCCCACTGCTCAGAATGGCCTCTGCTAGGTGGGAGGGCTCCCACTGCTTGCCCGCTCTCTGCCCTGCTTCTCCCTCCCCTAGTCCTGGCCACTTTCTCACCTCCCCCCTGCTGCCTGGCTGCTGAGCTGTGCTCTCTGGTTACTTTTCAGCCCTTTGTCTAACCTTCCAATTAGCAGCCACTGTGGCGACCACCACCACTGTCACCTCAACCCGTGTTGACTTCCTGGTAGACAACCCCTGGACTCTCACCCTAGGAGTGGCAAGAATAGAGTTTGCAGTTGACTGAGGTTGGATGGAAGGAGAAGCAGTTTCCTTAAGGATGGAAGGATGGTACATATTTATTGCCATTGTTCTTGTCTGTCCGTCTCCCCCGATTAGACTGTAAGCCCGTCAAACGGCAGGGACTGTCTCTATCTGTTGCCGACTTGTTCATCCCAAGCGCTTAGTACAGTGCTCTGCACATAGTAAGCGCTCAATAAATACTATTGAATGAATGAATGAATGACTATATTTCAAGTCCTGCCTCTTCATATCTGACAGACGATCACTCTCCCCACCTTCAAAGCCTTATTAAATGCACATCTCCTCTGAGATCTTCCTCAATTAAGCCATTTCCTCTCCTCCCACTCCCTTCTGCCTCATCCTTGCAATTGGTTTTGCACCTTTTCTTTACTGACCCCTCCCTCAACCCCAGAGCACTATGTATATATCTGTAATTGATTTATCATGGCCCAGTGGAAAGAGCACGGGCTTGGGAGTCAAAGGATGGGAGTTCTAATCCGCAGACTGCCACCTGTCTGCTGTGTGACCTTGGACAAGTCTCTTAACTTCTCTGTGCCTCAGTTACCTCATCTGGAAAATGGGGATTAAGACTGTGAGCCCCACGTGGGTCAACCTAATTACCGTGAATCCACCCCATTGCTTAGAACAGTGCTTGGCAAATAGTGAGCACTTAAATACCATAACTATTATTATTATTATTATTGATGTCTGTCTCCCCCTCAAGACTGTAAGCCAGCTGAGGACAGGGAACATGTCTACCAACTTTGTTATATTGTACTGTCCCATAGTACAATACTATGCACCTAGTAAGTGCTCAATAAATATGACTGACTGATTGATTAACCTTAATCTGGTTTGACTGAAGAGTACTCATTTTTTTAAAACTCTTCTCGTATAAAAGTGTCTTCTCTATTCTCCTGTTTTTGTTATCTTTCCTATTCCATTTCCATATAATTGATGTGAAGGGAAGCAGTATGGACTTGTGGAAAGAGCATGAGCATGGGAGTCAGAAGAACTGGGTTCTAATCTCAGCTCTGCTACTTCTCTGCTTAAGGTCTTAGCAACTTAAGCAAGTTACTTAAATTCTCTGGGCTTCAGTTTCCTCATCTGTGAAATAGGGATTAAATACTTGTTTGCCTTCTTAATAATAATAATAATAATAATAATAATGGCACTTAAGTGCTTACTATGTGCCAGGCTCTTTAGTAAACACTGGGGTAGATACAAGCAAATCAGGTTGGAACCAGTCCCTGTCCCATGTAGGGCTCACAGTCTCAATCCCCATTTTACAGATGAGGGTACTGACGCCCAGAGAAATAAAGTGACTTGGCCAAGGTCACACATTAGACAAGCAACAGAGTCAGGATTAGAACCCATACCCTTCTAACTCCCAAGGCTGTGCTCTATCCATTATACCTTGCTTAGACTTCAAACTCCAGGTGGTTAGGGACTGTGTTTTTATTTGAATAACTTGTATCTAGTGGTGGTTTGGAAATTACATACACACACACACATATATATATATATATACACACACATCTATCAAAGCATGACTACTATTGATAAAAAAACAAAACTTTGCATTTCTCTTTAGGGATCTTTGTGTTTTGGGGTGGAGAAGACTATTTGAAGATGCAGGAAAGTGACTTTGTCTTTGGTATTTTCTTCCTCAATCAGTCAGTCTTTGGGTTCCTAGGAAACTCAATAATGTTTGCAGTGTACATGAGCATTTTCATCTCTCAACCCCAGAAGAAGAAACCCACAGACCTGATCCTCACTCACCTGACCATGGCCAACATAGTGACCCTTCTCACCCGTGGGATCCCAGAGACGATGGTGGCCTTCGGGATGAGGGACATTCTAAACGATGTTGGGTGTCAGAGTCTCATGTACATCAACCGTGTGTCCCGTGGCCTTTCCATCTGCACCACGTGTCTTCTTAGCATGTTCCAGGCTGTCACCATCAGTCCCAGCACCTCCCGTTGGGCCCAGTTCAAAACCAGAGCCTCTAACTGTATTGTCCCTTCCTTCCTCTTCTTCTGGATCCTCAACATGCTGATCTACATCAGATTGATTACATGCAATCGAGCCATCAGAAATATCAACATTTCAGAAGAAGTATACGTTTCAAAATTATGTTACACTGTCCCTGATGGCAATGTTATTCACTCAGTTACCTTTCTTATTGCCATCACCATCCGAGATCTCTTCTTTGTGCTCCTCATGAGCTGGGCCAGTGGCTACATGGTGATTGTGCTCTACCGACACCGCAGACAAGTTCAACACATCCACAGCACCAGCCACTTCCCAAAGTCCTCTGCAGAAAACAGAGCCACGAAGACCATCCTGCTCCTGGTCACCTGCTTTGCTTGTTTTTACTGGATAAACACCTTTGTTACCTTGAATTTGGTGTTTGCAGTTGAAAAAGACCCTCAGCTGGAGAGCATCTCTGTTTTTCTCTCAGGCTGCTATCCCGCCCTTTGCCCCCTTGTACTGATCAGCAATGATCTTCATATGTGTCACAGAGAAGGTTAGAAGCTGCTCTTCTCCCATCAGTCCTGTGATTGAACCAGTCCCTTCCCAGTACCATCCTCTGCCTCATGTACACTTGGGAAGGCTCCAATCAAAAGGAAGATTACAGATTCTGAGAATGGCCTTGATGAGCATGGCCTTGAAGTTATAATCTGAGGGAAACTTGTATCCAAGAACATAATTCTCCAAATCAGCCACTTAGTGAGTGGAGTGATGCAACTGAGTCAATCAATCAATAGTATTTATTGAGCACTTACTGTGTGCAGAGCACTGTATTAAACACTTGGAAAAGTACAATACAAAAGTGTTGTTATACACACTCCCTGCCCACAAGGATCATAGAGTCTAGAGGGGGAGGCAGATATTAAAATAAATTGCAAATAGGGGAAAATAGCAGAGAATGAGGATATCAATTAATCAATCAATCAACCAATTAATGGTATTTACTGAGGGCTTACTGTGTGCAGAGCATTATACTAAGCACTTGGGAAAGTCTTCTCAAGACTGTAAGTTCCTCTCTAGACTGTAAATTCCTTGCCTGCAGGAATCTTGTCTACCAGCTATATTGTATTATACTCTCTCCCAGGTGCTTAGCACAGTGTAAGTTCTCAATAAATACAATTGATTGATTGAATGGGACATCTAGATAATTATGATGGTTGAAATTCAGTCCTTTCTGGCAGCAGAGGGATAAACAAGCAAAGAGACCAGGACATGGTTTCCTGGTTCTCTTCCTATCTCTCTGGCAGCTCATTCTCAGTCGCTTTTGCAGGCTCCTCCTCTGCCTCCCACTCCTTAATTGTGGGTTTCTCTCAAGGCTCATTTCTGGATCCCCTTCTATTCTCCATGTGCACCCACTCTCTTAGAAAACTCATTTACTTCCATAGCTTCAACTACCACCTGTAATGAGGATCTACATCTCCAGCCCTGATCTCTCTCCCTCCCTCTCTGCAGTCTCTCATTTCTTCCTACTTTCAAGATATCTCTACTGGGATGTCTTGCTGTTACCTCAAACTTAACAAATCCAAAACAGAGCTCTCTATCTTCCCACACAAACCCTGTCCTCTTCCTGACTTTCCCATCACTGTAGACAGCACAATAATGTTGGTATTTGTTAAGCGCTTACTATGTGCAGAGCACTGTTCTAAGCGCTGGGGTAGACACAGGGGAATCAGGTTGTCTCACATGGGGCTCACAATCTTAATCCCCATTTTATAGATGAGGTAACTGAGACACAGAGAAGTTAAGTGACTTGCCCTAAGTCACACAGCTGACAAGTGGCAGAGCTGGGTTTCGAACTCATGACCCCTGACTCCAAAGCCCGTGCTCTTTCCACTGAGCCACGCTGCTTCACAACCATCCTTCCTGTCTCACAAGCCTGTAACCTTGGCATTATCCTTGAATCCTTTCTTATTCAATGCACATATTCTATCTATCACTAAATCTTGTCTGTTCAACCTTCATAATATCACTAAAATCTGCCCTTCTCCTTCCTTCCAAACTGCTACCCCATTAATCCAAGTGTTTGTCCTATCCCGCCTTGGATCAGCTTCCTTGCTGATTTCCCTTCCTCCTGACTCTCCTCATTCTAGTCCATACTTCACTCTGTTTCCCAGATCATTTTTCAACAAAACATTTAGTCCATGTTTTCCCACTCCTCAAGAACCTACGGTGGTTGCCCATCCACTTCTGCATCAAACAGAAACCCCTTACTATGGGCTTTAAAGCACTCAGTTGCATTACCCCCTCCTACCTCACCTCTCTATTCTCCTACCCAGCCTGCATACTTCATTCCTTTAATGCTGCACCTCGATCTCAACTTTCTTGCCGCTGACCTCTCACCCACAACCTGCCTTTGGCCTTGAACTCCCTCCCTCTTCATATCCTACAGACATTTACTCTCCCCACCTTCAAAGTCTTATTGAAAGCACACTTCCTCCAAGAGGTCTTCCCTAACTAAGCCCTCATAACCTTTTCTCCAACTCCCTTTGCTATTGCCCTGATTTGATTCCTTTATTCACCCTCCTCCCCCTCAGCCTCTCAGCACTTGCATCCCTATCCGTAATTTATTTCTTTATATCAAGGTCTCTCTCCCCCTTTAGACTGTAAGCTCATTGTGGGCAGGGAACGTTTCTGTTATAATGTTTTATCATCATCTCTCAGGTGCTTAGTAAAGTGCTCTGCACACAGAAAGTGCTCAATAAATATGACTGATTGATTCAAAATATTTGGTAGAGCAATTCTGAGCGGACATCGATAGAGAAATTCTTGCTTCTGTTTCTGTTACTCTCATATTTCAGGCTCCTCCGGTCATGGTTATCCCAGGCAGCAGAGCAGAGAATACATCCACTGAGCTCTCAAATTTTCACCCAGACTCAAATTAAGATTTGGTTCTATTTACATCTGAGCTCGGTGTTAGAGTGGCTCTGAGTCTGGACTCTACCTGTCTCTCTCCCTCTGTACCCCTGAAATGATAGAGGGCCAACTTTAATTATGGCAGGGTCCGGGCCATATGTCCTGCACTCCTTGCTGTCAGGATTTAACAAATACCATAATTTTATTATTATTGTTATCATCTTTAGGGTAAAGGAAGAGGGGTAGAGCTAAGAAGACTGATAAGGAGCTTTGAGATCTCAGTTCACACACTGACCCCCCCACCCCCAACCCGGAAAACATATCACCCACAGTTCCTGGTATCTCTCTCCATTTCCTATCTCATTCTCCCTGGAATATCCCTGCCTTCCAGCCCTTAATTACCTAGGGTCTCTTTCCCCACTCACTTTGTACCACCTCTACCTTGCAGACCTCTGGGGTCAGGGTGAGAGGATCCAAACCAGTGAGGCATGCTGCCCCATGTCCTCTAGGGATAGAGGAATGGAGAAGGCCCAGAAGAAGTTGCATCTTTATCCTTCTCCTCCTCCAGCATCAGCCTCATCAAACTTCAGGGAGCCCAGGCCCTCCTCCCCAGGCTGCAGGAACTTCAGAGAGCTATCCCATTTGACCCCTTCCCTTTCCTCCCACCACACTTGTTGGGATCAACACCTCTCCAAGCATTATGTGAAGAGAACAGGGGTGAGATGGAATGGCCCATGGATGTTCGGTATAAGTTTTGAGGCTTCTCTTTAAATTATATTGTAATTCCAACTCAGTCTGTTGGACATGCTCCCCTTCCTTCAGGCTTGGGCAGATAAGTTTGCAGAGCTCCCTTGACCCCATGACATCTTCCAGTTATTTCCCTATCTCTCTCCTACCATTCCTTTCCAAACTCCTTGAGTAAACTGTTTACACCCACTGCCTCCACTTCCTCTCCTTCCATTCTTCCCTTAACTCCCTGCAATCTGGCTTCGGCCCCCTTCACTCCTCAGAAACTGCCTTCCCTTAGGTCACTAAAGACTTCCTGCTTGTCAAATCCAAAGACCTCTTCTCCATCTTAATCCTCCTCCACCTCTCAGCTGCTCCTGATAGTGTGGATCACCCCTTTTCCTGAAAACACAATCTAATTTTGGCTTTACTAACACTGTCCTTTCCTGTTTTGTTTTAGTTTTTTGAATGTAATTTGTTGAGTACTTACTGTGTACCAGACAATGTACTAAACTCTGGGATAGATACCAGATAATTAGGTTGGACACAGTCCATGTCCCACAAGGGGCTCAGAGTCATAATCCTATTTTACAGATGAGGTAACTGAGGCACAGGTAAGTTAAGTGACTTTCCCAAGGTCACCCAGCAAACAAGCGATGGAGCCAAGATTAGAATTCAGGTTCTTTGACTCCCAGGCCCATGCTCTTTCCACTTGGCCATGCTGATTCTCTGTTCTCCAGCTATACCCACTTCTTTGGAGAGCTCATTTGTTCCCACAGTTTCAACTATGAGGAAGACCACAAATCTATCTCCCCAGCCCCTGCTTGATGTGGAGAGATACTGATAGCCACTGGAGTTTTTTTAGGAATGGAGTCAAGTGCGAAATGAGAGACTTCAAATAGATAATTATGCCTGGATTAGGGATTAACTTCACAACATCTCTAGAATCTGCCCTTTCTTTTCCATGCTAACTTCTACAATACCATTTCAAGCACTTATCATATCCTGTTTCACTACTGCATCAGCCTCCTCACCACCTTCCCTTCCTCCAGTCTCTCCCCACCCCAGTCCATACTTAAATCTATTGCCCGGATCATTTTTCTAAAGAAGTGTTCATTCCATATCTCCCCACCTCTCAAAAGTCCACTGGCTGTCCATCCACCTCCACATCAAATGGAAACTCCTCACCATCGGTTTTCAGACACTAAGTCAGCTCTCCCTCTCCTACCTAACCCCATTAATATAATAATAATAATAATAATGTTGGTATTTGTTAAGTGCTTACTATGTGCAGAGCACTGTTCTAAGTGCTGGGGTGGACACAGGGGAATCAGGTTGTCCCACGTGGGGCTCACAGTCTTAATCCCCATTTTACAGATGAGGTAACTGAGGCACAGAGAAGTTAAGTGACTTGCCCACTGTCACACAGCTGACACGTGGCAGAGCTGGGATTCGAACTCATGACCTCTGACTCCAAAGCCCGTGCTCTTTCCAATGAGCCATGCTGCTTCTCTACTACAACTCATCCTGCACACTTTGCCCCTGTAGCACCAACCTATCAATCGTGCCACAGTGTCATCTCCCTCACCGCTGATACCTTTATGCCCTCCCTCTGGCCTGGAACACCCTCCGCCATCATATCTGACAGACCACCACTCTCCTCATCTTCAAAGCCCTACTAAGATCATATCTCTACCCAGAAGCCTTTCCCAACTAACCCCCCATTTCTCCACCCTATTTGCCTTCCCTTCTGTATCGCTTATGCCCTTGAATACTCACCCCAACCCAAACCCAGATGACTTAGGTACACATCTTCATTATCTGCTACTCCCCCTATCTGTAATTTATTTTAATGTCTGCAACCCCCTCTAGGCTGTAAACTCCTTGTGGGTAGAGATTATGTATAACCACCTTAAAAAAAAAAGATGACGTTTGTTAAGTGCTTACTATGTGCAAAGCACTGTTCTACGCACTGGGAGGATACAAGGTGATCAGGTTGTCTCACGTGGGGCTCACAGTCTTAATGCCCATTATACAGATGGGGTAACTGAGGCACAGAGAGGTTAAGTGACTTGCCCAAAGTCACACAGCTGACAAGCGGGAGAGTAGGGAGTTGAACTCATGACCTCTGTCTCCCCAGCCCGTGCTCTTTCCACTGAGTCACGCTGCTTCTCTTTTTATTGTATTATATTTTCCCAAGTGCTTAGTACAGTGCTCTGCACACAGTAAGCACTCAATAAATACCATTGATTGATTGATATCCTCATTCTCTGTTATTGCCCCTATCTGCAATTTTTTTCTTTTCTTAATGGTTCTTGTTAAGTACTTACTATGTGCCAGGCACTGTAGTAAGTGATGGGGTAAATACAAGCTAATCGGGTTGAACACAGTCCCTGTCCCTCATAGGGCTCATAATCGTAATCCCCATTTTACAGATGAGGCAATTGAGGCACAGAGAAGTTAAGTGGCTTGCCTGGGATCACACAACAGACAAGTGGCAGAGCAGGGATTAGAACCCAGGTCCTCTGACTCCCAGTCCTGTGGAAAGAACACTAGGCCAAGCTCTGTTGTCTCTGAAGCTATTAGTTCCATAGGCTGGAGTCTTCACTGAGAACCCCAGGTGGACAAGATGGTTGGGAGGTTTCCTCTTCATCCCTGGAAGCCATTGGAGAAGAGCTTCTCAACTTCCCAAGGATATACTGGGGCCCGGGAACACGAGCATCATTTCGGATCAGTACCCAGGGGCAGAGGGAGGGATAACAGACCGACAGAAAGGCCGTAGTGCTCTGTAGCTGGGTATCGTTCTTCGTAAAACTCAAATAGAGGGTGATGCAGCAGTTGATCCAATAAAAGAAAACAAAGCAGCTGACCAGGAGCAGGATGGTTTTGATGGCTTGAATCTCCACCGAGGATTTGGGGGAGAGGCTGGTGCTGTGGATGTGTTGAACTTGTTTACGGTGTCGATACAGCACAGTCACCATGTAGACGCTGGCACACATCATGATGAGCACAAAGAAGACATCTCGAAAAGTCACAAATGTGAAACTTACCGTGACAATCACATAATTCACGCTTGATATAGTAGAACAGCCTTTGGAAAGAAAAGTGTGTCCTGTGATGGTAACATTTTTGGTGGCCTGAATAGATGTAATCAATCCGGTGTATAGTGCCATGTTAAGGAGCCAAAAGAAGAGGAAAGAAGGGATGATGTAACCAGTAGCCTTGGGTTTGAGCCGGGCCCAGCGGGAGGTGCTGGGACTGATGGTGATGGCCTGGAACACACTCAGGAGACACGTGGTGCAGATGGAAAGGCCTCGTGACACTCTATTAATGTACAAAGCACTTTTACACCCAATATCATCCAGAACATCCTTCACCCCAAAAGTCACCATCACTTGGACCACACAGATAGCTAGTATCGCCATGTTGGCCATAGTCAGGTGGGAGAGGATCAGATCTGTGGGTTTCTTCTTACCGGGCTGATAGATGAAGATATTGAAATACACCAAGAGCAATGCTGAGTTCCCCAGGACCCCAACACTAACCTGAGAGATGAAGAAAGTTCCCAGTATCAGGTCGCTTAAAGTCATTGCTATCATTTCTTCAGCTAAAGCCCACAGGGATTATAAACAGTAAATACCGACAGAATGGAATTTAAGAAATATAAGACAGGTCTCAGCAAATCTAGACATGACACACTTGTAGGACAAATTACCATGATGTCGAGTCATTAGGTGGACTATCTCGTGACCACGACTGCAGGCACTTGAAAGGTGCTGTTGACAGTGGTGACGGTGAGATGGTCAGGGAAGAGGCAGAGCTCACCTGCTTTCCCAACTGCTTCTTTCCTTAGGACCATGGATGTGCTCATTTTCATGATGAAAAGCAACCGGGGGAGCTTTCATTTGTGGGATGTCACAGACTCGGGACCATTTCCTGTCATGTCCCTAAGGAACATAGATGATGAACTCAACACAACACTAACCCCAGTCTTCCAATACTCTCTTTGGCAAAATCACATTAATAATAATAATGCAATAGCATTCACTCAGATGTGAAACTCACTTCAATTGTTGCAATAACCAGGCTCAACTACTGTGACAAATCCCCCTTCAGATAGTTTTTGTCAGATTTCTAATGTGAAATAGAGTATACTTTCACTCACTGATGGTGTAATCCTGAAACAAAAGGACTAGAATGGAATTAAGAAAAATAGCTCCAAGCTGAAAACAAGGGAGAGAAGCTATAAAACCTCTATTGAGTATTCGTGGAAACTCACGCATGCTGAAGAATTATTCAGGCACCAAAATTTATCTATTTATTTATTTGTTTATATTAATGTCTGTCTCCCCCTCTAGACTGTGAGCTCACTGTGGGCAGTTTCTAGTTTGTTGTTATACTGTACTCTCCCAAGTGCTTAGTACAGTGCTTTGCACACAGTAAGCACTCAATAAATATGGTTGAATGAATGAATGAAAAAGCATTTTATTTACGCAGCATACTTGAATTAATTTTGAACTACTATTACTACCAAAGAGTTAAAGCACAGGCTAGTCAAGATGGGTGAACCACCAGCCTCAAAGGAGGCCATATGGGCCATATACCTCTATGTACATACCATATTATGGGGGGGGGGGGTGTGCAGTTATCCTTCATATTTGAAGAAGATACCACTGATAGTGAAATTCACCTATGAATGCATGTATGGCCATAAGCCTAGCCATACTGTATATACAAAAACATTGTCCATTGTGTTGTTATCGTTGAGATTTTTCTGTGTCTGGTGACATTACTTGGGGTTTTCACTCATGAATCCACGAAAAAAGAGCCCCCTGTGTAACTTTAGGAGTGTCTGGATTTTGGTCAGCGTCCTCTGGGTCCTAAAGCTCTCTTTATTTCTCATTCTTTAACCTCAGATTTTGGGGAACCCTACTCACTGCCCTCCAAAGCCCCTGCACCTTTCTTTCTGCCACTACTCTATGGCTGACCCGGGCATCTCAATGAAGATGTAAAGGTCACCAGGGACTAGCCTAGCAGAGATGGACATCAGAGATTTGGGTTAAACATAATTAAGAAATACTTTAAGCTCCTTAAAATATTGGGGCTTTTTGAGAAGCAGTGTGGCTTAGAGGATAGCAAGCACAAGCCTAAGAATAAGAGGACTGGGGTTCTAATTTTGTCTACATCACTTGCCTAAATACTATTGAATGAATGAATGTTCTGCAACTTCGGGCAAATCACTTACCTTATAATAATAATGGTGATATTTGTTAAGTGCTTACTATGTACAAAGCACTGTTCTAAGCACTGGGGAGTCTATAAGGTGATCAGGTTGTCCCACGTGGGGCTCACAGTCTTAATCCCCATTTTACAGATGAGGTAACTGAGGCACAGAGAAGTGAAGTGACTTGCCCCAAGTCACACAGCTGGCAAGCGGCAGAGCCGGGATTAGAACCCATGACCTCTGACTCCCAAGCCCGGACTCTTTCCACTGAGCCACGCTGCTTCTCTATGCCTCAGTTTCCTCATCTGTAAAATGAAGGTTCAATTCTTATTCTCCCTCCTACTTAGCCTGTGAATTCCATGAGGGACGGGGACAAGGTTATTATCTTGTATCTACCTTAGTGTTGAGTACAGTGCTTGACCTCTTGAAAAGAACACTGGTTTGGGAATCAGAGGAGCTGGATTCTAATCCAGGCTCTCCCACTTGCCTTCTGTGTGGCCTTGTATAAGTCACATAACTTCTCTCCGCCTCCATTTCCTCATCTGAAAAATGGTAATTAAATACCTGGGAAAGGGACAAGGGATAACCTGATTATTTCATATCTACCCCATTAGTACACTGCTTCTCACATAGTTAGCCCTTAACAAATACCATAGTCATTATAATTAAGCTCTATTAGTATTACTCTTGCAATTGGTATACTCTTCCAAGTGTGGTACACAGTGGTCTGCACACAGTAACTGTTCATCAAATATTATTGGTTGATTTCAGATTATCAGGTTTTAAGGCACAACAATATTGGTTCTAAGAAGGAGGAAATTTCCATTTCACTGATAATGTTTAAGAAAAGGAGAGGCCATTAGAGATTAGGGTATTGCCTGGAAGCAGAGGAAGAGGCAAGATGATGCCTAGAGGTCAACCTCAGGAGGGAGAGGAGGAAAAAAAGAAAAGGCCACTGGGATGGGCAGATGGATCACTGCTCAAAGAAGACGCTGGAATAAAAGATCACCAAAACTATACCTGTGCATCCTTCCCCTGCCCATATGCTCCTGTCTTGAGCTATCCCAAGCAGCAAGTCAAAAGGTGGGGACGGGAGAAACGGATACCCAGCAACTCCTTGAGATTACACTCAGAGGTCATCCCTGCTGCATCACCAGACCTCCAAGCTCCAGAGCCTCAAGCTCAGACTCCCACTTCTGCTCCTCCACCTTGCTCCTGATCACAAAGTCTAACTTCTAATTGTGTCACTCACCTGGATCAAGTCTGGCAGCCACTGTCCTGCAGAGGGAAGGGTTTAATGCAAACTATGAAGGGGATTCGACCCGGAGTGATAGTTATAGGGATGAGGCAGTGTGAGGCTATATCCCTTCTGGACTGTGATTATTGTTCACTTGCTCTTGCTCTGACACAGTCTCCAGTGAAAGCCTGAAACATCTCTGAACAAGCAGAAACACTTTTCTCCCATTGGAAATCATCCATGTCAAGTTACTTCAGTTTCTTAATTACTGAGTAATTTAAGCAATTAATCCACCAATTAATCAAATGCAAATTAGGTTTTATAATTCAACTTTGGATATTTAACAGTACTACATGAAATCCTCCTTGGGAAAGTTAATTTTCACCAGATACTTGCCAGACCTGGAGGAGTTTTAGAAAGTTCATCTGCTCCAGCCCTCTGCCACCAGACACTTAACCCCAAGCCCTCCAGGGAAGATTCTTGTCTACTCTTTATGTAACATCTTCCAGTGAAAATACAGAATCTGAAGCAAGGATCTATCAGGAAGCAGCATGAAGCTGAAGTGGCCCTTTTCCTTTAGGAATAGAACATGTGGGTTTTTAGAAAGGACAGTAAAATTAGTAGAAATGATGTCTGCCTCACAGAGTTCTAATCCCAGCTTTGCCACTTGCCTGCTGTGTGACCTTGGGCAAGGCACTTACCTTTTCTGTGTCTCAGTTACCTCATCCAGAAATGGGGATTAAGAGACTGTGAGCCCCATGTGTATCATGGACTGTGTCCAATCTGATTAATTTGTATCTACTCCAGCACTTAGTACAGTGCCTGGCACATAGTAAGTGTTTAACAAATACCAAAAAAAAGTGATACTTGTTAAACCCTATGTGCCAGGCACTGTTCTAAGCAATGGAGTAGATACAAGGTAATTATGTCCCCATGGGACTCACAGTCTTAATCCCCATTTTATAGATGAGGTAACTGAAGCACAGAGAAATTTAGTGAGTTGCCCAAGGTCACACAGCTGACAAGTGGCAGAGCTGAGATTAGAACTCAGGTCCTTCTGACTCCCAGATCCCTGCACTAAAGAGTTCACTTGTTGGAGGTAAGGGATAAGGGTCAAAGTACTGGTTTGAAGGTGGTCTGCTGCTTTGTGGGGATTCCTTTTTGGGATTTGGAGGGGTCCGTTGTGTCCCTAGGGCTTCCTTCTTCTTGTGGAAGATCTATATATCGCTCAGGATGGTTCTGAAAAAGTCAGGCCCCTCAGGACTTCCTGCTTCTCATGGGAAGATAGCCACAAGTCCTGTAGAATTCAGGTCTCCAGGGCAATGCAAACTGTGGACTGGACTTTTCTGATAGGCAGGCTTCAGAAAAAGAAGCCTAGCACGGGGCAACAGTCTAAAAGAGAAACACACAAGATAAGCCAACCTAGATTAAATTTACAAAAGTGAATTTATATCATCCTTTTAAGGCCGCTATCGACACATAGATGGAAGAACAGGAAATAGGGACAAGGCTGGGGGCAAGAGCTGGGCAGCACCTGGGGAGGAGAATGGGAAGTGTAAAGGATGCTGCATCACCCAAGCAAATTGAGCTTGAAAGGCAGAACCAGAACGCAGAACAATTCGGGGTCAGTCTGTTGGTGGTAGCAGGTCGTCCCATCTCTAGAGTTTGGTGGTGAGAGACATTGTCTGTGCTGCCCTGAGCAATGAAGTGTTCATATGGGCACAGCAACAGAGCTGTACTAGCTGTACTGGTTTGGCAATGTGGCATTGTCCACGTGGACAACAACCACATGACAACAGGGGCTCCAGTAAATGATTATTGTGCTTAGACCCAGAAACTCTGAATCGTCCTTGACTTGACACAGACTTTGCTACCACAGTAGCAATCTAGCCAGGGAGACTGATACTAAAGTAAATTACAGATAGGAGGAAATAATAAATATATACACTAGTGCTATGAGGAAGTTGAATATATAAATGTTGAGGTAACACCAAAGTGCTGAAATGGCAGTTGAGGTATATAAGACCAAGATTCAGTATCAATCAGGGAAAGCCTTCTGGAAGAGATGTGATGTCGCTTGAGCCTAGTGTCAGTTCCAAATAAGGACCAGACAAGTAAAAGGTGATCAATCAATCCATCAATGGTATTTATTGAGTGATTATTGTGCATAGAGCAAGATTCCAAGTGCTTTGAAGATTACAGTACTAGAATTGCTTGACACAATTTCTGGGCAAAAGGGTATTAGAGTCTAGATGGGGAGACAAACAACAAAAAACAAATTACAGATAAAGGAAAAGGTAGAATACAAGGATTTGAGATGCAGTGTGGCCTTGTGGAAAGAGCATGGGTCTGAGAATCAGAGGATGTGGGTTCTAATCCTGACTCCACCACTTGTCTGCTGTGTGATCATGGGCAAGTCACTTAACTTCTCTGTGCCTCAGTTACCTCATCTGTAAAATAGAGATTAAGACTATGAGCCTTACCTGGAACAGGTACTCTATCCAACCTGATTATCTTGTATTTATCCCAGTGCTTAATACTGGCACCTGATACCTAGTAAGTGTTTAACAAGTGCCATTTTTTTAAAAAGTGTTCTCAGGCTGGGGGTGGTATAAATATCAAGTACTTGAGGAGTACAGATCTAAGTGCGCTGATAACCCAGAAGGGAGGGCAAATAGAGGAAATGAAAGCTTAGCCATAGAATACCCCTTGTAGGACATGTGATTTTAATAGGGCTTTCAAGGTAGGGGAGAGTTGTGGTCTTTCAGATGTGAATGGGGAAGGATTTCCAGGCAAAGGGTCAGCAGCAAGAAAGATGAGGTTGAGGTACAGAGAGTAAGTTGGTGTTAGAGGAGCAAAGTGTACAGGTTGGGTTGTAGTAGGAGTTCAGCGAAGTAAGGTAGGAAGGGGAGAGGTGTCTGAGTGCCTTAAAGCTGATGGTAAGGACTTTCAGAGGGGAGACTAAGGGAAGTAAGGGGACTGGCGTAGTCAGGAGGGAAGGACCTGGAAGAGGGCTAGAGTTTCAGATAAATTAATATCATCACCTAGAATTGCTTTTTTTTCTTGCTTTCATTTAGTCAGTTGATTTTCTAACTCGAGATTTTTACAGCTGTTCTATTTAACCTGATAAAAGGCTTCTAATACCCCTTTCCCAAGAGTTTTTGTTTTTGGCAAGAGCACAGGACTGATATTCAAGAAACCTGGGTTCTAGGCCCAGTTCTGCCCCTCACTTCCTAACTGACTTACCTCCTCTCCCTCCCTCCCTGTTCCCCTCCCCTCTCTTCCTCCCCCTCTCCCTCTTAGATTGCAGGCCCTATTATAACATAAACAAGGAGTCTAGCTTGTAATAAGTGCTTAATAAATGTCATAATTATTGCACAAATACATGGACCCACAACATGATTAGATATTGCATTTTCTGGCTTCTTCAACCAATATCCTCCCTCCTTCCCTGCAGCCAGTCCATTTTTCCAGGGGTCTGCTGAGGTAGAGCATTGTAGCCATACAGAATTCCTGGAAAAATGTCAAGAGGTCTCATCTAAGCAAATTGCACTCATCCCAGAGTGTCAACAGCCATGAGAAGCAAGAAAAGAATAATAATGTTTGTGAAACACTCTACTAGGGTAGATACAAGATAATCAGGTCAGACTAAGTCCCCATCCCACCTGGGGCTCCCAGTCTAAGAGGAAAGGAGAACAGGAATTGAATCTCCATTTTACAGATGAGGAAATTGAGGCATTCATTCATTCAATAGTATTTATTGAGCACTTACTATGTGCAGAGCACTGTACTAAGTGCTTGGAATGTACAAGTCGGCAACAGAGAGGCACAGAGAATTAAGTGATTTAACCCAAGGTCACATAGGCAAGTGGTGGAGCTTAGTACAGTGCTCTGCACAGAATAAGCACTCAATAAATATGATTGAATGAATGAATGGAACTTGGATTAAGACTGGATCCCCTGACTCCCAGACCTGTGTTCTTTCCATTAGGCCACATCGCTGCTTGCTCCACAGTGGGTGTCAAGCTTCCATGAGGAAGCTTGATTGTCCAGCTGTTTTCCCAGCAGCTAGAGAGGAAATAAGCATTCCTCTCCACTCCCCACGCTTCTTGCCTTATCCTCAGCTCCACTCCAACCCCCAAGTCACTGGTTGCCCCTCCTCTGATTGATTCCACCGTGCTGGATCTGATTGATTGGACAACCTGCCTGCTGAGTGCCTGTTAAACCCCCTCTGCTGACTTGGGATTTGGAGTGGAGCTGAGGATAAGGCAAGAAGCGTGGGACCAATCCCACTCTTGATCTAATTGGGACTAATTAGATCATGAGGCATGGGGGGTTCTTTACAAGCAGCTTTATCCATCAATCAGATCAGGTCTGGAGAAACCAATCTGAGGAGGAAGTGGTGGATCCCTTTGGTGGATCATAAAGCAAAGCTGTGAAATGAAAGAAGCTGAGACCAAAGGTGGCCAAAGACCACCAAAAGCCTTTCATTTTCGAGCAGGTTGTAATTTTGCAAGTAGCCCAAGTGGTTGCAAAAAAATATCTTTCACCACTCTTTTGGCAACCACACTCACCCACGTTGATAGTTACTGACATCAAATCCCTTTAACTGGTTATCAGCAGCTGGTGGTGTACATCCAGGTCTCTCTGCCTCCAAAATCTGTCCTAGTCAGCACAGAGACTAAAGGAAAAACAAAATGTGCCTCTTCCTTTAAAGAGCTTGCACTCAGATGGTACATTGGACAATCCAGTCAAAATGGAAGAAAAAATTACCTGGGAAGGGGCACCAGATCTGGAGATGAGGTGGGGGGTGGTGGAGGGGGAGACGATGGGTTCCACCACCCCCACAGAATTGGGACCATGGGAACAAAGCCATTCCATAGCTGGCCTGCCCCCACCCCTCGCAGTAAGGTGGAGGCTGGCTGGAGACTGACAGGGCTCTGGGCCAAAGCTCTCTTTCTCCTATTCCTGGCCTCAGTGGTGAACAAGCCCTCCAGGGCCCACCTCGCTCCAACCAGGACCAGGCTCCCTTTCAAGCCCCGACTGCTTTCCCTCTGTGTCCCTCCAGCCACATGTGTTTCTGTGTTTTCCCCTCCCCAAGCCCATGTGTGTCTGTGTTCCCTCCTCCCCTGCTCCATGTGTGTCTGTTTCACCCTTCCCATGCCCATGTGTGTCTGTGTAGCCCCCTTCCCAGCTCCATGTGTGTCTATTTTCCCCTCCCAGGCCCTATGTGTGTCTGTGCGCTTCCTCCAGCCTTGTCCCTTTTGTGGAACCCATGCACCTGGGACAAAATTATTTTCCCATGTTACCTCAAGGACTACGTTGTTTCATCTTTAATATCTGATGCTGAGCATAGAATATGCAAAATGATTCACAGTGCAGGTTAGAGAAAGGGGGAAAAAAGCAAGTGTCCTTCTATTTGTTGTTGTTTCTGGTTTCCAGATTGTTTTTGTCATAAGTACCATTTTCCACCCTTTGTTTCTGGTTTGCCTGAAAATCCATAGACTGCAAGCTCTTTGTGGGCAGGGAACTTCTACCAACTCTGTTGTATTGTACTCTCCCAAGTGCTTAATACAGTACTCTGGACATCATGAGTGCTCAGTAAATACCACTGATGTATTGACAAGTTGACTCATGAGGGATTAAATCTGAATTGACTGATATCTGTAAAAAGACAGCACATATTATTGGATGAAAGTAATGCAGAGACTGAAGATAAAGAAAAGGGAATACAAGAAAGTGAGATTGTTTGGAAACCAGGTGGTCAAGGATAATAATCATTATATAAGTAATAATAATTGTGGTATTTGTTAAGCACTCACTTTGTGCCAAGCACTGTACTAAGTGCTGGGATAGAGATAATATAATCAGGCTGGATGCAGTCCCTGTCCCACATCTAGCTCACCGCCTAAACTGCATCTACATGGACACTCTTTCTCAGGATATACCATCCTTTTCCTTGGTGCCTGTCTCCTACGATATTCCCAGAACTTTTCCTTTAGGAAAACATGACATGAGTTCAGGAATAGGAGAGGATGATAGCAGAGGGAGAATAAAGTGGTACAAAGTTTTCCAACTAGTTTGATCATCATAAATCCCAGCTGCTTTCTGCCAGATGATTTGGAGTATACAATTCATGGAGGGAGAATTCCCTGCCCTTGCTTATTCTCGTAGGCTGGAGTCCTCACAGAGGATGCTAGGCAGAGAAGATGTGGAGGTAAACCGCTCATCCCTGGAATCCACTGGAGTAGAGCTTCCCAACTTCTTGAAGACAAACTGGGGCCTCGGAACTCGAGCATCATTTCTGATCAGCACCCAGGGGCACAGGGAAGGAAAACATGCTGCCAGAAAGGTTGTGCTGTACTGTAGAGGAGAATCGTAATCCTTTATATAACTTATATAAAGGGTGATGCAGCAGTTGAGCCAATAAAAGAAAACAAAGCAATTGACCAGGAACAGGTTGGTCTGGATGACTCTGCTTTCCACGGAGGATCTGGGAGAGACGTTGGTGCTGTGGATGTGCTGAACTTGTTTACGGTGTCGGTAGAGCACAATCACCATGTAGCCACTGGCCCAGCTCATGAGAAACACAAAAAAGAGATCTCGGAAAGTCACTAACGTTATAACAACGATTGCATAATTGAACCCAGGTACTGTAGAACAGCCTTTTGAAATAAATGTGTGTCCTGGGAGAGTGACATTTTTGGTGGCTTCAACAGATGTGATTATTCCAATGTAGAGCATCAGGTTGAGAATCCAGAAGAAGAGTAAGGAAGGGAGAATGTAGCTGGGGGCTCTGGGTTTGAGCCGAGCCCAGCAAGAGGTGCTGGGACTGATGGTGACGGCCTGAAACACACTCAGGAGACACGTGGTGCAGATAGAAAGGCCCCGCGCCACTCTGTTAATGTACAAAACACCTCTACATCCAACATCATCCAATACATACTTCATCCCAAAATTCACCAGTATCACTTGAACCCCACAGATGACAAGCATCGCCATGTTGACCAGGGTCAGGTTGATGAGGATCAGGTCCGTGGGTTTCTTCTTACTGGGCTGATAGATGAAGACATTGACATACACCAAGAACAGTACTGAGTTTCCAAGAACCCCAATACCAAACTGAGAGAGGAAGAAAATCCCCAGTAGAAAGTTGTTTAAAGTCATTGTCATCATTTCTTATTCCCAGTGGGATTTTCAGTGATAAATGCTGCAAAGTGGTAATATGAGAAGTATAGGATGAACCTCAAATCTTTGTGGTATTTTGTTCAGCAATTACCTTGTGTCAAGCACTGCTCTAAGCACTGGGCTTTATACAAGTTAATCAGGTTGGACACTGACCTATCTCACATGGGGCTCATAGTCCAAGTAGGAGGGAGAACAGCTTTAGATACCCCACTTTGCAGTTGAGGAAACTGAGGCACAGAGAAGTTTAGTGACTTTCCCAAGATCACATAGCAATCAATTGGCAGAGCTGGGATTAGAACCCAGGACTTCTGACTTTCAGGCCATGGCTCTTTCTACTAGTCAGAGCTGCTTCCTGAGGATGTCTCAGCCATGCTCACACCTTCCCTCCCATGACTGTGGGTGCTTGATAGATGCTGTTGACAGTGATGATAGTGAGATGGTTTGGATAAAGGTGGGATTCACCTGCGTTTCCTAATTTCTGCTTTCCTTAGCACCACAGATATATACATTTCCATACTGGAAGGCACCTGGGTGGAGATTCTGTGTGTGGGACTCCTCAGAATCAGTCTTGTCACTAAGGAACATAGACAATGGGAAACATAAAACTGCCCCAATCCTCCAATACCTTCTTTCATAAAAATAGCAACAATATGAACAGTGACTTTCTAAGATGTGCAGGAAAATCCAAAGGTAGGGATGTCCACCTTAGATACTGTAATAACAAGGCTAAATCACTGACAGGTTCTTATGCAGACATTATTTTAAGATTTTTAGTATAAATAGAGCATGAGTTTACCTTTGGTTACAAAACTGGAATAAAATCACTGGGATTAAATAATACAACTCAAACTTGAAATCAAATAATGACAGCTACTGAAACCTCTTTTGCACACTGGTGGAGATTCAGACATTTCAAAGAAACTATTTGGGTGAATAGAGGTTCAACCAGAAACAAACTGGGAGGCCAATACAAGTCCCTGACAAACAAAAGATGTAAATTCACTTGATAAGCAAGTCAGAATGGTGATCAAGAGACAGTATCAATAAACACAGGAAACAGGAAACGCTGATGGTATTGCCAAGTAGTAATTCAGTGTTACGAATGATTTCATGGATGTTCAGTTTATGTGAATGGACTGGTACTTTCATTGAAAACTTCCCTTTTACACTGCAGCTGAAGACCTTCTGTGCTCTAATGAATTGTGAGTAAGGGTCTTTTCCCAAGAATTAATTATCTCCTCAACCTCCCGGTTGTTGGTGTGAGAGTGAGGATTTACGGAGAAAGAGAGTTGGACTATCCAAAGGACTATCTCTTCTGCAAGCTCCTCCTCTGCCTCCCACACCCTAAATGTGGGAGTCTCTCAAGGTTCAGTTCTGGGTACCCTCCTATTCTCATATTCTGTGCCTCAGCTTCCTTAACTGTAGATTGAGGATTAAATATCGGTTTTTCCTCCCCAATAGACTATGAGCTCCACATGGAGACAGGTACCATGTTTGACATGATTCTGTCACATTTAACCCAGCACTCGGAACAGAGTATGTGTTTAACAAATAGCACAATTATTAATTATTATTAAAGCAAGGGGGGAGAGATGCTAAAAACCATACCCTTTGCTAGATTCCACTCAGGAAATTTCTCCCCTACATCACTACTTCCCTGAACTCCAGAGACCCAAATCCAGACTTAACTCTTGCTTCTGCCCTTCCTTCCAGTTCCTGATCTCACAGTCTAACATATAAGAGTAACTCACCTGGGCCTAGCTCTGCTGCCTCGGTCCTGGGAAGTGAAGAGCTTAATTCATCCTATGCCGAGAGACCCAGCCAGGCACCACAGTTATAAAGCCGAGGTCTTGTGAGCTCATCTCCCTCCTGGACTGTGATTACTTGTGACACTGTCTATAATGGTACACTGGGACTTAAAAGAAGCAAAAATTATTTTTTCCAGTCAGAACTCCCCAAGTCAGGTTGTTTCAGTGTCTTAATTACTTAATTAATTGCAGCAATTTTTTAATGATTGTGAAGGTTTAGTCTTGTGCTCTGATGCTTCAACAGCACGATACAGGAGTCCTTCTTAAAGAAGGTAATTATTATACATTTCCAGAACTGGGGGAGTTTGGGAAAGTTCATCCGGGCCATCCCCCTGTCACCAGACTTTCAACACCTAATCCCTCCAGGGCATTTTCTCATCTTTTTTTTCAGTAAAGTATATAGGGAAATGGGGTATATGCACAGGGTTCTAACAGAGGGCAGCATGAAGCTTTGGTACCCTGAATGATCAGATTGTCAGTTCAGCTTCATTATAGTGCTAGGCTCAGAAACATTAAAGTCAGTAACCCCACTGAAACTAGGGATGGGGAGCAAGATTGATGATAGTGATGGTTCTAATATCAACCCTAGACTTATTGGAATGTGGGCAAAAGAAGATGATACCACCTGTGTGGGCCATGGAAAAGAGAAGGGGAAAATAGGAAAAAAATACCCTAAAAAGGAGAGTACCGAGGAAGTCTGAAAGATTAATCTTTTTTCTTTATGCTATTCATTATGCCCTTACTCTTTGCCAGACACTGTACTAAGTTAAGTGACTTACCCAAGGTCACACAGCAGACTAGTGGCAGAGCGAGAATTAGAACCCAGATCCTTCTGATTCCTGAAACATTCCTCTATCCACTAGGCCACGCTGCTTCTCTGGTATTTCAATTTTGCTTTAAACGCTGATTTGCTTCTGTTTACTGTCCAGGCTAGAGATCTGCACACTTGTTCTTGGTCTGACAATATCTATTAGGATGCATGTTTGGGTCTGGTGCAGGAAAGGCCAGCTGGAACTGCGTAGAATGACTCAATCAGAGGGGAGCCCTCGATCCTGCTGTCAGGATGCCTGAGATAATACCATATTTCCTTGTATCACTGTTCCATCCTCATTTAGAAGAGGAAATATAAGCTACTGTTGGTACCACCTAATTATAAGCAGAAGAGTGAGCACACAACACGAAATGGTTTTAGAGTGAGTCAATTCATTGAGTGTCTAGTGTAAGCCGGCCTTGGGAGAGGGAACTAGTAAAACATTAGTCTTTAGTGCCCTTGTGCCTTTCTCTTCCTTCTCATCCTTTTACCCTCCTTTTTTTATTCTTCTCCATTTTGTTCTCCCCTAGGCTTAAATCCCAAATAATATCTCCCCACCTTATTTTGGGTTGCAAGAATTCTGCCAAAAAATAGGCAATTTTGTGATCAGCAGGGACTGTGTCACAGCCTGTCCTGAGACTGCCCCACCCTTCCTCCATTCTTTTCCCTTCTCTTTCTGCTCCTGGCACAACCCCTGTCCACCCTCTCCAGGCTCAGTTCAGCCCTGCACCACTCTGACAGGACACAGGGGAGCAGCACAGGTTAATCAGAGGGCTATGTATTCTTCTGCGGGCCAACAGACTCTCTGTGGGAGAAACCAAGAGACATGCACAGGTAATGAAAGTAATAGTAATTATTATTATGGTATTTGTTAAGCGCTTACTATATGCCAGGCACTGTACTAAGCGCTGGGGTGAATACAAGCAAACTGGGTTGGATACAGTCTCTGCCCCACATGGGGCTAACAGTCTCAATTTCCACTTTACATCTGGGGTAACTGAGGCATAGAGAAGTGAAGTGACTTGCCCAAGGTCACACAGCAGTCAAGTGACAGAATTAGGAATAGAACCCATGACCTTCTGACTCCCAAGCCCTTGCTCTAGCCACTATGCTGTGGATGGTCTGGGGTTCAGAGCGAGGACGGGCACTAAATCTGTTACCTGACATGGTTTCTCATTCAGAGAGACCTCTTGCTGATTTTTAATTGGGGGTTTTCCTTTCTGAATTTTTTGAAGTCTCTGAGTAGAGCACCCCTCTCCATTCACATATCTAACCACATGCAAATGCTCACGAAGTCAAAGACAATCCTTTAACCACATGTGAAAATACGCCGGTGCTGACACCCATTTGGAAAAATACTAAATCAACTGTACACATTCCCCCAGATACTCCAAATATGCATATTCATACAATCACACATATTGCCCCCTAGACTGTGAGTTCAAAGAACGTCTACCAAATCTGTCGTATAGAATACTCTATTGTATTTTTTTATTATTTAGGGTTATTTGTAAAGTGCTTACTCTATGCCTGGCACTGCTCTAAGCACTTGGGTAGAAACAAGCTAATCAGGTCAGACATAGTCCATGTCCCACATGCAGCTCAGTCTTAATCCCTATTTTACAGATAACGTAACCAAGGCACAGAGAAGTGAAGTGGCCTGTCCAAGGTCACACAGCAGACAAGTGGCGGATCCGGGATTCTAACTTCCAGGCCCATGCTCTATCCATTTGGCTGGGCAAGGGATGGATTGACTGATTAGCCTCCCTGGCTGACTACAATCTCCTTGGGGGGCTGTTTTCTCCCAAGAACCCAGTATAGTGCTCATCAAATAGTAAGCACTCAGTAAATATGACTGATTGATTTCCCCACCAGTGTATAACCACAGTGATACGGGCGCTGTAACCACACAAGGACAAACATTTATAATTGCACATGAACAAACACCTGGCTTCAGTGGTAGCAGTGAGAGTGATGATAAAATGCAAAGGTCATACATGGGTTCAGCAAAAGGAGTGAAAGATAATATAAAAGAAAGAGAAAGAGGGAAAAGGAAATTGAGAGAGTCACTGAGCAGATGGAGAGATAAATATGAAAGAAATATAATTGAGGAGTTATATGAGGAAAAGAATAAACAAAAGAAACTAAAGACTGAGAAAGTTGTTGACTTTGGGAAGTAAAACTGGAGATTTAGACTGTGAGCCCTTCAATTCATTCATTCATTCAATAGTATTTATTGAGCGCTTACTATGTGCAGAGCACTGTACTAAGCGCTTGGGATGAACAAGTCGGCAACAGATAGAGACAGTCCCTGCCGTTTGACGGGCTTACAGTCTAATCGGGGGGATGGACAGACAAGAACAATGGCAATAAATAGAGTCAAGGGGAAGAACATCTCGTAAAAACAATGGCAACTAAATAGAATCAAGGCGATGTACAATTCATTAACAAAATAAATAGGGTAATGGAAATATATACAGTTGAGCGGACGAGTACAGTGCTGTGGGGATGGGAAGGGAGAGGTGGAGGAGCAGAGGGAAAAGGGGAAAAAGAGGGTTTAGCTGCGGAGAGGTAAAGGGGGGGTGGCAGAGGGAGTAGAGGGAGAAGAGGAGCTCAGTCTGGGAAAGCCTCTTGGAGGAGGTGAGTTTTAAGTAGGGTTTTGAAGAGGGGAAGAGAATCAGTTTGGCGGAGGTGAGGAGGGAGGGCGTTCCAGGACCGCGGGAGGACGTGGCCCAGGGGTCGACGGCGGGATAGGCGAGACCAAGGGCAAGGGCAAGGATTGTCTCTGTTGCTGAATTGCACATTCCAAGTCCTTAGTACAGTGTTCTGCACATAGTTAGTGCTCAATAAGTACTATTGAATGAAAGAAAAGGAGGAAAGTGGAAGCAGGAAATTTGAGAAAGAAAGATAGAGAATATATATATGAAAACTTAAGAGTTTTCGAGAAAACTCTTGAGAAGCAGCATGGCTTAGTGGAAAGAGCATGGGTCTGGGAGTCGGAGGACCTGGGTTCTAATCCCAGTTCCACCACTTGTCTGCTGTGTGACCTTGGGCAAGTCACTTAATTTTTCTGTGCCTCAGTTTCCCAATCTGTAAAGTATTTATTCCTACTTCTATCTCAGTTTCACTCTCTATCCTTGACTTGTTCACCTCAAACTCCTCTCTTCTGTGCTTCATTTCCCTATGAATCCTGCTCTCCTCATTTATATCTGTTTTCTAAATATGTAGTTCCCTCCTTTCTTTCATTCAAAATCCAGTCCTTCACTTCCCAATCTTTTCTCTCCAGACTCATTCTATTTTCTCTAACAGTGTCCTTTATGGCATTGTGTCAGTACCTCTCTGTTCTATTTCTTCCTCCACCCTTACTGTTTTCCTTTTCCATCCGTTTTTTCTAAATCTCCTTTAGTCTCCTCATTTCCTCTGCTTCATTTTCCTTCACCTGTTCTCTTTTCTTTCTGATTTTTCACATTTATTTTATTCCTGCCTTTTTTCTTCCCTCCTAACATGTTTTTATCTATAATCCTGTCCTATATTCACTTGTCTCTCCTTTTTTTAATGGTACTTGTTGAGTGCTTACTATGTGCCAGGCACTGACGTGGCTTAGTGGCAAGAGTACAGGCTTGGGAGTCAGACGACTCTGGTCCTGATCCAGCTTCTGCCACTTATCTGCTGTGTGACCTTGGGCAACCACTTACCTTCTCTATGCCTCAGTTACTTAATCTGTAAAATGGGGATTAAGACTGTAAACCCCATGTGAGACAACCTTTTACCTACCCCAGGGCTTAGAACATTGCTTGGTACATAGTAAGCGCTTAACAAATCCCATAGTTATCATTATTATTATTACTATTATTAACTAAGCATTAGGATAGATACAAGCTAATCAGGTTGGACACAGTCCCTGTCTCACATGGGGATCACAGTCTTAATCCCTATTTTTCAGATAAGGTAACTGAGATACAGAGAAGTGAAGTGACCTGTCCAAGGTCACACAGAAGACAAGTTGCAGACCTAGGACTAGACCCGAGTTTCTTCTGATTTCCAAGCCTGTGCTCTATCCTTTAGGCCATGCTGCTTCTCTATAACTCATCTAATGTTTCTCATTAGACTACAGGGGATGCAGCAAATCCTGGTGGAAAAAAAAAAAAAAACTAGAGACAGGAAATAAATAGAATGAATGTTAGAGTATCTCATCTAGGGAAAATGAGGTCCAGACCACTGGCTATTTGTCTATGTCTTGCAGACTGACCCTTTTGGGTAGATGTTTCAAATCCTTTGGGGCTGTGGCTGATTACAGCAGTTATCATCACTCACTCTAACAAGCCTGCACACCATCAAAGATACCGGCTCACATCACTGACATGAAATGCGTAGCCATCCTATTCCTTGGAAAAGAACCGGCAACCCAGATGCTGAAATCCTGTCACTTACCCCTTTCCCACATCCTCCCTCAGTCCTGCAACTCTTTTCCCCTTCATACATGTCTACTGTTGTACTTTCCCAAGCCCTTAATACATTATTCTGCACACAATAAATACCATTTATTGATGAGCAACGAGTGTACAAATTCTACTTTTTGTACACTCCCAAACGCTTAATAGTGCTCTGCAAATAGTAAGCATCTAATAAATAAATTAATTGAATTATCAGTGAGTGAATGGATTGAAACATTATTTCTCAACTACAGACCCACAGCTATGCTGGAGAAACACAGAGTTAGGTTAGATTAGGACAGTTATGAGAAGCAACCAACCTATCATGTTTGGCAAGGTATTTACTCTGGTACTGGATGAAAATTAAAAGAAATCACAAAACAATGACAACAACATTGTGGACTATGAGAACTTGATGATATAGCTCTTTCTTGAAGCAGAAAAAATCCAAAACCATACTCTGTAGATAAAAATAAAGTGTCTGGTAGAACAGCTGAAATGACTGCTACCTTTCCCCACTCACCCCAGTTCACTTTCTTTTTCCATTCAAGCTCAGGTTCTAACTGTACTATGCTTCATCCTTGATTATACCATTTAATAATAATAATAACACTTGTTAAGCACTTACTATGTGCCAAGCACTATTCTAAGTGTTGGGATAGATACAAGTTATGCATGTTAGATGCAATCCCTGTCCCACATGGGGCTCACACTCTTAATTCCCATTTTATGGATGAGGTAACTAAGGCCCAGAGAAGTTAAGTGACTTGACTTCTGACTCCCAGGCCTGTGCTGAATCCACTAAGCCACTTCTGACTCCTTGTTCACACCCTTCCTCTTGTCTCAGTTTCCCACCTGGACCTTGTCCACAAGACACAAGCTCTCCCCAGCTTCAAAGTCCTCTGGAAAATCTACTTCTTCTGGGAGGTATTTTCCTTGAGATGAGAAGGAGAAGAAGGAAGGAGAGTGAGAGGAAGAAGGAAGATGAGGAGGAGGAATAGGAAGATGAAAATGAAGAAGGAGAAGGAAGAAGATGAGGGGAGAAGATGGAGGAGGAGGAGGAGGAGCAGGAGAAGGAGGAGAAGGAGGAAGAAGAGGAGAGAAGGAAAAGAAGGAGCAGGAGGAAGATTAAGGAAGGGGGTGGAGGAGGAGGAAGAGGATGAGGAAATGAAATGGAAAAGATGAGGGACTAGGAGAAAGAGAAGGAAGTTTAATTCATTTATCTCTGCCTTTCATTGTCAGGCCAAAAAGCAGGGGCTTGAGTTTCTTAAAGTTCCTTTCCACTTGATAATTCTCAAATAGCAACCATCCCTAAGAAGGATTTCCCTATTGCTCTGATCAATTCTTAGAGTTTTCCATCCAGTCAGGAACTTGTCACCTAAATAGTTTAGAGAATAAATGGACATTTACTTCATTAAACTATCAGTGTGCCTTGAAGAGAAGGCAGCTTTGCACTGGGGAGAAAACTCCCACTCCAGACAGTGTTACAGCAGCAGGGAGTGACACAATAATTGCTGCACTGGGGGAGATGAGCTCACCTTACCTCTTCCCTTTAACTGCGGCCTTGAGAGGTCCCTGCAGACAGACCAGGCCCTTAACTCCACAGCACAGCACAGATCAGCACCGGTGAGTGGCTCTCAATAATTTAGACACTGAATCTGTAGGGGGACACAAGTCAGAAATTCCTCCTGGAGAAAGGTGTGGGACAAAGGCTTGGCTCAGGGACTCTAGGTTCTGGGAACGGGGTGATGTGATGAGAAAGGTCCTTGTATGGAGTCTATTTGCAGTCTCTCTTCCTCCATTCCTCTTAACCCCACTGCCTGGCATAAACCTGGCCATGGGAGTCTGGACAGAGAGAGAATACCAAAGAATAAAATCCTCTGTTCCAGGTTTTTCTTCAAGGACAATAATTGTTTAAGTTAAATGCTTAGTGTGAGCCAAGAACTATTAATAATGTTGGTATTTGTTAAGCGCTTACTATGTGCCGAGCACTGTTCTAAGCGCTGGGGTAGACACAGGGGAATCAGGTTATCCCACGTGGGGCTCACAGTCTTAATCCCCATTTTTTACAGATGAGGTAACTGAGGCACCAAGAAGTTAAGTGACTTGCCCAAAGTCACACAGCTGACAAGTGGCAGAGCCGGGGTTCGAACCCATGACCTCTGACTCCAAAGCCCGTGCTCTTTCCAGTGAGCCACGCTGCTTCTCTAAGTGCTGTTGTAAAGACAAGATAATCAGGTTTAACCCATTCCTTGCCCATCATGGGCTCGCAATGTAAGCAGGAGGGAGTACAGGTATTGAATTTCTAATTTACAGATGAGGAAATTGAGACACAGAGAAGTTAACTGACTTGCTCAAGGTCACACAACAGGGCTAGTGTCAGAGCCAGCATTAGAACCCAAGTCTTCTAACTCCCACACCTGTGTTCCTTCCACTGGTCAAGCTGATAAAATACTAGCTACAAAGCACCTCTATTCCCTAAAGCCTTTTCCTCTTCTTTTTTATGGCATTTGTTAAGCACTTACTATGGGCCTGGAACTGTCCGTGGCACAGTGGAAAGAGCATGGGCTTTGGAGTCAGGGCTCATGAGTTCGAATCCCAGCTCTGCCACTTGTCAGCTGTGTGACTGTGGGCAAGTCACTTAACTTCTCTGTGCCTCAGTTCCCTCATCTGTAAAATGGGGATTAAGACTGTGAGCCCCACGTGGGACAACCTGATTCCCCTGTGTCTACCCCAGCGCTTAGAACAGTGCTCTGCACATAGTAAGCGCTTAACAAATACCAACATTATTATTATTATTATTACTAAGTGCTGGGGCAGATATAAGCTAAACAGGTTAGACACAGTCCATGTCCCACATGGGGTTCAAAGTTTTAACTCCCACTTTACAGGTGAGGTTACTGAGACCTAGAGGAGTTAAGTGACCTGCCCAAGGTCACAGAGCATACAAATGGAAGAGCTGGGATTCAAACCCACGGCGTCCTGACTTCCAGGCCTATGCTCTATCCACTAGGTAATGCTGCTTGTCTTCTCTTGCTTCTGTTGAACTTCTCTCCCACATACAGCTCTGATATATGGAAAACAAGTCTGCAGTTATATGTGAGTGATAACAAATATAGAACAGAAAGCTCAGTCATCAACTGGGTTGTCTGTCATTACAGCTACAAAGTCAATTTCCTAGTCATCCAGAATAATCCTCCCCATCCTAGTACCAATGATAGCAAAATGGGTGATCAGACTTTCTCAAGAGCCATCCTCATGTTGGACAAATTGACCGAGAGTTAGTCATTCTAGAGGAAGCTTTACAAACTGATTATTCCCTTTTTCGATTCAAGGTTGAGTCAAATTCTACCCTTCTAATGGAAAGTGTCATGCAACCCCTCCTCCCTATCCCCTCTGATCCAGCTGAATGCTCCCCCTCCGCTCTGCCAGATCTCGGTCTGCGGCCAAGAAGAGCTGGTTTTTTGGGTGGTTCTGCTCTTCTAGGAGATGGAGCCTTTATCTATGGCTGTTGGGGAAAATGCACAGGCCAATGACTTCAACAGGGCTGTCTTTAGAACCGTGAATTTTTACCATTTTCTCTGTTCTTTCACATCATTTCCCTCTCCCTCTTCTCCATTTTTTCATTTTTCTCTCTCTCTCTCATTTTGACTTTAACCTTTTTCCATCTGGCCTTGGGATTCTACACCATCATCATCATCATTATCATCAGCTGCAGCAACCACAGCATTAGCACGTATTCACTTCTTACCATGTGCAGAGTCTTTGTACTGAGCCTTCAGAAGCATATACTAAAAGTAGACTACAGGATGCCTGTCCTCAAGTCACTACAGTCTATGTTCCTTGAAAACTTATTTTACCTATCTCCAATTTTTACCTTCTAACTCAGTTTTTCTTTTCCTTACTCCACTCAGCCTTTGCTTTTTTGTGTTTTCTGTTCCTTTGAATCTTTTTCCCTCTTTCTCCTCCTTCCCATGGCTCATTCTTTTCTCTTCTTCATATGTAACATGCTCATTTCTCTCTAACACATTTTTGACACCTCTCCTGCTTTTTTTCTTCATTTTGTTTGCCTCTGTCTTTACAGTGCTTTGCACACAGTAAGTGCTCAATAAATATCATTAATTGATTGACTGATTTACCTATCTCTTCTATTTTCCCACTTAACACCTATTTTTTTCTTGTTACCCTTTTTTCTGACTTCTCCTTTCTTATCCCTATTTCTCCTACTTAATTATGTCTCAAGGTCTCTCTCCTTTCCTATCTCTTACATTTCCTAGTTGCCTAGTGGAAAGAGCCTAGGCCTGAGAGTCAAAGGACTTGGGTTCTAATCCCAGCTCTGCCACTTGCCTGCTGTATAGCTTTGGGTAACTCACTTAACTTCTTCATGCCTCAGTCTCCTCATTTATAAAATGGAGATTAAATCCAGCTCCCTCCTATTTAGACTTTGAGTACCATGTAGGACAAGGACTGTCTCCCACCTGATTATCCTGAATCTACTCCAGCACTTAGTACAGGGCTTGATACATAGGAAGCCCTTAACAAATACTGTAAGTGGTATTATTATTCTTTCTTCATTTCCTCTTATGTGTTTATTTTGTGTCAAGCACTATTCTAAGTGCTGGGGTAGATACAAGATAATCAGGTTGGACACAGTCCAAATAAATTCTGCCATGCCCTGCCCATTTTCTATTTTCTATTTCCTGGTCTTCTTATCTTATTCTTCACATTTTTATCATTTTCACATATTTCTTCCTACTCTTTATTCCACTGCTAATCCCTTTTTGATTTTTCGTTTTTATTCCTAGGCGACTACAGTTTCAAAGCAATCAAGACAATGCTTTGGAGTGACCTGATCTGCGGAGTTTTGTTCCTCTGTCAGGCTGGTGTTGGAATCCTGGGGAACTCAGTGTTGCTTATGGTCTATGTCAATGTCTTTCTGTATCAGTCCCATAAGAAGAAGCCTACAGACCTGATTGTCACCCTCCTAACTCTAGTCAATGTAACGGCAGCTGTGACTCGTGGGGTCCCAATGGCGATGGTATCTCTTGGCATGAGGATCAATGTGGATGAGGTTGGATGCACAGTGTTATTTTTCACTTACAGAATGTCCCGGGGCCTTTCCATCTGCATCACATGTCTCCTGAGCATGTTCCAGGCTGTCACCATCAGTCCCAGCACCTCCCGATGGGCCCAACTCAAACCAAGAGCCCCCAAGTACATTCTCCCCTCCTTCCTCTTCTTCTGCATCCTCAACTTGTTGATGTATTTGGGAATTATCTCATCCACTCAAGCCACCAGAAATGTCAGTGACTCAAAATATACTTTTATTTCAAAACACTGTTCTATGTTACCTAGTGGTAGTTATGTACTAATGCTTGTGTGTTACAATGCCATTACTCTCCGCGATTTCCTCTTTGTGGGTCTCATGAGCTGGGCCAGTGGCTATATGGTGATCGTGCTCTACCGACACCACAAACAAGTCCAGCACATCCACAGCACCATCATCTCCTCCACAGCCTCCCCAGAGATCCAAGCCACCCACACCATCCTACTCCTGGTCAGCTGCTTTGTTTGTTTTTATTTGTTGAATGGCACCATCGTCTTCTACTTTGGTGTGACGAGAGGGTATGATGCCCATCTGCAGAACATCTTAGCCTTTGTTTCTGCTTGTTACCCTTCCTTCTGCCCCTTGGTGTTGATCAGCAAAGATTCCAGAGTGCCTAAATCCCACTCCTTCCTCAGGAAGTTGAGTAACTCCTCTCCCACCCAACCCACTTCTTGCCACCCAACTCAATGAAAGCTTCAGTCTAACGGAAGAAGGAGATTCAGGTATCCCCTGGAATTTCTCCCTGGAATCTCTCCCCAGGAATTTCCCTCCCTTGCTCCGCCAGCAGCAGGTTCAGCTGGGATTTCTGGTAATGAAATTAGTAGGAAAATTCTTGTTCTCTTTCCCCCTCACTCTCCTTGTAGCCATGTGATATGGGTTTTCATCTTTCCCAGAATTAGACAGACCCAGGCACCCCCAAATCTGAAATGTGGATGGTGAGGAGCTTTAGAACAGGTTGATGGAGAGGAAGGGGTTGCCCCATTTTGGTGTCAAACCACTTAGCTATCCAGGGCTGGAACTATGACTGGGGTGCTCATTCAGAGCCATTAATTGTGTTTCTGTGAAAAGGGCAACCACCCAAGCCAGATTCAGAATAGAGTATATTATGCTTTGGGGACCTAGTCCTGATGCTGTCCCATTATCTGATTTACATGTGTTGAAAGGGGCTTACTGGTGATGATTTCACCTAAACCTTGTGCCTCTCCTTAGCTTTACCTATGCATTTGCTCTCCTTTCTTCCACAAGCTGGAATACTGGGATGCTCTAGGCTCTAGGTTAGCCCCTTCTTTTCTAGACCACATACCTGGAGGAGGGGATAGAAAACCCCGCCGAGCACTGCCACTCCACGAGGTAGAGCCAGAAAATGAACCCTGTTCATGAGATAAATTTACCAATATGTGATGGTGACTGAAAATCTCATGGGGTTCTAGGAGTGGAAATCCCCCTTAAGAGTGAGCAATACCGACGACTTTGCAACTTCAAACAGGTTTGTGTTAATCCTGAGAATAGGCTTGGCCTGGACTCTAAGGACAGGGGAGAGGGTTCACCCTAGAAATCCAAGCAGGAAAACAGATGCACCATCAGAAACTCCTCACCCCTTTAGCATCTAGTCACATTTAGGGAGAATATGTAGGGACAGAATGATACCATTTGTTATGGAAAATTGTGAATTGGCCTAACAGATCTCCTGGCGGTTATGTGCAACTCCAGACATTAGTAACAATCAGTAGAGAGATCACTTGAAAGCTGCAATAAAGAGAAACAATCAGACAAATGAAAAAGTTGGAAGAGGAGTAATTAGAAAAGTGCTTGCTTTTAATGAATGCTAGTAATAATAATAATAAAACCTAACACTTTTGATCTATATAATTCCCATACTGAAAAAACTGAAGCACTATTTTTACAGCGTCAGGTTGAAACTAATTAATGAATTGAGCAATTTCACTCCAATACTTTTCCAAATACAGAGGATTACTCTGCTTCAAATCTTCACAGGATACATACAAAATAATAATTATTCAGTTCCTATCAACATCAGCTTAACAAAAAATTACCAGCTTCCAGATTTTTGTTGATGACTGAGCCGAAGGACTATTTATATTAAATATGATCACAAGTATATAGTCTCAAGAAGAAGCGGTGTGGCCTAATGGATAAAGCATGAGGGTGGGAATCAGAGGACGGTTCTAATCTCGGCTCCATCACTTGCCTCAACTTCATGTAACTTCTCTGTGCCTCAGTTTCCTCAACTGCAAAATGGAAACTCAATACCTGCTCTCCCTCCTACCTAGACTGTGAGCCCCAGGTGAGAAAGGGACTGTGTCCTGCCTGATTAACTTGTACCTACCCCAGTACTCAAAACAGTGCCTGACACATAGTAAGGACTTAACAAATACCACTAAAAAAGTATAGACAGAAGGAAATTTATTCAGTAGTAAGTTCAGACAACATTAAAAGCTACTGAGATGATTTAAGAGGTGAAGGAAATTATGCTATTTGGGCAGTGGTGGACTATAGCAACAAGACAAATAGCATTACTCCAATATGATATGAACATGTTCCTTTTGATTATGGATGAGTGAATGGATTGAAACACTATTTCTCAACTCTGAGCCCACAAACCTGCTGGAAAAGATATGAAAAGGTTGAATTGAGCAGTCTTGAGAACTGACCGACCCACCCCATCTGATGGGTGAGATATTCTGGTGCTGTATGAAAATTACTGAGAACCATGGGACCACAACAACAGACCTGCAGAACATGAGAGCATGATGATGATGCTTTCCTCTAAGCAGAAAGATTTCAGAAACACACAGTGTTAATGAAAAATTTGTCTGGTAGGGCCACTGAAATGAATGCAATCTTTTCTTACTAGATTTCCAGCTCGCATTCCTTGTTCCCTGCTAGATCACCTTGTCATTGTGCCTGATTATCTACTCTCCAACTTCTGACACTTTGCTCACATGTTTTCTCCTTGCTGGATTTCCCTTCCACTCCTTCAAACTCACATGATGCAAGCTCTCCCCATTTTCAAAGTCCTTCAAAACCATTCCTTCCAGGGGGCATCCCCTGGCATTAATCTCCATCTCCCCAGGTAACACCCATCCTTTAGCCACCTTTAGTGCTAATATGTACACCCCTTTGCCCTGAGGAATTTCCTCAACTTCGGTAACTTTATTCTCTGCACTTTTGCTCTTGTCAACTTGAACCTCTCTGCATCTGAAAACATGTATTTTATCCTTGTATTCTGCAACCAGAATGAAAATGCCTTGAGGGCAGGAACCATTTCTCTTCCTCAGCTGTATTTTCCCAAATGTCTAGTCTGCATCCAGTGGATCCTCAATAAATACTGTTGATTAATTGATTGATAGATAAGCATGTTGTGTATTGTCAAAGTTGTTCATATCCCAGGGAGGGCTGCATTCATTTTTATTCTTGGTCCATCACCCATTTCGCTCCTCCCACTCTGAAAGCCTCTGTCTGGGGCATTTGTGATGTCAGGGAGACTTTGGCATGAAGAAAATGACATGATGGAAAGCCATGAAAAGGTAGTAGAGGGACAGTCTAGTCAGGAGAACCAACCAATCCTGGATAGTGAGACAGATATTCCAGTGCTTGATGAAAATCAACAGGAAACCATGAAACAATAATGATCACTTGGATGAGGAGAACTTGGGGATTTTGTTTTTTCTACAAGCAGAAAAGTTCCAAAAACACACATAGTGGATGAAAAATGGCTGGTTGAGCAGCTGGGTGCTACCTTTGAACACTTCACCCCAGTTCACAATCCATTTTCCCTGTAAAATCACCTTTTCATAGTCCTTCATTATTGACATGCATATTTTTTGTGGGATTTATGAAGCACTTACTATGTGTCAGATACTGTTCTAAGCATTGGGGCAGATACATGATAATCAGACCAGGAAGAGTCACTGTCCCACACAGGACTTGAAGTCTAAGTAGGAGGAAGACAGGTATTGAATCTCATTTTACAGTTGAGGAAACTGAGGCACAGAGCAGTTAAGTGACTTGTCCATAGTCACACAGCAAACAAGGGGCAGAGCCAGGATTAGAACCCAGGTTCTCTGACTCCCAGGCCCATGCTCTTTCCATTAGGCCATCCTGCTTCCCAACCCCTAACTCCCACCTTTCCTACTCCTGGAATTTCCCTCCCAGCCCTTCAGATTCACAAGGCACAGGGTTTTTTTCCTCATCTTCAAGGTTCACCTGATGACTCTGCCTCCAAGAAGCATTTCTCAATTCAGCTACCCCAGATTACATCCATTCAACAGCCACTCTGAGCATTTATGCTTATACTCTTTCATATTGAGGCTCAATTTATATAACTTACCGATTTTTCTCTCTGTACTCTATCAACAGTTTGAACCTCTCTTTAGCTTAGGATAGGCCTTTTTATCTCATACCAACTGGAAGTTTTTATAACTTGTATAAATGAGTGGAGTGTTGTGATTGGTTTGTGACCACCAGTCCCCATTAGAGAAACCAAGAGAAACTGTGTGACCTAGTGGAAAGAGAATGGACCTCAGAGTCAGAGGACCTAAATTCTAATTCCAACTTCATCACTTGTCTGTTGTGTGACCCTGGGAAAGTCACTTAATATCCCTGTGCCTCAGTTAACTTGTCTGTAAAATGGGGATTGACTGAGGAGGAAAGAGGAGGAAGAGCAAGACAAGGAGGAAGAAGAGAGAAAGAGGTGGAAAAGGTGAGGTATGAGGAGAAAGAAAAGGAAATCTAATGAATTAGTCTATGCTCTTCATTGTGGGAACATAGGGCAGGGTCCTGAAGTTTACTAAAGTTCCTTTCCACTTGACAATTCTCAAATAACAACAATCGCCAAGGTTAATTTCCCTAATAGTGTGCTCAGTTCTCAAAAGACTTTTACTCTGATAGAACTTTTCACCTAAGCAGTTCATTTAATTCATTAAACTGCCAGCGTGACTTGAAGAGGAGGCATTTTGCACTGGGGAGAAAACTTTATTTCTTCTTTGAGGACGGCCCACATTCCCACTCCAGAGAGTGTCAGAGCAGCAGCAAGTGACACAGTAATCGCCGCTCTGGCGGGAAATGAGCTCACCTCGCTTCGTCCCTATAACTGCTGCCCTGAGAGGTCCCTGCAGATTCAGACAGACCAAGCTCTAAACTCCACAGTGCAGCAGCATCACAGATCAGCACCGGTGAGTGACTCTCAACAGTTCAAACTCTGTGTCCTTAAGATGACCTGAATCAGAGATTCTTCCTGGAGAAAGGGGCCAGACAGAGGCTGGGATCGGGGACTTTGGGTCCTGGAAATGGGGTAATATAACAAGAAAGGACCCTGAATGGATTCTGTGTTCACAGCTGAGTTCTCAGTGTCTCTCCTGCCACTCCTCTGTACCCTCCTGCATGGCATAAGCCCTTCCAGGGGAGTCTAGACAGAGGGAGAATTCTGGTACACCTCTGATGTACAAAAAGAAAGTCACTGGCTGAGGGGAAGTTACAAGTACTAGCGAAAAGAAATCTCGATCTTAGCGGTCATATAAAATTGTGTATAATTCTCTGACTTAATCTGTCAGTTCATAGCAATGAGAAGCAATGTTGCCTAGGAGATGAAGAACGGGCCTGGGAGTCAGGGGGACCTGGGTTCTAATCCCAACTCTGCCACTTGTCTGCTATGTGACCTTGGGCAAGTCAATTCATTTCTCCATGCCTTAGTTATCTCATCTGTAAAATGGAGATTATGATTGTGAGCACCACATGGAACACAGGCTATCCAACCTGATTGTCTTGTATCTACCCAAGATGCTTAGTACAGTGTCTGCCACATAGTAAGTGCTTTAAAAATACCATTTTAAAACAATGTTCTTGCTGAAGATACAGAAGACTTTCAAATGTATAATTTTATTTTTACAAAGAACTAAAGTGGCCATATTATTTTGGTGGAAAATTGAGACAGTGGAATACTACCTTAGATGTACATCCCTTCCCTTTTCCTCTTGGTGAGTATTAGAGTCAGGTGAAGAAAGCTGGGTAAGTAGTCTGAAACATCCATACTCTTGTCCACACCACAACTCCCAGAATCCTAGGGAAGCTAAACTAAGCCTCTTCTTCACTACTTAGAGGAGCTAGGATTGGGGTGGTTTGGTCCTTCTAGGAAATAAAGCCCATATATTTGATATTCAGGGCTAATAGCATGGCCTAACAGGTTTAACTCCCTCTTTTCCTCCTATCTCTCTGGCTGCTCATTCTCATTCTTTATTATTCCTTTCCCTACTCTTTTTCCCTTCATTTTTCTCCCTGTCTTACAGGCTTTACTCTCTTCTTTATCTGCTTACTTGAGTCTCTCCACCATCATAAGCAGCAGTGTCACTGTCACTGGCATAAGTGTGTATTCAGCAATTACAGTGTGCAGTGCCACTGGATTAAGCCTTTGAAAATATAGAATGGGGGTAGAATACAGAGTCCTTTCCTTCAAATCACTACAATCTGTTCTCCTTGAGAGCTTTTTTTCTGTATTTTTGATTTTTAACTTCTAACTCAGTCTACCACCCTTCTTTCCTTGTTTCCCTTCAACCTCCCCTTTTCTGTGATCATTTTCCCTGATTCTTTTTCCCTCTATCTCCTTCTATCCTAATCTTTCTTCTTCCCCTTTTTCTACATATGTAATATCCTCATTTCTCTCTTTTACTCTTCTACCTCTCTTTCGCATCTTCTCTCCCCAGACTTATTTTTATCATCTAATTTTGTCTTTCATGCTTGCATCTTTCTTTACCTATCTCTTTTTGATCTTCCCTTCCACTCCCCTTTTATTCCTTTTCTAAGGCTTCTTCTTTATTCTCCCAATTTATTCTATTTAATTTTTATTTTTTGGTTCTCTCTTCATTCTCATATCTTACATATCTTTTACTCCTGCCTCTTTTCCTCCCTCCTGTTATGCAAAATCCCATCTCCAAAGTTCCCTTCCACAGCAAAATAAAAAAACCAGAGCCCCATGGATGGTATAGGGTAAGACCATAGGAAGAGTGAGAAGACTGAGATACAGTGAGTAGATTGGCATTAGAGGAGCAAAGTTTGTGGGCTGGTTGTAGTACAAAATCAGGGAGATAAGGTAGAAGGGGACAAAGTGATTGAGTGCTTTAAAGCTGGTGGTAAGAGGTTTCTCTTAGATGAGGAGGTAGGTGGGCAACCACTGGAGGTTTTTTAGAAGTGGGGGGACATGAACTGAACAGTTTTGTAGAAAAATAATCTGGGCAGCAGAGTGAAGTATGGAGTGAAGTGGGGGAGACAGGTCAGCAAGAGGATTGATGCAATAATCAAGGTGGGTTAGGATAATAAGTGCTTGGATTAACATGGTAACAGTTTAGATGGAGAGGAAAGAGTGGATTTTAACGATGTTGTGAAGATTAAATTTGGTGACAGATTGAATACATGAGTAGAATGAGACAAAAGAATCGAGGAAAATGCCAAGGCTATGGACTTGTGAAACAGAGAGGATGGTGATGCTGTCTACAGAAGCAGCGTGGCTCAGTGCGGGCTTGGGAGTCAGAGGTCACAGATTCTAATCCCAGCTCTGCCTCTGGTTAGCTGTGTGACCTTGGGCAAGTCACTTAACTTCTCTGTGCCTCAGTTACCTCATCTGTCAAATGGGGATTAAAATTGTGAGCCCCACGTGGGACAACCTGATCACCTTGTATCCCCCAGTGCTTAGAACAGTGCTTTGCACATAGTATGCGCTTAACAAATACCACAATTTATTTATTTTTGTTTACAGTGATGGGAAATTTAAGAGGAGAACAGTGTTGGGGAAGGTGGGGAGAGGAATATGAGCAGTTCTGTTTTGGACATGTTAAATTTGAGATAATAATAATGTTGGTATTTGTTAAGCGCTTACTATGTGCCAAGCACTGTTCTAAGCGCTGGGGTAGATACAGGGTCATGAGGTTGTCCCACGTGAGGCTCACAGTTAATGCCCATTTTACAGATGAGGTCACTGAGGCACAGAGCAGTTAATTGACTTGCCCACAGTCACACAGCTGACAAGTGGTGGAGGCGGGATTCGAACCCATTACCTTTGACTCCCAAGCCCGGGCTCTTTCCACTGAGCCACGCTGCTTATGGGGTGTCAGCAGGACATCCAAGTAGAGATGTCCTGAAGGCAGGAGGAAATGTGAGACTGCAGAGAGGGTGAGAGATCAGGGCTGAAAATGTAGATTTGGGAATCATCAGCATAGAGATGGTAGTTGAAGTCATGAGAGCAAATGAACTCTCCAAGGAAGAATAGAAGGGGACCCAGAACTGAGCCTTAAGGAACTCCCACAGTTAAAGGGTGGGAAGCATTGGAGGAGCCTGTGAAAGAGACTGAGAATGAGCAGCCAGAGAGATAGAAGGAAAAGAGGGAGTTAAATGTCTGAAACAACTGTTGAGGGCCATGGGCGTGAAAGTCCATAAGGCTGGAGAAATAATGTTCCCAGGGGGAGGAGAGGGCAGAGCTAAAGCAGGCACTGATGAAATTACAGTGGACAAGATTAGCCTGATATATGGATTTCCTCCTACAGCACTATGGAACTCATGCACAGTATTGAAGGAGTCTGACTATAGAGGTGACCCAGGGCTGTGGACTAGTGATATGGGATCAACGAGGGGATAGGGAAGCGAGTGAGCTGAATTCAATAGAGCGTGTGGTGTTGAAGGCATCAATTTTGTCATCAAGGCAAGGTAGTTTGAGTACGAAGACTAAACGGGGCATGATGACTTAGAAAATTGGTGAGGGTCAGAAGTTCAGAATTCTCTGTGGGGGAATGGGACAGATTTCGGTCGGGGGTGAGTGGGAGAGAAGGCAGGGTGAGGAGGTTGTGGCTGGATAGAAGGATGTCAGAGTTGGTGAGGGTAGAGATTGTACAGGGACTAAAGATGATGAGACTGAGTTCGTGTTCAAGTTTGTGACTGGGTGAGGTAGAGTGGAGCAGGAGGTCAGTGGATTTGAGGAGTGATAGGAAGCAGGCAGAGGAAGGGTCATCACGAATATCTACATGGGCATTGAAGTCCCCAAGGATCAATATAAGGTAGGAGAAAGAGTGAAGAAATGTGAGAAAGAGTTGAAAATGGTTCATAAAGTTGTAGGTGGGGCCAGAGGGATGGTAGATGACCATGACTAGTAACTGGAGTGGGTGGTAGAAGCAGATGATATGGGTTTCAAAGGAAGGGAAAGAGGGATGGGGGAGATGGGATGGTGTGAAAGTGGCACTGTGGGCCTTCTTCTTCTTTATGATATTTGTTAAGCACTTACTATGTGCCAGGCATTGTACTAATACTAGGGATAAATACAGACTGATCAGGTTGGACACGTCCCATGTCCCACATGGGGCTCACAGTCTTAATCCCCATTTTACAGATGAGGTGACTGAAGCACAGAGAAGTTAAGTGACTTTCCCAAGGTAACACAGCAGGCAAGTGGTGGAACCACGATTTGAACCCAGGTCCTTCTGACTCCCAGGCCCATGCTCTATCCACTAGGCAACACTGCTTCTCACAACGAGTGTGAAGGGAGCCCACTTCTCCCCCTTTCCCAGTAAATCTTGGGGAGTTAGAGAAGATGAGGTGCTTCTAGAGAGCATGGCAGGGTAGACAGTGTCAACTGGGGAGAGTTATGTTTCAGTAATAGCTAGGAGGAACAGAGACTGCAGCAGGAACAGGTCAATAATGAAGGTAAGATTTCCCATGATGGAGCAGTTGGTTCCACAGGACGTATTTGGCTGAGTCTGTGGGGCACTGGGGAAGGGGATGGTACAAGCAGTGGGGAGAGGTTGAATGGCAGTGAGCTGATGGGGGATGAGGAGTGTGCTGGGACAGGGTAACAGGGCTGGGTGGGGAGATGGTGAGGAGGCTACACAAGGTGTGGGGAGGGATCAGATGGAGGGAGGTGATGGGAGGGTGCTGGGAAGGAAAGACAAGGATGGCAATTTAATGGGAGGAGATTGGGGGGACACGAGGCACAAATATTAACATTATTATTATTACAATTATCATTATTCCTGGACAGAAATCAGTTGAGACTTGTCTAATGATTCTCCTGAGGCAATGTGGCCTAGTAGAAAGAGCCAGGGACTGCGAGTCAGGAGACTAGGGCCTAGTCCTAGCTTCACTCCTTGCCTCCTCTGGGACATTTGGCAAGTCATTTACCTTCTCTGTGGTTCCATTTCCTTATCTGTAAAAGGAAATAAAATACCTGTTCTCCCTCCCTTTTAGACTGAACCGTATGTGGGACAGAGATCGTGTCCCATCTTATTTCATATCTGCCCCCTGCACTTAGGATATAGTTCGTGCTTAACAAATGCCTTTATTACCATTAATATCACTACTAATAATAAACTCTATTTATCATTGATGATCCCTTTCTATTTTTCATTCTGGTTCCCAGGCTTCTGCAGTTTAAAAGCAATTAAGACAATGCTTTGGAAAGACCTGATCTGGGGAGTTTTGTTCCTCTGTCAGGCTTGTGTCGGAGTCTTGGGGAACTCAGTCTTGCTGATGGTCTACATCAACATCTTCGTATATCAATCCCATCAGAAAAAGCCCACAGACCTGATCATCGTCCTCCTGACCCTGGTCAATACAACAGCACTTGCGACTCGTGGGGTTCCAATGGCGATGGCATCTTTTGGCCTGAGGAACATTGTGGATGAGGTTGGATGCGCAGTGTTATATTTCACTTTCAGATTGTCCCGTGGCCTTTCCATCTGCATCACGTGTCTCCTGAGCATGTTCCAGGCCATCACCATCAGTCCCAGCACCTCCCGCTGGGCTCGGCTCAAATACAGAGCCCCCAACTATATTCTCCCTTCCTTCCTCTTCTTCTGGATCCTCAACTTCTTCATCTATTTGGGAACTATCTTTTCCAGTCATATGCCCCAAAATGTCAGTGACTCAAAATATACTTTCATTTCAAAAAGCTGTTCTATCTTGCCGAAGGGTACCAGTGTACTTATCATTGTGTGTTTAAATGCCATGACTCTCCGAGATCTCTTCTTTGTGGGTCTCATGAGCTGGGCCAGTGGCTACATGGTGATCGTGCTCTACCGACACCGTAAACAAGTCCAGCACATCCACAGCACTAGTGTCTCCCAAAAATCCTCCACAGAAAACAAAGCCACCCAGAACATCCTGCTCCTCGTCACCTTCTTTGTTTGTTTTTATTGGATCAACTGCAGCATCACTGTCTACTCAAGTGTGATAATGGAGTACAATGCACTTATGCAAAACACTACAGCCTTTCTGACTGCATGTTACCCTTTTTTCTGCCCCTTCCTGCTCATCAGCACAGATGCCCGGGTACATTTTGCCAGGTGTATCCTCAGGAAGGTGGGAAGTTTCTTTTCCAGGGATGGGCATGGCTATCCCTGATGCCCTTCTCTCCAGTCTCCTCTATGAAACCTTCAGTCTCTGTTAGGAGTCAGCACTTTTTCTGTGCAGAAGAGCCAAAAAAAAAAAGTGTGTACCAATCACACCGAGGTTTCAAAGAGTCAGTTGTACAAATTAAACACACAGTAGCATAAGTTACTTCATGGGGTAGGTGCAATTATAAAAAAATGATTTAAAGATAAAGAAAGGGAGAGAGATATAGAGAAGAGGAGAAGGAAAGAGGAGGTTGAGGAATGAGAGTGAGACAAAGAGAGAGAGAGTAAGAGAGGGAGAAAGGGAGAGAGGAAAAAGGATAAGGGAAGGGATAGCCTGAGAGAGGGATAGAGGAAGAGAGGGAGATAAGAGTGAGTGAGAGGGATAAGGAGAGAGAAAAAGGGTAAGATGGAAAGGAATATGGGAGAAAATATGGGGAAGCATCGTGGCTCAGTGGAAAGAGCACGGGCTTTGGAGTCAGGGCTCATGAGTTCGAATCCCAGCTCTGCCACTTGTCGGCTGTGTGACTGTGGGCAAGTCACTTAACTTCTCTGTGCCTCAGTTCCCTCATCTGTAAAATGGGGATTAAGACTGTGAGCCCCACGTGGGACAACCTGATTCCCCTATGTCTACCCCAGCGCTTAGAACAGTGCTTGGCACATAGTAAGCGCTTAACAAATACCAACATTATTAGAAAAGGAGGGAGGGAGAGGGAAAGAATTTATTCTTGGTTGCTTTTATTTGGGCAGAGAGGGAGTATTCAAAACCCTGCTATTTAGGTGTTACCTGTTCCTCTTGAATCAAATCTTTGGCTGGAAAGTCAGTCTATTAAGGGCCAGCACTCAGCTGGAGGGAAGTGGCTCCTAAATAACAAGGGGGCAGGGGAAAGGGACCCGTGATGGAGCAGAGGGTCCATGACCTGGGTTTAGGAAAGGCAAGAACCTTGTGGATTTAAAACAGACCCAACTCCTGAGTTTGTGGAGATGAGGGAGGACTAGAGACATCTGCTTGGGGATGACTAGCTCCTCCCCAGTGGAAGACAGAGGGACTATTCAATTGCTATCATGGCTGCCTACTCATCACGGCCTGGTTTAGTGACTCCAGAGGGGGTCAGTAGCAGAAGCTTCATTAAGCAGAGCTTATTCATCCTCCTTCTCCCTATAGCTTCTAAACCTGGCTGCTTGAGACCTAACACACACTGGAGGAGAACTCTTTTCCAGCACCTTGTGGAACCTTGATCTATGTGTATGGTACCCATTGGGGAGATGCTCTTTCCCCCTTCTTCGGTTCCCACTGGGTGTGAGTGGTCCCTTTCCTCTTCCCCTTCAGGGTTTGGCTGACTCAGAAACCCTGCTCATTGCTACTTGTTGCTGGCTAATGGAGAGAGTGGGAGGGAAAAAGGGGCAACTCAACTTTGGGGATAAACATAGTCCCTGTCCCACATGGGTCTCACTGTTTAAGAGAGAGGGAAAGCATGTACTGAAATCTCACTTTACAGAAGAAGAAAGTGAGGCACAGAGTAGTTAAGTCACTTGCTGACCCAGTAGGCAAGTGGTGGAGCAGGTATCCAGCAAGGGCTGATGGTGAGAGTGGGCAGGAAGCTCTTGTTGGGGGTGTGAAGAGAGTAGGGGCAGCTCATCCTTGGAAAAGGAGATAGGTCACACCATAGATACCGGGGGAGGGACATTGAGGACACCTCTAGCTCTTCCTGCCATCCAGTGAGGAGGTTGGTGGACCCACCAGTCCCCAAATGGGGTAGAGACAGTCTGCTGACAGAAGGCAATAACTGGTTCCACCATTTCGGCTCCATCGCAGATTCTTCCTGGCTCAAAATGTTGAGGAGGGCCAGCTACTTTGTGCCTTAAAATCTATGTCACCCCTTCGGTGTCCAGCTTGTGGAGGCCACCAATCCCACGGAGTGGGATCCTCTGCTCGATAGCCACACTTGGTTCCAAGAAAAACCAGATTAGAGCTCCCGGGCCACAGGTAGTCAATCTCTGGTCTGTGAAAATAAGCATCAATCAATACTTCTGAGCAGTTACCCTGTGCAGCGTCCCATACTAAGAATTGGGACAGTACAATAGAGTTAGTAGCCATGATTCCTGTCTTCAAAGATTTTATAATCTACCAGAGACACAATTTACCCAAGCACTTTACACTGAATCTGTGAGACCAAATGTAGCTTGAATTCCTGGTAACCAAATCAACTGGAAATTTCTCTTTCTCTCTCTTGTGATATGGATTTTTTTTGACTCCCAGACTTTCCTTAAAGTAAAAAGGTCAAGGGGCATCATAGTTTCTTTTAGTGGAGAAGAGAGACAAAGGAAAAAATGTCTAGAGTATCCTGGGTACAGTTGCTCCTATACCCAGTTAGAAAGTGTGGCAACAATCAATCCATGAATGACATTTATTGAGTGCTTACTATGTGCCGAGCACTCTTCTAAGCACTTGGGAGAGTACGATACAAGAGAATAAGCAGACATGTCCCTGCCCATAGGGAGCTTACACTCCCAAAGGTGGGGGGTGGGGGAGTGGAGGGGTGGAGGCAACAGACATTAATATGAAAAAACAGACATTAATAAGAATAAAACACTTACTAACAGCTCCCCTCTCCTCCCTCCCAACCCCTTTTTCCCACATCTTTACTTTTTGTCTCAACTCCTTTTCCTCAAAATATTGCCTCCATCCAGTACTCTGTCTGCTGTACTTAATATGAATCAATAGCACCAATAAAGATTGATTCCCCAGGGGGGACAGGAAATTGCAGATTCCAGTTGTTGAAGGAAATGACCCAGATTTATTTCTCTCCTATAACTCCCCAAGATGAATACTAGTGGTTTCTCATCAAGTGAACAAGTGGTCCAGGCCAATGACTATTAGCTGATCCCTGCAATTGACTTTCTTGGTTGGATCTTTTCCCATCCCTTCAGATCACGATTGGCTCCACTGTTTATGAACAAGGATTTCCACAAGCCCACAAATCTACTCGCACCAGCAGATTCTTTTTTACGGTATTTGTTAAGCGCTCACTATGTGTCAAGCACTGTTCTAAACGCTAGGGTAGATTAATTTTGTCAGGTTGGACACAGTCACCTTTAAAATAACTGGGGTATTTGTTAAGCACTTACTATGTCAAGCACTGAATTATGTGTTGGGGCAGATACACAATAATCAAGTCCCACATGAAGCTCACAGAGTAAATGGGAAGGAGAACAGGTATTGACTCTCCATTTTGCAGATGAGGGAACTGAGGCCCAGAGACATTACGTGACCTGCCCACGATCACACAACAGGTAAGTGGTGGAGCTGGGATTAAAATCCAGGTCCTCTGATTCCCAGGTCTGTGCTCTTTCCACTAGGCCATGCTGCTTCCCATTAAAGTCTCTTTGAGACTTCAGGTGTCTAAAGCCAGAACTGCCTAGGGGAGAGAAGGGATGAGTTCTGTGACTAGATCTGACTTTCTGCTCTTATGACCTAGTCCTGATGCTGTCTCATTAACTGATGTACATGTGTTGAGAGGCAGTTACTATTGATTTCACCTCAAGCCCAAATCTCTTTTGAGCTCTAACATTGTTCTCCTGGAATACCAGTGTGCTTTGGGCTCTAGGTCAGCCACTCTCTCGTGGACCATACATATGGAGGAGGGGACAGAAAACACCCCGAGTCACATGGCAGGGCCTGACAGTGAATTCTGAGTCTTCCCTGCTCTGCTCAGGAGATAGAATTCCCAATTTAGGAAGATGACAGCAAAAAACAGCTCTAAGAGGGGAACATCCCCCAAAGGAGTGAAGAAGACTAATGATTTTATAATGAGAAGACCTCCACCAGGTTGAGCTTAGTCCTGATTGTTCAGACTGAGAGTAGGCCAGGCCTAGGCTCTGGAGATGGGAGCATGAGGGGAGAATGGGTGAACTGAACTATCACAAGTCCCTTCAGCATCTGATCACACCTAGGCAGTGCCTGCTGAGGATGAATGACACCACTTATTAGGGAAGATTGTGAATTGGACCAATACGGACCTATTGGTGATCATCTGAAAGTCCAAATATTTAATAACTATCAGTAGACAGATCATCTGAAAGCTACAATGAGGGGGAACAATCCATCCAATGAAAAGATTGGGGGAGGAACTCACTGGTTGCACTTAATAAACACTAGCTATGATAATATCTGATACTTTCAATCTGTACTATTTCCATCCTGCTAAACTGAAACACTGTTATTACACTGACGAAAAGGCAGCTCTGCACTTGGGAGAAGCATTATTTCTTCTCTGGGGACATCTCACACTCCTACTCCAGACAGTGTCACAGCTGCAGCAAGTGACAGAGTAATAGGCGCTCTGAGGGGAGATGAGCTCACCTCACCTTGTCCCTATAACTCTGCTGCCCTGAGAGGTCCCTGCAGATTTAGACAGACCAAGCCCTTCACTCCACAGAGTAGCAGCAGCTCAGATCAGCACCGGTGAGTGTCTCTCAGTAGCTCGCGGTGGAGTTTCAAGACGTTCTTCCAGACTTTGTTCTATGATAGGTTAATGAAACGTGATACTTGGAGATGATCTTATTAAGCAGTGGTCTATGGAGTCGCTCCAGCAGATCCCTGCAAAGTTTATATTGTGAGGTCACCAGACTTTCCAAGCAGGAGGGTAGAACCTGAGAAGAGGGAGACAGGACTTTGAGCTGCAAGTCATGCAATGCGATCCAGATCGTCCCAGCTCCCAGTCCAAGGAAGGTCTCTTTGCTCAGCCCTTCACCGCAGTCCTGCCTGCACACTGAGTGGATTAATGTCGAAGGTACTATTTGTGAGATGGGCTGGAGGAAGAATTTCACTCCTGAGATAAGTTGGAGGTGGAGAAACTGGGGGTGGGGGTAGACAGGCAGGCAGAGAAGATAATTATAGTTCTTTTTTCCACATCTATTCATTATTCTGAAGGTCTTTTGACACGGTTGAAGCAGGGCAACATGGAAGCTGGGGTTGTTCACGAGAGAGAATTGACATATGCTCAAAGTATAACATTCTCCTATTTTCAGTTATTTGGCAATTAAAAGGAAGCCACCTGCTTTGGACTCCATCTTCCATTTCTCTCTGAAGCATGAGTCATTCAAACAACAGTTTGTGTAGAATACTGTCCTGGGCAATGGAGAAATTGGCTGCAAATTGTAATGTTCTACTTAAACAGTATGAATTAAAGTAGTCCTTTTTTTTCCTGGATCTGTCCATTATTCTGACCATCTACTCTCATACCTGACCTTGATTTGTTTTTTAAACCATCTCTGACTTCTACAAACAAAGTTGTTCCCTTTAAACACTTGATCGTCACCCCCCTCTGCACTTATGCACATATCTGTGATGCATTTTAATATCTGTCTTCCCTTCTAGCCAAACTCCTGGTGAGCAGGAAATGTATCTACCAACTCTATTGTACTGTAGTACAGAGCACAGGCAAGAGCGCATGAGGAGGGGGGTGGTAGCAGGGCCCCCTGAGTGTTATGGGCTGCTCTCTCCAGAATACATTTTGAAGAAATTCCCAGGTGAGTAGTGCCATCGATTTTCAGGGTGCTTTCTTTGCAATGGAAAGAGGATGGGGGGAATACAGTTCTGAAACTCATTCATTCATTGATATGAAACTTAGTCATTCATTCATTCATTCAATAGTATTTATTGAGCACTTACTATGTGCAGAGCACTGTACTAAGCGCTTGGAATGAACAAGTCGGCAACAGATAGAGACAGTCCCTGCCGCTTGACAGGCTTACAGTCTAATCGGGGGAGACAGGCAGACAAGAACAATGGCAATAAATAGAGTCAAGGGGAAGAACATCTCGTAAAAACAATGGCAACTAAATAGAATCAAGGCGATGTACATTTCATTAACAAAATAAATAGGGTAATGAAAATATATACAGTCGAGCAGACAAGTACAGTGCTGAGGGGATGTGAAGGGAGAGGGGGAGGAGCAGAGGGAAATGGGGGGAAAAGAGGGTTAAGCTGCGGAGAGGTGAAGGGGGGGCGGTAGAGGGAGTAGAGGGAGAAGGGGAGCTCAGTCTGGGAAGGCCTCTTGGAGGAGGTGAGTTTTAAGTAGAGTTTTGAAGAGGGGAAGAGAATTAGTTTGGCGGAGGTGAGGAGGGAGGGCATTCCGGGACCGCGGGAGGACGTGGCCCAGGGGTCGACGGCAGGATAGGCGAGACTGAGGGATGGTGAGGAGGTGGGCGGCAGAGGAGCGGAGGGTGCGGGGTGGGCAGTAGAAAGAGAGAAGGGAGAAGAGGTAGGAAGGGGCAAGGTGATGGAGAGCCTTGAAGCCTAGAGTGAGAAGTTTTTGTTTGGAGCGGAGGTTGATAGGCAACCACTGGAGGTGTTTAAGAAGAAGAGTGACATGCCCAGAGTGTTTCTGCAGAAAGATGAGCCGGGCAGCGGAGTGAAGAATAGACTGGAGCGGGGCGAGAGAGGAGGAAGGGAGATCAGAGAGAAGGCTGACACGGTAGTCTAGCCGGGATATAACAAGAGCCCGTAGCAGTAAGGTAGCCATTTGGGTGGAGAGGAAAGGGCAGATCTTGAGAATATTGTAAAGGTGAGACCGGCAGGTCTCGGTAACGGATAGGATGTGTGGGGTGAATGAGAGAGACAAGTCAAAGATGACACCGAGATCGCGGGCCTGAGAGATGGGAAGGATGGTCGTGCCATCCACGGTGATAGGGAAGTCTGGGAGAGGACCGGGCTTGGGAGGGAAGATGAGGAGCTCAATCTTGCTCATGTTGAGTTTTAGGTGGCGGGCCGACATCCAGGTGGAGACATCCCGGAGGCAGGAGGAGATGCGAGCCTGAAGGGAGGGGGAGAGGACAGGGGCAGAGATGTAGATCTGCGTGTCATCTGCGTAGAGATGGTAGTCAAAGCCGTGAGAGCGAATGAGTTCACCAAGGGAGGGAGTGTAAAACTTAGTGACTGCTCTTTCAAATGTTTTGTTATCATGAGAAAACTGGGGCACAAAGAAATTAAGGATTTGCTCCTTGCTTTTCTCTCATTACACCCCAACTAATAAACCTCCTCCTCCCCACCGCCCGCCCCCCCCCCCCCCCCCCGGCAACACCAAATACTTATATTCCGCATAGCTGGACATGTTGGATGCTAATGCTTCACTGCCTAAGATTTCTTCCCACCAACTGCAAGATTTTTAGCACCCCAACATCCTCGGCTATACAGAGAGATACAGCCGCCGGTAGATCACTTGGTAATTTGGTTTACCACTGAAAAGAGACACTGTATTTATTAATTAATTCTCTCAGACTTTCATGAAGTTATTTTGATTTTTTTGAGAACTTCTGAGATGTAAGTTAAGGTGTCCCTGATCACAGTTAACATGAGTCAGAGTTCTGGGAGACACAGTGGAAGTCTATGGGAAGGTTCATGGAGGTATTCATGGAAACTGCATTGCCCTCCAGGGTGGAGGGTCTGAAGCACAATTACAGTGAGGGGGAGGGCCCCATCCCTCCATCCTTCAATTCTCTCCGGCTGCCTGCTCAAAGTTTTAAGGCCACTCAGATCAATCAGTAAATCAATGGCATAGTTCTAAATGCTTGGGAAGGTGTAGTGAGAGGGAGTGGTGGGAGTGGGAATGCTAGCTGGGGTGTAGTGAGAGAGAAGCAAGGAGCAATAACAACTTTTTTGTGCCTCAGTTTGCCCTTGATAAAACAATAGATAAAGCAGTCACTGAGTTTCATATCAATCAATAGTATTCTACTGAGTGCTTAGTGTGTATAGAGCACTGTGCTAGGGGCTTGGGAAAGTACAATAATTAATAGGAAGCCATCTGCTTCAAATTCTTTCATCTCTCTCTGAAGGATGAATTGCTCAAATATCACGTGCTGAATACTGTCCCGGGCATTGAAGAAGATGGTTATGAATTGTAACACCCTACTTAAACATTATGAATTAAAGTAGTTCACTTTTTCTGACCATTCGCTATCAGTCAATCATATTTATTGAGTGCTTACTATGTGCAGAGCACTGTGCTAAATGCTTGGGAGAGTACTATCATGTCTGACCTTCATTTGTATTTTAAGCCAACTCTGGCTGCTACAGATAGAGTTGGTCCCTTTAAGAACTTGATATTCACTCCACTCTCAAGACAAACTGCTGGTGGGTAGGGAACAGGTCTCCTAACTCTATTGTATTTATTATGGACCTTTCCTAACTCTCCCAGAATTCTGATTCATGTTCATTGTGAACAGGGACACCTTTATTTACATCCGAGAAGGTCTTGGGGGAACGGAATCTTTGGCATGTAGTTTCTAGGATTAGAACTCAGGTCCCAGTTTAAGGGGAAGAGAGACCAAGTAGTTAATCCCCATTATACAGATGAGAAAACTGAGGCACAGGGAACTTGAGAAGCAGCACGGTGTAGTGGATAGAGCACGGGCCTGGGAGTCAGAAGGTCATGGGACCTAATCCTGACTCTGCCACTTGTCTGCTGTATGGCCTTGGGCAAATCACTTCACTTCTCTGTGCCTTAGTTACCTCATCTGTAAAATGGGTATTGAGACTGTGAGTCCCACATGGGACAGGGAATATGTCCAACTCCATTTGCTTGTATCCATGCCAGTGGGTACAGTGCCTGGCAAGTAGAAAGTGCTTAACAACAAATACCCTACTTTTTATTATTATTATTATTATTACTATTATTATTCTCTGTGTCTCAGTTTTCTTATCTGCAACATGGGGATCAAATACCAGTTCTCCCTCCCTCTTAGGCTCTGAGCACTGTGTGAAACTGGGACTGTCCAACCAGATTATCTTCACCCTACCCAGTACTTAGCAAACTGTGAGAGCTTAGCAAATACCATTATCATTAAATTTAATTTCCATTTTTCAATTGTATTCTCAGGCTTCTGCAGTTTTGAAGAAATCAGGACAATGCTTTCAAATGATCTCCTCTGGGGGGTTTTATTCCTCTGTCAGACTGGTGTCGGAATCCTGGGGAACTCGGCCTTGCTCGGGATCTACGTCAACATCTTGCTGTATCAATCCCAACAGAAGAAGCCCACAGACCTGATCATCACCCTCCTAACCGTGGCTAATACGATAGTGCTTTTGACCCGTGGGGTCCCAATGGCGATGGCATCTTTTGGCATGAGGGACATTGTGGATGAGGTTGGATGCATAGCGTTATTTTTTGTTAACCGAGTGTCCCGTGGCCTTTCTATCTGTATCACATGTCTCCTGAGCATGTTCCAGGCCATCACCATCAGCCCCAGCACCTCCCGCTGGGGTCAGCTCAAACCCAGAGCCCCCAGCTACATCATCCCTTCCCTCATCTTCTTCTGCATCCTCAACTTCTTGATCTATTTAGGAAGTATCTTAAACAGTCAGTTCTCCAGAAATGTCAGTGACTCAAAATATACTTTTATTTCAAAAAGCTGTTCTATCTTACCGAGGGGTACTGGTGTACTTATCATTGTGTGTTTAAATGCCATGACTCTCCGAGATCTCCTCTTTATAGGTCTCATGAGCTGGGCCAGTGGCCACATGGTGATTGTGCTCTACCGACACCATAAGCAAGTTCAGCACATCCGCAGCACCAGCCTCTCCCCAAAATCTTCTGCGGAGACCAGAGCCGCCCACAGCATTCTGCTCCTGGTCACCTGCTTCGTTACCTTTTATTGGATTAACTGTAGCACCACTGTCTCGTTAAGTGTGCAAACAGATTACAGTGCTGTGATTCATAACTCTACATCCTTTGTGTCTGCATGTTATCCTTTGCTCTGCCCTTTGCTGCTGATCAGCACAGATGCCCGGGTACCTATTGCCAGGTATATCCTCCGGAAGCTGAGAGGCTCCTCTGCCAGGAGTGCACATGTTTCCCCCTAATCCTCTTCTTTCCAGTCTTCTCTATAAAACCTTCAGTCTGTGGCAGAGTTGACAACCTTTCTGCGCAGAAGAGACCAAATAAAAAGTGCACCAATCATGCCAAACTTTCAAAGAGTCATTTGTACACATTAAAAACACATTAGCCCACTTTACTTAATTGTAAGCTCCTTGAAAGCTGTTGCATTGTATTCTAGTAAGTGCTTAGTACAGTGCTCTGCACATGGTAAGTGCTCAATAAATATGATTGATTGATTGATTTACTTCATCGTGTAGGTGCATTTATAAATCAATACTTCAAGTTGAAAGAGCAGGGGAGAAAAAGGAGAGGAGATGAAGATGAAAGATGGGGAGGGGAAGGAGGAGAAAGATGAGAGAGAGAGAAAGGAAGATGGGGAGAAAGAGGGAGAGAGTGGGGGAGAAAAGCAAGGAGGAAGAGAGGGAGAAAGGAAGAGAGGAGAAAAACAAGAGGGAGACAAAGAAAAAGGAAAAAAGAAAGAGAGAAAGGAATGGGAGGAGGAGAGAGAAAGGTGGGATGAGAGAGAGAGAGGAGAAGAAGGAGAGAATTTATTTACATTACTTCTATTTGGGAAGCAGGAAGGTGGGAGTGCCAGGAATGCAAAGCAAGCAACAGACTTGGTCAAAGTCCTGTTTTTTAGGTGTTATATGGACCACTTGAATCAAAACTTTGGCTGGTAATCACTCCACTAAGGGCCAGCAGTCGGTTGGATCCTAAATAACAAGCAGGCAGCAGGGGGAGATGGGGGCACTGTGATGGACACAGGACCAGGCTGGATGGGACAGTTCCTTCAGCACTCATGTTCATTTCTTTAGACTTGGTTGCTTCCTCTACCTCTAATTTATTTTAACATCTATCTCCCCCACTAGATTGTAAACTCCTGAGGACAGGGATGGTGCCTACTTACTCTTTCATACTCTTTTGTGCTTTGCACCTATTAAGAGCTCAATCACTATTATTGATTGATTGATTAATTGGGGGAACAATGTGAGTGAGGGGTTGGATATGGGGAGTAGAGAACAAGTTACAGTTGGAAGGTTAATTTTGCATCTAAATAGTTAAGTGATTAAATGCTCATTGAATTCATTATGTCATTGAGTGATGATGAGAGGGAAGATTTTCATGGGGAGAAAATTTTGTTTCTTCTTTGGAGACATCCCAGACTCCCCACTGCAGATAGTGCCACAGCCACAGCAAGTGACACAGTAATCACAGTCCGGGGGGAAATGAGATCACTCCATCTTATCCCTATAACTGCTCCCCTGGCCAAGTCTTTCCATTTTCAGACAGAGCAAGCCCTTCTCTCTTCAACACAGCTGCAGAGAAACTATCCCAGGTAAGTGTTCACTCACAGTCTTGGACTCTAAGGCCTGGAGGGTGTGGGACAGAGCCTCATCCTAAAGAAAGATGCCAGTTAGACAGTGAATAGGAAACCCTTGGTCTCAGAGTGGGTTGATGTATTGGGTACAGTAGATGAATGGAGTCAAATTATTTACTGTCCTTCCCAAACACATACAGGCACTTTCTGTTTCTTCTTAGTTCTCTCCATCATTTGGTCTTTGGTCTTGCTTAGTCTTCTCCATATTTTCTTCTCCGTAGTTTTTCTATCTGTATTTCCTCTCTTTGTCTTTCTTCCTTTCCTTCTCTTTCCATCTTTTCTCCTATGTAATGTAATGGTAATGGTACATGCTAAGTGCTGCTTCTTCTCATTCCTTCTGCCTCCTCTGGGTTTTCCCCTTTCTTCTGCCTTCTTTTTTCCCCACTTTTTTTTCCTTCAGTATCTTTTCCTCTGTGCAGATGCAAATGGTGATTAAAAAGCAGCGAATAAGATCAAATTAGAAGATGAGGGTGGAGAGGGTGCAGATAAGAGGCTCCACCACTTGTCTGCAGTGTAACCTTGGGCAAGCCACTTAACTTCTCTGTGCCTCAGTTATCACATCCATAAAATAGAGATTAAGACTGTGAGCCCCATGTGGGACATGGACTGTGTCCAACCTGATCATCTCATGTCTACCCCAGCACTTAGTACAATACCTGGAACAAAGAAAGTACTTAACAAATACTATTTAAATAAAGAAAAAGAGAGAGAGAGAGAGAAAGAGATCTGGAAATCTATGTATGTCCTTCCCCATCAATCAAGTGATCAATTGTATTTATCGAGCACCTACTGAGTGCTAAAAACTGTATTAAAGGCTTGGGAGAGTTGCACAGAAGCAAGACCCATCAATCCCTGCCCCCAAGGATCGTACTCTCTAATGGTGCAGAGAAAGACAAAACTGGTTTATCAATAATTGGAACTGGAAGAACAAGGATATAATGAGAGGGCAGAGCAGTCTAGTGGAAAGAGCACAAGACTGAGAGTCAGAAGGCCTGGGTTCTAATCCCACTCCTGCCACTTGCTGTTGTGTGACTTTGGACAAATCACCTAACTTCTCTGAACCTCAGTTTCCTCATCTGTAAAATCAGGACATAATACATATTCTCCATCCATCTTTTTTTTTCCAGCCTGGAAGATTTGTGATGCTTTTTGAAGACCGTGAGGTACAGTAAACTTTTTATGCAAAATATTCCTTGTAGCTTATGGGTTATATGGATATGCAGAAACCAAACAGAACAAAAAAACCCAAAAGTGTGCCTAGAGTGTAATCTCCTTGATGGTAGGGATCATGTCACCATCTTTATTGAATTGTATTCTCCCTATTGCTTAGTACAATGTTCTGCACACAGTAAGCACTCAACAAATAACACTGATTGATTGTACTGGTGTGGGACAGAGACTGTGTCCTATCTGATTATATTATGTCTAACACAGTACTAGGCTTAATAAATACCATTGTTATGAACAAGGAGAGAGCAAAAAAGAGTAGAGTGGACAAATATACACACATGCTGAGGAGAAGAATAAATTACACAAGTGGTAAGGTAGCATGTTGGGTTGATAGACCTGAGATGTAGTGAATTAATCAAGGGAGGTTTCCAAGAGGAGGTAGGATGAGAGGAGAACTTTGAACATGGCGAGCTGTAGCATAGAGGATTGAATGTATAGCCTGGAGATTTGCAGGGCAGGGGGCAAAGGATCAGAGGCAAGAAAGTCAGGAGTGAAGCACAGTTGGAAGGCTAGCTTAGAAGGAATGAAAGGGACAAACTGGGGAATAGTGGGTGAAGAGAGTCTGTATGAGGAAGGGTGAGTGAATCCAAGGAATATTGGAAGTTTTACACAGTTTTAGAGAACTTTTAGCGCCCTTAAGTGGAATTACAAAATATATAACCAATTTCTCAAAATCGGGGACCTGAAAACTTTACATCGGTGCCTCCCATCATGGAAAATCACTCATCATGTTGGATAAAGGGAGCCTAACTCTCATCAGGAAGGGTAGTGCTAGTGATATTTATGGAGCACCTACACTTGGGAAAATACAACTAAAGAATGAAACCCATTCCCTGCTCATAGTGAGCTTACGCTCTAAAAGGGGAAACAGGAATTAAAGAAATAATAATTGACTACACAACTGATCATATATATATATATATATATATATATATATATTGCATATATATACGAGTGCCAAGGCTGGGTATAGTGGGAATAGTATTAGAAGTGTCATTTATTGAGCACCTGCTTGATGCAGTGCACCATACTAGGTGCTTATAAAGTAGAGAAACAAATGTTTCTCACCCACCAGGTGTTTACAGTATGAGAGGGGGCATAAATGTAGAAATAGTCACAAATTTATAGTGCTAGAGAGAGGTGTGGAATCAATATGACTTGATGTGTTAGGGGTTAGATGGGGAAGGTGTGTTAGAAAAAGTAGGATTTAGAAAGGCTCAGAACAAGGGGTCATTTGTGCTTTGTGGGGTCTGGAAGAAAAACGGGTGAACTATACTTCTCTCCTTAACCATGCCCTGTACCCAGTGACATCACAATAGGATGCCAACAATCCCAAAGCCACTGTCCTGAGCATGTTGCACACTGTAAGACTGTAAGCTCATCTTCTCGACCATAAGCTCATTTTGGGCAGGAATGTGTCTACCAACTGTTGAACTGTTCTCTTCCAAGCTCTGAATACAGTGCTCTCCTCTCAGCAAGTGCTCAATAAATGTCATTGATTGCCCAAGCACCACTGCAATTCAACTCCTTTGCAGGGCCAAAGAAGACTGACATTTGTCCTGTATTTCCTTAACTCCATCTTTTTAGGAAACTCTGGACTTTTCTCTAGGATTCTCAGGATCCTGCCATTCTGAAGAAATCAAGAACATGCTTTGGGGTGACCTGATTTGGGGAATTTTCTTCCTCTCTCAGACAGGTATTGGAGTTCTGGGAAACTCAGCCTTGATCATCATGTTTGTCAACATTTTCACTGTTCAACCCCATCAGAAGAAGTTAACAGACTTGATCCTCATCCACCTGACAGTGGCCAACACAGCTACACTTCTGACCCGAGGCATTCCAGAGACAATGATGTCCTTTGGGATGAAGGATATTTTGAATGATATTGGGTGCCAGATTGTCATGACCACTAACCGAGTCTCCCGGGGCCTTTCCATCTGCACCACGTGTCTCCTAAGCGTGTTCCAGGCCATCACCATCAGTCCCAGCACTTCCTTCTGGGCCCAGTTCAAACTCAAGGTATCTGTTTTCATTTTCCCTTCCTTCATCTTCTTCTGGATCCTCAACCTGTTGATCTATTCCATGTTAACCACTTCCACCGAAGCCACCAAAAACATCACTGGCTCAGAATATATTTACATTTTAAAATACTGTTCTTGTATCCACAAGAGTAATCGTGTAAGTGTCATTATGTATTTGATATCTATAACTCTCCGAGATCTCCTTTTTATATGTCTCATGAGCTGGGCCAGTGGCTACATAGTGATTGTGCTCTACCAACACCGTAAACAAGTCCAGCACATCCACAGCGCCAGCATCTCTCCCGGATCCTCCATGGAGACCAGAGCCATCCAAACCATCCTGCTCCTGGTCTCCTGCTTTGTCTTCTTTTATTGGATCAATAGCATCATCTCTCTGTACATGAGTTTTATAAAAGAATACAATCCCCAATTGCAGAACACCTTAACTTTCCTGTCCATGTGCTACCCCTCCCTCTGCCCCTTGGTGCTGATCAGCCGGGATCCCCGGGCCACTGGTCTCAATTGTCAAAAGAAAGTGAGTAAATTTTCTTCTCCTCTGGATTCCAATATTGAATGTATTGCCACCCAACTCTGTTCTCTCTCAGAACCTTGCTGTAAAAATTCCAGTTTAAAAGGATAAGAAAATTTACCCACAGCTTCTTCACTTACCGCTTTTCATTTCTGGTCTCTTGGAGCAAATTCTACTGGTATTTCCAGTATCCAATGTCTGTCATTCCCCTCCCCTCTCCATCTCTCAATCTGTCTCTCTTCCTCTGTCTTCATCTTTCCCATTCTCTCTGTCTCTGCATTAGTGTCTCCCTCTGTTCCCCCCCCCCCACCTGTCTCTCCTCTGTCCTATCATCTTTCTTTCTCCTTTTGTCTTTCTTCTCCCTCCCTTTATCTCTGCTTCTGTCTCTTCCTCTTCATCTCTCATCATCCCTCTCTTTCTTGAGCTCTTTTTGCCCCTTTCCTTTCCTGCCTAGTGATATATGGCCTTTCATTAAGGAAGATACAGTATTTAATGTAATGATCACTAATCAGTAGATGCTCAATTTATGCCATGGATGATGATGAAGGAAAAAGGCCTTGGGAGTAACCAGACTCTTGGCTGCCAGTTGAGAGGAGAGACATCAAGATGGCAAATGATGATTCCTCAGTGACCTCCCTGGCTACCTTGTGACCCCTCTGTTTCTCACACTTCTTTCACTTTTTTTTCTCCATCCATTCTCTATGCACACCTTCCATCTGGGAACTGTGTTAATATTTACCAGAATCTACAAATATTGATTCCCTCAAGGGATACATGCAGTTGTAATAATTACCGTCACATTATAAGATGTTTGAGTGAAAACTTTTGTTCTTTATGACACACCTCTTTTTTATAACTCTTCTCATTCATTCATTCAATCGTATTTATTAAGCACTTACTGTTCTTCTGACTCCCAGGCCCGCACTCTGTACGCTAAGCAATGCTGCTTCCTGCTACCTCTCATCCCCAAAGAGTTGATGCCCTAATGTTCCTTATGTACTCAGTCTCTCAGGGAGGTGATCTACTCACAAGGCTTCCTATATCTAACCCCTTGCTCATGTCCTTTCCCTTGCCTGGCACTCCCTTCCTCTTCAAGTCTTCCATTCCACAGCTCTCCCAATCTTCAAGCCCTCCTGAAAACTCATATCTTTCAACAATTAATTCCATTCCCCAAGTTGGGTCTTCCCTTAGCATTTTTTAATATATAGCTACACAAAGCTGTTATGTATATGTGGATTTCTATAGTCTATTTATTTATTCACTAATCTACATGCTTACACATCTTTTCATTCATTTGCTGTAACTATTTGCATCCATGTTTAACCTCATATTCCCAGCATATGTAAATAATTTGTATCTGTCCTGTCATCCCCATTAGACTGTAAATTCTTTAAAGACAAGGAACAATTCTTTCACTCTCACTGTTCTCTCCTCAGCACTTTTCAAAGGGCAGAGGCATACAAGCATTTAATAAACATGATTGACTGATTAAATTATTTCATCTATTCTCAGTTATATGTAGGCTTCTAATATATCACTTGCTACTAAGTGTTAGTAAGTTAAGTGTTACTAAGCACTTTGGAGAGTACAATAGAATAGGTAGACACGGTCCCCATCCTTAAGAAGTTAATAATGTAAGTGAAGCAAAGGTATTAAAATAAAATCAATTATAGGTAAGGGAAGCAACTAAATATAAGAACATGTCCGTAAATATTGTGGGTGGGGTATAAATTTAAGCACATAAGTGATGCAGGAGGGGGGGAGAATAGGGAAGGTAGCAAGGGAAAGCTTCCTGAAGGAGTATGATTTCAGTAAGGCTTTAAAGATGGGAAGAATTTTGGTCAGTCAGATTTGAAGGGGGAGGAAGTTCCAGGCAGGAGAGTGTGCTTCCTAAGTGCTAAAGCAGTGTTCTAGATACAGATAATCAGATTGGACACAGTTCCTCTCCATATAGGTTTCACCGTGTTAGAATTGGGGAGACCTGGGATACAGATGAGGAAACTGAAGCTCAGAGACGTTAAGTGACTTGTCCAAGGACACCCAGCAAGTGATAAACAGAGCCAGGATTAGAATCTGGGCCTCCCAGTCTCATGTTCTTTCCACCTGGCCATGCAGCCTCCCTAAATCTGCTTGTTATTATTATAGTTTTTTCAAGTACTTACTATGCGCCAAGAATTGTACTAAGCGCTGGGGTAGATACAAGATAATCAGGTCCGACATGGTCCCTCTCATTGGGCTCATATTCTAAGAGGGAGGGAAAACAGGCTTTGAATTCCCATTTTAAAGTTGAGGAAACTGAGAAGTTACACCTCAAGCAGTAGCAGAGCCAGGTTTAGAACCCAGGTCTTCTGACTCCCACACCTGTGCTCTTTCTATTAGGCCACATTGCTTCCTTAAATAAATAAATTCAAAAGATATCCCCCCGGGCCCCTACACCGAATTCCAGTGCAGTGAAGTGCAGGTCTCTCCTCCTTAAGGAATGAGGTATCACCCCGCCTCCTCCTTCTCTCCTCTTGCTAGCACTAATAACACTTCCTAATGATGAAGACTATCATCAATCAATCAAGAGTATTTACTGAGTGCTTATTCTGTGCAGAGTACTGTACTAAGTGCTCGGGAATCATATAGTTGAGTTAGTAACCTATTAAAGACCTCAAAGTCTAGCCTAGAAGATAGGCCCTAAAATGAATTATAAGTAGTGGGAAGCATCTGGGTTTAAATATATGTGCAATAACCAATAAATGTTATTGGTGGGAGGGAGGGAGGGAGGTGAATACCCAAGCCCATAGGGTGTGAGGACTCAAGTGATACAAAAGTGTTGGAATGGCAGTAATGGGGAAATAAAGTGGGGAGATGTACGAGTGAACAGGAAAGCATGTCTGCAGGAGGTGTGATTTTAGAAGAGCATAGTGGGTTGCTTTGTTTTAAAAAGTTCTAACGATTCAAGCTGATGGCTACTTCGATTTCAGGCAATTGGTTTTAGCTGACTGGCCTCTCCCCTACCCTGAGGTTCCTTTTGGCCCAAGGATCCTCTGATAATAACCATTTCCAAGAACATTATGTTAATTTTGTCTTGTCTCATGCCGTCGAGTCGTTTCCAACCCATATCGACAGCACGGACACATCTCTCCCAGAACGCCCTACTCTCCATCTGCGATCGTTCTGGTAGCGTATCCATAGAGTTTTCTCGGTAAAAATATGGAAGCGGTTTACCATTGTCTCCTTTCGTGCAGTAAACTTGAGTCTCCGCCCTCAGCTCTCTCCCATGCCTCTGCTGCCCAGCACGAGTGAGTTTTGACTTGTAGCAGATTGTCTTCCACTCACTAGCCACTGGCCAAGCTAGGAATGGAATGGGTATGTCTCTGCTTGACTATTCCTCCTGTAGCCGAGACTGGTAGAGTACTGGAAACTCGCCAGGTACAACCCTGAGAGGGGAATGTTAATCTACTAGAAACTAAAAGGAATATTACTCCCAGAAGGCAAGTGTGCACTTAAACAGTTAGATGATTAATTTAATTCATTAAACCATCAACATGATTTGATGAGAAGGAAGATTTTCCAGTGGGAAGGGAACTCTGTTTCTTCCTGGACCTCAGACTCCTTCTCCTGACCCTGTAATGAGCAATGGCAAAGTGACACAATAATCACAGTCCTGGGGGGGAGATGAGCTCACACCATCTCTGTCGCTTTATCTGCCATCTATCTGGCCTTTCCAGACTCAAATGGATCAAGCCCTTCACTCTGCTGCACAGAAGCAAACTTGAGCAGCCCAGGTGAGGATCTCCTAATGTCTCAGGTTCTTAGGCTGGGAGAGTTAGGGACAGAGCCTTCTCCTAGAGAAGACCGAAACAAGGTTTGGAGACTCTGGGATCTAGGGAGAGAATGCTGAAATGGGAAATGTCCTTAAATAGAGTTTGCACTTGCAGCTGAGTTCTCAACATCTCTTCCTCCACCACTCTGCACCCTGCTGCCTGGTCTAGGACTGCTTCTGGGAGTGTGGGCCCAGAAGGAGAATTCTGAGGAATATTACCTTTAGCTCCACTGCCCTTCCATTGGCTAATCATCAACCATTCAAATACTCTACTGGCCCTGATGCTGTGAGTCCATGACTTTATGGGGTAGGGGAACAACAAGTGCTATCTATTAAGTGCTTGCTTTGTTCCACGCACTGGGCTAGATACGAGACAATCAAATTCAACACAATCCCTGTCCTCATGGTTTCACAGTATAAGGGAGAGGGAAAACAAATATTTAATCCCCATTTTCAGATAAGAAAACTGAGGCACAGTGCAGTAAAGTGACTTGCCCATGGTCACTTAACTGGAAAATGGTAAAGTTGGGATTAGAACCCAGGGCAACAGAGTCATGGCTATAGGTAAATGAGCAGCGACAGAAAAGGGAAAGGTCGAACATCATAATAAGTTGTTTAAGATCTTTGATGGAAATCTAATAACATCTTAGGGCTCTACTGTCTTTACACTCCAGAGAAATTAAATGGCTCGCTCATCCCTAATGTTCCTCTTTTTGCCTCCTCAGCATCTTCAGGGAAGGGATTTTTCTCCATTTGACAGAGAATATCATTATTATTATTCCCTTTTTTTATTAAGCACTTACTATGTGCCAAGTACTGCTGTAAGCACTAGGGCAGATCCAAGTTAATCAGGTCAGACACAGTCCCTGTCCTACATAGGACTCATAGTCTAAGTAGGAGGGAGAACAGTCATCAAATCCCCATTTCACAGGTGAGGAAACTGAATCCCAGAGAAGTTAAGTAACTTGCCCAAGGTCACTCAGCAGGCAAGTGGAAGAGTCAGGATTAGAACCCAGGTCTTCTGACTCCAAGGCCTGGGTTCTTCACACTAGGCCATGCTGCTCCTAGGTATCATGGATTTCCAATTGCATCTAGTGCCTGCAATACCAGAGCTGAGATTAGCACCCAGGTCTGCTGACCCCCACTAGTGCCTTTTTCCAGCAGTCCATCCTTCTTTCTTTGAGGTCCCATCAATATACCAATCAGTATTGATTGAGCACCATCTGAATGCAGAGCCCTGAACTATGATCTTGGGAGAATACAAAAGTGATCAAAGACATGGTCACTGCCCTTCAGAATCGCATAAGCTAACAGTGAAGACAGTTAGAAACAGTTTGTTTGTAATTAGTGGGAACAGGAGGAAGAACAAAGATACAAGAGTAGAGCTAGAGTATAAAAAGGTAAATGGATGAATAAATTAGTGAATCAATAAAGTATGGAAATTAATATATACAGAAATGCCAAGGATGGCTGTCAGAATGGCATGAATTGGGTTGGTAGAAATTAATCAGGGAAGTAGCATGACCTAGTTGGAAAGAGCACAGGTTTGGGAGTCAGAGGACCTGGGTTCTAATCCTGGTTCCACCACTTGTCTGCTGTGTAACCTTGTGGCAAGTCACTTCTCTGTGTCCCAGTTTCCTCAACTCTAAAATGGTGATTTAATAACTTCTCTCCCTCTTATGTAGACTGTGAACCCTATTTGGGACAAAAACTGTGTCCAACCTGATAAACTTGTGTCTATCCCAGCACTTAGACCAATGCTTGACACACAGTAAGTGCTTAACATATGCCATAACTATTATTATTATTATTATTGCCACAGTTATTATTATTATCATTACTAGTAGTAATAGTCATAGAAGTATAAAGCTTCCAGGAAAAGGTGGGATTTGAGGAGGGAATTACATATGGAGAAATCTGTGGTCTAGTGGATTAAAAGGATGAGAGAACTCCAGTCAAAGAGAAAGGTGTGAGGAAGGTGTTGGAGGTGGTTAAGAGTGGTTAAGAGGTTAAGAGTGTTGCAAAGTAAGGAATTAACCTTTGGATGGGCCAAGAGTGAACTGAGAAGTATTATGTGAAGTGAAGTGTGAGAAGCAGCATGACCTAGTGCAAAGAGCATGGGCCTGGGAGTCAAAGGACCTGGGACCATTTGGTGTTGTGTGATCGTGGGCAAGTCACTTACCTTCTCTGTACTTCATTTTCCTCATCTGTAAAATGGAAATTAAGATTGTGAGCCCCACTTGGGACAGGGATCATAGGATTAGGGCCTGAGCCTCCGTGACTGCAGACTCAGCAGTGGCTTCTGTTGAAGCCCAGCCCCAATCCCCACCAGGTCCCTGAAACACATCCATCCTCTGCCGCTGAAGCCCCCGATTAGATCAGCACAACCCCCTCAAAATTGTCGGGGCCTCATCTAGCAAATAGACTAGAAACATTAGACCTCTGAACTCTGCAAGAAAGGTGCTCTAGAGAGTCCAGCCATTTATAGTGCAACCTTAACCACCAATCAAACAGCATTACCCCAAATGTATCTTCACTTTTGGGGCACAAGAAATGGGAAAAATTAGGACTTGAAAGAAATTTCAAAACAATGTGCTGCCATGCAAGTGTAGAGTGGAGGCATGAACTTCTCTGTAATTATTTGAGAGCAAATCCTGTAAATAAACAGTCTAGGTACCCTCTCTTGACCTCCCTGGACCTGCCAAGACAAGCTTCCATTGCTTTCTCACTGTTCCCACCAATCTGTGAAATGAAGCCTTGTCTATGGATGCAAAGATTCCAAAAGAGTAACATAATCAGAATATGTAGTCAGCTCTGGTGGTCCACTTTAGTGGAGGGGAAAATGGCACACTCTAAGCACTTAATAAATACCACTATCCCTTTACCATCAGAGATCTTATTGTCAGGCCTGCTGCCTAGGAAAAGAGCTGACCTGCCCTTGACATCATTGGGGCTCACAGAAGCCCCTTCTCCTGCCACCCAGAGTGGCAAAAACCAGCAGCATGAGGTCTTCTCTGTTTTTATAAGGTTCAGAAGGCCATCGTTGTCTGGGAACGCCTCTTGGAGGAGGTGAGTTTTAAACTCTGATCCTCCAATTATGATGTTGTCTTGTTTTGTTTTGTTCTGTTTTGCTTTGCTGTCTGTCTCCCCCATTTAGATTGTGAGCCCATTATTGGGCAGGGATTGTCTCTATCTGTTGAAGTTATTCATTCATTCAATAGTATTTATTGAGCGCTTTGTGCAGAACACTGTACTAAGCGCTTGGAATGTACAAATCGTTAACAGATAGAGACAGTCCCTGCCCTTTGACGGGCTTACAGTCTAATCGGGGGAGACAGACAGACAAAAACAATAGTAATAAATAGAATCAAGGGGGTGAACATCTCATTAAAACAATAGCAAATAAATAGGATCAAGGTGATGTGTATCTCCTTAACAAAATAATAGAATCGAGGTGATGAACATCTCATTAAGAAAATAAATAGGGTAATGAAAATATATACAGTTGAGTGGACGAGTACAGTGCTGAGGGGAGGGGAAGGGAGAGGGGGAGGAGCAAGTTATCTGGGGGTCCCTATGAAAAAATCTCATTAGTCTTGGGTTATGGAATATTTTGGTTGGTGCTTCACAGTCAAACTCCTTAGAAGGTTTAGCCCAGAGAACCCCAGGTCCACATAAAATAGAAATTCATAACACAGAGGATTGATCAGTACCATAATGGGTTGCCGAGGAAGGTGAAGTAAACTCCTAATGAAGGGGTCTTGGAAGATAGTCGAGATAAGCTTCTGTCTACAGTGGTTAGGCCTGGAAATCTGGAGACCCCTATCCTTGGACATCTGGAGCATTTTAATAAAGGTCAGGCTTCATCAGTGGACACTGGGATTCTAGCCAGTGTTGTGGGGATGCGTTTTAGGCACCTTTGAGGTACCATATAAGAGATGAAGTATGACCTAGTGGAAATCAATCAATCTATCTATCATATTTATTGAGCACTTACTGTATACATTGCACTGAATTAAGTGCTTGGGAGAGTGCAATACAACAGAGTTGCAAATTTCCCTGCCCACGAGGAGTTTATGATCTAGAGGGGCAGACAGACATTAATAAAGACTGTGAGCCCCATGTGGAACATGAACTGTGTCCAACCTGATTACTTTGTTACTTTGTATCTACCCCAGAGCTTAGAATTGCATCTGGCACATAGTAAGCGTGTAACAAAATACCATAAAAAAATTATGGACATGCATAATGGACATGCATAATAAGTGCTGTGAGGCTGAAAGAGGGGTGAATAGTGGTACGAACACAAAATGAGAGCTTAGTCAGGGAAAGAGCATGGGCCTGGGAGTTAGACAATCTGGGTTCCCGATCCCAACCCTGCCACTTGTTTGCTGTGTGAACTTGGGCAAGTCACTTAATCAGTCGATTGTATTTACCGAACACTTAATTTGTGCAAATCACTCTACTAAGTGCTTGGGAGAGCACAGTATAACAGAGTTGGTAGACCTGCCCACAGTGAACTTGCAATCTAGACGTGGAGACAGACCTTAATGTAAATAAATTAATTTATATTATTTATATTTAATTAATAATTAAATATAATTATATATTTTATGTATTATATCATTATAAAATATAGTTAATTTATATTGATTTATATTAATAAATAAATTAAATTATGGATATACATTCATTCAATCCAATTTACTGAGCACTTACTGTGTGCAGAGCACCGTACTAAGCTCTTGGAAAATATAATTCAGCAATAAAGAGAGACAATCCCTGCCCACACCGGGCTTACAGTCTAGAAGGGGTGAGACAGACCTCAAAAGAAGTAAACAGGCATGAATATAAATAAATAGAATTACAAAACAAGTGAATGGGCATCAAAATAAATAAATGGGATTATAGATATATGTATATATACATATGTCTATATTTGCTAAGGGGTTAAGATATAGATGAATAAAGGGGGCAAATCCAAGTTTAAGGGCAAAGCAGAAGGGAGTGGGAGAAGAGGAAATGAGGGTTTAGTCAGGGAAGGCCTCTTGGAGGAGATGTGCTTTTACTAAGGTGTTGAATGTGAGGAGAGTGAACATCTATCAGATATGAAGAGGGAGGGAGCTCCAGGCCAGAGGCAGGACATGGGTGTGGGTTCAGCAGTGAGATAGACGAGACTGAGGTACAGTGATTCTCTGGCACTAGAGAAGTGGAGTGTGTGGGCTGGGTTGTAGTAGAAAATCAGGGAGGTAAGGAAGGATGAGCAAGGTGATTCAGTGCTTTAAGCTTATGGTAAGGAGTTTCTGATTGATGCAGAGGAGGATGGGCAACCACTGGAGGTACTTGAGGATTGGGGAAATGTGGACTAAATGTTTCTGTCGAAAAATGATCCGGGCTGCAGAATGAAATATGGACTGAAGTGGGGAGAGACAGGAGGCAGGGAGGTCAGCAAAAATACTGATTCAATAATCAAGGCAGGATAGAATAAGTGGCTAGATTATTGTGGTAGCAGTTTGGTTGGAGAAGAAACAGAGGATTTTAGTGATTTGGGGAACTGACAGGATTTGGTGACAGACTATGTAGATTAAATGTTCCCTCTCTGTAAAATGGGGATTAAATCCTACTCCCTCCCTCCCTCAGGCTGAGTCCCATGTGGGATAGGGACTGTGTCCAACTTGATTATCCCGACTCTTTCTCAGCACAGTGCAGTGTTTTGTGGCTAGTAAGAGCTTAACATATATAATTATTATGTGACCAATGATCTCAAAGTCTGAAATTTGGGAGATCTACACAGATATTCTTACAGTGTACTCTCCCAAGTGTTTAGTTCAGTGCTCTGCACACAGTAAGTACTCAAATATGATTGATTGATTTCATCTTGGAAATTGACTCAGACCACTGGAAAAGATAAACTCTCACCCTGTGGAAAGAAATATGTGACCTCTGCCTTTCTCCCTCACTCCCATGTTATCACATAGGAGTCCAAAAATTGCTTACAACTGAGAGTTCCACATATGACCCTGCCACCCCCAGAATTTTACTGACCTATCAGGACAAAGGAAGGCTGTCACTTGTCCTATGATTGCCTAATTCCATCCTTTTGGATATTAACACTGTGACTCATCAGGATTGTCTTTACAGGTGTGACTAATTCGAGGCAATGCTTTCGGGTGACCTGATTTGGGGAATCTTCTTCCTCTCTCAGACTGGTGTCGGAGTCCTGGGGAACTCAGCCTTACTCATCGTGTTCATCAACATCTTCATTTTCCAATCCCACCAGAGGAAGCCAACAGATCTGATCCTCACCCACTTGACCATGGCCAACACAGCTACCCTACTCACTCGAGGCGTTCCAGAGACGATGATGTCCTTTGGAATGAAGAATATTCTGAATGATGTTGGCTGCCAAGTTGTCATGTTCACAAACCGAGTCTCCCGGGGCCTGTCCATCTGCACCACATGTCTCCTGAGCGTGTTCCAGGCCATCACCATCAGTCCCAGCACCTCCCGCTGGGCCCGGCTCAAACCCAGAGCCCCCGACTACATCCTCCCTTCCTTCCTCTTCTTCTGGATCCTCAATATATTGATCTACTTCAAAATAATCATTTCCACACAAGCCACCAAAAATGTGACCTTCACGGAATACACTTACACATTAAAATACTGTTCCAGTATCCACAAGGGCAACTACATGAGTGTCGTTGCATTCTTAACTGCCATGACTCTCCGAGATCTCCTTTTTGTGTGTCTCATGAGCTGGGTCAGTGGCTACATGGTAATAGTTTTATACCAACACCACAGTCAAGTCCAGCACATCCACAGCACCAGCCTCTCCCCAACATCATCTGTGGAGACCAGAGCCATCCAGACCATCCTGCTCCTGGTCTCCTGCTTTGTCTTCTTTTATTGGGTCAACAGCAGTGTCACCCTTTACATAAGCTTTGTGAAAGGTTACAGTCCCCAGCTACAAAATATCACCTCTCTCCTGTCCGTATGCTACCCCTCCCTCTGCCCTTTGGTGCTGATCAGCCGGGACCCCCGAGTCCATGGCACTCAGTGGGTCCTCAAGAAAGAGAACAGACTCCCTCCTCCTCCAGATTCAAAGACTAAATTCATCACCAGCCAACTTGTTCTTTCCCAGACTCCCCTGTGACAATACCAGTCTAAAGGAAAAAATAGATTTATCAACAGTTTCTTCACTTGCACTTTCATTTCTACTTCTCTAGCAGCAAAATGCAGCTGGTATCATAATAATAATAATAATAATGGTACTTGTTAAGCACTTACTATGTGCCAAGCACTGTTCTAAATGCTGAGGTAGATACAAGGTAATCAGGTTGTCCCACCCGGGGCTCAGTCTCACTCCCCATTTTACAGATGCTGTAACTGAGGCACAGAGAAGTGAAGTAACTTAAACAAGGTCATACAGCAGACAAATGGCGGAGCCGGGATTAGAACCCACGACCTCTGACTCCCAAGCATGGGCTCTTTCCACTAAGCCATGCTGCTTCTCTAATATATATATTAGATTATAACATAATATGATAATTATATAATTATCAGGTCACCCGAACATATTGCCTCGATTTAGTCACACCTGTAGAGAAAATCCTGATTGATTCACAATGCTATTATAATTATAGCATTATAATATAATTACATATTGGATTATTATAATATATATATATCAATCATGGTCTCTATTCCTTCCCCTTCCTTTCTCTCTCTATCTGTTTCTCTGTGTGTCTTACCTCACCCTGTTCTGTCCTCTACATCATAAACTTTCATTAAAGAAAAAGGCTCTGGAGAGCAACAGACTCTTCTCTCCCAGTTGAGAGGAAGGATTTAATACAGTGTCTCCATTCATTACCAGTAGTAGTTGTAGTCATAGTACATAGTAGTGTCGAAATGTACATTCCAAGCGCTTAGTACAGTGCTCTGCACATAGTAAGCGCTCAATAAATACTATTGAATGAATAGTATAGTAGGATTAATGGTTATAGTTGAAGTAGGAGTATTGATGATATTATTACTGAGGGCAAAGCATTTTCCCAATCGTATGGAAAATAAAACAGAAGTATAAGACATGTTCCCTGATCCTAAGAGGATTCCACTCTACCCAAAGTTATAGGTGTTCCTCCTTACCTGTGATCTATCTTGTGTCCACCTCCCCTGTTTGACTGTGAGCTCCTTGAGGGCAGGGAGTGTCCCTCTTCCATTGTACTCGCTCAAATATTTAGTACAGTGCTCCACCCAGAATAGGTGTATAATAAATCCATCAGTTAATTAATGAAAAAAGACTAACAAGGGGTCGATTCTGATTTTGGAATTGTCCTCTGAAATGTGTTTTGTTTTAGGTAAAGTCAATACCTAATTGACTGTAGATATTTGTTTTTAGTTGATTAATACCTCCTCTTTGTTGAGGAACCTTTCAACACAAGGATTCTCTAATAATAACCATTCCCAAGGTGAATTCCTGATTACTGTAACTCGAGGTTCAGAGTTTTACTCCCAGAGGAAACTTTAAATCTAAAAAGTTGATTGATTAATTGTTCATTTAAGTTATTAGACTCTCAGTGCCACCTTTCAAGGGTGAGGGTTTGGAGTGAACTTCTTTGCATCCTTGGTGACATCTCAGACTCCCACTGTCGACAGAGGCTCAGCAACAGTAAATGACACAGTAATCACAGTACTGTGGGGAGATGAACTCACAACACTCCATCCCTATAACTGCTGGAAGATTCAGCTGGACCAAGTCCTTTGTTCCACAACTGAACAGTAGCCAGCAGAACACAGGTGAGTCTCTGAGTCCAGCCTGGCAGGGTGTGAGACAGAGCCTCCTGGAAAGCGAGGTGGGTGACGGAGACTGAGCTCCTGGCCTCTGGGCTCTGGGGATGAGATGAAGAATTGGGAAAAGTGGCTGAATGCAGTCTGTGAAAGTAGCTTATTCTCTCCTTCTAATCCCCTGTGTCTCACTGCCGGACACAGACCAGGTCAGGGGAGTCTGAATGGAGGGGAAATCCTAAGGAAAAGAATCTTTGTTTCTGATGTCCTCTCAGTTATAACTCATTAATATAAATGGTTCATTCAAACATTCTGATAGTATTGGCTAAGCACTTACTATGTGCCAAGCACTGCTCTAAGCGCTGAATCATCTGGTGGATGCGAATCAATCAATCAATCAGTGGTATTTATTGAGCACTTACTGTGTGTAGAACACTAAACTAAGCTCCCAAGTCTCTCCCTCATTCTTCCATTCTGAGTCAGTGCTTACAAATAAGCAACAAGAAACTGAGATGAGAAATCTCAAGAACAATAGTGAAGCTATTATTTGCATAAGCCCGTGCTTGACAAGAGAGTAATCCATCAATATGTTTATTTAAGCCCTAAGGTGTGCAGGGCATTGCCCTAAGCATTTGAGAGAGTGCAAGAGATTTAAAAGCAGACCCTTAATGAAGGAGTAGAACTTAAGCCCTCTTCCAACTACAGCCCAGCTATAAAGGAGCTTTGAGGCCTGGGTCACCCCCTCCCCCCCGCCCCACTCCCCCAACCTCACAGATCCTTCTCAACTCATCAGTCACTGCCAATGCATATGCATTCATTCCCAATATCAGTACTCGTCTGCTGTGTGACCTTGGGCAAGTCACTCCATTCTTCAGGTCTCAGTTTTCTCATCTGTAAAATGGGGATTGAGAGACTGTGAGACCATCTGGGACAGGGACTGTGTCTAAACCTATTTGCTTGTATCCACCCCAGCACTTAGTACAGTGCCTGACACAAAGTAAGTTTTTAATAAACACCACAATTATTATTATTAATAATATTACTTGGGTATATATCGGTATAATCAATTGTACAATCAGCTACTTATTCTGATTGCCTTCTTCCTAAATATTTCTTTTTTTCCTCCAGCCCTCATTCACACTATTCTCCCAACCCAAAATTCTCTCTCCATAGAGACCTGACAGTCCATAGCTCTCTGCATGTTCGAAGCCCTAAAATTCCACCTCCTCCAGTCAATCACCCTAAAATTCCACCTCCCCCAATCCATCAATCAGTGGCATGTGTTGAGCTCTTACTGTGTGCAGGGCACTGTTCTAAGTTTTTGGAAGAGGTAAGGGATGGGGCTCACAGCAGTGGTTTGAAGGGGTCCATTGTTTGGGGAGATTCCTTTTTTGGCTTTTGGGGGTTCAATTGTGTCCCTTGGGGCTTACTGTCACACATGGGAAGAGCTATAGCTCATGTACATCTCATAGAATTCAGAGCTACAGGGCAACACAAACTGGCCTAGACCTGTCTTATAGACAGGCTTCAAAAAGAGAAGTCAAGCACGACAGGCATATATGTAGTCTTTTAAAGATTTCTATCAGAACCTAGATAGAAAAAGAGGGAGTAGGGGAGTGAAGTGGGGAGAAGTAGGGCAGCTCCTAGGGCAGGGAATGGGAGGTGTTATGGATGCTGCATCATCCAAGGGGCAGGAAAATACAGCATATAAGCAGAACATGCAACAATTTGGGGTCAGTCTGCTGGCAGTGGCAGGTTGTCCCATCGCTAGAGTTTGGTGATATGGGGCATCAACTGTACTGGATTGGCAATGTGACATTGTCCATGGGAGCACAGCAACATGGCAACAAAGTCTCCAATAAATGATTACTTACAACGCCAGTTGCCCAAAACAGAACAGTAGATGCCCCAGATCAAGCTCTAGCCTTGGGCCAACTCAAGGAGCCTACAGTCTACAGGAGGAGCTTACAGTCAGTCTACAGGAAGCTTTCCCCTATTAATTTCCCTTATAATAATAATAATAATGTTGGTATTTGTTAAGCTCTTACTATGTGCCGAGCACTGTTCTAAGCGCTGGGGTAGACACAGGGGAATCAGGTTGTCCCACGTGGGGCTCACAGTCTTAATCCCCATTTTACAGATGAGGGAACTGAGGCACAGAGAAGTTAAGTGACTTGCCCACAGTCACACAGCCGACAAGTGGCAGAGCTGGGATTTGAACTCATGAGCCCTGACTCCAAAGCCCGTACTCTTTCCACTGAGCCACGCTGCTTGTCAGTTCCACTGTGCACCTATTTAAAGAGGGTCTGGGGAAGAGGGCAAGTTTTGTTTAATTTTGAATAAGGTTTTGAGGGTCGGGAGAGTGACCATCTCTCAGATATGAAGAGGGAGGGTGTTTCAGGCCAGAGGCAGGATGTGGGTAAGGCAAGATACCCAAGATCGAGGTACAGTGAGTAGATTGGCATTAGAGGAGCAAAGTGTGGGGGCTGGGTTATTCATTCAATTGTATTTATTGAGCGCTTACTGTGTGCAGAGCACTGTGTGGGCTGAGTTGTAGTAGGAAATCAGAGAGGTGAGGTAAGAAGGGGCAAGGTGCTTTAAAGCTGACAGTAAGAATTTTCTGTTTGATAGGGAGGTGGACGAGCCACCACTGGAGGTTTTTGAAGAGTGGGGAAACAGACTAAATGGTTTTGTAGAAAAATGATCTGGGCAGCAGAGTGAAGTATGGACTTAGGTGGGGAGAGACAGGAGACAGTGAGATCAGCAAGCAGGCTGATGCAGTAATGAGGGGGGACAAGATAAGTGTTTGGAGTAGTGTGATAGCAGTTTGAATGGAGAGGAAAAAGTGGGTTTTAGCAATGTTGTGAAGGTTGAACCAACAGGATTTGGTGACAGATTGAATATGTAGATCAAATAACAGAGAGATGAGTCAAGGGTAATGCTAATATAAATGCTTGTGAGACAGGAAGGATAATGGTGTTGTCAACAATAATTGAGAAGTCCTGTGAAGGACAGGAGTTTCATGGGAAGATGAGGAGTTCTGTTTTGGACATGTTATGTTTGAGGTGTCAGCAGCCCATTCAGGTAGAAATGTCCTAAAGGCAGGAAGAAGTACGAGGCTGCAGAGAAGGATCAGAGCTAGACTGTAGAGAAGGATCAGAGCTAGAGATGTAGATTTGGGAATCACCCATATGAAGATGGTAGTTATTCTCCAAGGCAGTGGGTATAGATGGAGAATAGAAGGGGACCCAGAACTGAACCTTGAGGGATTCCTACAGTTGAGTTGTCAGGGGAGGCGGAGGAGGAGCCTGGGAAAGAGACTGAGAAGGAGCAGCCAGAGAGATAGGAGGAGGACCAGGAGAGTACATTGTCAACAAAGCCACATTTGGATAGTGCTTCCAGGAGAAGAGGGTGGTCCACCATGTTGAAGGCAACTGAGAGTCCTAGGCAGATTAGGATGGAATAGAGGCCACTGGATTTGGCAAGAAAGAGATCATTGGTGACCTTTGGGAGGGCAGTTTCAGTGGAGTGAAGTATTGGGAGGGCAGTTTCAGTGGAGTGAAGTAAAGTGGAGTGAGTGACTCTGGAGTGAGTGACTCCTTGGCCTGTGCTTTTTCCACTAGACCATGCTGCTTCTCTTACTGTGTTCAGAGCCCTGGACTAAGCGTTTGGGAGAGTACAATACAACAACAGAATTGGAAGACATCTTCCCTACACACAAGGAGCTTACACTCCAGAGGGGGAGACAGACATTAAAATAAATTATGGATATATATGTAAGTGCTGAGTGGCTGAGTGGGTGAGGTGAATACCAAGTGCTTAAAAGGTACAGATCCAGGTACATAGGTGATGCAGAAGGGAGATGGGGTAGGAGAAATGAGGGTTTAGTTGGGGAAGGCTGTCACCCAGTGACCTTTCATTGGAGAATTTGCCCAGCCTGTTGTGAAAAGGTAGGTTACCTCTGGTCCTGGTGATCAGCAGCTGAATGATGTTTCCAACCCACATCTTCACCCTACAGTGGTGTTACATACTGCACAAAAGCACTGTAGTTGAACACAGTTCCCAGCCATCATGAGAACTGTCCCGAAAAACTGGGCAGTGGAGGCAATGACTAATTTAAATTTCTCATGTTCTATCTTTTCAGGGTTGATCCTTGATGATTCTTAAGGTGATTCCCTGTCAAGTTCTGAGGGATCATCAGTTCTGAAGTCAATAAGACAATGTTTTGGTGTGACCTGTTTTGGGGAGTTTTCTTCCTCTCTCACACTGGCATCGGGGTCTTGGGGAACTCAATATTCTTCATAATGAATGTCAACGGCTTCCTTTCTCAGCCCCATCGGAAGAAGGCCCCAGACCTGATTCTCATCCAACAGACTCTGGCCAATACAGCGGCACTTCTCACTCAAGGTGTTCCAGAGATGATGGTGGCCTTGGGGATGAGGAATATTCTAGACTTTAACGGGTGCCACATAATCATGTACATTAACTGAGTCTCCCGAGGCCTTTCCATCTGCACCACGTGTCTCCTGAGTGTATTCCAGGCCATCACCATCAGTCCCAGCACCTCCCGCTGGGCCCGGCTCAAACCCAGAGCCCCCGACTACATCCTCCCTTCCTTCCTCTTCTTCTGGATCCTCAACTTGTTGCTCTACATTGAAATACTTTTATCCTCTCTACACACTGAAAATGTTACGATCGCAGGACGTGTATATCTTTCAAAATACTGTTCTATGTTATTCAGGAATAATTATACAATTATGATTTTAACTTTAACTGCCACAACCCTCCGAGATCTCTTCTTTGTGGGCCTCATGATCTGGGCCAGTAGTTACATGGTGATGGTGCTACATCAACACAGGAAGCGAGTCCAGCACATCCACAGCACCAGCCTCTACCCCACGTCCTCTGTGGAGACCAAGGCAATCCAGACTATTCTGCTCCTTGTCACCAGCTTCTTTTGCTTTTATTCAATCAACTGTGGCATCACTCTCTACTTGGGTTTTGTGAAGAGATACAATCCCCATCTCTCAAGCACATCATCCTTTCTGTCTATCTGCTACCCCACCCTCTGCCCTTATGTGCTCATCAGTAGGGATCCCCAGTTCCAAGAAGTATGCCCAAGAAGGAGGGAAAGCCCTTTCCTCCCATGGACTGCTAAAAACAACACAAAATCACCCAATCTTCCCTTTTCCTCCCTTTAGGCTCCCCTCTGACAATCCTGTGTGTGGCTGTAAACAATTTTAAGGACAGTTGTCCATCACTGATTTTCTTAAAAAACTCATTGTCTAGGAGCAAGAACAGCAGGGGTAGCTAATATTTATGCCAGTCAATCATTAGTATTTGTTGAACACCTACTATAATCAGAGCAGAGTATACTAGGCGTAAAAGACATGATTCCTGCCCTCATCATATGAAATGCTACTCTTTCTCTCTCTCTCCAAATGAAAGGAGATACAGAAGGGAGGTTGAATAGGGAAAGTGAGGGCTTAGCCAGAGAAGGCATCTTAGAGGAGATGTGACTTCAGTAGGGCTTTGAAGATGGAGAGAGGAATGATCTGCCTGATGTGAAGGGAGAAGGAGTTCCAGCCAGGAAGAAGGGCATGAGCAAAGGGGTGGATGATGAGAGAGACAAGAGTGAGGCACAATGAGTAAATTGGTGTTAGAGAAGTTAAGGGTGTGGACTAGATTGTAGTGGGAGAGGAGGAAGGATGGGGAAAGCTGGTTGAGTGCTTTGAAGCCAGTGAAGAAGAGTTTCTGCTTGAGGCAGAGATAAAAGGGTAATCGTTGGAGGTTTCTAAGGACTGGGGAGATGAGTATTGAATGAAGCTATAGAGAAATAATCGGGTAGCAGAGTTAAGTAAGACTGGTGAGGGAAGAAACTGGAGGCAAAGAGGTCGGCAAGGAGGCTGAGGCAGTACGCGAGACTGGATATGACCATTGCTTAGACAAGCATGGTAACAGTTTGGGTGGAGAGGAAGGGGAGGTTTCTAAAAATGTTGTGAAGATTAAACTGATGGGATCTGATGACTTACTGACTATGGGGGTTGAAGGAGAACTATGAGTCAAGGATAACAATAAGGTTGCAGATAGGAAGAGTGTGGTGGTGATGGAGAAGTCAGGTGGAGGACAAGGTTTGGGTGGGAAGATGAGTTCTGGTTTGGACACGTTAGGTTTGAGATGTCAGTGGGACATCCAAATAGAGGTGTCCTAATGGCAGAAGGAAACACAAGACTGCAGAGGATGAGAGGGGTCGGGGATGGAGAGAATTGACTTGGGAATCATCTGCATAGAAATGGTGAGTGAAGCCTTGGGAACAAATAAGTTCTCCAAGATGTAGATGGAGAATAGAAAGGGATACAGGACTGAGCCCTGACAGACTCTCACAGCTAGAGTGCCGAGGGCAGAGGAGGAGCCTGAGAAAAAGACTGAGAATGAGCGGCCAGAGAAATAGGAGGAGGACCTGGAAAGGACAGTGTCATAGAAACCAAGGTTAGACAGTGTTTCTGGAAGTTATTTTCGTATCCACTCTTTACCAGCAACTCACGGATGTTTTAACCGCATCCAGTGCTGAACGTTAAAAAAAGACATTTCTAACAGAAACATGGGGTGATCCCTGGGTCCTCTCAGCCCCGGCTTCCCAGAATGCCAGTTCGGGGACTTTTTCTTATAACCTGAACCGAGTTCAGGCTGGCTCCGGGGCTCTGACTGATTCCAGCAATGACAGCATCCGACCCTACCTGCCCAGAAACATTAATTATCTGACTCTGCGGCTGCCCACACGTCTGGTCTAGCAAACTGCAGGTTTATATCGGTTTCTGCTCCTCTTGTTCGAAAGTGGCTTGTACTAACGGTGAGCTGCCACAAGAGGGCAGCAGGATAGCAGAAATGAACTCCACAGTCAAAGGACTGTAAATCCCGGGTTTCAAAAAACCTTTAGTTTGCACAAAGCTCGGCAAAAATCTATTTTCTGTGTTTCTTTCTTTCTTTGATTTTGCTCCGAAAAAAGGGAGATCAATTTTCTTGAGATCCCTGGGCCGCAGCTGATAGACAACAGCTAAAAGAGAAGGATTGCAGACAGTGTGATCTGGTGAAAAAAGTATGGGACTGGAAATCAGGAGACCAGGGTTTCATTTGCAAGGCCCGCCACTGGCCTGCTCTGTGACCAAGTCACCAAGCATTTATGGTCCTCGGTTTCCCCATCTATATGTAAAATGAAAACCTGGTCTCCCTGCCTTTTAGATTTTGAGTCCCATGAGGAACAGGGACTGGATCGGGTCTGATCATTTATTGTGTCTATCCAAGTGTTTAGCATGTAGTAAGTGCTTAAGAAGTGTCATGATTATTATTAGTAATATAGTAGTATTAATAATTGTATTCATATTATCAAAACAATTTCCCTCTCGGGCTAGGCTTTGTCTCTTTTTGCCTCAGTTTCCGTATCTGAGAATCCTCCAAATATTTCAGCTCCAGGACCCTCCAGTAATAATAACCATTCCTCAGAAGACCTTGCTCCTCTACTCTAGTTCCAGAGAGTTTGACTCACAGACATCAAAAGAATGAATTGATTCTTGACTCAGTTCATTAAACCATCAATATGTCTTCTTCCAAGCCATCTCAGACTCCCACTGCAGATGGTGTCACAGCAATGGCGAAGGACAGAGTGATGCCAGCCCTGGGGAAGATGAGCTCACCCCGCCTCATCCCTATAAGTGTTGAGCCCCTCCAGATTCAAGTTGAACAAGCCCTTCACTCTGAGAAGCAGCAACCTAACGTAAGGTGAGCATATTTTGCAGTCTCAGATTTTAAGGTTGGGAGGGTAATAATAATGATGGTATTTGTTAAGTGCTTACTATGTGCAAAGCACTGTTCTAAGTGCTGGGAGGATACAAAGTGATCAGGTTGTCCCACGTGGGGCTCACAGTCTTAATCCTCATTTTACAGATGAGGTAACTGAGGCACAGAGAAGTGAAGTGACTTACTCAAAGTCACACAGCTGACAAGTGGCAGAGTCGGGATTAGAAAGGAGTCTTCCACTGAGAACGGTGAAGGAGCTTCAGTTCTGAGGCTTCAGGACCGAGAACTGGAATCAAGGAATTAATAATAATAATGTTGGTATTTGTTAAGTGCATGTTGTGTGCAGAGCACTGTTCTAAGCGCTGGGGGAGATACAGGGTAATCAGGTTGTCCCACGTGAGGCTCACAGTCTTAATTCCCATTTTACAGATAAGGTAACTGAGGCACAGAGAAGTAACAACGAAGTTAGCGGTTTGGACAGCGCCACTCACATTCTAGTATTCATTCCCAGAAAAGGGAAGTGACTCACCCAAGGTCACACCGCAGTCAAGCAACAAAGCTAAGGTTGGGTCTTCTGAACCCCAGGTGGAGGCTCTTTCCATTAGACCTCACTGCCTCCATGCTGTGTCTTGCTTCTGCTGGACTCTCCCAAGCATTCAGCACAGTACTTTGCAATCGGGAGAAACTCAATAAATACCACTGATTAACTGAAGGGATGAGCATCTAAGAAACACGTTCCACTTGTCAGAGAGTAGTTTGATCGTCATGAACTCAGTTCAAATGCTAAAAAGAAAATTTGAGCTGGGAAAAATCTTCCATGATTCTGTGTATGCTTTTACCTTTATAAGCCTATCAGGCATAGATCTCAGCTTTTCCTGAATTCTGAGGCAAGCAAGTTAAGGTTCCTAGCAGAATTTGGATTTGGCACTGATGCAAACATTTTTCTCAGTGCTGCATCTTTACATCGGGTGTGTGTGTGTGTGTGTGTGTGTGTGTGTTCTTGAGGGGTGGAGGAAAAAGTGCTATCTCTCTCTTTCAACTCTTTTGGACAATTATTAATGTTTTCTAAATAATCTCTCATATCCCCATCATATTTCTTCACCTACTGCCACTTCAATACTTTTGTATCACCTGTGCACTTCAGTCCTCACCCCTTAAGCACTCGATGGATATTCACTTCCCTCCTCCCTCCAATGGCACTTAGGGCAAGTCACTTAACTTCTCGGTGCCTCAGTTACCTCATCTGTAAAATGGGGATTAAGACTGTGAGCCCCACGTGGGACAACCTGAATGCCCTGTGTCTACCCCAGTGCTTAGAACAGTGCTCGGCACATAGTAAGCTCTTAACAAATACCAACATTATTATTATTATTATATCATCTTTAATCTCTGTTGTTTCCCCCTACCGTAATTTATTTTAGTGCCTGTCTTCTCCAATAGATTGTAAGATCCTTGAAGACAGAGACTGTGTCTACTAACTCTGCTATATGCATCCAAGAGCATAGAGCAGGGCTCTGCATTAAGTGTTTGATAAATACTATTGACTGACTGATGGATGGGTCCTCTGCTCTTTCCTCTGGAGGAACGCAGAGTCTTGCTTTTCGTTAAACATGCACTTCCGTGTTCTTGCTGACAAATTTCGTACTTGCTAAGAAATGGAACACATTAAAAGAAAATGTCATGTAAGCTTTACACAGACTCTGACTTCTTCCCCTCTGGCTTGAGTCTATATTTGCTTATCACTTTTACAGTGCCTTTCACCTGCCCCAGTTCCATGAGCTCCTTAGCTATTGCATATAGATATGAGGCGGTAAATAGTTCTAGGCTGGTGCTCTTGAACAAGTAAAGCTGTAGCTCAAGCTTGGTGTTTTTCAGGCACTTCAATCTCTTGGATTCTCAGACAGTGAAAATTTCAGTCATTAATTTTCCATGAATGGATTTTTTTTGCAAAAGCAGAACTCTTAGAAATTAGCTGGCAACTGAGCAAAATATTGCATTGTGTTCTTTGCAATTAGACAGACTCTGAGGTAAATTCAGGGAACACCTGCTAATTCAGTTGTATTGTACTCTCTCAAGTGCTTAGTACAGTGCTCTGTACGCACTCAGTAAATACAACTGACTGAGTGAATTCATCCTGAGGTTGGCAGATTCCTTTCTTTCAATATCACTCTTGTTTCCTTTCAGGTGGTAATTTAAAAACAAAATGATCAGTGTTGTATTCAGAGGAAGAGAGTACCAGTGATTATATCTAGACCAAGAGTTACTGGTTTCACGTCAATCCCGTCTAATTTTATCTCCAGTTCTGATCTGCTCTCATTTTTCCACCTAGGAGTGAGATCACCCTGAATTCTGTACCAGAGTCAACATCAGTATTGATTGAACACCACTGTGGGTGGAAGATGGTTTTTAGTGCTCGGAGGGGTCAAGAAAAAGAGGAAAAAATCATGATTCCTGCCCTGGTGGAGCTTCCAAATTAACGGTATGGGCAATGAACATAAATTGATTAACATTCCACAATTCAAAGTGAGAGAATTAATGTGGCTAATAACACCCAAGTCAGTGATTGAATAAATAAATTTTAAAATAGTACTTCAATCAGTGGATAAATATATGGGGGCTGAGACAGCTGATGAAGATGGCTTGATGAGCAAGTTTGGGGGCACTAATCAGGAATCGGCTGGAAGAGGTGTTTTTTGTTTTGGGAGGGGGGGGCGTTTACAAAGGATTTGAAAGAGGGGAGAGACATGAGTTTGACAAACCTGAGGGAAAAAAAATCAATCGATCAGTGATATTTATTGAGCACTAAACATGTGGAGAACACCATACTAATCACTTGGGAAAGTAAAATAAAATAGAGTTAATAGACCTGCTCCCTACCCTCAAGTAGCTTACAGTCCAGTGGCAACGCAAGATCAACTGGATGGACTGGGAAGAGTAGAGAGTGAGGATAGTTTGGAGGTTAGTTTGGAAGGAGAGCTGAGTAAGAGCTGTCTCCTCGCCCTATCACCCCTTTCCCACCCCCCAGCCAGTGCCATTTCAGCAGTTCCTTCTCCCCTAAGTACGTGGGTACTCACCTCCTCAGTCTCCAATCGTCGCCCACCAAGAGGCATCTTTAAACTCTGTAATCCCCCCAACCTATAATTCTATTTGGATGTCTATCTCCCCCATTGGATTGTAAGCTCCTTGAAGGTAGTGGTCACTTCTATTAGCTCCCAAGAGCATGATACAGTGTTCTGCATAGAGAAGATGAATTTTTTTTAAGTCTTTAGTTGTTGGCAGTCAGCAAAATCCCTACAAGTAGCATCGCCTAAAAGAAGAGATATTGAAACACTTTCATGATCTCCCTAGTGCCGTAAATGGTTCAGTCCAGAAATATAAAAGCTCTATTGTATATCCCTCCACATCTGAGGAAGAACCAAACTCCCCCAGAGGAGTGGACTATCCCATGACAGTATCCAATCACATCACGCAAAATGTCTCCCATTCCTCCAAGTTCTGCCTACAGAAGAGCCACCCGGTGACCTTCCAATATAATAATGTTGGTATTTGTTAAGCGCTTACTATGTGCAGAGCACTGTTCTAAGCACTGGGGTAGATACAGGGTAATCAGGTTGTCCCACGTGAGGCTCACAGTCTTCATCCCCATTTTACAGATGAGGTAACTGAGGGCCAGAGAAGTGAAGTGACTTGCCCACAGTCACACAGCTGACAAGTGGCAGAGCCGGGATTTGAACCCATGACCTCTGACTCCCAAGCCCGGGCTCTTTCCACTGAGCCACGCTGCTTCCAATATGAGGCAGATTTGGGGGAAAAAGATCTTGGGCCTTTGGCAGGAAGATGTGGTATACATAAACACAATCTCCTTAGATCCCAATGAGATCCCTCTTCCCAAAAAATCCCCCAAAAGCGTGTTATTGAATTTTCCACTCAATGCTCTTGCATCATTAGAATTATCAGAGGAAAGCTGGGATGGATCTCGGTTTCCCAGATTCAACCTTTTCAGAATGTATCGTTGACTATCCCTATGGGGTCTTCCGTCAGGTTCTCGGGATTCTGCACTTCGGAAGGCAACAGGATGATGAATCTGAGTGACTTTATTTGGGGAATTTTCTTCCTTGTTCAGACCAGTGTGGGGATCCTAGGGAACATAATGTTGCTCACAGTGTATATCAACATCTTCATCATTCAGCCTCAGCAGAAGAAGCCCACAGACCTGATCCTTGCCCACCTGACCATGGCCAACACAGTGGCACTTCTCACTCGAGGGGTCCCAGAGACGATGGTGGGCTTTGGGATGAAGAATATTCTGGATGATATTGAGTGCCAATTCATCATGTACTCGAACAGGGTCTCCCGTGGCCTTTCCATCTGTACCACGAGTCTTTTAAGTGTGTTCCAGGCCATCACCATCAGTCCCAGCAACTCCCATTGGACCCAGCTCAAACCCAAGATCACCAACTACACCCTCCCTTCCTTCCTCTTCTTCTGGATCCTCAACCTGTTGATCTACTTAGAAATAATCTCATCCACTCGAGCCACCAAAAATTACACAGTTGTGGGATATACCTATGTTTCAAAATATTGTTCCCTGTTTCCCAGGGGTGATTATATAGGTGCCACTGTATGCTTAACTGCCACAACTTTCCGGGATCTCTTCTTTGTGGGTGTCATGAGCTGGTCCAGCGGCTACATGGTGATGGTGCTGTACCAACACCGCAAGAAAGTCCAGCACATCCACAGCACCAGTCTCTCCCATGCAGCCCCTGTGGAGACCAAAGTCATCCAAACCATCCTGCTCCTGGTCACCTGCTTTGTTTGCTTTTATTGGATCAATTGCTGCATCACGCTTCTTCTCAGTTTTGTGAAGGAGTACAATGCTCAGCTACAGAATACGTCATCCTTTCTGGCCGTAGGTTACCCCACCGTCTGCCCCTACTTGCTGATCAGCAGGGATCCCCGAGTCCCCAAGCCCCATTGTTCCCTCAAAAGAATGGGAAACCTATCTCCTCCCATGGGCTCTAGGGAAAAACACATATCCACCCAATCCTCTCCTCCCCTCAGATGTATTTCCCCTTGAGGAAATAAGGAGACTGATGGGCATTCTCTCTCACTTGGACTTTAAACAACTGGTTCTCTAGTTATCCATAGCAGCTGGAATATGTTATCCATACAAAGGATAATGCTTTTCTTTCTCTCTTTCTGCTCACTCTCCAGTCTTTCTTTCTTCCTTCCTTCATGTCCTCATATCCATGTGCCACTGGTTTTTCTCCCTCCAAATATAGAAATAAATAATCAGACCACGTGGGATTGGGAACCTGAATAGCAGTGATCTACCTCTGCTCAACAAGTGTGTCAACTACCAGCTAATAATCACCCACACTATCATCCACCAGCCAAATAAAGCAAATCCATCCTTCCTAGATAGATCCAAGATCTAAACGAAGCCCTGAGTGCATCCAAGTTCTCTCTCCTAATGGAGAAGGGTGACACCAAAGGGAAGGATGGAATTTTCATTTCCCACTCCACCTTCCCTCTCCTCCAAGCGCCCTCTTCTCTCCTTCCTTTCTCTCTGCGCAGCCTCCAGCCAGTACCCCTGATTTTGTGCCATCAATAAGTATCCAAGGAATTGTGCCCCTAACCTTCAAATTACAATCTGCTGAAGGATGGAGCTGCTGGGTTTGAATAGGACAAGGTCAAGGTCAGTTGACCAAGCAACGTGGCTCAGTGTAAAGAGCACGGGCTTGGGAGTCAGAGGTCATGGGTTTGAATCCCAGCTCTGCCACTTGTCAGCTGTGTGACTGTGGGCAAGTAACTTAACTTCTCTGTGCCTCAGTTCCCTCATCTGTAAAATGGGGATGAAGACTGTCAGCCTCACGAGGGACAACCTGATGACCCTGTATCTCCCCCAGCGCTTAGAACAGTGCTCTGCACATAGTAAGCGCTTAACAAATACCGACATTATCTTGAATTCTATGTGGTTAAAATCAAAGTCCTCATCTTCCCTTTGAAATTTACCTCCATTCATACCTGTCCCATCACAGATATCACCCCTCCCTATCCCGGAAGGTCATAACCTTGGAGTTGTCTTTGAAATCTCTCTGTTTTTCCTTTCCCACATAATCTGCCCTTAAATGCTACTTTTTCCCTCCATAATATTTCTCAGATTCTCTCCCGCCTCTCCACATTTGTGGCCACCACCCTGCTTCACACTTTCCTGGTTTGCCTACTCTATCTGCCTCCTACTGGTCTCCTTGCCTCCAACCTTTAGTCTCTTCAGTTTAATTTTACACCTTTGTGCTCTGTTTATCTTATGCTCTGATGTCTGGATCACCTTCCTAAAATGTTGTTCACAAATTATCACCCCTTCCTCTGAACCCTTCGAACACTAGCCATTTCCCTGTACATCGAACGAAAACTCATGACCTTTTCATTCCCGGCTCTTCACTAGCTACCTTCTTTCTTCCTTGCCTTTTGCTTTTCACCTTGCCTTGCCTTAGCTCCAACTTCACCCCTGCTCATACTGTTCATTCCTCCCAAAATAACCTCCTGCCCTCAACTCATCCACCTCCAAATCCACTAGGCCACATCCTCCACACTTTCAAAACCCTCCTAAAAGAACACCTCAACTTGAATTATCATTTCTCTCACTCTGATTGGCCCAGAACAGCAGGGAGACCCACAGTGAACCACTCTCTCAGTCTGAGGGATGCTTGTCCCCAGAGGGAGAACCATGCCAAACCAAGCAACATCATAGTATCCTTCATCCCCACATCTTGCTTGCACACACACACACACCACCACCACCACCACCCCCAAACTGGGAAGGTGGAGAGGAGAGGAAATCCTCAAGAGCCATAGCATCTTCACGGTCTGAAGGTGGCTCTTGCAGCCTGTGCCCTTTGGCTCCCACCAATCCTTTTAAGTGACATGATCTGGCGAATTTCCTCCCTCTCCCAAACTAATATTGGGATTCTAGGGAACAACACTGTTTATGGCATATGCCAACATCTTCATGTCTCGACCTCAGTAGAAGAATCAGAGACTGATCCTCACATACTTGACTATGGCCAACACCGAGACACTCGTCTCTCAAGGTGTCCCTAAGGCAATGGTGACCTTTGAGGAAGAGGAACATTCTTGATGATGTTGACTGTCAGATCATCATGTACATGAAGAAAGAAGTCCGAAGGTTTTCCATCTGTCCCACCTGCCTCCTCAGTGTGTTTCAGCCCATCAACATTAGTTCAGGCCCTCCCACCGGGCCCAGCTCAAACCCAGAGTCCCAAGTGCACCCTCCATTCCTTTTCCATTTTCTACATCCTCGACCTGCTGATCTGTTGAAACAGGGTTCTAATTCCATTCTGACACTTGTCTGCTGTGTAACTTTGGGCAAGTCACTTAAATTCTCTATGTCTCAGTTTCCTCACTTGTGAAATCGAGATTAAGACTGTGATCCCTATATGGGACAGGGACTGTGTCCAACCTGATTATTTTTTTATCTACCCCAGCACTTAGGATAGTGCCTAGCACTGTAAACCCTTACCAAATGCTGTCTGGAAGTTTATATTAGTGCCTCTCTCGCCCTCTAGACCATAGGCTAACTGTGAGCAGGGAAGGTGCCTGTTACATTGTTATACTGAACTCTCCAAGTGCTTAGTGCAGTGTTTGGCACACAGTCAGGGCTCAATAAATATGATTGATTGATTTACTAACTGGTATCTGAATTCGAAAAGGTTCGATGACTGCCAAAGTGTGCTGGGGCTGGAGGAGAAGATTCTTTCCTTTCCTAACATGGCAGAGCCCCCTTAAGCCTAAATTAAGGGGAAAAGTGACACCTTGAGAAGCTGTAGTCAGACTTTTAGGTTCCCCAGGGCATTTCTACATCACTTCCTATTCAGTGTATCTGACTCCCCACTCACTGTGGTGTGATACAGGGTGGGAACCAGCCAAAATTAGAGGAGTGCAAGAAGCAGTGTTTCCTAGTGGAAAGAGTCCAGAACTGGGCAACAGGAGAACAAGGCTCATTCATTCATTCATTCATTCATTCAATTGCATTTATTGAAAGCTTACTGTGTGCAGAGCACTGTACTAAGTGCTTGGGAGAATACAATATAATATAAGCATAATGATAAACAGACACATTCCCTGTCCACAACAAGCTTACAGACTAATGGAGCAGAAGCCAGGCTTCCAAGAGCCTGGGACAACTTAGGTTATTTTGCCCTCTGTCCGAGACCTGGGATGAGGGAGCCTGCCAGTCCGGCTCAAGAACTTGTGGGTGAAACGACAGAGGCTACACCCCTCTTTCCCCCACCCCCTGGGATAGCCAAGGGGCAATATCCCCATCGCCTCTACTCATCACAGAGGCTCAGTTCAAACTCCATGTGTTTCCAGCAACACAGCGATCATATTCTGTGCCAGATTCAAGGGAAACCCAACTCCTGAAAAATCGACTGCTCTCCCCTACAACTGTGTCTAGCTCTGGTACATTTTTAATAGTGTCCATTAAGCACTAACTATGTTTAGAGCACTGTATTAAGCACTTGGGGGAAATACAAAAGAATCAGTAGACATGGTCCCTGCCCTCTGTAGCCTTACAATCTAGCTGGGGAGACAGATATTAAAATAAATTACAGATTGGGAAGCAGCAAAGTGTAAGGATATGTACACAAGAATAAGGATTCATCTGTTGTGTGACCTTGGGCAAATCACTTTTTGTAAAAATGCTATTCGTTAAGCACTTACTATATTCATTAATTCTACCGTATTTATTGAGCACTCAGCGGCATGGGAGAGAGTCAAGGGCAGAGACTCGAGTTTACTGCACGGAAGGCAGCAATGGTAAACCACTTCCGTATTTTTACCAAGGAAACTATATGGATACACTACCAGAACAATTACAGATGGAGAGCCTGGGAGAGATGCATCCATGGTGTCACTATAAGTCGGAAATGACTTGATGGCATAAGACAAGACTGTGTGCAGAACACTGTACTAAGGGCTAGGGAGAGTACAATACAATAATAAGCAGACACATTCCTTGTCCACAACGAGCTTTCAGTCTAGAGGGTGAGACAGATATTAACATAAATACATAAAATGCAGATATGTAGATAAGTTCTGTGGAGTTGGGAGGGGGGATGAATAAAGGGAGCAAGTCAGGGCGATGCAGAAGGGAGTGGAAGCATAGAAAAAGAGGGAGGAGATGTGCCTTCAATAAGGCTTTGAATTGGGGGGAAGTAATTGTCAGTTGGATTTGAGGAGAGAGGGCACTCCAGGCCAGAGGCCAGATGTGGGCAAGGGGTCAGCAGAAAGATAGATGAGATCGAAGTACATTGAGAAGGTTAGCATCAGAGGAGAGAAGTGTGCGGGTTGTAGTAGGAGAGTAACGAGGTGAGGTAGGAGGGGGCAAGGTGGTGGAGTGCTTGGAAGCCAATGGTGAGGAGCTTTTGTCTCATGAGGAGGTGGATGGACAACCACACTGGAATTTCTTGAGGAGTGGGGAAACAAGCCCTGAACATTTTTGTAGAAAAACGAACCGGGCAGCAGAGTGAAGTGTGGACTGGAGTGGGAAGTGTTCGACGCGTCCATTCTAAGTGCTGGGGTAGTTACAAATTAATTAGGCTGGACTCAGTCTCTGTCCCTCATAGGACTCACAGTTTAAGTTGGAGGGAGAATAGGAGAATTGAGGCACAGAGAAGTTAAGTAACTTGCCCAAGATCAGACAGCAAGCAATTTGCAGAGCCAGGATTAGAACCCAGGTCCCCTGACTCTCAAGCCCATGTTCTTTCCACTAGGCCATGCAGCTTCCCAAAGTCCCTTAACTTTTCTGAGCCTCAATTTCCTCATAGGTAAAAATGAGGATTAAATATCTGTTCTCTCTTCCTCACTGACCATAAGCCCTATATAAGATGCTCTAGGTTTCAGGGGTTCGACATGACCTAGTGGAAAGAGCCCAGGCCTGGGAGTTTGAAAAACTAGGTTCAAATCCTGGCTCCGCCTTTTGCCTGCTATTTGACTTTGAAAGAACCATTTGACCTCTCTTTGTCCCAGTTTTCTCATCTGTAAAATGGGGGTGAAATATCTATTCTCCTCCCCTCTTAAACTGTGAGCCCCATCTGGGAAAGGGATGGGGCCTAATTTTGTCCTAGAACTTACCACAGTGCTTGGTACACAGTAAGTGTTTAATAAATGTCACCTTTATTATTATTAACCCAAGAGAAAACTGAGGCACTGACAGGTTAGGTGACTGATCCAGCATCAAGCCATAGGTAAAAGCCAGAGTCAAGACAAGAGTTTGGCTTCTCAACACCTTCATCTGAGTGCCTTCCTTTGTGATCCAGTAAATGAGGGCAGGGGTCATATCAATTTACTCTATTGTTCTCTCCCAAAAATATCAGGGGTGTGTGTTAAGCATTTACTATGGGCCAAGCACTGCATTAAGCGCTGGGGTAGACACAAGATGATCAGATCAGGCAAACTCCCTGTCCCACATGGGGCTCACAGTCCAAGGTGGAAAGGGAAATACAGGTACTGAATCCTCATTTTACAAATGAGGAAACTGAGGCACAGAGAAGTGAAGTGACTTTTCCAAGGTCACCCAACAGGTAAGTGGCGGAGTCATCATCATCTGTGATATGGATTGAGCGCTCATCATTTGCACAGCACTGTTCTAAGTGCTTGGGAGAATACAACAAAGTTAGATACGTTCCCTGCCCACAACGACCTTACAGCCTTGAGAGTCGAGATTATAATCCAGGTCCTCTGACTCCTGGGTCTGGGCTCCTCCCACTAGATCACACTGCTTAGCCCTGTACTGAACACGCTGCACGCGGCAAGCGCTCAGTGACTGATCGAAGGGAAATCTGAGAGAGAACCTGTATTATTTGCACTCCCCTCCTCTCCAGCACCAACCTCCTTATCGCCCCCTTCACATCCTCATTCCTCAGGGTGTAGATGAGCGGATTCAGTGCCGGAGTGATGAGGTTGTAGAAGAGAGCCACAAACTTGTCAGCGTCCTGGGAGACCTGGTCCTTGGGCTGAAGGTAGATGAAGAGGATGGAGCCATAGAAGATTGACACCACAGCGAGATGGGCCCCACAGGTTCCGGAAGCCTTACGCCGCCCTGCAGCGGACTTGACCTCCAGCACAGCCCGAGCGATGAAGCCATAGGAGACCAGGATGAATAGGAGGGGGATCAGGAGGAAAAAGACGCTCAACACAAAAATCTCTGCCTCATACGACGAGGTATCCACGCAGGCCAACTTGACGAGGGGTGGATTTTCACAGAAGAAATGGTTGATCTGGTGGTGGCCACACCGGGGCAGGGACAGGGTGAGGGGGGTGTGCAGGGATGAGTTGCCAAAGCCCAGGCCCCAGGAGATAGCCAAGAGCTTCCAGCACAAACCGGGATGCATGACCAGCACATAGTGGAGGGGCTGACAGATGGCAATGTAGCGGTCATAGGCCATGAAGGCCAGGAAGACACACTGGGTCCCACCTAACCCCAGCGAGATGAAGAGCTGAACTGCACAGCCAGCAAAGGGGATGGTCCTGTCTGGACCCCACAGGTTGACAAGCATCTGAGGGATGACACAGTTGATGAGGGTGAGGTCCAGGATGGCCAGGTGGGAGAGGAAGAAGTACATGGGGGTGTGGAGCTGGGCGTCCAGGCAGGCCACCAGGATGATGGTCCCATTGCCCATCAAAGTCAAGACATAGAAGATGGAGATAAGCATGGAGAGGAGCTTCTCTAGCTGCGGCTGGTCCGAGAAACCTAGCAGGATGAAGCCTCCTCCCCAACTGGCATTTGCTCTCCCCGTGACCTTTCCCAACCCCTCCAAGAAGAAAGCCGACGTTTCCTTCGAAGTCGCCCCAAGTAGAAGAGGTATGCGATCAACTTTTCCAGCAGGAAGCATCGAGATCGGCGACCATCGCCCCATGTTCTCAAGAGGAGATGGGTTTGCCTAATGAGGGAGACGCCCACAAGAAAGGGTTCGCACTGACAGCTGTCTGTGCCTCAGGGCAAGTCCATAGGCATCAAAGGTCACAGGGCAGCTTTGAGCCCTGCTTGTGAGAATTTGAAACTGAGGGTATTAGGCAGCTGCAGGTCCCTCCGGCTACCATGAGGGAAGAGACAGAGAGCTGAGTTGGGCCAAGATGGAGGGATATCCCAACCTCCTGGTCCTCTCCGATAGTGTTCTTTCTCTCCCCTAATCACCCCCTCTTCACTTATGGCTGCAGGGGAGGTCCAAGCAGGTGATCTTAGATAATCCAGAGACATCAGGAATGGATTCAGGAAAGAATGTCACCTCAAAGCACTAAGCTAGGGGTGGAGACGGAGATTCAGGGACCTGTGAGTTGGCAGTATGAGAGACAAGAGATTTGCTGATTATCTCCAGGGGCAGTTCCAACTTCTGAAGTGGCTGGGATTGTTTATTCCTCAATAGCTTCTGGGAGCCTTGGTCCCCAATGATCAATTAACATCAGTTCAGGATGGCCCCTGAGGTGAACTGTCAAGGAAACGCTAGTTGGGGGTTTCAGGAGAGTGTCCCCCAAGATCTGACATCTCTCTCTTGTTTGACTTTCTCCTCTACAGAGGACTAGACATCAACTTTGAAAAACTCTCCAAGTTGATCGTCTTGCGCTTAGCATAATGCTCAGCACAGAATAAGCGCTTAATGGTTACCGGAGTTATCATTAATTGGCTCTGGAATAACATGCTGGTCTTGGGAGTGCTCGGGTGACAGCTGACCTTATGTGTACTGATCAGCTCGTGTACTGATCAGGGTGATCTGTAACAGTGACTCAGACGAGCACCCCAAGGCTTTCAGCAGCATGGCCTAGTGGAAAGAACACAAGCCTGGGAGTCAGAGGGCCTGGGTTCTAATCCCTGTTCCGCCACCTACCTGCTGTGTGACCATGGACAAGTCATGACTTCTCTGTGCCTCATTTCCCTCATCTGCAAAAATGGGGATTCAATGCCTGTTCTCCCTTCCATTTCAGACTGTGAGCCCCATGAGGGACCTGATTATCTGGTTTCTGTCCCAGCATTTAGCACATTGCTTAGCATATAGGAAGCTTGTCTTGTTTTATGCTGTCGAGTCATCTCCGACTCATAGCGACTCAATGGACACATCTCTCCCAGAACGCCCCACCTCCATCTGAAATCAGAAGCACTCAACAAATATTGCTGCTGTTGTTGTTATTACTGTTATTATTATTATTATTAGATACAGTCCCTGACTCTTAAGAGACTCACATTCTAAGAGTAAAGCAGGAAGGGGATGGGAGACAAACATATAAGGAGAGATGAAATGATGAAAATACTAAAACATGAGACAAGGATGAGGATTGTATTTATAGTTTGGGAAGTCCTCTTGGAGGAGGTGTGCCTTCAATAAGGCTTTGAAGGAGGTGGAGAGTAATTGTCGGCTTTGAGGAGGGAGGGTGTTCCAGGCCAGGGGCAGGACGTGGGCCAGGGATCAGTGGCAAGATATGTGAGACCAAGGCACAGTAAGAAGGTTAGCATTAGAGGAGCAAAGTATGGGGGCTGGGTTGTAGAAGGAGAGTAGTGAGGTGAGGTGAGGTAGGAGGGGGCAAGATGGTAGAGTGCTTTAAAGCCAACGGTGAGGAATTTCGTTTGATGTGGAGGTGGATGGCCAACCGCCGTACTGTGTTCTGCACACACAGCGCTCAATAAATACCATCAATTTATCAAAAGGGAAAAATAAAAAAAAAAACTGAAAGAGGTTTAGGGTACTGTGGCTCTAGAAGAGCAGAGTTTTGGACTTGTCTCCTTTCTCAGGAAAGGAATAGCTGATGGGGTTGCAACTGGAAACCATGTATCCACTGTAGGTCAAAAGTGTCAGCTCACCCAAAGGAGGGTCCCTTGACATTTGATAGCATCTACCCGAGAGCTCAGCACAGTGCCTAGCACACAGAAAGCATTTAACAAATACCAGAACTAACATCAGCCTCAGTTTCTTCAACAATCAGGAGCAACTTCTTCATGTAACGTGATTTTCAAATCAAGGTTATCGGTCCCCTCTGCAAATGAGAACCCAATAGGTTTTGCGTACTTAGATACGAAAGTGTACACCTGGCTCCTGGTTAGAAACAGCAAGGACCGCTCCGTCACCTCACGCAGCTGCAGCAGGGAGGCCTAGAGGGCTGGCTGAGCTACCCCATGTTAGGGAAGATGGGGCCAAGCCTCCTCCATCTGCTTGTAGCTTTGCCCACCCACCAGCTCCCAAGTGCCCTTTAGCCCAGCTGAGGTGGCCAGAGGGGAGAAACAAGGGAGGAGCTGGTGGGGAAGAGAGCCTAGGGAGGCAGGGAAGATGAGCAATTGTGTGGGAGATTCCAGGGGACCAGGCAGGTGGGTGATGGAGGAGGGAGAGGATGAGCAGACTGGAGAGATGAAGAAGAATGATAATCCTGTGAAAGTTTCTCCATCTCTGCCCAGTGGAATCTCAGGAGACATTCGGAGCGGCCAAGCAGGAGAACTAAGAGAGCAAGGAGCCTGGTGGGGTTAATCTAGAAAAGGGTCGAGGGCAGTGGGTGTGCCGGGGGGTGGGGGTACTCCTTCCTCCACCCACCCTCATCTCCAGGGCTGCTCACCTGCAGGGGTTACTCTAAGGTAACATCTACACACACACACACACACACACACACACACACATATCCCCACAAGACTTTGAAATGAAGAAGTTGAGCACTAGACATGTCCAGAGACGGAGAAGATGACAAAGCTCAATTCTTCCCTTTCCTCCCCAAGGCCTGGCCGCACAACACTGTCCGAAGCCCACTCTGGTGTGACCAGAGCAGAACGTGAAGCAGCATGGCTTAGTGGAAAGGTCCCGGGTTTGGGAGTCAGAGGATGTGGGTTCTAATCTTGGCTGTGCCACTCGTCTGCTGTGTGACCTTGGGCAAGCCACATTAACTTCTCTGTGCCTCATCTGTAAAATGGGGATGAAGACTGTGAGCCCCAAGTAGAACAATCTGATTACCTTGTATCTACCCCAGTGCTTAGAACAGTGCTTGGCACATAGTAAGCACTTAACAAATACTATATTATAGAATGCTCTGGAGTTCGAGGGCAGAGCTTCTTCCTCTTTTTCCTGTTCCCTGAGCCTTGCAGAGACCCTAGGTTATGATGCCCTTTGAATAAAGGATAAAGGAACTGGGGTTGTTTAGCCCGGAGAGTGTGGACACGAATTGTGTCTACCAACTTTAAATAATAATGTTGGTATTTGTTAAGCGCTTACTATGTGCCGAGCACTGTTCTAAGCGCTGGAGTAGACATAGGGGAATCAGGTTGTCCCACGTGGGGCTCACAGTCTTAATCCCCATTTTACAGATGAGGGAACTGAGGCACAGAGAAGCTAAGTGACTTGCCCACAGTCACACAGCCGACAAGTGGCAGAGCTGGGATTCGAACTCATGAGCCCTGACTCCAAAGCCCATGCTCTTTCCACTGAGCTCTCCCAAGTACTAGCGTGGCGCAGTGGAAAGAGCACGGGCTTTGGAGTCAGGGCTCATGAGTTCAAATCCCAGCTCTGCCACTTGTCAGCTGTGTGACTGTGGGCAAGTCACTTAACTTCTCTGTGCCTCAGTTCCCTCATCTGTAAAATGGGGATTAAGACTGTGAGCCCCACGTGGGACAACCTGATTCCCCTGTGTTTACCCCAGCGCTTAGAACAGTGCTCTGCACATAGTAAGCGCTTAACAAATACCAACATTATTATTATTACAGTGCTCTGCACACAGTAAGAGCTCAATAAATACCATTATTTGATTGATTGATGTCAATAAAACAACACTTCTCTGAGAATCCAGTAAGGTACCCTTACTGGGAGTCAGAGGTCATGGGTTCTAATCCCGGCTCCGCCACTTGTCAGCTGTGTTACTTTGGGCAAGTCACTTAACTTCTCTGAGCCTCAGTTACCTCATCTGTAAAATGGGGATGAAGACTGTGAGCCCCATGAGGGACAACCTGATCACCTTGTATTCCCCCAGCACTTAGAACAGTGCATTGCACATAGTAAGGGCTTAACGAATACCAACATTATTATTATTATTATTATTACTTCTTTGTGAGTCCAAATGACAGTAATAAACACATCATTAGTCTGAAGCATGGAAATATTGGATACTTAACTGAATTACAACTTTCCTCCAGTTCCCAATATAAAATTACTGTACCTCAAAATAAAGACAGTTCACAATATCCATGATATCCTCACTCCTCTGTTCCCCAGAACCCCCTCCTTGGCCCTTGGCCTTAGCCTTGGTCACCTTCTCTTCCCCTGTTTCAAGCCCAGTTAGAGGACTGGGAGAGCATCCTCAAACTCTACCCTCTTCAGTCTACCCCACATAGAGCTACACATTTTCATTTTAAGCTGCCATTCATTCTATATCACTCCATCCCTTGAAAGCCTCCAATGTTTACCATCGTCTTCTTGAACAAAACAAGGACATCTGAACATTGGCTTCAAGGCTGTTCCTCAGTTTTCTCTCTTATCTCTCCACTCTCTTCTCCCATTACACCTGGCTTGCATTCTTGGCTCTTCCCAAGCTAGCTTTCTAACTATACCACATTCAAAACTCTCCTCTGTCTGGCCCATTATTCTTGCTTGCCTCTCTGCCACTACCTGGAACTCCCTCCTGACTCCAGTCTGCCAAACCACTCACAGCTCTAATTTCAAAGCTCCCTTAAAAAGGCACCTCCTCCAAGAAATGTTCCCTCCCTAACTCCCCAAGCTTCCTGATGAGGCCACCCCATTATTTAGTCACCTTAAATATACAGATATCCTCATGAGTGTTACTTAACAATTTGCTTATTGAATTACTTACTTTTGTCCTTATTTATCTCCTGACTTTCATCTATCGCAAATTTTTGTCTCTACCACTAGACTGTAAGCTCCTTGAGGGCCGGGATCCTATCTTCTAACTCAGTGGTACTCTCCCAAACACTGAGGATATTGAGAAATAGCATGGCTTAGTGGCAAGAGCACGGGCTGGGGAGTCAGAGGATGTGGGTTCCAATCCCGGCTCTGCCACTTGCCTATGTGACCTTGAGCAAGCCACTTCACTTCTCTGTGCCTCAGTTACCTCATCTGTAAAATGGGGATTAAGATTGTGAGCCCCACATGGGACAACCTGTTCACCTTGCATCTACCCCTGTGCTTACAATAGTGCTTGGCACATAGTAAATGCTTAACGAATGCCATAATTACTATTATGGTAGATGCTCAAAAAATACTATTGACTAATTGATTGACTAAATCTTTTACTTCTATTGTATCCATAATTATTATGATGGTAGGTGCTCAAAAAAACTATTAATTGACTAAATCTTTTACTTCTGTTGTATCCATAATTATTGTTATTATGGTAGATGCTCAAAAATACTATTGACTAATTGACTAAATCTTTTACTTCTATTGTATCCATAATTATTATGATGGTAGGTGCTCAAAAAAACTATTAATTGATTGATTAAATCTTTTACTTCTGTTATATCCATAATTATTATTATTATGGTAGATGCTTAAAAAATACTATTGATTGACTAAATCCTTTACTTCTATTGTAATAAGCTGCCGACTGAAAAGTCACTGTGGGCAGGGAATGTGTCTACCCTCTGTTGTACTATATTCTCCTAGGCATTTAGTACAGTGTTGTGGACACAGTAAGCACTCAATAAATACCATGGATGGACTGGCTAAATCTTTTACTTCTATTGTAGTCACCTATGCATTTGTTACAGTACTCTGCATATAGTAGGTGCCCAATAAATACCATCAATAGACTGATCGATCACATTTAAAAGCCACCTCCTTCAGGAAACTGTCTCTGGTTGCTCCACAAGGTCCAATTCTCCAGCACAATCTCTGACCCACTCTCCCCAAATTTACAGCTTTGCTGTGCATTTATTATTGGTGATTATCTGGGTCTTTGTCTTTGTCCCTTATTAGAGTTGGAAAACTCAATTGCATTCATTGAGTGCTTATTGTGTGCAGAGCATTGTACTAAGGGCTTGGGAGAGTACAGTGGAACAACAGACACATTCCCTGCCCACAACGAGCTTACAGTCTAGAGCGGGAGACAGACATTAACATAAATACATGAATTACAGATATGTAGGTAAGTGCTGTGGGGCTGGGAGGGGGGATGAATAAAGGGAGCAAGTCAGGGCAATGCAGAAGGGAGTGGAAGCATAGAAAATGAGGGTTCAGACAGGGAAGGCCTCTAGGAGGAGATCTGTGGGGAGGGGATTGATACTGAGGGCCCCATCTGGGACATGGACGGTGTCCGGCCTGGTAAGCTTGTGTCTACCTTGGAATTTAGTACAGTTCTTGGCAAGTAGTAAGCGCTTTAAGGAATACCATAAAAAAAGTGGGTTTTTTTGTCTTCTTTTTCACTTCATCTGTGTCTGTCTCCAGTCCCTTCACCCCACTAAAACTATTAGGTTGTGATCTTCGTGAGAGACAAGGGACTGTGTTTAATTCCCACCTCTGTATTTTCTCCAAGCCCTTAGTACCGCACTCTGCATACAGTAAGGGCATAATACTTTTACTACTGCTATTCTCTACAGTGGTTCTGAATACATATTTATTTGTGAGCCCGTTGTTGATTAGGGATTGTCTCTATCTGTTGCCGAATTGTACTTTCCAAGCATTTAGTACAGTGCTCTGCACACAGTAAGCGCTCAATAAATACGATCGAATGAATGTGCCTTCAATAAGGCTTTGAATGAATCAATTGTTTTAAATTAAAAATATTGGCATCAAAAATAATACGACCCAAAGATGGATGGTGATCAATGGGGCTCAGTGTTTATTATAGAGAAGCAGCATGGCTTAGTGGAAAGAGCATGGGCTGGGGAATCAGAGGTCGTGGGTTCTAATCCTGACTCCACTTGTCAGCTGTGTGACTTTGGACAAGTCACTGAACTTCTCTGTGCCTCAGTTACCTCATCTGTAAAATGGGGATTAAGACTGTGAGCCCCATGTGGGACACCCTAATTGCCTTGTATCTACCCCAGCGCTTAGAACAGTGCTTGGCACCTAGTTAGCACTTAACATATGCCATTATTATTATTATGATGTGCAAAGCAGATAGGGAACGACAGTGTAGAAGATGTTCCTAAGTGCCGTGGGCTGGGGATGGGGTGGGTGCAAAGTAAGGAAGTGGCTTGAGAGCAATGTGGGGCTGGGGTTGGGAGAGAATCAAAGTGCTTAGGAAATATAAACCCAAGTGCCTAGACACAAAGAGGAGAGGGTGAATAGATGGGGAAACAGGGGTTTAGTCAGGCAAGGCCTCTTGGAGGAGATATGATTCTAGTAAGGATGTAAAGATGGGGAGAGTGGTGATCTGTTGGTTATGAAGGGGAAGGGAGTTCCAGGTATGAGCAAGGGGTTGACACTGAGATATGAGAACGAAGTACAGGGAGCAGGTTGGCATTAGAAGAGTGAAGTGTGCAGGTTGGGTCATAGTGGGAGATTAACGAGGTTAGGTAAGAAGGGGACAGCTGATGGAGTACCATAAAGCCGATGGTAAAGTTTCTACTAGATGCAGAAGTGGATGGCGAATCAATGGAGGTTTCTGAGGAGAGGGGAGACTTGCCTATTGTGTAACCTTGGTCAAGCCACAACTTCTCCTGGGCCTCAGTTTCATCATCTGCAAAATGGAGATCAAATACCTGTTCTCCCTCCCTCCGGGCTGTGAACCCTGTGGGGACAGGGCCTGTGTCTCATCAGATTAGCCTGTACCTACCCCAGGGTTGAGCCCAGTGCTTGGCACATATTAAGCACCTAATAAAGTCTTCATCAATGCAACCTCCATTCCTCCAGGGAAGGGGGAACTTGGAGTGAAATGCCAGTAAGAATGATGGAGATGACACCCAGGTATTTATCAATCAATCCCAATGATTGGTCTAGTGGACAGAGTACGAGCCCAAGAGTCAGAAGGACCTGGGTTCTAATCGCAGCTCCACCATTTATCCTCTGTGTGACCTTGGGCAAGTCGTTTCACTTCTCTGTACCTGAGTTACCTCTTCTGTAAAATGGGGATAAGACTTGCGAGCCCCATCTGGAACATGACTGTGTCCAACCTGATGAGCTTGTATCTATCCCAGTGCTCATTACTGTGCCTAGCACCTAGCAAGCACATAACAAATACCACTGAAAAAAAAAAAAAGACTGACAAAGTCTCCCTCCATGTTACCTGCAATATCTAGGGAGGGGGGTACCTGGACCAAAATGCCAGTAAGAGGGATGGAGTTTATGCCCTGAGAGAAGTCAGTAATCAGTGGAGACCACCCTGCCCCATCTCTCTAATTCCCGGTGAAGTCAGGCAATTCTGCTGATCCCAGCACCAGCCCAGCAGCATGGCCCTACTCTCCCCCTAACAAGGAAAAATCCTTTCTCCCACCCAGGCAATAAAATCGTGGTGTCTTGACCAGTCTCCCTTGACTATTTCCTGCTTCTCAAAGCTGGCTGTTGGCTTCCGTGCTCTCTGGCTAGAACAAAATAAGTGGTTGATTGTGGCTCTGAGGCTGGCCCAATTTTAACAACTTACCTTCCTGGTCCCAGAAGGGTGAGCGGCAATTTGACACCAGATTACTTCTTCCTACCCACTTCCTTCCAATTTCTCCCTTCTCCCACTTTTGTCCTTCCTTCCCTCCATCTCCCCCGCCCATATCCTTCCCCACTCCCTTGCCCTTTTATTCCCTCCTCCAGCCCATCTCCTTCCCTAGGAGACAAACGAACCTCAGACATTAGGTTGGCCTTTATTTTATTGTGGAAAATAATTCTGCACCTTCAAATTTTCTTCCATGGAGTCAAGGTCTGGAAGGAAAGAAACAAAAAAAAATAGACATGAGCTGCCCCCCCATTAGCCCAGTAGGCACCCCCTGGTCTGCTGGGTTCAGGTCTTTGGGGGGGAGGGGTGCTGCAGATGGCCATTCCCCACTTCTCAGTATTCCACTGCTGGGGGAGAAAAGTCAAGCCACGTCAGTCCCAGAAGAGGAAGCAGCTCCTAGAGTGAACGTCTAAAGTGTCTCAGACCCAGTCTTCTGAGGAAGAGGTTGGAGGGGGTGGGAGTGTGTATGTTGAGGGGGGAAGGGGAGAGGATTCTGGTTCCTCTTCCCCAGGCTTGGCCAGAGTCACCATCCAGTCTTGTCAGAAGCAACTGGGAGGAACTGAGACAGATGAAAATATCCTTATCTTCACCCCTCCCCTCATCACACCAGAGACTGGAAAGACTCTTCCCACCCCCAAATTTCTTTTCTTTAAAGCCAGAGGGAGCCTGACCGAAGCAGGGGTGGGGGGGCAGGGGTAGAGAAACAAAGGTGAGGCTCCGGTTGGAGCAAGAGAAAAAAGAGGAGACCTCAAAACACGCAGGTGATGGTAAGAGACTTAAGAGAGAGATGAGAAAGAAAAATGACAACATTGAACAACCCAAGCCCAACTTCCCTTTGGTGTCTTGTTTTGGCCACAATCACGGTCCCCAGGCTCTGGGGGTGGGAGCCCAAGCAGCTCTGCCTCCCAGCGCCAGGGGATGGGGTGGACCCAGGACAAGAGGGACAGGACTGCTGAGGGGAACCCCAGAGGGGAGGCTGGAGGGAGAGAGCAGGGCTGTTAGCCCCCTCCCTGCCGGCCCTTGGGGGGAGAGGGTGCAGGTTCTCAGGCAGGGAGTGGAAACAGACGATACCCCAGAGCACGAAGGATGGGCCCTGCCTCCCTGGCTGCAAGCCAGCAGGATCCTCCGTCCCCATTAGATGAGCTCTGGCCTGTGGCTCCACAAGTCTGTCCTGACGACGTGGCCCCCACCCCTCCCTGCCCGCAACCTGGAGAAGACGCACTCGAATGCCACTCGGAAAGGGTGGAGAAATACAGCAACGATAAGGATGAGAAAACAGAACCGAGGAGGAGGAGGAGGAAGAGGAGAAGGAGGATATCCAACCCAGGGTTCCGGCTCTTCCCGCGGCAGGGGGAGGTGGGGGAGGAAGGCGAGGTGGGCCTCCCCCCACAGCTAACTCCAGCTGGGGTCATAGCCGGCCCAGTCCTCCGGCGGGGCCAGGTACACCCGGCGGCCCCGGAAGAGGAAGCTGACGATGCCCCGGTAGCCAGCCCGGGGGACACCCGACTTGAGGTCATCCATGACCCCCAGGGCTTTGGCAAAGGCTTTGAAGCTGTCCCGGCTGGTGTACTGCACGCGCACCTCCCCCAGCTCCCGCTGCCGGTTGCCCTGCAGGTCCTCCACCCGCAGCACAGGGGCGGCGTACACCCGGGCAGGGAAGTCCCGGTCGTACGCCTCCTGCTGCAGGTAGGACAGGTCCAGCTGGGAAAAGGGCACGAAGCCCTGGTTCAGCTTGATGAACTTGAGGTGCTGGTCGAAGAACTGCCCGTGGCTGACCCCCTTGCGGCCGAAGGTGAGCGTCCGCGAGATCTCGGGCCGCAGGCAGGCCCGCTCCCGCCGCTGCTCGGGCCGACGCATCCAGTCGTCCCAGAAAGCCCGGGGCCACTTGGGCTCCAGCTCATCCCACAGCTCGGCCAGCAGGAGCCAGCCCAGGCCGGGGAAGAAGTCCGTGCGGTAGAGCAGGTCGGGCCGGGCCGCGTCCACCATCTGCTCCTTGCCGTTGTCGTGCCAGGCCGACACGCACCAGAGTGAGGGGTCGGCCCGCAGCAGCGGGTAGGTGGCCTGGAAGTACTCAAAGAAGTCCGGGGCCACCTCCAGGTCATCCTCCACCACCACGGCCGCCTGGTACTTGAAGGTGTGGAAGATCTGGCTCAGGGCCCAGCGATAGTGGCGCGCGATCTTGTAGTAGCCCTGGAACTTGCGGTGCTCGGGGGGCACGGGGAGGTCGCCCAGGTCCGGCTGCTTGATGTGCACGACTGCGTCGCCGTACGAGGCGATGACCCTGGCCGTCTCCTCGTGCCCGCAGTCCTGGCTGACGATGATGGGGAAGCGCTCGGCCGAGGGTCGGTAGTGGAGCAACTTGTCCAGGCAGCGGCGGACCGTGCTGCGATCGCAGGCGATCACCAGCACCGGGAGGGCGGGAGGGGCTGGGGTGGTGGGCGGGTGGGCAGGGGGGCTGCCTGCCGTGGCCTCAGCCTCCGCCGCCGCCCCAGCCCGCCGCCGGCTCCACAGCGCACTGTGCTCCCGGATCTGTTGGAGCAGCCCCCGCTGGCGCTCCAGCTCCACCTCGGCGTCCTGGGCCAAACGGATCACCTCGCGGGTTAAACTGGCAGGGTCGTCGGCGAAGGGGGCGGCCGGGGCGAGGCCGCCGGGGGGTGGACGGGTCCAGAAGAAGAAGAGGAGCAGGGCGTTCCAGGCCACGAAGAGGATGGCGCCCCACAGCACCAGCCCCGCAGGCTGCTTCTTCAGCATCCTGGCCCCGCGGCCGGGGCGGGGAGTGTGGCGCGGGGATGGCAGCTAGGGAGAGGGGGCCTCCCGCCGCTCTTCCTCTGCTCGGCACCCCCCGCCCTCCGTCTGAGGGGGTTCCGCCTAGACTCGGGCTCAGACAGCAGCCATGGACCTAGACGGGGAAGAGAGGAGAGACGTCATTACCAAACGTACTGACCCAACTCATTTGTGCAGGGAGAGTATATAAAATGGTATTTGTTAAGCGCTTACTAGGTGCCAAGCACTGTTCTAAGCACAGGATAGATATAAAGCAATCAGGTGTCCCACATGGGGCTCACAGTCTTCATCCCCATTTTACAGATGAGGTAACTGAGGCACAGAGAAGGTAAGCAGCTTGCCCAAGGCCACACAGCAGACAAGTGGCGGAGCCGGGGCACTCGAAACTCACTAGTCAACAAAGAGTCCCCAGCTAGCACTTCTGGATCTCACTTTCAACTCTGCTGCTTCCCATTTTCTGGAATTCCTTCTACTGTTTCTCTGTTTCCTTAGACTGCCTCCTTGAGGGCGGTGATCCTATCAACTCAATCAACGGTATTCACTGAGAAGCGTGGCTCAGTGGAAAGAGCACGGGCTTTGGAGTTAGAGGTCATGAGTTCAAATCCCAGCTCTGCCACTTGTCAGCTGTGTGACTGTGGGCAAGTCACTTAACTTCTCTGTGCCTCAGTTACCTCATCTGTAAAATGGGGATGAAGACTGTGAGCCCCACGTGGGACAACCTGATTCCCGTGTCTATCCCAGTGCTTAGAACAGTGCTCTGCACGTAGTAAACGCTTAAGAAATACCAACATTATTATTATTAATGATGGTATTTGTTAAGCATTTACTATGTGCCAAGCACTGTTCTAAGCACTGGGGTAGATACAAGATAATCAGGTTGCCCCAAGTGGGGCTCACAGTCTTAATCCCCATTTTCCAGATGAGGTAACTGAGACACAGAGAAGTTAAGGACTTGCCCAAAGTCACGCAGCTGACAAGTGGCGGAACTGACTCCCAAGCCCATGCTCTTTCCACTAAGCCACGCCGCTTCTCGGGGATCATCCGCATAGAGATGGTAGTTGAAGCCAGTGAGTTCTCCAAGGGAGAAGATGTAGATGGGGCCTTGAGGGACTTCCACAGTTTCGGGGGTGGGGGGTGCAGAGGTGGGGCCAGTGAAAGGGCCTGAGAAGGAGCAACCAGAGAGACAGGAGAACCAGGAGAGGCCAGTGTCAATGGAAATGTAGTGTTTTCAGGAGAAGGGGGTGGTCCACAGTGTCAAAGGCAGCTGAGAGGTCAAAGAGGGTTAAGATGGTGTAGACTCCATTGTATTTGGCAAGGTGGTCACTAGTGACCTTAGAGAGGGAAGTTTCCATGTAGCAGAGGGGACAAAAGCCAGACTACAGGGGTCAAGGAGTGCATTGGAGGAGAGGAAATAGAGACGTTGTCAATAACTCAGTTTGAGGGAGTTTGGATGGTAACGGTAGGAGGGAGATGGAGCAATAACTACAGGGGGTCGTGGGAACAAGGAAGGGTTATCTTAGGATAGGGGAGAGAGGGGGGAAGAAGCCATTGGAAAGCGAGTGGTGGAAGATTTCGATCTGGGGGAAGAAGGGAGGGGACAATTGCTTTGATGAAGGATGGGGGCAGAAGCACACACACGTTAATGGGGTAGAATTTGAGAGGAGGCAGGAGATCTCTTGAGATACCATTGGGAGAGAAGGAAGAGTTGAAGAGGGGGCAGGAGGAAGGTGGGAGTGGAGAGGTGCAGGTGAGATTTTAGGGCAATCACACCAGACGGTTTCAATTTTATCGATGAAATAGGTGGCGTGATCACTAGGGGCAAGAGATGGGGGGTGGGGGAAGGGAAAATTTAAGGAGGGAGTAAAACTCTGAAACAACTGGGACGGGAAATGGTAATGGGAGTCGACAAGGGAGGAGAAGTATTTGTTGCAGCACGAGGGGTGGGGGGGGGTTGGATGGGAGTCAGTTGACAGAGGCCTAGAAGGGGGAAGGAGGATGTGTGGCAGCAGCAGAAAAGGACAGGGATGGGGTGATTAGAGGGAGGGGATTCAGGGAACATATCTATATGAATGACTGTACTCCCCAGTGCTTAGAAGAGTGCTCTACACAGAGTGAGCGCTCCATAAATAGTGTTGATCGAACCAGGTCCGGAACAACCAGATGATCAGAGCTATGTAAACTAGGTGATTGATATGGTGGCAAGAGAACAAAGAATGCCGGGTTTCTCCCTCCCTGGCGATCCCTCAAAATACGAGAGCTGGGAGCTCAGGCCCCCTACCCCTCAGCCTTCTGCTCCTCTTCCATAATCATCCTAAGTGGACTTCTTCAGGGCTTACAAAGCACTGGGATCGACGCAAGACAGTCAGATCTGTCACGGTCCCCATCCCACACAGTATTCCATGCGGGACTCAGAATCTAAGAGGTGAGAGCAGGTACCTTTATTCCCATTTTACAGGTGAGGAAACCGAGGCCCCAGAGAGGTTAAGTGCCTTACCCAAAATCACCCAGCAAGCCAGTGGCAAAGCTTAGAACTCAAATCTCCTGACTCCCAGTTGCTGGCTCTTTCCTGCTTAGACTGAAAGTTCCTTGAAGGCAGGGGTCATGTATTTTAATTCTGTTGCCCCATCAGGTATTTAGTACAGTGCCCTGCACATAGTAGGCATTCTGCAATAGTTACTATTCATTCCAATAATAATAAAAACAACCATAGTATTTAAGTGCTTACTATATGTCAAACACTGTTCTAAGCGTCAGGGTAGTTACAAGCTAAACAGGTTGGACACAGTCCCTGTCCCACATGGGGCTCACAATCTTAATCCCCATTTTACAGATGTGGTAACTGAGGCACAGAGAAATGAAGTGACTCGCCCAAGGTCACACAGCAGACAGCTGGCAGAGCGGGGATTAGAATCCAGGTTCTTCTGACTCCCAGACCCATGCTCTATCCACTAGGCCATACTGCCTTCCTGCATTCTGTTCCCCAGCCCTTATCACTACCACTAATTCCTCCTGTGACGCAGCTTTCTGCTTTCTTCTCTCCTAGGCTCCCAGCTCCACCCCAGTTTGATCTTTGCTTCCATATTCTCTGTGCTCAAATCCCTGTTTTTCCCTTCCACCCCTAAGTCCAACCTTCTGGAACCCAGGGCTGGGCCTTTAATCCACTGTGGGGTTGAGAGATGAATCTCTAGAACTGGAGAAGAAACATTTGGAGGTCAGGGATCTGACTTTTGCTGGCATTTTGGGTGCTTGCTCCTTTCCTCCCTATCCCCCCACCCCCAGAAGTGAAACCACCAGCCTGGAAAATTCTCCTCCCCCGCCTAACTTCCTTCTGCCCTAGCTCACGTAAGAATTCAGTAAAATGAGCCACTGGAGCAGAGAACTCAACGAGCACCCAAAACCCTGGCTGACCTAGAGTCCCCTGAAACCCTACTGGATTAGGGGTGAGACGTTGGCTTCCCCCCAACCCTCGAGGACCGGAGTCTTGCCCATTTTGCCACAGAAGAAGGGTAGCCTAGTGGAAAGGACCAGGTCTGGGGAGTCAGGTGATCGGAGTTGGATCTCAGCTCCACCACTTGCCCTGTGAAGAACCTTGGGCAACTCAACTCCATTTCTCTGTGCCCACTTCCTCATCTGTAAAATGGGGGATTCAATCCCTGTTCTACCTCCCTCTTAGACCGTGAGTCCTATCTGGGACAAGGGCTGCGTCCTACCTGACGATCTTGCATCTATCCCGGTGCTTAGGACAGTGCTTGGCACACAGTATGTGCTTAACAAGTACCACAATTATTAATCTTGATGACCTTCCTCCTCCAACATGGAACCGCTGTCACCTCAACCCTTCTCGAGGGGGCCCCAATTCTGCCTCCCAACCTCCTGATCTCTCCCACTTCACCCCAACTGGGTTCCCGGTTCCTCCGTCCTTAGAACCAACCCCCTTGCTTGACTCTGCACTGCCACCACTTGCCCTCCCTTCCTGCCTTCTGCATTCCACATGCCACATGCTTGTGTTAGCCCCGGGACCTCTTCCCCACCCTCAGGCAGGAAGCTGTTTTCCGCCCAGCTCAGCATTCGGGCCCCTGGAGGTTATCTGGCAGGTGACTGTGGGGCAGGGATCGGATCCCAGAGCTATGGGAACCGGGCTGGGCCAAGCCTGTAAAAACTCAATGGCCAAGATTCTTCTCTCCCCTGGGGTTTTCCAGCAGGCCACAATCCTCTCTCCAGATGGGGTGAGAGGGACATCTGGACTTTAGCCTGGTCGCTGACAAGTTCCTTTCCCCTCTGGTCTGGCAAACCGCAGGCTCCCTGCTAGGAACCAGTCACTCCCTGCCACTCCCACCCTGACCCCAATCCCTTCCCAGAATCCAAGTGTCCATCCCCATCACCGGAACTCACTTTCCGACTCCCCCAGCCCATTCCACTTCAGATCTCAATCCCATTCCAGAAAGCTGATGTCCTGTTCCCCAGGTCCCACAGCCCCACCCTCCCTAATCAAACCTTGCTCAGCTCCCACAACTTCTCTCTCTCTCTCTCTCTCTCTCTCTCTCTCTCTCTCTCTCTCCTTCCCCCCCCCCCCCCACCTCGGGACCCCAGTGACCAACCCCACTCCAGACTTACCGGGCCCTAACCTTGGCTTCCTCAGCCAGTAGCCGATCCCCTCCCAAAACCCGAGCAGTCAGCCTGCCGGCCCTCCTTTCCTCCCACATCTCAGGCACTCTAGTCCTAGACCTCCACTCCAGTCCTATCTCTCCCCAAATCCAGATACCATCTACCCCGGCCCTCAAAAATAGCAGCAGTATTTAAGCACTTACTCTGTGCCAAGCACTGTAGTAAGCACTACAATAGATACAAGAACAACGACTCGGATATGGCCCCTGCTCTAAATGGTGTTCACAGTCTGAGGGGAAGGGAAAACAAGTATTTAATCCCCATTTTAAAGAAGAGCAAACTGAAACACTGAAACATTACGTAACTTGCCCGAGGTCACACAACAGGTAAGGGGCAGAGCAGGGATTAGAACCAATGTCTCCTGATCCTAGGTCCATTCTCTTTCCACTAGGCCACGTTGATTCTCCTCACTCACGACTGGAGGTTCAGATACTGTGTTCCAAGACCAGTACCATCCTTTATCAGCAGAAAGGCCCTGGGCCCTGACTCCCTGACCCCCACCACCCAGCCCCCATCAGTCTCCCATTTCCCCCCTCTGATAGCAGGATCTCAGCTGGGTGACTTCTCTGTCCTCAGTTTTCCCAGGTGTGTAATGGAGGCTACCTTTATGGGCCTCTCCACCTAGAGAGAGACTGAGCCCCCTCCCCCCCTCCCCAGCCCAGGGTACAGGGCTTTGAGATGTTCAGAAAAAGTCAAACTAGAACCAGTTAGCTCTTTCAGGCTCATCATCCCCCATGTGAGAGTCCCAAGTCCAGTTCGGGATCTAGAACTTACAAGACACAAGGTGGGAGGCAGAGAGGGGGGAGTCAGGGAACTGGGAATCTGACAAATGAGGAAAGGCTAAAAGGGCCAGGATTATTCAGCCCAAGAGATGGATCGGAAAAAGCAGTCTGATGACAGTCTTCCTAACAGGCTATTAGATGGGCAAAACCTGGTTCCATATTGCAGAGCACTCATTATATCCAACACTTAGGACATGGTATAATGATGCCTTTTTTCCCCTCTCACCGAAATGACGTTTGCGCTACAGGCCATGCAAGGGATAATGATGTTTCACCAGTATGGTGGAGGGAAACCAGCTAGTCGCAGCTCCCACTAATAACAACAACAGCATTTATCAAGCACTTACTGGGTAACAAGCACTTTGCTAAGTGCTGGGGTAGACACAATCTAATCAGATCAGACTCAGTCTCTGTCCCACATGGGATTCCTAGTCTAAGAGATGGGGAGAACAAGTACTTTATCTGCAAATGAGGAAACTGAGGCATGAGGAAGTGACTTGCCCAAGACCACCCTAAAGATGGAACAGAAGGAAATGGGCTTAAGGGGCAGCAGGAGGGATTTAGGCTAGAGCTAAAAATACTGGATGTTTGAGACTGTGCGGGAAGGGTTTGGGGTGGGGGATTCTAGCCTGAAGGTAATGGGGATAGAGATGATGACTTCTGAAAAGTCCCTGCAGGCTCCTGAGTACCCTCCCTCACCACCACCCCCGACCCTAGTCGGGCTCCCCCGCCACTCCCCAAAAAATACCCAAGTGGACAGAGTCAGCTAGAACAAACAAGCAGAGATAAGGGGAAAAGAGAGAGAAAGGGCCTGGTTATTCTTCCATATGGTCTGTAGAATTAATTGCCAATTAGCCAAACTCCAGGCCTTCCATTTTCCTTTTTCCCAGAACCCAGTTCCTGCTCTCCTCTCTGAACTCAAATGTCCTGCATCTCAGCCTCACTCCTGCATTCACAACCTGGCCTCATCTTCTCAGGTTTCCCAGCAAGCTTGACATCTCTGTACAATCCAGGAGCTAGGAAAAGCAGTATGGTTTGGTGGGAAGAGCGCAGGACTGAGAGTCAGAAGACCCAAGTTCTAATCCCAGCTCTGCTAATTTCCCACTGACTGGGCAAGTTACTTAACTTCTCTGGATCTCAGTTTCCTCATCTGAAAAATACAAACTCATTAACTGTTCTCCCTCCTACTTGAAGCAGTGAGCCCCATGTGAAACAAGGACTGTGCCCGACCTGGTTATCTTGTATCTACTCCAGTGCTTAGTTGAGTGCTTGGCACACAGTAAGCGCTTAAACACATATCATAATTATTTTCATCATTGTTTCCCCACACCTTTCCCTCAACTCCAGTTCCTCTCCCAGATCCTGTCTTTTGGCCTTCTCTTCCTTCCCAGAACCGAAACGCTCTGCCCCTCCAGTCTCTGCTTCTCACCTAGAGCCCAGGCCTTCTGCTCGCCCAGCTCGGTTCCAAGCCTCCAGAGTCCTACTCCCCAGCCTCCGCGCCCCAGGTAAATCCAGCCTCCTGTACTGCAGTTCTCACTCCCTTTCTCCATCTGGCCTCACCCCGCAGAGTCCAAGCTCCAGCCTTCCAATCCTCCTTACCCAAAATCCTGGTGTCTTTGCCCTCTCTGAATCCCCAACTTTCCTAGACCTAGGGATCCTGGCCCAGCCTGGTTGTGGCCTGGGAGTCAAGCCTCCTGGCTTTGGAGAGAATAATATGTAAAGGAGCTTACAAACACCCCCCTTCACCCCTTGCTGACGCTCTCCTTTCCCACCACCTGTTGGTGAACCTGGACCCAGATGCAAGACATCTGGGTTCGAACTCTCCCTCGTAAACAACACGACTGCCACAGTTTCCTCTGAAAACACCATCGGAGCTGTTTGCCCCACGCCTCCCGCCCTGCGCTGTCTACCTACCTAGACAGTGCTTGGCACATAGTAAGCGCTTAACAAATACCATCATTATCATTACCTTGGCCTGAACCTCCACCGGGGGGAGGTCCGGGAGGCAGGGCGACTGGGTTCCATCCCGGAGGGAGAGAGTCAGAGCGCATCAATCCCCTTCATTCCCAAACTCTGATGGAAGTTCCCTAACCGGGAGCCCCCGACTCTTGGGGTGCGGATGCTGGGGCTCCTCCCCGTTTGGGGGCCGGCCGAGCGGACTCCTGGCTCCTTTTCCCCCGGCCCCACCCCTCCCTTCCCCGACAGCCGCCGGTCGCTCCCGGAGAGGGCCCGGGGCCCCGAGCACCTAACTTCGGGAGCGTGCCCCGACCCCGGATCCAGGCCGCCCCGCTCCGTGCCCGCCCCGGTTACCTCGGCGCCCCGACCCCGGGCCCCACGGGCGGCAGCCGGCGCCTTCCGCCTCGGCCCCGGCCAGCAACGTGGCCCGCCCCGGGGAAGAGGGGGCGGGCTCACGGAGGAGCCGCCCCACCGGGAGCCACAGCGAGGCAGCCCGGCCCCCCGGCGCCCGCCCCCGGCCCCCCTTCCCGCCCGGAACCCGTTCACCCTTCTCCTCAGACTGGGAGCCCCACTGGCGACGGGCACTCTGCCCGACCTCATTCCCTTTTATCTACCCCAGCGCTTAGAACCGGGTTTGACACACTGCTCGTTCATTCGGTCGTATTTATTGAACGCTTACTGGGTGTAGAGCACTGGGACTAAGAGCTTCGGAAAGGAAGACACAACAATAAACAGTGACATTCCCTGCCCACGACCAGCTCCCAATCTACAATAAGGGAGACCGACAGGGAAATAAAATTACAGATAGGTACGTAAGGGCTTTGGGGTCGGGACGGGGGAAGAGCAAAGGGATAAATAAAATTACAGCTATGAACGTAAGTGCTTTAGAGCACTGAACTACACGCTTGGGAGAGTACCAAATAATCAACAGGCACATCCCCTGCCCACAACGAGTTTACAGTCTAGAGGGGGACGGGCGTTAATATAAATAAACAAATAACAGATATGAACAAAAGTGCTGTGGGGCTGGGAGGGGTGATAAATAAAGGGTGTGAGTCAGGGCGACGCAGAAGGGAGTGGGAGAAAAGGGAAGTAAGGCTTAGTCAGGGAAGGCCTCTAGAAAACTGCAGACCCCAGCCCAGATCCCAGCCATTTCCCCCCAAACCCAGCAATCCTGCCCACAGTTCCCCACCCCTTCCTCCCCCATGTTCCCACCCAGACCTCGGGAGTCCTGACCCCCTCCTCCAACCCTTGAATCCATCAACTCGATTGCTCAAGAACCCGTGTCTCTCACTCCTTCCAAACCCCAACCCTCACCCTCGGAGCAAAGCACTGACGTGGCACGTCCGGGAAGGCTGGAATCAGGCGCCCAAACCAACCTCGTGACTTTTGGCTGTCGGGGGAGGGAGGGCCCAGGACTCCCTGCAGGTGGCCAGATGGCAGAAAGACAGACAACCCCAAATAGGTCCCTTTCCCCACGGCTCGACAGTAGCATCCACCGCCCTGAAACAGGAGAGGCTGCCTGGCTCCCACCGTAGGGGGAGGAAGGGAGAATCAGAGTTCAAAGGAAGGAAAGTTTGGGGGGCGGGGTGGCAGAGATGGGGGGTGACAGGAAAAGAGGCACAATCTGGGGGAAGTGAGAACAGGAAGCTGGAGGTGAGGGGTGAGGCAGAGAGGAAACATCTGCCCGCCTGCCCCAAGGAGGGGCAGCATCTGCCTACCCATTTCAGTCCTGGAGAAGGCCCCCGGGGCTGGGGATACTAGAGTTCTCGAAGGGGGAGGCATAGCATCAGAGACCTAGGAATTGCGGGGCAGAGCACCCAAGCCCAAGGAATGGAGATGGAGTGTTAGGGAGAGCAGGGGGTGAGAGGACCAAGGAGGGAATAGAGTGAAGGAAGGAAGGGCTTATGGAAAAGCCTGTCTGGATTCAGGAAGGGAAAGACCAGCCTGGGGGCCACGATGGCTCGATCCGGGGCAAGGAAGAAAGCCACACTGGAGTTGTTAGCAACAAACAATGTCAAATCTGAGAGGGAGTGGGGGAGAACAGCACTGTTGGGCTGAGGAGACAGAGGCCGGGTTCTGCGAGGGGGTCCTGTCATTGCTAGCCTGGGTTTGCCTTCCAGAATCCCACTAGAATGTAAGTTCCTCGAGGGCAGGGACTGTCTTCCTTATCTATTGTACTATCCCAAGCACAGAATACACTCCTCTGCAATAAATACCACCGGATGATGGATTGAGAATGGAGGTGGTCTTCCTCTCAGACACTGAACCTTCTCGGTATGGCCTAGTGGCAAGAGCACGGGCTTGGGAGTCAGAGTATGTGGGTTTCAATCCCGGCTCTGCCACTTGTCTGCTGTGTGATCCTGGGCAAGTCATTTCACTTCTTCTGTGCCTCAGTTATCTCATCTGTAAAATGAGGATTAAGACTGTGAGCCTCTCGTGGAACAACCTGATTACCCTGTATCCACCCCAGCGCTTAGAACAGTGCTTGGCACATAGTGAGCGCTTAACCAATTATTATTATTCTCCTCTCCTTTACCTCCTACTCCATGTAGGTTAATCCCCAATGAACGTAATCTTTCCGGAGAGACACGCACACTGGGATCGCTGGGTGATGATCTTAATGCAGGCTTCTGTTACTCTCACCCTCAGCTTCCTGGGTCTTCCTCTGCTTGACCTGGATCCTTCATCCATATCTAGGCCCTCGCCCCAAGAGCTGACCCAAACCCCTCCTAGAAGCCAGACCCTGGCCTCCAAGCCCCCTTGACCCCTTCCCTGCTGCGTGCCACAGAAGACAGGGGGGAGGACACCTGTTCCCTAAAACCGTCACCCACTACCACCACCCCAAACCACTCTGCTGGGACCTTTTCTTTTGCCCTATAACCCCTAGGAGTCTGGGAAGTATTGAGGTATGTTTACAGGCCAATGGCAACAGGAGCAGAGTTCACCTCCTGGGGGAAAGAAGAGTGCTGAGAGGAGGGGCCAGGGGCCGGAAAGAAGTCAGGTTTGCAGCAGGCCATATCAGATTCCTGTCTCTAGAAGGAATAGGATTTCATCTCTAAAGAGCAGATCGTTCCAACTCGTCGAAGGAAGGGAGGGCTATGTGAGCTCGGTATCCCCCGTCAGACTTAGCACAGGATATGTATATGCTCAGTAAACACTGTTTGTTGCCGAAAACCTAAACGGCCTTGTTTGTCTTACTGGGTACAAGGACAGCCTGTCAATTTGGAGTCCGGGGATGAGAGGGCCTCCGCAGGTGACAGGCTTTAAGAGGAAGAAGGCATAGGAGCCAAAACTCCTGGGTGGGAAGAAGCAAGTGGAGGCATGGACCATAAGTCTGGCCACCAGAGGGTGAGCCATTGGCCTATGTATTGGGGAGGGAGTTTAAAGGTGGAGGCTGGGAGACCAGAGGCCTGGATTCAGGGACAAGGTGGTAACAGAACAGAAATAGCAGCATGGCCCACTGGAAAGACCACAGGTTGGGGGAGTCAGGAGACCTGGATTCTAATCCTAGCTCTGCTGCTTCCCTGCGGGGTAAATCCCTTAACTTTCCTGTGTCTCAGGGTCCTCATTTATAAAACGGAGATTAAATACCTGCTTTCCCTCCTAATAATCTATGGTATTTATTGAGCTCTTACTATGCGCAGAGCACTATACTAAGCGCTTGGGAGAATACAATAGAATTAGTAGGCTCATTCCCTGCCCATACCAAGTTTACAGTCTCAAGGGGAATAATAAAAATAATCACTGTGGTATATAAGAGCTTTCTATGTGTCAAATACTGTAATAAGCACTGGGGTAGATACGAGATAATCAGGTCTTATATGGAGCTCATCGTCTAAGTAGGGGGGAGAACAGGTATTGAAGTCTCATTTTGCAGGTGAGGGAACTGAGGTACAGAGAAGATAAGTGACTTGCCCAAGGTCACACGGCAGATAAGTGGAGGAGCCAGCAGGAGAACCCAGGTCATCGGACTCCCAGTCCTGTGCCTTTTCCACTAGGCCATGCTGCTTCTCTCTCCCATGAATCAACATCTTATCGTGGCAGGAGAGTTTGTGTATGCCAATGAAGCTCGGAGCCGTGCCACTGAGAAACATTCTCTCGTCAGGGCTACCCATAATGGAAAGTTCTAAGCCAAGGTGTCAGACAAAGTTGATTCACCTATGCTGGGCAGCAGCGGTATGGGAAAGAGTCAAACGCGGATGATCAGGTGATCGAAAAATGCTGAATAAAGACAACGGCAGAGATTTGAGTTTTTACTGGGCAGAAGACGGCATTGGTAAGCTACTTCTGCAATTTTTACCAAGAAAACTCTCTGGACAAATCCATAAAAGTCGCTATGAACCGGAAACGACTCGACGGCAGTTGATGATGATGCTGCTTCTCGCTAGGTCACACTGCTTCTCCTGCTCCTCCTCCTTAGACTGTGAGCCTGATGAGGGATAGGGACTATGTCAGATCTGATTCTCTTCCACCTATGCCAGCACTTACTATGGGCCCAGTCCTGTACTAAGTGCTTAACGCATAGCACAGTTATCATTATTAGAGACCTGCCCCTAGGGAATAGATAACACCGCTCTCTGTGGAGACTGCCCAAGGTTCTCCTGGCCATTCCCAAACAAGATTCTCCCCACTAAGGTGTCGTCACAAGGTAAAAAGGAGCCCGAATCAGCTCAGATCAAAAGAGGCCATTGGTTTTGGAGTGCAGGTCCTTAGAGGGTAGGGATGGATCCAAGGCCAACCGGTCACTCAGGCAGTGATAATCTTCGCCCTATCTACCAGCAAGTGGCACACTTGCAGGGGATGTGCGGCTCTTTTTCCTTTTTTTTTGGTAAAGTGAAAGCTAATTCTCTTGGAACCACCAGCATGAAAAAATTCACTTTACAACACATACACACACAGAGACAAATCACCTCTCCCTGCCTCATACCTCTTTCCCTGCCCTCCTAAGCTTGCAACCCGCCCCCCCCCCCCCGAACAATGAAGCACAGTCACCACTTAAGGAGGTGCAATCGCCCCCCTCCTCTCCTCCCCAAAGCAAGGACAGGATCACCTTTCTGCCTTAATCGCCAGTGACAAACTGACCAGGTTACTGAGGGAATCAGTGGAGTCTCCATCCTTGGAGATATTTTTAAAAAGGATATCCACCTGCCCTAGATCAGAGGATCACCCCAGCTCCCTTCCAACTCTAGAATGCTCTGATTATGTCCTGTAATAGTAATAATAATAATAATACACTTACTATGTGCCAAGCACTGGGGCAGATACAAGGTAATCAGGTCAGACGCAGTCCCTGTCCTAAATGGGGTTCACACACTAGGAGGGAGAACAAGTATTTAAGCCCTATTTTATAGATGAGAAAACTGAAGCTCAGACAAGGGAAGAGATCACCCAGCAGAGAAGAGGCAGAACAGGGAGCAGCCCCAGGTCCTCTGATTCCCAGGCCTGTGTTCTTTCCAATAGGCCACGATGCTTCCCAAAAATACTATGTGTGCTCAAGAAATGTTGAGCAGACATGAAAGGAACTGTTCAGATCTGACTGGGCTCTCGAAGGCAGAAGCTGCCAGAGAGGTGGTCAGTGACCTTGTTCTTGTGGCCAGGTCCACCAGCCAGGCAGATCAGCATGACCGGAGGTCCCCAAGGCCCAAAAGAAATCGGACAACAGGTTACAAAGTTATATTCGCTTCTCTTCTTGTCACTGCTGAATTTTGTTTTCCAAAACCAAGGCAATTTGGGGGTGGAAGGGGCCTTGATGTATAGGTGATCTGAATCCCCTTACCCAGGGGAGAGGAGGAGTTAGAGTGGAGGGTGAAGAGGGTGTGGAAGGCCCTAAGTAGGATACTGGTCAGCATGGACAGGGTCAGTAAAGACACTGTGGGACTAGAGTTGTTTTGTCATTTTCAGCGTGGCTCAGTGAAAAGAGCCCGGGCTTTGGAGTCAGAGGTCATGGGTTCGAATCCCGGCTCTACCATTTGTCAGCTGTGTGACTGTGGGCAAGTCACTTAACTTCTCTCTGCCTCAGTTCCCTCATCTGTCAAATGGGGATTAAGACTGTGAGCCCCACGTGGGACAACCTAATTCCCGTGTCTACCCCAGCGCTTAGAATAGTGCTCTGCACATAGTAAGCGCTTAACAAAAAACAAATACCATTTTCCCCACAAGTCCTTCTGGGGTAGCATAGACCGTAGGCTCATTATGGGCAGGGAATGTGTCTACCAACTCTATTAAAGTGAACTCTCTCAAGCGCTTAGTAGAGTGTTCTTCATACAATAAGCACAGTTGATTGACAGTGGAAAGAGCACAGGCCTGGGAGTCAGAGGACCTGGGTTCTAATCCCAGCTCCACCATTTGCCTGCTGTGCTACCTTGGGCAAATCACTTAACTTCTCTGGGTCTACGTTCCCTCATCCGTAAAATGAAAGGCTAATATCTGCTCTCCCTCCTACTTGGTCTCTGTCCCACCTGGGGCCCACAGTCTACATCCAACCTGTTTATCTTGTATCTACTCCAATGCTTAGCACAGTGCATGCCATATAAAAAGCGCTTAACAAGGACCGCAGTCATGATTATTATTATTACTATTTTGGAGGGAGTAGGGGGAAGTGGGAGGGGCCCCTTCGGGGATGCAGCTGAAGAAGTGAACCCAAACAGAACAGCCTTGTGAAACCAACCCAATAAGGGCACTTCCTAAATCGGGGTTCTCCTTGGGACCTGTAAGCCCGTTAGCAGGATCCAGGATAGTTTCTACATCCAGATGAATTCTGAGAAGTGTTGAAATAACAGGAGGAGCCAAATTCAGAGCCACGCCCTGAAGTCCTGGGATAAATGCCTAAAGCAGCCTACGGAATATTACAGCAAAAAGGAGAGAGAGGCAATTCCATCTTAGAGATGGCCTCTCTTTCAGAGAGCTTGATTTATCCCCAAATTTATCCTGGCCCACCCAGCTACTGAATCCTAGTGCTGGGAGGGACTTGGGGAGACCAGTCCAATCCCCTGCCTCTGGGGAGCATTGCCCTCAAAAACAAAAACCTCCCTGTGGTTTAACCCAAATCCCTCTTGTGCTTTTGTCCTGCTCTCAATGGAAACAGCACCGCAACTCACCCCTGCTCACTAGTCACACAACCCTTGCTCACAGCACAGCACTCTGCCCAGGTATCAGAGGGTGGGAAGGAGTCACAGAAATTGGTGAGGCGGGGAGGGGAGCACAAGGAGGGCAGTGGACAATACCTGGGATGAGGGTCTTTGGGAGATATTTATTAAGCGCTTACTGGGCACCAAGCGCTGTAATAAGGACCACGGTAGATACAAGACAACGGGTCGGACACAGTCCGGGGCAGGGAAAAGGGCTCCAGTTTGCCTCAGAACAAACTGCCTCTAGGGACCTACTAAGACAAAGCGGCACCTCCTTCTTTGACTGGTAGTTCAGAAACTCCAAAAAGGAAGGAAGGGAAACATGCTCTCACCTAGATTGTGGGCCGCTTCTCTGCATTCGCCGCCTGGATCCTCTTCGTCTGGGGTTCTGGGATCCTCACAAGCTCTCTTCTTCCCAGAGAAGTAGGAACTGAACCCATCTGCACCAAACAATGTGGCCTGTTGCTCTCCCTGCTGCTCCTTTACCAAAGTCCAAAGTTCGAGAAGGAGTGTACTCGCAGATGGGAAGGGGGGACCGGAGGGGAGGAGTCCTGGGGGGGAAGGGGTGTGGCACAAAACCCCTCCCCCCCACTCTGCGGGCTTCAGTTTTCCTCTCAGAAGTCGGGCACATTCAGCCAGTCATCATGTTAACCGTGGAACTGGGTGGAGAGACTGAGTCGGGCCTGGCCTATCCCATCTTCCTCTCTTCAGCCACCGAGCGCCTGCTGCTTCCACAAGCGGCCTGTCTGTCTTCTCCCTGCAGGGCATCAGCTGGCCAAGCCTTCGGGGCCAATGTGGTCCCTATTACCTGTGGTGGATTTGGGCAATTTCATCATTCTCGCTGTGCTTCAATGCCTGCATCTCAATACCGCTACCTGATCAATCAATCGTATTAATTGAGGGCTCACTGTGTGCAAAGCACAGTACTAAGTGCTTGGGAGAGTATGATATAACAATAATAGATACATTCCCCGCCCACAGTGAGCTTACAGTCTAGAGGGTGATCCTCGTAAACAACACCGACCTCCTAGTTGGGGGCTCCATACCCCATGGACCCTCAGGGAAAACTGGCTTGTTTGACCAACTGACCCACTCTCAAGTCAAACTCAGTGCATTTTCCCCTCCCTGATTACTTTCATGATCTCCAGGCTTCTTGAGTAAATTTGCACGATCACTTAGCCTCCTCTCTCCTCTCTCTTCCTAAGACACACTCACCAGTTATCACGCGCAAAACCTTGTGTTCTCAATCAATCATATTTGAGCACCCACTACGATCTGTACTGTATTAAGTGCTTGAGAGAGCACACTATAACAATATAACAAACATTTCCTCCTCCTAACGGGCTTAAGGTCTAGGGGGTGATCCTTGTAAACAGCACAGACCCTTTAGTTGGGGGCTCTGTACTCTGCAGACACTCAGGGAAAACTTGCTTTTTTACCAACTGAACCCACCCTCAGGTCACACTCAGTGTGCTTTCCCTCCCTGATTATTTTTATGATCTCCTCCAGGCTTTTGGAGCAAATTCACATGATCACTTACTCTCCCCTCTCCTCCCTCTCCCTAAACTTCACTCACCAGTTATCCCATGCAAAACCTTGTGTTCTCCTGTCAGTTAACACCCCACAGGATGCAAACACAGTGCAAACTCCAGACACTAATTCCACACTTATCTGCCTGACCCCTTTTCTCCCTCACTCTACTTGCTGTCAACCTACCACAAAATCCCATCAGTTCTGCCTTCACAACCCCTCCAGAATTCACCATTTCCTCTCCATCAATCATGTTTATTGAGCACTTACTGTGTGCAGGGCATTGTACTAAGCGCTGTCCACAATGAGTTTACAATCTAGAGGAGACGGACATTACTGTAAAGTACAGATATGAACATAAGTGCGTGGGGGTAAAGGCGGTGTGAAAGGGAGCAAATCAGGGCAACGCAGAAGGAGAGGGAGAGTAGGAAATGAGGGTGTAGTCAGGGAAGGTCTCTTGGAGGAGTGTGCCTTCGACAAGGCTTTGAAGGTGGGAGAGTAACTGTCTGTCAGATATGAAGAGGGAGGGCACTCCAGGCAACTCATACTGCTACCATGCTGATCCAAAAACTTATAGCCCACCTTGACTACTGACTCAGCCTCCTCGCTAACCTGCCTCCTATCTTTCCCGACTCCAGTCCACACTTTGCCCTGCTGCGCGGATCATTTTTCAAAAAAAACTGTTCAGTCCATGTCTTCCCACTTGTCCAAAACCTCCAACGGTTGCCATCAGCACCCGCATCAAACAGAAATGCCTTACCATTGGCCTAAAGGCACTCAATCAGCTCTCGCTCTCGTCTTTACCTCGCTGATCTCCTACATCTCAGCCCACACACTTCACTGCTCTAAAAATAAGGCATGGCTCTCCTTCAGTGCTCACCTCTTTTCCCCCAAAATGAGGCTGAACACCCTGGTACCTGCCTCTGGGTTACAGTGGCTTCCCTGTCCCCCTCCTGACAGAAGATCTAACCCCAGGTACCATCCTCCAGAAAGAGGGTCATATAACGTCTCTATTCTTTTCCTTCTGGGCAATTCAAGCACCTGTTCTCTCCTTGCTGAGAGCCTATCAGAGATTTTCCTTCTTCCTGGGAGATCATCTTTTGATATCCCCATCTTGAATGGTTATACATCACCACTCCCAACTTTCCTGTGTATGAACGCTGTTATCTTCTTACTACAGTATGTTATCCCTCCACGGGAAGGTAATGACATTTCTCCTTAAATGTTTAACCTCCTCCTCTTTGCCCTAACATCAACCTTTTCTCTCTTGCAGTCGCCCCCTCCTTCCTGTCTGGAACTCCTTCCCCTTTCATACCCAACAGACCACCACTCTTCTCACCTTCAAAGCCCTGCTAAAATCACATCTGTTCCAGGAAGCTTTCCCTGACTAATCTCACCATCTCCCCACGCTATTTTCCATCACCTGTGTACTTAAGCCTGTACACCCCCCAACACCTTGACACTCACCACACTCCCACAGCATTATGTGCATGTCCTTATATTCAGTTGCTTTCCTTACCTGCAATATACTTTGATGTCTGGCTCGCCCATTAGACTGTATCCTCGTACAGGGCAGAGACTGTCTATTAAATCTTTGGGCAAGTCACTTCACTTCTCTGTGTTTCAGTTCCCTCATCTGTAAAATGGGGATTAAGACTGTGAGCCCCACGTGGGACAACCTCATCACTTTGTATCCCCCTCCCCAGCGCTTAGGACAGTGCTTTGCACATAGTAAGTGCTCAACAAATGCCATCATTATTATTAAATTTACTGTACTCTCCCAAGCACTTAGTACAAAGCTCTGCACCCATTAAGTACTCAATAAATACTACTGATCAACTGAGTCTACTTACTGTTCATGACATAGCCCCAGATATTCCCCTTTTAAGGAATACAACCCCCTCACCCCCCCACACACACTCTACAGACGCCTATCCCTGCAATATCACCCAGCTCTGTCTTTCCTGTTGTATCTATCTCTTTCCTCCCCAGTGAAATAACTTCAATATTTCTCTTTCCTGTGGTATAACTCCCTCCACCTTGCAGTTCAATCGACCAGTGATACTTACTGAGTGCTTACTATGTGCGTTTGATACAACAGAAGTAGTGGACACGTTCCCTGCCCATAATAAGTTTAGAGTGAAACCCCATATCACCCTGCCCGCTATCTAGCAGCGTGAAGCAGCATGGCCTCGTGGAAAGAGCCCGGGATTGGCAGAGGTCGTGGGTTCGAATCCCAGCTCTGCCACTTGTCAGCTGTGTGACTGTGGGCAAGTCTTTTAACTTCTCTGGGCCTCAGTTACCTCATCGGTAAAATGGGGATTAAGACTGTGAGCCTCACGTGCGATAACCTGATTACCCTTGTATCTACCCTAGGGCTCGGAAGAGTGCTTGGCACATAGGCGCTTAACACATACCATCATCATTATTATTATCTAGTTTCCTAATACACCCCACCCGCGCTTTCCCCTCATTTCCGCTATAATCTCTTTATATAGCCCATTTTCCCTCCCTGGGGTATAATCCCCGGGTACTTCTCACCTGCGCTAACAGCGGCACCCATTCCCCTTCTTCGAATAAATCCCCCGCGGGGGCGTGCCTGGGGGTCGTTACCTGATCGCTGCCCCTCGCCCCGGACGGGGGGAGTGGGGGCTGAGGATGGGAAGCGTCTTCATGCCGCTGTTCCGGCTCCCTCTACCCCGTCCCTTCCCCACACAGTCCAGCCACAACCCACCCCCACACCCGGAGCCATCCGGCGCCACTACCACTTCCGCCGGAAGTAAACCCTACCAACCAGCACCGCCTCCCATCTCGCCTTCCTTTCTTTCCGCACCTGCTCGCCCGGGGAGGAGCAATAAAGTTTTGTTGACGTCCGAGCTTGCCAGCTGATGGACGAGAACGAGCGCCGCGTGATGCGCGGCAGGTCACGTGTCAGTGTGCCCCCTCCCCTCCGGAGGGCGGTGCCTAAAGCGGGGCGGGGTGGGGGAAAGACGCGCATGCGTGCGGGCGGCTGAGCCTGGCGAAAAGAGGGGTTCGGTCGTTTCTGCGGGTTGCGTTTCTCCCTATCAGACCGTACCCGATCGCCCCGAAGTTGTCTTATTCATTCAGTAGTATTTATTGAGGGCTTACTATAATAATAATAATGTTGGTATTTGTTAAGCGCTTACTATGTGCAGAGCACTGTTCTAAGCGCTGGGGGAGATACAGGGTAATCAGGCTGTCCTACGTAAGGCTCACAGTCTTAATCCCCTTTTTACTGATGAGGTAACTGAGGCAGAGAGAAGTTAAAGACGCCCACAGTCACACAGCTGACAAGTGGCAGAGGCGGGATTCGAACCCATGATCTCTGACTCCCAAGCCCGGGCTCTATACTGTACTAAGCGCTTGGATTAGACTGTAAACCCATCAATGGGCAGGGATGGTCTCTATCTGTTGCCGAATTGTACATTCCAAGTGCTTAGTACAGTGCTCTGCACATAGTAAGCGCTCAATAAATACGATTGAATGAATGAATATACAGTTCGGCAACAGATAGAGACCATCCCTGCCCAATGACGGGCTCGCGGTCTAATCGGGGGAGACAGACCGACAAAACCAAGACAACATAATCACGATAAATAGAATAAAGAGGATGTACACCTCATTAACAAAATCAATAGGGTAGCAAAAACATATATACAAATGAGCACAGTGCTGAGGAGATGGGGAGGAGCAGAGGGAAAGGGGGCTTAGCTCGAGAAGCAGCCTGGCTTAGTGGCAAAAACACGAGTTTGGAAGTCAGAGGTCGTGGGTTCTAATTCCGCCTCCGCCCCCTGTCAGCTATAATAATGTTGGTATTTGTAAAGCCTGGGCTTAGGAGTCAGAGGTCGTGGGTTCGAATCCCGACTCTGCCACTTGTCAGCTGTGTGACTCTGGGCAAGTCACTTAACTTCTCTGTGCCTCAGTTACCTCATCTGTAAAATGGGGATTAACTGTGAGCCTCACGGGGGACAACCTGATGACTTACTATGTGCCGATACAGGGTAATCAGGTTGTCCCACGTGAGGCTCACAGGTAATCCCCATTTTACAGATGAGGTAACTGAGGCACAGAGAAGTTAAGTGACTTGCCCACAGTCACACAGTTGACAAGTGGCAGAGTCGGGATTCAAACTCATGACTTCTGACTCCCAAGCCACTCTGCTTCGTGGCTCAGTGGAAAGAGCACGGGCTTTGGAGTCAGAGGTCATGGGTTCAAATCTCGACTTGGCCATTTGTCAGCTGTGTGACTTTGGGCAAGTCACTTAACTTCTCGGTGCCTCAGTTCCCTCATCTGTAAAATGGGGATTAAGACTGTGAGCCCCACGTGGGACAACCTGATTCCCCTGTGTCTACCCCAGCGCTTAGAACAGTGCTCGGCACATAGTAAGCGCTTAACAAATGCCAACATTATCATTATTATTAACTTTTCTGTGCCTCAACTGTGAGCCCCACGTGGGACAATCTTATATCTACCACCAGCGCTTAGAATGGTGCTTGGCACATAGTAAGCACTTATCAGGTGTCAATATTATTATTATTGGAATGAAACGCCCCCCTGTGCTGTTCCGGAAGGTGCTGAAAGTGTCTAGCGGGGCGGGCCGGGGTCCTACCCAGTGTGAGGCCGGTCCTGATCGTGGCGCGGATCCCTGCCGGGTTGCCCCACGTGGGGCTCACAGTCTTCCTCCCCATTTTGCAGATGAGGTAACTGAGGCCACAGAGAAGTGAAGTGACTTGTCCAACGTCACACAGCTGGCAAGTGGTGGACTCGGGATTAGAACCTATGACCTCTGACTCCCAAGCCTGTGCTCTTGCCACTAAGCCATAGTCATGCCCTCTTTAGGCTTGGTGTTGGTCCAGTGGAAAGAGGCCTGGGTTCTAGTCAATGTTAGTATCAATCAAGTGTACTTACTGAGCGCTTACTGTGTGCAGAACACTATACTAAACGCTTGGGAAAGAACAATATAACACACATTCTCTGCCCAAAATGAGCTTCAGACTTGAGGGGGAGACAGGCATTAATATAAATAAATAAATTATCGATCATATTTATTAATAATAATAATTGGTGGTACTTGTTAAGTGCTTACTGTGTGCCAGGCACTGAACTAAGTACTGGAGTGGATACAGACAAATCGGGTTGGACACAGTCCCTGTCCCATGTGGGGCTCACAGTCTCAATCCCCATTTTACAGATGAGGTAACTGAGGTACAGAGAAGTGAAGTGACTTACCCAAGGTCACACAGCAGATAAGTGAAGGAGCCAGGATTAGAACCCATGATCTCCTGACTCCCCCTCTAGACTGTAAGCTTGTTGTGGGCAGGGAACTTGTCTACCAACTCTGTTACACTGTTATATGGTACTCTCCCAAGTGCTTAGTACAGTGCTCTGTAAATAGGAAGTGCTCAATAAATATGATTGGCTGATTAATTGATTGAATGCTTAATAACTGAGGTGCCTCAGTTACCTCATCTGTAAAATGGGGATTAAGACTGTGAGCTTTATGTGGGACAGGGACTGTGTCCAACCCAATTATCTTCTATCTACCTCAGTGCTTAGTACAGCACCTGGCACATAGTAAACTCTTGACAAATACCATTTAAAAAAAACCCAAAAAACACTGAGGGCATTTTGCAAAGTGGACAGACCCAGATGGAATCCTGAAAAAATAGTTGCCAAGGTGGGCAGCGGAATTGTTGGCGCCCTGGCAAGTTCTGCAGGGCCAAGTAGCCTTCACTGCCACCACTAGCCTGTACACTTTGTGGCTTTTTCTTAAAGCTTTTAGTTTCGTCACTGAGGGGTTTTTTTTGTGTGTTTTTTTTAACTTGTGGTTGTCTCCCCTACTTAAGTGTAAACACCTTAAGAACAAAAATCTCCCCCTTGTACCTTACCTCACTGATTTCCTATTTACAACCCAGCCTGCACGCTCTGCCTCTCCTAACACCAACCTACTCTCTGTGCCTCCGTCTCGCCTATCTCTCCATCAACCTCTTGCCCACATCCTCCCTCTGGCCTGGAACTCCCTCCCTTCTCACATCTGACAGTCCACCACCCTCCCCACCTCCAAAACCCCCCTGAAATCCCATCTCCATCAAGGGCCGGACTGGGCCCTTTATATCCCCAATCTACCCTCCCCTCTGCATTGACTGTACACACTACTTATGTAAATATTCTTATACTCCCCTAACACCCCTATCCTTAAATCTATTTTAATATCTGTCTTGGCCAGTAGGCTGTAAGTTCCTTATGGGTAGGGATGGGGTCTACCACACTATTGTATTGTACTTGTATTTGTATTTGTAATTGTAATTTGTAATTGTATTATATTGTACAGAGAAGCAGCGTGGCTCAGTGGAAAGAGCACGGGCTTTGGAGTCAGGGCTCATGAGTTCGAATCCCAGCTCTGCCACTTGTCGGCTGTGTGACTGTGGGCAAGTCACTTCACTTCTCTGTGCCTCAGTTCCCTCATCTGTAAAATGGGGATTAAGACTGTGAGCCCCACGTGGGACAACCTGATTCCCCTATGTCTACCCCAGCGCTTAGAACAGTGCTCGGCACATAGTAAGCGCTTAACAAATACCAACATTATTATTATTATTATTACTTTCCCAACCATTCAGTCTAATGCTTTGCACGCAGTAAGTACTCAACAAATACCATTAATTGATTGAACAAGAACCTTGACATTTTGCTCTTATATAAACTTCTTCAGCTCCTGATACAATGCTTTCTTTGCACACAGGTGCTCAATGTATAATACTTATTTATTTATTAATCATACACTGACTATATGCCAAGCACCATGCCAAGTGTTGAGGTTAGTACGGAACAAGATAATCCGATGAGGCATGGTCTCTGCCTCACCCAAAGCTCAATCAGTAATATTCATTGAAGGCCAACTGTGTGCAGAGCACTATACTAAGCACTTGGTAGAGTACAATAGAGCTAGTAGACATAAGCCCTGCCCTCAAGGAGCTTACAGTCTAGCAGGGGAAAGCTGTAGCTGTAAAATAATGTAAGATACGAGAATGAAGGAGAAATCGGTGTGTATGTGAAATAGAAATATTCAATCACCTTGCCCCCTCCTACCTTACCTTGCTGATTTCCAGCCTATACACTTTGCTCCTCTAAAGCCAACCTCCTCACTACCCAATCTCATCTATCTCGCCGCTGACCTCTCGCCCACATCCTGCCTTTGGCCTGGAATGCCCATCCAACAGATGATCACTCTTCCCACCTTCAATCCTTATTAAAAGGACATCTCTTCCAAGAGGCCTTCCCTGACTAATTTCTTCTCCCACTCCCTTCTGCATCGTCCTTGCCCTTGGATGTTTACTCTTCATTCAGCCCCACAGCATGTATGTACATATCTGTAATTTATATTAATGTCCATCTCCCCCTCTAGATTTGTAAACTCATTGTGGGCAGGGAACGTGTCTACCATCTCTGTTACAGTGCAGTCTCCCAAATGCTTGGTACAGTAAGCGCTCAATAAATATGATTGATTGAAATAGTGCTTAAGTAATTGGGTATGTGAAGTAGTACAGAAGAGCTACATTGGTTGTGAGTACACAAGTGAGTAGTTGGCTCAGAACTGCAGAGGTGGTAGTTGGGAGGGTTATAACCTGGGGCTTCTGATTTAAGTGAGGAGAGGCAGTTACATTGAATAATAAAGGAATTGCAAACAATAAGGTACAGAGTCAGTTGTCCCAAATAGGAATGTTTAAATAAGTAGCTAAAACAGGAGGAATCAGGCCTTGGGCCGCTGTTTGTTTCTGGCATCTTCCCACCCAAACCTTGTCCTCCCCCAGCCTTTCCATCACCGTAGATGACATCACCATCTTCCTTATCTCACAGGCCCGTAACCTTGACATTATCCTTGACTCCTCTCTCTCATTCTACCCACTTATTCAATCTATCACCAAATCCTGTCAGTTCAACCTTCACAACATTGCTAAAATTCACCCTTTCCTCTCCATCCAAACTGCTACCACTGAGCATTCAGTGTACCCCACCTTGACTACTGCATCAGCCTCCTCTTTGACCTCCCTCCTTCCTGTCTCTCCCCACCCAAGTCCATACTCTGCTGCCTGGATCATTTTTCTAAAGAGTCCGGTCCACACCTCTCCACCCCTAAAGAACCTCCAGTAGTTGCCCACCCACCTCCACATCAAACAGAGTCCCCTTACCATTGGCTTTAAAGCCTTCAATCAGCTCACCCCCTCCTAACTTACCTCACTGATTTTCTACTACATCCAGTCCACACACTTCATTCTTCCGACACCAACCTACTCACTGTACTTGGATCTCATCTGTCTCACCACCGACCCCTCACCCTCGTCCTCCCGCTGGCCTGGAACTCCCTTCCTCTTCGTATGTGGCAGACCACCATTCTCCCCACCTTCAAAGCCTCATAAAAATCATATCTCCTGCAAGAGGCCTTCCCTGACTATTTCCTCGATTCCCTCTCCCTTCTGCGTCCTCTAATGCACTTGGACCTATACCCTTGAAGCACTTACTGTTCACCCCACCCTCAGCTCCACAGCACCGATATACAGATTTGTAATGTACTTATTTCAATGTCTGTCTTCCTCTCTAGACTGTGAGCTCCTTGTGGGTAGGGAACAGGTCCACCAGATCTATTGTATTGTACTCCCCAAGCACTTAGTACAGTGCTCTGCACACAATAAGGGCTCAATAAATACCTTTGATTGATTGGTTGATTGATAATTACGGGAGTATTCTTTCCTTTCCAGTATGATTATCTCTGATCTCTGAAGTATGGGGACAATTTAAGGAACTTGGATTTCTGCAGGCTTTGCGTGTCTAGTGATATGCTGTGCTTTTTCAGAATTCGTGCTTTGGCTTTGCAATCTGTTAATATTTCATCCCTGGACACTCCCTTAACAAAGAGGGATTTTCAGTTCTTTGGCAAGATCCTTACTCATACCTTTGGAGTGAATGTGTATCCACAGTATCCGATCGAGTAATTTGTGAGCACAGGCTGAAACTTGCAGTTTTCATTTCAAAACTCTTCCTTTGGGTTTTTGGGGTTTGTTTTTTTTTACATCACATCCTGATCCTCCTATACCACAAAATTGTATTTTCTCAAATGAGAGCAAGCTAAAAGAATGCAGCCGATGGGTCTGGAATAGGGCTTACTATTGCTAATATCAGTCAATCAGTGGCATTTATTGAGTGCTTACTGCTCGCCGAACACTATCCTAAGCACCTGGGAGAGTACTTAGTACAATATAATGGACTTGGTAGACACGTTCTCAATCCACGATGAGTTCACAATCTAGAGGGAATATGAACTATGGGAACGCAGCTTCACACAGACCTCTGGCATAAGTACCCGGTCATTCATTCATTCATTCAATAGTATTTATTGAGCACTTACTATGTGCAGAGCACTGTACTAAGCACTTGGAATGTGCAATTCAGCAACAGGTAGATAGAGACAATCCCTGCCCAATGACAGCTTCACAGTCTAATTGGGGGAGACAGACGGCAGAGCAAAACAGAACGAAACAAAAACAAGACATTATCACTATAAATAGAATCAAGAGGATGTACACCTCATGAACAAAATAAACAGGGTAATAAATAATATGTACAAATGAGGATAGTGCTAAGGGGAGGGGAAGGGGGGAGGGGGAGGAGCAGAGGATGGGGTGGGGAGGGGGAGCAGAGGGAAAGGGGGCTCAGCTGAGGGGAGGTGAAGGGTGAAAGGGGAAGAGGGAAGAGCAGAAGGTGAAGGGGGAGCAGAGGGAAAAGGGGTAGCTCAGTTTGGGAAGGCCTCTTGGAGAAGGTGAGCTCTCAGTAGGGCTTTGAAGAGGGGAAGAGAGTTAGTTTGGAGGAGGTGAGGAGAGAGGACATTCCAGGACAGCAGTAGGATGTGGGCCTGAAGTTGACGGCGGGACAGTGAGGAGGTGAGCGGCAGCAGAGGAGCGGAGAGTATGGGGTGGGCAGTAGAAAGAGAGAAGGGAGGTGAGGTAGGAGGGGGAAAGGAAAAGTAGCCCCTGTGGGGGTCGAACCCATGACCTTGGCGTTATTAGCACCATGCTCTAACCAACTGAGCTAACCAGCCGGTTGTTAAGCACTTACTATATGCAAAGTACTGTTCTAAGTGCTGGAGAGGATACAAGGTGATCAGGTTGTCCCATGAGGGGCTCACAGTCTTAATCCCCATTTTACAGATGAGGTAACTGAGGCACAGAGAAGTTAAGTGAATTGCCCAAAGTCACACAGCTGCCAAGTGGCTGAGTTGGGATTTGAACCCCTGACCTCTGACTTCCAAGCCTGTGCTCTTTCCACTGAACCACGCTGGTCTTTTTCTGTTGGTGGAAAAGTTGGCCTGAGTTGGAGATTTAGGGGGATAAGAAGCTATTAAAGAAGGAAGACACAGATGTTTTCAAAGACGAAGAAAGAAGGGGGCTTGAAGATAGGTCACATGTATTCTGCACCACTCATTAAAGGCCCTGTAGAACCTGGCCCTCTCCTTCTCGAGGAAAAGGCCCTCGTAGTGGAAAATGGGATCGGAGAACAAACACGACACTTAAATGGACATGGCGTGTTTGAACCATAAGCAGTTGCTTTACCTTTATAGAGATCTGACAGTGAGCTAAAGTACACCAGGAAGCAAGGCGATTTCCTCATCTTCCCTCTTGTAAAGCAAACTTTTAGCAGAGCTAACCGTTCTCTAAAAGCAAATTGAGCAGCCAACAGTTCACCCTCATCCTCCCTCAGCAGAGCAAAGGTGTGAAATAGAAAATAATAATTGTGGTATTTTTTAGGTGCTTACTATATGGCAAGATAATTAGGTCCCACATGAAGCTTACAGTCTAAGTAGGAAAGGGAACAGGGTTGGAATCCCCAGGTGGCAGATGAAATAACTATGGAACAGAGAAGTCAAGTGACTTGCTCAAGGTCATACGGTGGACAAGGGGCAGAGCTGGGATTAGAACCCAGTTCCTCTGACTCCCAGGTCCAGCTCTTTCCACTAGACCACACTGCTTTGAGATCTGATTGATCTCATAAGCAAAGTGGGAAGCAAAGAGATTGCCCTCAACCTCTCTTAGTAAAGCAAACTGTTTAAAGAGCTCTAACCACTCTTTAAAGCAAAGTGGGAAATGGATTGCACTCCTCCGCCCTGAGTGAAGCAAACTGGGAAACAAACAGATTACTCTCATTCTCCTTCAGTAGAACACTGCTTGAAAGAGCTCTAACGATAACTCTATACTCTACTATTTCCCCATCCGTAATCTATTTTAATGTCGGTCTTCACCATAGACTGTAAGCGCCTTGAGGGCGGGGTGGGGGGGAGGGTCGCATCTGCCAACTCTGTTGTATTGCACATTCCCAAGCGCTTAGCTCAGTGCTCTGCACAAAGTGAGCACTTAATAAATACCAACCGATTGATGGATTCTCTGAAGCAAGCCCTCCCACCCTCCCTCCGCCAAAAGAACGCTAAATAAAGGATACCCCTGTGAAACATCACCAATCGTTCTAGTTCCTCAGGTTGAAAACAATGGTCTAGTGGGATAAGGCACCTGCTGTTGAGAATGGCAGATGAGGGTTTTTTTTATGGTATTCGTTAAGCGTGTGCTTGCACCGTTCTAAGCACTGAGGTAGATACAAGTTAATCAGGCCAGATTCAGTCCCTGGCCCACATGGGGCTCACAGTCAAGTAGGAGGGAGAACAGGTATTGAATCCCCATTTTGCAGTAGAGGAAACTGGGGCCCAGAGAAGTGAAGCAACTTGCCCAAGGTCACACAGCAGGCAAGTGGCAGAGGTCCTCTGATTCCCAGGCCCGGGCTGTTTTCACTAGGCTATACCGCTTCCCAGACGAGAATAGCAGATGGGCCTTGGACTGAGAACCCGTATGAAGGAATTGAGAAGAGTGCTGGTGGTTTGCAAAAGAGCCACTCACTCACTCTCGCTCATCCCCATCGATCAGTCGGAGTGCCGAGAGCGAACAGCGAGCAGGCAGGCCAGCTGGTAGCACAATGGGTGCATGCAAGACCCATTTAGAGCCAACGACCGCAGGCAGAGTGCCGTTCTGGCGATGGAGCACCGTGATCCAGAAGGCGATTGCCTGTGGTCTTCACCGCCCACATGAGCCGGCTATTTTTAAGCATCCTGCCATGTCCCCTCCCCATCTCCCGGACTACCCTCCCCAACACTGCAACTCGATCCCTTTGCTCTACCCCGCCCCAAGGCCCACAGCACTTGTGTACATGAGTACATATCTATAATTTTATTTATATATATTGATGCTATTGATGCCTGTTTACTTGTTTTGATGTCTGTCTCCCCGCTTCTAGACTGCAAGCCCACTGTGGGCAGGGATTGTCTCTCTTTATTGCTGAATTGTACTTTCCAAGCGCTTAGTACAGTGCTCGGCACACAGTAAGCACTCAATAAATACTTTTGAATGTAAGAATGAACGATTGGGTCCGTCGGCCTCACAGATGAGTGCCCTACATGGTTCTTAGGTTAGAAACTTTTACTTTCGATGGTCAAGCATTCTTCGACTTGCATAGCCAGAACTAGAACCCAGGTCTCCGGATTCCCAGATACAGGTTCTTTCCACTGGACCAACAGTAGGGTTGAGGGGGTAACAAGTAGTGGGATTAGCATACGTGATTGGGACCAGTGAAAATAATAAAAAAAAAACATTGTGGTTTTTGTTAAACGCTTGCTTTGTGCCAAGCAAGAAGCAAGGGTGGCTAGTGTAAAAAGAGCATGGGCCTGGGGAGGCAGAAGACTTGGGTTCTAATTCCAGCTCTGCCACTTGTTTGTTGTGTGACTTTGGGCAAGTAACTTAACTTTTCTGTGCCTCGACTACCTTAGCTGTAAAATGGGGGTTCAGACTGAGTGCTATGTGGGACAGGGACTATCTCCAACCCGATTATTTTGCATCTACCTCAGCGTTTAATACAGGGCCTGGCACATAGCTCGTTGTGGGCAGAGAATGTGTCTGTTTATTGTTAGGTTGTACTCTCCCCAAGTGCTTAGTACAGTGCTTTGCACACAGTAAGCACTCAATAAATACAGCTGAATGAATGAATGGGTATCTTAAAAAAAAATAAGCAGTAGGGTAGATAGCAAGTTAATCAGGTCAGTCACAGTCCCTGTCGCAACATAAACATAGTAATTTCGGTATTCGTTAAGTGCTTACTATGTGCCAAACACGGTACTAAGCACTGGGTTGATACAAGATAAATCAGACCCCACATGAGGTTCAAAGTCTAAGTAGGAAGGAGAACAGATATTGAAACTCCATTTTGCAGATGAGGAAACTGAGGCTGCATTGTACTTTCCCAAGCGCTTAGTACGGTGCTTTGCACACAGTAAACGCTCAATAAATATGATCGAATGAATGAATGAGGCACAGAGGAATGAAGTGACTTGCCAAAGGTCCCACAGCAGGTAAGTGGCAGAGCTGAGATTAGAACCCAGGTCCTCTGACTCCCAGGCCCCGGGATCATTCCATTAGGCCATGCTGCTTCTGTGCCTCAGTTTCCTCATATGTATACTGGGGACTCAACACCATTCTCCCTGTTAGACAGTGAGCCCCATGTGGGACAGCGACAGCATCTGATCTGATTATCCAACGTTGTCATAATAATTATGGTATCTGTTAAGCGCTTACTATGAGCCAAGCAATGACATCGCTCTGCACACAGTAAGCGCTCCATAAATACGGTTTATTGACTATTTTGTATCTACCCTAGTGCTTGGCACATAGTAGGTGCCTAACAAAACCTATTATCGTTGTTGCTCCCCCTTTTTTCTTCCTCGTCCTCCCCTCACTCTGCCCCCTTGTCAACGCCTCCCCTCCTTTAAACCTTCCCTAGCTGGGAGTCTCGGACCCTCCCCAGCAAAAAAACACTCACGCCCTTACTCCTGGTCCATCAGGGCCCTCCCGAACCCAGTGCCTGTGCCTTTAAAGCCCTGCCCTAGACATTTCCCGCTAGGGTTTCCTCTTTGCCGAGAAATTCACGGTTTCTTTCGTTTTCGTTTCCCCCTAGACCAGAAGGATCCAGATCCAATCCAGGCCCCGGAGGCACCGGCTCCCAGACCTGCCTTTCCTGGGTCGGGGGGCTGCGTCTGTTGCGGAGGAAGAGGAGGAGGAGGGAAAGGAGGAGGAGGGAAAGAAGGAGGAGGAGGAGGAGGAGGAGGACCGGGCTCGGGAGACGCTAAAGGATCCCAGCGGGACAACCTGCGCCCAGGGAGGAGGGCCCGGAGGGGCGAGGAGAGGAGCGGGAAAGCGTGGGAAAAGGAGTAGGAAAGCATAGGGAAGAGCGGCAAGCGTAGGAGAAGGAGCCGGTAAGCGTGGGACCACACCTAGGGACTGAACGCGAGGAGGAAGCGGGGGTGCAACTGCTTGGGGGGACGGGACGGGGTGGGGGGTTGGATGGGGTGCGATGCAGCCCTCCCTAGGGCTTGCTGCCCTCTGCTGGGACCCCTGTTTGCCATCGTCCTGATCCATCTGCCCTCCGGGGCCTCAGGTAGGAATCCTCGGCGTCTCTCCTGCCTCCGTTTCTTTCCAAGCCCCGAACCCTGTTCCCTTCCCTCCTATGCGGTCCGAGCCTCCCCGGCCAAACTGGAAATGGCTCCTGGTTCTCCTCCACCCTGGAAATAAAGAGCGTCATCCCGCGAGGGGGCTTCAAATAGCAATGCGCATGTAGGGTGGCAGGCATCGAGTAACAGTAATCAACGCAATCGCCATCACGTTTGCTCCGAACGCTAACAGTAGTGTTTGTCGTTAAGTTCTTACTGTATGCCAAGGGCTGTGCTAACACTGTGGAAGATACAAAAATAAGCCGGTGGGACACAACCTCCGTCCACGTTCATTCACTCATTCAGTCGTATTTATTGATCACTTACTGTATGCGGAACACCGTACTAAGCGCTTGGGAGAGTCCAGTACAACAATAAACTGACACATCCCCTGACCTTAAGGACTTTACATTCTACAGGGGGAGACAGACATTAATAGAAAGACAAGCGGTGGAATTGAGATTAGAACCTTCTGACTGCTCTATTCACTAGGCCGTGCTGCTTCTCTCTAATAGCTCTATAATCTTCTCTCAAATCTCTAAAATAACTGTTCTCCTTCTCCATTAGACTGAGCCCCATGTGGGACAGGAACTCTGTTCAACCTGATTACCTACGCCAGTGCTTAGTACGGCGCGTGGTGCATATCAATCTATCAGTCGATGGTATTTACTGAGCACTTACTATGTGCAGAGCACTGTATTAAGCGCTTGGGAGAGTACAGTGCAACGGAATTGGCAGCCACGTTCCCTGCCCATAACGAGTTTACGATCTAAAGGGGGGGAATAGTAAGTATTTCACCAATTCTGCAATTATTATTATTATTAGGACAGTTCCAAGTGACCGCCCTCACATCCCCGGTCTGGGCCTCCATCGGGGGAGAAGCTATCCTCTCCTGTCAGGTGTCCCCCAGAGGAAAGGCCGAAGCCCAGCGTTGGTTCCACTCTCATTTCAAGTCAGCCATTCTGCTTCAAGGGGACTGGAACGGGGAACAGCCCCTGGCTGAGTACCAGAACCGGACCGAACTAATGGACCCCAGCCCCAACGACGACCCTGGTACCGTCAGCCTGAGAATCCGTGACATCCGGGTTTCGGACAATGGGACCTACACCTGCTATTTCAAATCCGTCTCGTATTACCACTCCGCTACTGTGCAGCTGCAGGTGACAGGTAAAAGGAGAGTGAGGGCTGGGGGGAGGAAGGGGAGAAGGGGCGGAGTGGGCGGGGAGAGTTTAAACCAGAAGAAAAGGAGTTCATGATAATCATGGTGGTGTTACTGGGTAAGCGCTTGCTATGTGTCATGCTCTGTATTTAGCGCGGCAGTTAGATAGAAGATCATCAGTTTGGACGTGGTGCCCGTCCCACGTGGGGCTCGCAGCCCAGGTTGGAAACTGGGTGTGTGTGGGTCCCCGTGGAGGAGGCTGTGAGGCAAGAGAGGTTTGGGATCGTAGTGATGGTAATAGTATTTATTAAGCACTTACTCTGTGCAGAGCACTATACTCAGCACTGGGAAAGAATACGCAGGTGAGGATTAAGCCACATTCCCTGGCCCTCAGAGGACTCAAAATCTAAAAATATAAGAGGAGAGGGGACTGAAGACATCAAGGGTGAAGAAACAGTATAACACCAAAGCAACACAAAGGCATAGACAGGTACACACACACACACACACCCCCAAAAAAAATACCAAGTAGTTGGATACTGTAGCTAGAGGAGCAGAATTCCCAGCTCCTTGCGGCTCCGAGTGCGCAGTCAGATCGTGGCCACAGTGAGTGTTACAGCAGCAGCGGCCGCCCGATCTTTCCGAGGTTCTGTGGGGGCGATGCCGGGCTGCAGCTCCTGTTCTCGTCCCACCTGGGTGGTGGAAGGCAGGTCGGGATGGAGGTTCCTCGATGACTTGGAGGAGAGCCGGAGTGGGATCCTGGGGAGGCAGAGTGGAGGTCTGGTTGGGGAGGACCCCAAGGGCCTCGGGAGCCACGGTGGGTAATTCGGTGAATTTGCTTAACTGATATGGAGAGAGAGACTGGCCGGGGCGGCTTGCTGCTGCTTAGATGCTCATGGCCTAAGGCACATGAGGCCTGTCAGGAGCTGGGATCCTGGGGGCCACGATGGGGGTGGCCTCGGTGGAGAGAGAGAGTGGGAGAGCGAGGGCCTAGGGAGGTGGGAGGTGCCCAGAGGGCCTGGCTCCTGTGAGGGCGGGACAGGTGGGACCACCCGAGAAGCCAGGGGAGAGGTGCACAGTGAGCCCTTGGTAAACTCTTCTCGCAACACCACCCTCCCCTCTCCCAGGACTTTTCTTTCAGTTGAGTCATTCTATACCGCAAACGCAGCACCCTCCACCCAAGAGCCAGTACCATCGGGCCTGATCCCCGCAACTCTGGAACTCATGCAGACAGTTGCCGCTGTCAATCAATCAATAGTATTTAATGAGTGCTTACAGTGTGCAGAGCACTGTACTGAGCGCTTGGGAGAGTACGCTATAACAGAGTTGGCTTTCTCCCCACCTCGGCCTCTCACTCCCCTCTCTTCTCTTTTCTCTCCTTCCAGCCCTGGGGTCTGCCCTTCACCTTCACCTGAAGGACTACGAAGAGGGCGGGATACAGGTGCTGTGCCACTCTGCTGGCTGGTTCCCTACTCCCCTGCTGCAGTGGAAGAAGCTTGGCCATGAGCAGGAGCCCTATGCCTCCAAGGTCCAGATCACGGAGGACGGCGACGGCCTGTTTGGGGTGGAGGGAGCCCTGATCCTGAAGGAAAGCGATCCTGTGAGCTGGGTCTGCCACGTGAGCAGTGGCCTGAAGAACCAGGAGAGGGAAGCCAGGTTTTCCGTGGCAGGTGGGTGACAGGCTCGGGGGCCCTGGAGTCTCGGTGGGGTGGTGCGGGGAGATGGATGCCAGGAACTGGAGTGCTGAGGGGCTGTTTAGACTGGAGAAGGAAGAAGTTCATCTTGTTAATGTTTATCTTTTCTGTGTGACCTCCATTCATTCATTCATTCAATAGTATTTATTGAGCGCTTACTATGTGCAGAGCACTGTACTAAGCGCTTGGGATGAACAGGTCGGCAACAGATAGAGACAGTCCCTGCCGTTTGACGGGCTTACAGTCTAATCGGGGGAGACGGACAGACAAGAACAATGGCACTAAACAGCGTCAAGGGGAAGAACATCTCGTAAAAACAATGGCAACTAAATAGAATCAAGGCGATGTACAATTCATTAACAAAATAAATAGGGTAACGAAAATATATACAGTTGAGCGGACGAGTACAGTGCTGTGGGGATGGGAAGGGAGAGGTGGAGGAGCAGAGGGAAAAGAGGAAAATGAGGCTTTAGCTGCGGAGAGGTAAAGGGGGGATGGCAGAGGGAGTAGAGGGGGAAGAGGAGCTCAGTCTGGGAAGGCCTCTTGGAGGAGGTGATTTTTAAGTAAGGTTTTGAAGAGGGAAAGAGAATCAGTTTGGCGGAGGTGAGGAGGGAGGGCGTTCCAGGACCGCGGGAGGACGTGACCCAGGGGTCGACGGCGGGATAGGCGAGACCGAGGGACGGTGAGGAGGTGGGCGGCGGAGGAGCGGAGCGTGCGGGGTGGGCGGTAGAAAGAGAGAAGGGAGGAGAGGTAGGAAGGGGCAAGGTGATGGAGAGCCTTGAAGCCTAGAGTGAGGAGTTTTTGTTTGGAGCGGAGGTCGATAGGCAACCACTGGAGTTGTTTAAGAAGGGGAGTGACATGCCCAGATCGTTTCTGCAGGAAGATGAGCCGGGCAGCGGAGTGAAGAATAGACCGGAGCGGGGCGAGAGAGGAGGAAGGGAGGTCAGAGAGAAGGCTGACACAGTAGTCTAGCCGGGATATAACGAGAGCCCGTAACAGTAAGGTAGCCGTTTGGGTGGAGAGGAGAGGGCGGATCTTGGCGATATTGTAGAGGTGAAACCGGCAGGTCTTGGTAACGGATAGGATGTGTGGGGTGAACGAGAGGGACGAGTCAAGGATGACACCGAGATTGCGGGCCTGCGGGACGGGAAGGATGGTCGTGCCATCCACGGTGATGGAGAAGTCTGGGAGCGGACCGGGCTTGGGAGGGAAGATGAGGAGCTCAGTCTTGCTCATGTTGAGTTTTAGGTGGCGGGCCGACATCCAGGTGGAGACGTCCCGGAGGCAGGAGGAGATGCGAGCCTGAAGGGAGGGGGAGAGGACAGGGGCGGAGATGTAGATCTGCGTGTCATCTGCGTAGAGATGGTAGTCAAAGCCGTGAGAGCGGATGAGTTCACCGAGGGAGTGAGTGTAAATGGAGAACAGAAGAGGGCCAAGAACTGACCCTTGAGGAACTCCAACAGTTAAAGGATGGGAGGGGGAGGAGGCTCCAGCGTAGGAGACCGAGAATGATCGGCCAGAGAGGTAAGAGGAGAACCAGGAGAGGACAGAGTCCGTGAAGCCAAGGTGAGATAAGGTATGGAGGAGGAGGGGATGGTCGACAGTGTCAAAGGCAGCAGAGAGGTCAAGGAGGATCAGAATGGAGTAGGAGCCATTGGATTTGGCAAGAAGGAGGTCATGGGTGACCTTAGAGAGAGCAGTCTCGGTAGAGTGGAGGGGACGGAAGCCAGATTGGAGGGGGTCTAGGAGAGAATGGGAGTTAAGGAATTCTAGGCATCGATTGTAGACGACTCGTTCTAAGATTTTGGAAAGGAAGGGTAGTAGGGAGATAGGACGATAACTGGAGGGGGAAGTGGGGTCAAGAGCGGGTTTTTTTAGGATGGGGGAGACGTGGGCATGTTTGAAGGCAGAGGGGAAGGAGCCCTTGGAGATTGAGTGGTTAAAAATAGACGTTAAGGAAGGGAGGAGGGCAGGGGCGATGGTTTTAAGAAGGTGAGAGGGAATGGGGTCCGAGGCGCAGGTGGAGGGGGTGGCACTTGCGAGGAGGGAGGAGATCTCCTCTGAGGATACTGCAGGGAAGGATGGGAAAGTAGGGGAGGGGGTTGCTGGGGGGGAGGGGAGAGGCGGAGGGATGACTTTGGGGAGCTCAGACCTGATCGTGTTGATTTTCGTGAGGAAATAGGTGGCCAGATCATTAGGGGTGAGAGATGGGGGAGGGGGAGGAACAGGGGGCCTAAGGAGAGAGTTAAAGGTCCGGAACAATCGGCGGGGGTGACGGGCATGGGTGTCGATGAGGGAGGAGAAGAAGCTTTGCCTGGCGGAGGAGAGGGCAGAGTTAAAGCAGGAAAGGATAAATTTGAAGTGTGTGAGGTCGGCTTGGTGTTTGGACTTTCGCCAGCAGCGCTCAGCAGCTCGAGCATAGGAGCGTAGGAGGCGGACGGAGGAGGTGATCCAGGGCTGTGGGTTAGTGGAGCGAGAGCGGCGGAGGGAAAGGGGGGCGAGAGAGTCGAGATGAGTAGAGAGGGTGGAGTTGAGAGCGGAGACCCGATCGTCGAGAGTGGGAAGAGAGGACAGGGCGGCAAGGTGAGGAGAGATGCTATTGAAAAGACGGATGGGATCGAGAGAGCGGAGGTCTCTGTGGGGCCGTAGCGAAGATTTGCAGGGGGAGGGAGTGTGAGAGATGAGGCAGGTGAGAAGGTTATGGTCAGAGAGAGGGATTTCAGAGTTGGTGAGTGAGGAGATAGTGCAGCGGTAGGAGATGACGAGATCGAGGGTGTGACCGAGTCGGTGAGTGGGCGCGGTATGGTGGAGGAGGAGGTCGGCAGAGTCGAGGAGGGATAGCAGGCGGGCGGTAGAGGAGTCGTCGGGTACATCCGTATGGATGTTGAAGTCTCCAAGGATCAGAGTGGGCAGAGAGAAGGAGAGGAGGAAGGTGAGAAAGGGGTCAAGGTGGTTGAAGAAGTCGGAGGTGGGACCGGGAGGGCGGTAGATGACGGCGACAAGTAACTGGAGTGGGTGGTAGAGGCGAATGATATGGGCTTCGAAGGAGGGGAAGGAGAGGGAGGGGGGAGGAGGGATAGTGCGGAAGCGGCATCGGGGCGAGAGGAGGAAGCCGACGCCTCCTCCCTTACCGGTGAGTCTGGGGGAGTGGGAGAAGGAGAGGCCTCCGCTGGAGAGAGAGGCGGCGGAGACCGTGTCTTCGGGAGAGAGCCACGTTTCCGAAAGGGCGAGGAGGAGGAGAGAGCGGGAGAGGAAAAGGTCATGGATGAAAGGTAGCTTGCCTGTAATAGAGCGGGGGTTCCAGAGGCCACACTAGAAGCCCTGGGTGAGTTTGAGTGAACACCTCCCTAGCCGTCTGTGTGTTTGTGTGTGCATGTGCCTGAATCCACCACCCTGGTCAAACAATCAGTGATATTTTTTGAGCGCTTCCCAAGTGCAGAGAGCTGTACTAAGTATTTGGGAGAGGGCAATACAATAAAGTTGAGAGGTGGAGGTTTGGAGCTGGCCCTCTGCCTCTCCGTCTATCCCCAGCCTCACCTTCCCTCTCCCCACTCTGGGAACCTTGCCCCAAGTTCACCTCAGGTTCAAAATAATTCCAAAAAGAGTGGGGTGATGAGAGGGAGGATAATGGCTGGGTTCAAGGAGGTGACTTCTTTCACCTCCTCTCCTCCAGATGCAAGTTCCTCCTCCAGCTGATGTTTTTTCTTTCCCTCAGATGTGATCTTCCCCCACCACTCTCCAATGTTGCTGATCCTGCCTCTGTTCCTGGTGGCTCTGGTCCTCTTGACTTTAGTCTGTTTGATTCTCCTCCGGAGGCAGCTCAGAGAAAATGGTGAGTCGGGGTGTGGGTGAAAAACCAAACTCCCTGCCCACAAGAGTCTTCCTCCCCGCCAACTCCCCTTCCCCATCTCCCTTCCTAGAACCCAGCCGACCCGCTCCCACTCTTCATTTCCCTTAGACAACCCAGGTCCCTTAGAGAACCCAGGTCTCTGTCCCCCCGTCTTGACCTCTCCTCTTTCCATCACCCACTCCCCTCACTAAACCAAAGAGCTTCCTAAGCCCCAGCAGTCCCTTCCCAACCCCCTGCCCCAATTTTATTTCAATCGGGGTTGGGGAGGGCGTCCTAGGGACGGAAAGAATCATCCCTATGCCGGGACAGGAGTGCGCTGTTGGCCAGCCCGCCATAAAGAGCAATCCAGGGTGGCAGAGATGTCGTAGGAACTCACTATTTTTTCTTCTGGGATTTTGATTTCCTCCAGGACGACTTCTGCTTGTTAAAGGTAAGGGTCACACCTCACTTCCCCAGCCCCCAATATTGGTCTTTCTTCAGGTTGGCTCCCCAACTTAAACACCTTCCAGATTCCAGCACCCTGACCCCCGATTCTCTCCCCCACCCCAGCCCCAGCCCGCTTCCCTCCTGAACCCCAATCATCTCTCGGTAGCAGTAGGAGTAATCGTATTTATCAAGTACTCACTGGGTACAATGCACTGTACTAAGTGTTTGGAAAGTTCCATAAAAATAAAACACATTCCCTACCCTTAAGGAGCTCACCAACTAGTGGGCCAGCCTTTATGGTCGCCTTTGTAAGTTCTGTGGGATCCTGACATAAAAGACCCGGCACCCATTTGCTGGACCTTTATCACACACGACAGCCTCCCAGGAACATACCGGAACCCTCGGGGTTCCTGATGTAATACGAATGATGATGATGATCATAGTGGTGTTTGTTAAGCGCTTACCATGTGCCAAGCACTGTGCTAAGCCCCGGAGGAGATAAAGTACTATCGGATCAGGCACAGCCCCTGTCCAGCTTGAGGTTTTCAATCCAGTGGGATATGGTCTGAGGTTTGGGTTCAGGGACGGACAGCTCCTGCAGTCTATGACAAGCAAATCTTGCCCCTGGGTAGAGAATAGCTTCTTCTCCTTGGGTTGGAGAAAGGGAAATCCCCAGCCCCAATCTCTCTGCCTTAGTCTTAGCACGTTTGATCTACAACTCAATTTTCCTTTTCCTTTTATTAATAATGTTGGTATTTGTTAAGTGCTTACTATGTGCAGAGCACTGTTCTAAGCGTTGGAGTAGATTTACAGGTAGATTTACAGGTAGATTTTCCTTTCAGCAATGCTCGAAACCGATAAAGGTAAGGATAAGGTGGGATTATCCTGGAGGTTATGACTGTTAATGGTTTTCAACTCACTTTGCCCCTCTAAGACAGTAGTAGTAGAAATGGTACTTATTGAGTGCCCACTAGATGAAATCAATATACACTGTATAAAGCGCTAGGGAAAAAGACAACAGGAAAAGTTTTCGTGTTCCACCCACTGGGACTCCAAAGAACCAAGGGTTTGGAAACCCGCTTGCATTTTCCCATTTCACAGAACACACAGACCTTCAGAGGAAGAGGGGTGGATTTGTCAGTCCTCAATTACCCAGCCCAATTCTCCCCATCTCGTCTGTGAGACCGTAGACATCTTCCCTGTGCATCCACAGCGCATGGAGTTCTGTCTTATCTTGTCTTTGTCTCTTCCCACAGCCCTGAGGAAACCACCTTCAAGGAATTGGCAGTCAATCCGTTGATCGATCAATAACGTTTTCTGAGCACCTACTGGGTGCAGAGTCCTATACCAGTGCCCTCAAGGAGCTTACAGTCTAGCAGGGGAGACAGACTCAAAATAGGCAATTGGAGAAGCAGAATCAACAAAGATAACCCAACCCAAACAAAGAAGCATATTGTGCAAATGACATGGAAGCTAAAGAGGAGTGTAGTATTTGAGAAAGTACAGAGGAACTAGTAGATATGATTCCTTTCCTTAGGAGCTGGGGGTTGGGGGTGTGGGGAGGAGGCCCGTACGCTCCTCTAATTGACCCCATATTAGAGTGGGATCAAAGGGGAGCAAGTTTCTCTTGTTCTTAATACTCTGTGTGATTTTTTTCACATTTCAGAGAACCTTTTGGCAGAAAATGGTAAGAATTCTCTTTTCCTAATTCTGGTTATTATCATTAAAACCTCAATATTGGGGGATGTCCTAATTATCCCAAGTCCTCTCTATACGCCATATCTCTTATAAAAAGCCTTCCTAGATGCATTCAACTGTTCCCAAGGGTAGTGGAGAAATAGGTGGAGTGGAGCAGGGCTTGAAGAAGAAGAGAAAGCCCAGAATGAACCCTTCATCCACAGAGCACCTTAACTCTCCACCTACACCACACCTCTCCTCTCCATCCACAACGTTCCTCCCCTCCCCATTCATACCATGGCCCTCCTTCCTGTCCACACCACGCCCCTCTTTCCCATCCACACTATGCCCCTCCTCCCCATCCACACTGGGTGCCTCCTCTCCACCCAAACCGCACCCTTCCTCCCCATCCCGCGCCCCCTCCTCTCTATCCACACAGCACTGTACTAAGCCCTCAGGAGAGTGCCATGGAAGGAAAAGACACAGAACCTGACATTTAGGCTCTTACAATCTAATGGAGTTGTGTTCTTTTACTTCTCTTATTTGCAGTAAAGCTGAAGAAGGAGAGAGGTGAGTGAGATCCTGGGAGAAATAAAAGGAACAGGGTGGAGACAGGGTGGGGAAACAGGGGTCACGGGAAGATCATTTTCTCACCTTCCTATTTGGGTCCCTCGTTCCCTCCTCACCCCCGATCTGGCCCCCCACAGCTCCACTCCTCCGTCCTTCTCTCTGTCCCGTCAAAGAGTTGCCCTCCGAGAACACATGAGGTTGGCTCTCCCCTTTACCTCCCCCGCCTCCTCCCAGATCTCTAGCCCCTGCCCCAAGCTGCTCCCTATCTCAACCCCTTTCTCCATGGTACTTCTCCTCCCGAGAGGGGAATTAAGCCAACCCCGGTTGTTTCCTGTGCCACTCCCTCCCTCCGCTCTTCCAACCCTGTCGTGGCTCTGGCTAGTCCCCAGTCTCCTCCACACCGCTCCCTGACGCTCCGCTTCTCCTTTGCTTTGTTTTCCAGATGCCATGGTCTCTGATCAAGGTAAGTCCTTGCCTCTGGTTTTCAGTTCCCTTCAACTCTGACAACAGCAACCAATCTTTAGGGTACTAGAATGGCAGGTGTGTGTGTGTGTGTGTGTGCGTGTGTGCTGGGGGAGAGCAAAAGTCATTGAGGTCTGGAAATAGGTTCATTCTACAAGGTATTTTATGCGATTCTGAGTGAAGGCTCAACTTGGGCATTCAGGAGTGGTTTCAACCAGAAAATGTAGTAGTGATACTATTTATTAAGGGCTTACTGTACAGAAATTGAGCTTTCCAGCCCCCACTTATTATTATGGTATTTGTTAAGTGCTTACTAAGTGCTGAGCACTGTTCTAAGCGCTGGGGTAGATACAGGATAAACAGATTGTCCCACGTGGGGCTCACATTTTTTAATCCCCAATTTTACAGTTGAGGTAACTGAGGCCCAGAGAAGTGAAGTGACTTGCCCAAGGTCACACAGCAGACAAGTGGCGGAGCTGGGATTAGGACCCATGACCTCTGATTCCCAAGCCCGTGGTCTTTCCACAATCTCTCCTTCTCTGCAGTCTCACATTGCCTTCTGCCTTCAGGACATCTACTTGGATGTCCCGCCAACCCTTTAAACTTTACATGTCCAAAGCAGAACTCTTCATCTTCCCACCCAAACCCTGTCCTCCCCAAGACTGTCCCATCACTGAAGACAACATCACCCTCCCTGTTTCACAAGCCTGTAACCTTGGCATTATCCTTGAACTCATCTCTCAAATCCTGTTGGATCTACCTTCAAAACGTCTCTAGAATATTTCCTTTCCTCTCTATCCAAACTGTCACTAAATTGGTTCAAGCACTTATAGCGCAACTCAACTGTTGCATCAGCCTCCTCACTGACCTCTTGTCTCTCCCCTCTCCAGTCCATACTTCACTCTGCTGCTGCTTGGATCATAATGAGAATAATATGATTTATGAAGCACTTGCTTTTTGCCAAGCATGAGGCTAAGCGCTGGTTTAGATACAAGGTAATCTGAACAGGCACAGTCCTTATCCCACACGGGGTAAGAATTTTCATCATGATGATATTCATATTTTCTCCTATTGCCATCTCTCTTTGTTTCTCCTGTTCTGCCACTTTTGCCGGATGGGCCCTGCAGAAGCGAGTAAGTCCAGTTTTCTCTTCAAAATATTTTATTGGGTGAGGCCCTGGGAGGTGGGAAAAGGGAGTAGAAATCATCATTATCCTCATCATCATCATTATTTGGCATTTGTTAAGGACTTACAATAGACCAATTATCATACTCAGCACTGAGGTAAATACGGGATCATCAGCTCAGACTCAGTCCCTGTCCCACACAGTCTGAATGGGGAGGGAGAACGAGAATTGACTACTCATTTTATAGATGAGGAAACTGAGACCCAGAGCAGTTAAGTGATTTGCCCAGGTTCATACAGCAGGCAAGTGGCAGAGGTGGGATTAGAATTTAGATCCCCTAACTCCCAGGACCGTGCTCTTTCCCACTAGACCATGCTGCCAAGTGTCCAATCCCTCATCCTTGGCTTGTTGATTCAGTTTCTTCCTGTGGCAAAACAGAAGAATCAAACTGACTGGTTTGAGCTGTGCAGAGCAGTTTCTCTCACTGACTGTTGATGACATCACCCTCAAGGCAGGTGTGGTGCCCAGTTGAATGTGGTGGCACCAGTCAGTGATGGGGGAGGCAGTAAATCACCTGACAAGGACGGAGCTCCTGCCCCAACTTTGGGATCCGGCATAAGTCGGCACCCTTTCTGGGCCTCTACCTGCCCCCCTGCACCCTCACAGTGCTACACAAGATGATCATATCTATGATGTGCAACATGAATTCAAGCTGCTGGATGAAAATGATTATTTTGAGGTCTAGGGCAACAGGCAGCAAGTTTATCCTGAATCTTTTCCTAAAAGCATGCCCCATGTGTAGCTGCCCACTTCCCAGGGACAATGGGGGCGATGGGCCCAGCAGTTTAATGAGCTGGACTCCTGGACTTGCTCTTTCTAGTCAAGACTTGAGAGTTTTCAATCAGGGCTGCGAAGATCCAAATTGGTGGCTTTCTTACTATTAACTCCTTGAAAGCTGTCCCCCTCCTGGTTCTCCCCTCTCCACCTAAAATCCCTAACCTCTTTTCACCATGGGTTCAAAAGGAAAAGTTGGCCTCTTGGACCCCCATGCCTAGGAACTGATGAATGATGCAGGATTTTTAAACAAACTTTCCAGTTCTTTGGCAACACACCTCCCAGACCCCAGATGTCCCATCCCCATCACCAACCCCTCCGGATTTCTCTCCCCGCCTGATCTCTCACCCATGACCTCTCCTCTGTGTTTCAGGGCTGGAGAACATGCGGCAGTTTGCAAGTGAGTAGCCAGAAGGGAAAGGGAGCTCTGCTCTTGGTGCTGGCAAGTCAGGTTCAAATTGAACCACGGCCCAGCTCCCACTCTGAGAAAATTGCGGTCGGGCGATCACGGTGTTTATCCTCTCTACTTCAGAGTAGATATTCTAGATCCTGGGTGCTCTCAGGATCCCTCAGGAGTCAAGTACCTTTCCACTTCATCCGTGGAGTACGTGTCAAAGATGGCAACCATCTCCCTTTCTGCTGAGCATCTCAGATACTCCAGATGGAGACAGCTCGCTAGACTGGCTGAACCATGAACCCAGTCTTTTGACTCCTGAACCGATACCCGTTTCTCTCCCATGACCCAGTATCCTGCTGTCTACCCTGCCCCAGCTCCTCTTTCAAGACCTAGGCACCCCCTCAGCCCCCCCATCCCTTAGCTCTTCCCCACAGAGCCCCAATTCCCTATCTTCCCCTTTCCGGTTCTTTGATTCCCTTCTCTCCTGGTAACACAGATGTCCTGACTCCCAACCTCCAGTTCTCCCCAGATTCCCATCCCTATTAATCAATCAGTAGTATTTGAGTGTTTACTCCAAGTGGAACACTGTACTAAAGTGCTTGGGAAAATACAGTAGACTACAGTTAATGGACATGATCCCTGCATTGAACTTGCAATCTACCAGAGGAGAGGGACACTAAAATGAAGTACAGATACAGAGTTGCAAGATCCGAACTTAAGTGCTACCGAGGGTTGGCGGGGGACAAGCGGGGGTGAGTACCCCAGTGTTTGGGTGATGCAAAAATGCTCAAATGGCAGTTGGAGGGGGGAAGGGAAATAGGAGAGGGAGAGGAGAGATTCTCAGCTCCCGAATCTCCTCTGAGACCCCCAACGCTGTCACCCGATCCCTGACCTCCGTGCCCCTTGCTCCCCTCCCCAGCGGACCTGACCCTGGACCGGGCTTCGGCCAACCCCTACCTGTTGGTATCAGAGGACGGCCGAGCCGTGAGCCGCTCGGACACACGCCTGGCCGTGGACGACGGGCCGGAGCGGTTCGACCCCAGGGCTAACGTCCTGGGGATGCCGACCTTCACCTCCGGCTGCCACTTCTGGGAGGTGGAGACGGGGAGCAAGCGAGACTGGGACGTGGGCGTCTGCCTGGACAGCGTGGCCCGCAAGGACATGGTCACCCTGGGGCCCGAGGCCGGCTTCTGGGTCCTGTGGGCCCGCAACGGGAGTCAGCTGGCAGCCATCACCACGCCCAAGACGGCTCTGAGCTCGGACGCCTGGCCCCGCCGAGTGGGTGTCTTCCTGAACTGCGAGGCTGGGACCGTTAGCTTTTACAACATCAACACCCACCAGCTCATCTACAGCTTCACCGAGCCCTCGGGCTTCCCTGGGCCTCTCCGTGCCTTCTTCTACCCGGGGCCGAGGCCCGAGGGGCAAGAGTCTGTACCGCTGAAGATCCTGGAACCTGGAAGGTGGGGCTGATGGATTCGTTCCTGCATCCTGGAGCTGGGGGATGAAGGGACCCGGGTGTCCTGCCTCCCAGCGTCTATTTTCTGGATCCCAAAGCATGTACTGATAACCAGGGCTCTCGTCTCCTTGAGACCACGTTCCTCTTTCAGAACTCGAGAGTCCCCACTTCTAGACTCTGACTCCAAGCAGCTTCCCCTCTGATCGTTCGATGAATCATTCAGTCAGTGGTGCTTACTGAGTCCTTACTGTGTGCAGAGCACTGTACCAGATATTAAAGAGAGTAGAATACAGCAGAGTTGGTAGACACGTTTCCGGCCCACAACAAAGTCTAGAGGGGGATAAAGCAAGGAAGAGATAAGGATGTGCCGTTTCATCTGAGAGATTACAGGAAACACACATCTCCACTTCACTCTAGGGGAGAATGCCCCACAGCTCTGATCCTATAAACCCTTGGAGAAAATTGATTCAAGCTCTTTACCTTGTATTTGGTTTTCTCTCTTTTTTGTTTCTTGTGGTAGTTTTTAAGTGCTTACTATGTATCAAGCGCTATTCTTAGCTCTGGGGTTTATCAGGATGGACACAGTCCCTGTCCCACATAGGGCTCACTGTCTAAATTGGAGGTAGGAGGATTTAATCTCTGTTTTACAGATTAGGTAACCGAGGCACGGACAAGTGATTTGCCCAAAGTCACTGTTACATCCCTAGAGAGTCAATTAGCGACAAGAGCGTTCGTGACTCGGCTTTACAGATGGAACAAACCACCGATACTGAATGTCGCAGAAAGAGAACATTTATTAACATACAGAAGAAACATCAAGTGCAACGGATCCTGTTTCTGTTAAGCCCTCAACCCAGAGGCAGTGGGAATTTTCAACCGCGGGATGCTCAGTCTCGTTTGGTGTTCAGAGCCTTAACGGGTCTTCTGCCCCGGCTGTCCCTCGGCCTTCCCTTCGGGGGACAGTGTGAGAAGCCAAGTACAGTCTGAGACCAGCTCGGACATCCCCTCAGCTGGTCTCCTCTGCCCGAGCTAACTCAGTTGTCCTTTCGGATAACGGCGAGCAGCAGCGGTAGGTGTCGTGTGTCCCCCGGCCCCCCCCCCCCCCTCGCCTTTGAATTATGCTTAACCGTTACAAAGACCTTCATCAGTATAATGGCCCTAATCTATCAATTCCAGTCCCATTGTCCTTTGCTCTTAGAAGACATTTCCCCCGCCCCCCTGCGGGTGCGTCAACATTAAGGTCTTCCCTTGGAGCCAATAATTCTGGCTCACACGCATTAAGTTTAACACGGTGTTTACGCGAGGTGCAAACTGCATGCTTCACTCACACGGCAGAGAAGTGGCTGAGCCAGAATTGGAACTCAGGTCCTCTGACTCCCTGGCCCGTGCTTTTTCCACTAGACCACACTGCTTCTCAGGTAGCACGTTTCCTTCCAAAGTGTGTTCCCATTGGTGCAAAGTCATTTGGAGGAAAGAAGAGATGGTGTACCTCATTCCCTCAGAGGAGTTAAGTGCTTGCCCACCGTTACTGAGTGTCTATGGATCCCTAATCCGCAACTTCCATGCATCCTTTCTCCTCTGCTGGAGCAGCACAGCCTAGTGCAAAGTGTATGGGCCTGGGAGAAAGAGAACCCGGGTTCTAATCCCGTCTCTGCCACCTGCCTGCTGTGTGACCTTAGGGAAGTAACTTTACTTCTCTGTGCCTCAGTTACCTCATTTGTAAAATGGAAATTCAATTCCTGTTCCCCCTCCTACTTAGATTGTGAGCCCTGTGTAGGACAGGAACTGTGGCTGACCTAATCTTTTATCTTCCCCAATGCATAGAACAGTGCATGACAAATTGTAAGCACTTAACAAACACTTTTTTTCTTCTCAAAATCTAGGAGACCTAACTCCTAGCTGCTGGCTCTTATGATCGTCCGTTTCCCATTCGAACTTCACTTTCTTTGTCCCATTTCTCTTAGAAACTCACCTTTCCTGTACCAATCCAAGTTGCCCAGCATTTTCCCCTCTTCCCTGACACTTCCTACTTCAATCAATCAATCATATTAATTGAGCCCTAACTGTGTGCAGAGCACTGAACTAAGCGCTTGGGAGAGTATAAAATAACAGAGTTGGTAGGCATAGGCCCTGCCCACAAGCTTACAGTTTAGAAGAAAAGACCAACAGTAATATAAATGAATCAATTATGGATATGTACATGTATATGTATACATGCTGTGTGGCTGAGGGTGGGGCGAATAAAGGGTGTAAATTCAAGGGGAAAAGTGACACAAAAGGTAGAGGGAGTAGAGGGAATGAGGGCTTAGTTGGGGAAGGCCTCTTAGAAGAAATGTGATTTTAGGCTGCCTTTGACTCTTCCTTAATTCCCAACTCCTGAGTCAAGGACCTCTAGTCCTGCACCACTGACCCTCCTCTCTTGGAGAGAGCACCTCCCCCTCCACAACTTCCCCCAAGTCGTCTATCCTCTTTTCCTGCCGACGCTTTCATGGGATCCTCTCCCTACATCTGTTACAAATCTGTTGTCCTTCATTCTGGCTGTCCTGAGAATGGCTTGTGGTTTATTTATTCAATAAACGTGTATCACAGATTTCCTGCTTTTTCTGCAATTTCAGTATCTTCCCTAGCATGCACTGCAGTCTTTACTCTGCCAAAAAATGGCTATGGCCATTTGTGATTGGAATTTTAAGATTAAGTGGAGAGTTCCAACTGTATCTGCTTTCTGTGCAGAGCACAGGGATGAACTCCCCCATCGAGAATGACGGACAAGCTTCAGACCTGACACTTTGTGATCGAGAACTCACGTGGAAGAATTGCTCTCAGAACCTGCAGGCAAAACTGAAGGCCTGTGGCCCAGGGCTTAAGTGCTTGAGATGAAGAAAAAAATGTATCTGGAACAGTGAGGCAGGGGAAGCAAAGAGTGAGGAAATGTTCAACAATGCTCGACTGTGTTCATGGTTAGCTATCATAAATACATTCATTGTTTTATTAAATGGTTGAGGGTAGAATGACTTCCAAAAATAACAAAAGTTGCTTACCGGGAAGCTAACAGACTTTCAGACCTCGATAGCTGAATTTTGTCACTTGGAGCTGAAGCAACATTAGTGGAGAGTCATAGACTAGTCACTGAAATGTTGCCTCCACTCCGAGGATGGTTCCATGCTAAAATGACTCGATAAATGTTATTATTTATTAAGTGCTTACTGTGTGCAGAGCACTGTACTAAGCACTAGGGAAAGTACGATACAAAGGACCCTGCAGGGTCAAGAAAAGAGTTTCGCCAGGGGAGAAAAGGAATGGAGACCAAGGTGGGGGACAAAATAGGTAGAGAGGAAGACATAACTGTAGAAGAGGGGTGTCCTTCAGTTTCAAGGTGACCTTATGGTAATGAATATGGGTCAAGCAGCGTGGCTTAGTAGTAAAAGCACAGGTCCGCGAGTCAGAAGATCTGCCTTCTAATCCAGTCTTTTCCAATTGCTTGCCCTGTGATCTTGGACAAGACATATTCACTGATGGGGATTAGTTTTTTATTTAGGGACGCAGTAACGATAGCTCTTCGGGCCCCTCCCCGCCCAAGCGCCCCACCTTGTCTACTATTGCGATCGGGATTAAGACATTTATTTGCTAAACACTGGAGAATGTACAATATAACCAGATAAGACCCGATCCCTGACTCACATGAGGGTCGCAGTAGTCTAAGGGGAAAGGAAGAACAAGTATTTAATTCCATTTTAGAAGAGGAAACTGAGACACAGAGAAGTTAAGGGTCTTGCGCAAGGTCCTATAGCTAGCATGTGGCAGAGTCCAGAATAGAACTCAGGTCTCCAGACTCTCGGAGACATGCATGTTTAACTAGGCTACGCTGCTTCGCTGCAGAATGCGGAAGGGTTGGGGCGCTCTCCCTCCCCCCCCCCCCCCCCCCAAAGGTGGGAGCAGAATTTGGGATGAAGTTAATGCAGGAAAAAATGCAGGAACTCTAATCTTCCAGGGTGCAGGGATTCTGCATACTGGAAGAGCAGGAATGCGGCGCTCCTCGTTAGTATAGTGGTAAGTATCCCCGCCTGTCACGCGGGAGACCGGGGTTCGATTCCCCGACGGGGAGGCGTATTCTTTTCCCCTTGTTTTCGGGCAACATTTTCCCCCCAGCTTTTTGATATACTAAGGAAAGGGGACTGTAATGCAAGCACCCCATTGCAAAACGGCTAGAACGCTGGCAACATCCGCCAGGGACTCCGAAGCAAAATGAATCAAATCCGGATCTCACGCTTGGCGGGCAAAAATTATATCACTGAACCACCAATACTGACGCCCCCTACTGCCAACTTGACTCATTTGACAGGGTTTCCAGGACTTGATTCCCAGAAGCATAAAGGGGGAATCCAGACAAGATAAATCAATCAGTAAATCTATTCATCCATCTCACTGATTGAGCTCCTTCTGTGCTGAGAGCACTGTACTAGAGTACATTGGATTCATACCCATGATCCTTCCCTCCAGGAGTTTACAATTCATTTATTCATGAATGAATCGTATTTATTGAGAGCTTACGGTGTGCAGAGCACTGTACCAAGCGCTTGGGAGAGTACAATACAACATTAAACAGTCACGCAAACTAGTGGAGAAGAAAGACACCAAAGTGTATTCCAGATAGGAGTACTCAGTTTATCTCCATCTCGTCTATCTCGCTTCCGACCTCTCGCCGGCTTCCCGCCTCTGGCCTGGAAAGCCCTCCCTCTTCATATACTACAGACCATTATTCTCCCCTACTTCAAAGCCTTATTGAAGGCACATCTCCTCCAAGAAGCCTTCCCTATCTGAGCCCTCTTTTTCTAGGTTTCCACTCCCTCTGCATCGCTTTGACTTGCTCCCTTTACTCATCCCCAATCCCAACCCACAGCACTTTTGTAAATATCTGTAATTTATATTAATGTCTGTCTCCCCTTTAGACTGTAAACTCGGTGTGGGTAGGAAATGTGTCTGTTATTTTGCTATATGGTACTCTTCCAAGTGCTTAATACAGTGCTCTCCAAACAGCAAGCGCTCAATAAACACGATTGAATAAATGAAATGATTGATGGTGTCGCTGCGTTCGCTGCCACCTCGCTTACGTCGCCAGGCTCTCGCGGGGAAGAAGGTGACTTTTCCCGCTTCTCTAACTTCGCTTTTCCAGTGAAAAAGGATGATGCCCACAGGACGGAAAGAAATTCCTACCCCTCCTGCCCTGATTCGGCTTCGAACTGAAGTTGCTGCGACCACAACGCAGAGTACGAACCACTATACGATCACGGCAACCTACAGGGACCCCAGATATCTCTCTCTCTTCTCCTTTGTCCAAGATCTCCAGACCGTTGAACCCTGATCCAGTGATTCTCTCCTATCCTCTTTCCAAAAAGTCTTATCCTTTTCCCGACTCGGCGCTCCTCCTCCAGGAAGGATCCGGACACAGAAGGCTCCTTGGCCCGTATGGGGGTCGAACCGCGGGAGAATAATACTGAATAGCAATGAGGCGGAAGAGTCTGATGTCTATCCTGGTTGGTGTTGTAAACCCATGCAACTGGTTCCAGGAAACTAGAAACTTGGACAGGAGGCGTGGAGTGTCCGTCGAGACTCTGTGACACTAGTGTGCGCCTCTGTCACGCTGATCCTAAGGTACGACGATATCGTAATATAAGGCATTTTGACCACAGCAGGAAGCGCCAGAAAACGCTCTATTATGGGATCATCTTGAAGGATTTCACCTGATTATGTTTCGTAGCGCAAAATGTGCCAATCCGTCATGGATCCGCCCCCATTTCATTTCCAAATTCACATTTGATTAGCTGCATCAGTTCGACCAGATGTATTCCCCACTTTTTTTTTACTGTGCTACCAGTTGCGGATATATTTGATACGATGAGGAGGAGGATAGGAAAGATGAGGAAGAGGAAAAGGAAGTGAAGGCGGTAAAGGAGGAAGTGAACAAGAAAGAGGAGGCGGAATCCGAGGAGAGACGGGAGGAGGAAGAGGAGGAGGAGGAGAAGGAAGAGGAGGAAAAAGAGGACGAAGATGAGGAAAATGAGAAGGAGTAGAGGAGGAGGGAAATAAGATACCAAAAACAGTGTGTTTGGCAATCACTGAGAGGGAAGGTCGCGGCCTGGATAGACTGAGAGGCGGAAGGCAAGGGAAGAAGGTAACGGAGGCGAGACTCTAGCGCCGGAACAGGGAACGAGGATGAATTCGTTGGACTCCATTTTCCTTATCTCGTTTGAGGAACGTAAGAAAAAAACGAGGTTTGGGCCAGGGACCGTGGGAGACACAAGGTGTGGTTTTGTTGCAGCCTCAAACATTAGCCGATATCGGGGGGATTGTAATTGGTGCATCATGAAATCATGAACTCCCACACCAGCCTTTCTCGTGACTTCAGACTGCGCTGGGCTGAGGTTCATGGGGTCAGCAGGCCAGTGGAAGGGCTGCTGGAGGCATGAGTGGAAAGGAGGGGTGTATGGTAAGCTTGAGGACTGGGGAGGAGAGAGAAGGAGCTCGGACGAGGGTGTAGGCTAGCGGCAGGGGCATCGAAGGAGAGTGGGATCGCAGGATCCTGATATTTCCGGAGGAACGAGTCGGGACCGAGGTAGTGACGTTGGAAGGGGGGGCAGCGATTGAGTAGTGCAAAGCAGTTTGCTGATCAATTTCCAATCATAGGGGCAATCCTGCGTAATTCCTCAGTGTGCCATTCTCTTCGACTGAGTAGTTGTCACGCGTGGTGGCCGTAGTCACCACGGTCAGAATGCCGGCCGCGGTAGTATCGGCGGAGATCACGCTCCCTCCCGATCCCTGGCTCATCACTTTATGGTTTGTGTCCCGCGGTCATGACCCTCAGACACCTAGTTAACGTCCAAAGGGGAAATACAGAGAAGCAGCCTATAGTACGTCATCCATTCCGCAAGATTTGCCACAGCGCGAGTCCATTTTTCCGATTCAGCCCCTGCCCTCTAACCTCGGCCGGGGCACGACGGGTGGTGAAAACAGGGACAGATAGTTGGAAGGACGCCAACGGAAAAGATGCCGGGGTGGAAAGCCCGTAACCTTAGCGCCATCCTTGACTCCTCTCTTTCGTTCCACCTTCATATTGAAGCTATCACTAAATCCTGTCAGTTCTACCTTCACAACATTGCCAGAATCCGCCCCTTCCTCTCCGTCCAAACTGCTACCATATCCCACACTTAATAAGTAAGCACTTATCCTATCCTATTGTTGTATCAGCCTCCTTGCTGACTTCCCTGCCTCCTGTTTCTTCCCACTCCAGTCCATACTCCATTCTGCTGCCCGAATCATTTTCCGTTCAGACCATGTTTCCCCACTCCTCAAGAAACTGCAGTGGTTGCCCATTCATCCCGCATCAAACAAAAACCCCTCACCTTTGGTTTAAAGCACTTAATATCCTTGCCCCCTCCTACCTCACCGTGCTACTCTCCTTCTACAACCCGGCCCGCACACTTCGTTCCTCTAATGCTAACCCTCTCACTGTACCTCCATCTCGTCTATCTCGCCGCCGACCTCTCGCCCCCATCCTACCTCTGGCCCGGATGGCCTTCCCTCCTTATATCAGACAGATAATTGCTCTACCCCACTTCAAAACCTTATTAAAGGCACATCTCCAAGAAGCTTCTCCCACTCCTTTCTGTGCCGCTCCTTCATTCATCCTCCCTTCCCTCCCCACAGCACATATTTATATACCTGTAATTTATTTATTCATCTATTTATATTAATGTCCGCCTCCTCCTCTATACTATGAGCTCGTTGTAAGCAGTCTGTTTGTTGCTATATTATACTGTCCCAACTGCTTAGTACACTACCTTGCACATAGGACGTGCTCAATAAACACGATGAAATACATGAAAGCAATTCGAAAAGGAGGCAGAGGCGGGGGAGAAAAATCTAAACTGGAGATGCCGGGGATCGAACCCGGGGCCTCATACATGCAAAGCATGCGCTCTACCACTGAGCTACATCCCCACTTAACAAAGTACCTCACACACGATCCAGATCTGCTAGAGCCTGCCGTGTCCGTAATGTTTTAAATTTTTGATTTAGGTTTTAAAAGGGAGAGGCAAAGAGGAATTGTTGACAATCCGGGCTGAAGATTGTGTCATAAAACGCTAGTCAGCTTCCCACGGTTTTGTAGAGATAGGAAACGGCAAATTGTAAACAGGCTTTCCAGGGCATTTTCTACTACAGCTGTTAGAGGTGCGAAGTATCTCTTTTCTTCTTCGTGGGGGAATTAGCTCAAATGGTAGAGCGCTCGCTTAGCATGTGAGAGGTAGCGGGATCGATGCCCGCATTCTCCATATTTAGCCGCTTTCCCCCGTACCTCACCAATGCAGTTCTTTTAAGGACATTGCAATGGGGTCCGCTTTTAACCATACAGGCTTCTCACAGTTCTTATTGTTCCTTGGAGAGAAAAAAAACAGCAACAAAATAAAACATCATTTCTGGCTTTCCAGTTGTTACGAAAGCAACAGGAACCCACTTCATATTTATTCCCACTAAGAAAGATAAAATTACTCTTATCATTATGATTACAAATGCTAACTCCAATGCTACCTTCCCTTGATGACCAAATCGGTGCTCTCAACACCACCCCCTCTATTGAATTCAACTCGCGTGCTCCCCTAACCCTTAATCAATCTCGTACCACTAACCCATAGCCCTGAATCACCTGCATAGCCCGCCTCCTTCGCTCCTGTGCACGAGCCGCAGAGCGTTGCTGGCGGAAATCAAGATATCAGGCCGACTTCGTCCACTTCAAGTTAATCCTTGCGTGCTTAAACTTTGCCCTCTCCTCTCCTCTGGTTCTCCTCCTGTCCCTCTGGCCGCTCATTCTCGGTCTCTTTCCCAGCTTTCTTCTCTGCCTCCCATCTCCTAACTGTGGGTGTCCCTCAGGATTCAGTTCTGGATCGCCTTCTATTCTCCATTTATACTCACTCCCTTGGAGAACTCATTCGCTCCCACGGCTTCAACAACCACCCCTATGCTGATGACACCCAAATCTCCATCTCCAACCCTGATTTCTCTCCTTCTCTGCAGTCTCGCATTTCCTCCTGCCTTCAAGACATCTCTACTTGGATGTCCTCTTGTCACCTCAAGCTAAACATGTCCAAAACAGAACTCTTTATCTTCCCACCCAAACCCTGTCCTACTGCTCACTTTCCCATCACTGTAGATGACACCACCATCCTTCTTTAGAAGCTTACAAGCCCGTAACCTTAACATTATCCTTGACTCTTCTCTCTCATTCAACCCATTCAAGCCATCACTTAATCCTGTCGGTTCCACCTTCACAACATCACTAAAATCCTTCCTTTCCTCTCCATCCAAACTGCTACCACGTTAATCCAATCATTTATCCTTTCCCACCTTGATTACTGTATTAGCCTCCTTGCTGTCCTCCCAGCCTTGTATCTCTCCCCACTCCAGTCCATACTTCACTCTGCTGCCCAGATCATTTTTCTACAAAAAAGTTTAGGCCATAAAATAAATAAATGGTGGTATTTGTTAAGCGCTTACGATGTGCAAAGCACTGTTCTAAGCGCTGGGGGATACAAGGTGATCAGGTTATCCCACGAGGAGCTCACAGTTTTAATCCCCATTTACAGATGAGGTATCTGAGGCACAGAGAAGTGAAGTGACTTGCCCAAAGTCACCCAGCTGGCAAGCGGTGGAGCCTGAATTGGAACCCACGACCTCTGACTTCCAAGCCCAGGCTCTTTCCACTGAGCCAGGCCATGATTCCCCACTCCTCAAGAACCTCCAGTTTTTGCCCATCCATCTCCGCATTAAACAGAAACTCTTCACCATTGGCTTTAAAGCACTCAATCACCTTGCCCCCTTCCACCTCACCTACTACAACCCAACTCACACACTTCACTCCTCTAATGCGAACTTTCTCGCTGTACCTCAATTTTGTCTATCTCGTGGCCAAACCCTCGCCCACATCTTAGTTTTGGCTGGAATGCCCTCCCTCCTCAAATCCAACAGACAATTACTCTCCCCTCCTTCAAAGCTTTATTGAAGGCACATCTTCTCCAAGAGGCCTTCTCTGCCTAAACCCTCCTTTCCTCTTCTGCTTCCTTCTGCATCACCATGACTTGCTCCCTTTTTTCATCCCCCCTTCCAGCCCCACAGCTCTCATGTACATATCTGTAATTAATTTCTTTATAATAATGTCTGTCTCCCGCTCAAGACAGTAAATTCACTGTGGGCAGGGAATGTATCTGTTTATTGTTATACTGTACTCTTCCAAGTCTTTAGCACAGTGTTCTGCACACAGTAAGTTCTCAATAAATACGAGTGAATTAATTAATTAATTAATAATTCGCCCTAAGGGAGCACCCCAGTCAACAAATGAGGGCTAAGGGCTTTTTCAATAGCAAACAGAAGGCTGGTCCCCAGCCAGGAATTAGGGCGGCTCAAAACTGTAATTACAATAATGGTGGTATTTGTTAAGCTCTTACTATGTGCAGAGCACTGTTCTAAGCGCTGGGGTAGATACAGGGTAATCAGGTTGTCCCACGTGAGGCTCACAATTAATCCCCATTTTACACATGAGGTAACTGAGGCACAGAGAAGTTAAGTGACTTGCCCACAGTCACACAGCTGACAAGTGGCAGAGTCGGGATTCGAACCCATACCTCTTACTCCCAAGCCATCATGATAGTCAAATGAGAGACCGAACATTAGATGTAGACGCTCAATTAATTAATGAATCAATGAATACTATTTACTGAGCGCTTACTGTGTGCAGTGCAGTAAACGAAGCCATTCCCCTTGTTCCCAAACTTCCTCCTGCCCTTGCCTGTTTCGCTCCCGGCTTCTTTAGGTTCCGAGTATACCGCTAGGCGGCGTGCCAGGTTCCCGGCGGTGGGTTGGAGAGAGCAAGATAGCGGGAGGCAGGGGAATCCTCCGGGAATTGTACTTCCCAAGCGCTTAGTACAGTGCTCTGCACACAGTAATTGCTCAATAAATACGATTGAATGAACGAATTGAGTACGACACACGATGCTAAAAGTGCAGTATATAGATGCGTCGCCCTCAGCCTGGTCCTCACTACTGGAGGCTTGCCAGAGGGGGCAATATGCGAGCAGAGTGGCGCAGCGGAAGCGTGCTGGGCCCATAACCCAGAGGTCGATGGATCGAAACCATCCTCTGCTAATCATTTTATGTTTAACGGTACCTAACTATGCTGAAATTTCGCAATAAGTACCTTTATGGCATGACTCTTCAGCAGCGACGCAAAATGCATTGGTCCTTATTTTGCTGCTGATCTTTCCCTCTGGGCTCTTAGCACGGCATTCCTAGGGCCGCCTTGTCTCTTGATTAGAGGTTCTAACAGACTTCTCAGAGGAGTGGCAGTAAAACTTTGTTCCTCGATTCTTCCAAATTGTAACATCCCCAGATAGATTTGTAAACCCTTTGAGGGCAGGAGTGGGGCTTTTTTACGCACGCCCCAAAGTTTAGGACAAGGCATAACATTGATTGATGGCTGTCCTGAGAAGAACTTGTTTCACCTAAAAAACATAATTTCTAAGTGAGGAAGAGACGTTCTTATATCGCCCCGATCCCATTCGGCCCCCCATTCATTCCCTCTCAAACCAATGGGAGTCGTTCTGTCACCCTCCTAGGCTGGGATGGGAGGGTGTGGCCCAAGTTTTTGCACTCCAGAACAAAGGGCTCTTAGTTATAGATGGGAAGGGATTTAGATGTGGCTGGAGATTCCGGATATCTAGGTAGGACGAGGATCCTTCCGATTTGCCAGATGCCATGGATCATTTCCCACTTTCCCGGCTCAGTCCCCTGATCGGAAGGTACGGGGATCTCGGAATATAAATTATGTAGACACTAGAGCAGGAGGTGCCATAAAACACTCTGTGATGGGATCGTCTTGAAGGATTTCGCCTACGTTTCGTAGCGCAAAATGCGTCAATCCGTGGCGGAACAGCCCCCCTTGCATTTCCAAATTCGCATCTTGAACGAGCGACTCTGAGGCCTGCTGATGCCCTCAATTCTCTGCTAGAGAGAGTGGGCTGCGGGGAGATCGGGCGGTTAAGAGAGACAAAGAGAGACGAACGAAAAGAATGCAGGAGTGAGGGGCCTGTAGGCAGCGTCAGCCGGGGAGAAAAATTCAAAAATGGAAAACCCCGAGCTCGACCCCGCGACCTTATACATGCCGACGCTGTCCGCTACCACTAAGCTACACTCTGCACGCTAGATGCAGACCTAAGGAAGGCAGCCGTATCCTTTGAGCTTAAAATTTTCGAGGTAGATTTTTGAGGGGGCGGGGCCAAGAGGAGTTAAAGATGGTGTCCGAGCAGGCTGGGCAGTTGCCCATTATTTTTTTTAATAGAGAAAGTTGTGCCTACGGGGGAATTAGCTCAAATGGTAGAGCGCTCGCTTAGCATGCGAGAGGTAGCGGGATCGATGCCCGCATTCTCCACCTCTTTATGCATTTGCTCCTGCAGCACAGGTGCAGGTTAAAAATTATACTTTTCTAGGGTTTTGATTATGATGATTACTCGTTTCACCGCGTCATTGCAATGCGGTCTAACCAATTGAGCTAACAAGCTGGCCTTCTAGGCTCCTGGAGTCAGCCACATGGGCTCAAAATACCAACAAGGGGAGAAATGAAATCATGCTCTTCCGCCTCATTTTTATTCAGTATTATTCTCCCGGCCCGGCTGCGCTTCTGCCAGTTGCCTCGCCTTCTGCTCGTCCTCTGCCCGCGGCGATCCAAGAGAATGGCTGTGAGGGCTGTGCTTCCGATTCAAGAGAGAAAAGCCTTGCGCGACCCTTCGCACCCCGAGTGCAAATGAAGGGCGGGACAAAAAGATGAGTGGGTCGAACCGCGACCGTGGTGTCATTAGCACCACGCTCTAACCAACTGAGCTAACCGGCCACACAAGCCCCCCCCCCCCCAAAAAAAAATGCCTTACTGCAAGGCTGTCGTGATTTGAAAAATCGTCAGACGTGCCATGAAGTTGGGAAGGATGGGCGGAACTGAACTATGACATCGGACAAATCTGAAGGATCCTTTTTCCATCTAGCTACCCGGAATCTCTGTCCACATCTCAATCCCTCCCCATGACGCAGAGGCCTTTGCCCTGGAGCGCAACCACTTTGGGCTACACCGTCCCAGCCTAGGAGGGCGGCAGGTCGGACCCCACAGGCGGCCTAAGCTGGAATGAATGAATGGATGGATGGATGGATGGATGGATGGATGGATGGATGGATGGATGGATGGATGGATGGATGGATGGATGGATGGATGAATGAATGGGCTGGCGAATCCTCATCAGTCGACATCCAGATTTGGGAGCAGCACAGCAGGGAGGAGGTCAGGATCTCGCGTCAGAACGTTAGGAAGCCCATCCCTCTAAGCGCTAGCCCATCCCTCTAAGCCCATCCCTGTAAGCGCTTAACAAATACCGACATTATTATTATTATTATTATCCCTCAGAGATCCTTCACTTCCCTAAGAGAAAGAGGGCAAAAGAGGTTTGTTGACCACGGACGGACAGCTGTTGCATTTGTTGGGAGTGGGGCGAGAGGTCTAGGGTTCTGTGAGGCCGAGAAGTCTAGAGCGCTGGAGCTCAGCTGGGGAGTCCGACTTCCCTCACTGTCCAAGGGGCCTTCTGTGTCCGGATCCTTCCTGGAGGAGGAGCGCCGAGTCGGGAAAAGGATAAGACTTTCTGGAAAGAGGATAGGAGAGAATCACTGGATCAGGGTTCAACGGTCTGGAGATCTTGGACAAATGAGAAGAGTAGAGGAAAATGTGCGCGGGGGCGGTGCTGTAGGTTGCTGTGATCGTATAGTGGTTAGTACTTTGCGTTGTGGCCGCAGCAACCTCGGTTCGAATCCGAGTCACAGCAGGAAGCGTGTAATTTTTTTTTAATGATTACACCCGCTTTTCTTTCTGTCCCATGGGCATCATCCTTCATCAGTGGAAAAGCGAAGTTAGTGAAGCGGGAAAAGTCACCTTCCTCTCCGCGAGAGCCTGGCAAATAAGCGAGGTGGCAGCTAACGCAGCGACACCGTCATTTAGTCAGATACAAGTCCAAAAGCCCCACTGACCAAAAGCCTCATCTATATATAGTAGGCGGTACGTCGGAGCTCGGGGCTTCAATTCTAGGAAACTATCTCTGGGGGCTTCTTTCCTCCTCGCCTTGCACAGGCTCCCTCACAGGCCCCCAGCCCTTTCTGATTCCTCCGACAGTTCTCGGCCTTCCATTCCTTTCGTCTTTGCCTTGCCGACCGAGCAGATGAAAGCCACCCCCTTCTTGAGACCGGCCTGGACTCAACCTGTCACCTTTAGGTGCCAGCCCTTTAGCCACCTTTGCCCCTGAGTGTGAATTTCGGTGGCACCATTCCAATTCTTCCTGTCCCGCCCCCATCCTCCCTCCCACTTCACAACCGACAGACAATAACTCTCCCATCCTTCAACGCATTAATAAAGGCACATCTCCAAGAGGCCTTCCCTGACTAAGCCCTAGTTGGAGTGGCAGATACTCAAATAAATACAGATAGGAGGTTATATTGTACTCTGCCATGTGCGGAGTACAGTGCTCTACACACAGTAAGCGCTCAATAAATACGATTGAGTGATATCCGACAGACCATCACTCTCCCCAGGTTCAAAATTCCCTTAAAATCACATCTCCTCCAAGAGGCCTTCCCTAACAGCCCTCAATTCTCCACCCTATTTGCCCTCCCTCCGGAGTCACCTATGTCTTGAATCTGTACCTCTTAAGTACTTAATATTCGCCTATCCTCAGCCACACATTCACATGCGCTTATACTCTACTATTTCCCCTACTTGTAATTCCTTTTAATGTCTGGAGCCCCCACTAGCCTGTAAACGCCTTGTGAAGCTTCTTGTGAGAAGGGATCATGTTTACCAACGCTACTGAATTGTACTCTCCCAAACGCTTAGAGGAAGCAGTCAATACATATATAGTACATATATATGATTCATATGATATATAAATCATATATATTGCTTGGATGATTAATATAAAAGAGGAGAATACAACTTGGACAGTAATAGTACACCGACCTTAATAGGTCAATTTATAGTCAATTTGCAATAAATTGGGCAGGCATTTCTGTGGTGTGCCATGATCGTATAGTGGTTAGTACTCTGCGTTGTGGCCGCAGCAACCTCGGTTCGAATCCGAGTCATGGCAGAACTAGAGTAAGTGTGTTTTTTAATGTAGGAATGCCCTTTGTTCATCATTCTCAACCAGTATGGTAAAAAGAAAAAAAAACCGTGGCACTTTTTAAGAGTTTATTATGTGCCAAGCATATTAATCGCAAGAAAGTAATTAGGAAAGGGGAATATTGCTTTCCTCAACAGTGTTAGCAGAGAGAGAACGATAGGTCAATCGTATATAAATACAAAACCGCAGTTATGGTCATTTAATCATGAACTCCCCAAGAGCCACGTGAGGACTCATTTAATTGTATTTCTGGAGCGGGCGCCTGAGTCTCATGATCTTATTTCGGAAGCTGAAGTGAGGTAGAAGGGGCAAAGTGATAAAGTTGATGGCAAGGAGTTTCTGTTTGATGAGGAGGTGGATGGAAAATCACTGAAGATTCTTGAGGAGTGGGGAAACATGGCCTGAACATTTTTGTAGAAAAATAATCTGGACAGCAGAGTGAAGTATGGATTGGGGAGAGACAGGAGGCAGGGAGGTCAGCAAGGAGACTGATACAGTTGTCAAGGCAAGATAGGATAAGAGACAGATCAAGTACTGGAATCCAATCACCTCTACACTACACCCTCACCGTTTCCCTCCAATAGTTCCAATCGTAAATAAGCTTCCTAGAGGCTCGTTGGCCAAGGGTTAGATGGTCACTTTAAGGTACGAGTGGTCCCGATTTTAAATCCAGCAGGAGCCCAGTATCTTGTCTTTATTTTTCCTGCATGGATTCCAAACTACTCTATGCGGTGGAAATTGGTAATGTGGTGATGAGGGCCCGAGTCAGAAGATATAAAATTTGAGGCAGTGGATAGGAGGGTCAAAGACCTCCAGCAGGGTGACGTTTCCTAGGTGATAATCACAGCCGAGGGGTCTGGGAGGGGTGAGCGGGCCAGGAATAAATCAAGGATGAAGGGAAGTTTGGCATGGTGGATCAGGGAGTCCCCAAACCACTTTCTGTGGGGGATGGTGCGGGAGGGTTGGGAGAGGCCGACGGTGCGAGGGGAAGAAAGGAGTAGGAGCGAGGCAGTTGAGAGGTGTGGAAGAAAAACTTTACAGATTCTAATTACTGTGGAATTTTACAGAATCTGCATTGTGTTTAGAAAAGGGTATGTCAGAGACAAGTTTATTACTACTAGCACTTCATCCAGCACTTAGTAGGGAGAGGCATTGAGCAGCAGAGATTCCCCCTGCTAGTCAAGGCCAGCTCAACTTCAAGCAATACAGAGTTTCTTTATATACCATTAACTCTCTGTGCCTCAGTTACCTCATCTATAAAATGGGGATTAAGACTGTAAATAGCTTACGGTGGGACCTTGTATCTACCTTGTATCTACCACAGCGCTTAGAACAGTGCTTGGCACTTAGTAACCACTTAACAAATACCATTATTATTATTATTATTCTTACAGCATTCTTAATGATCAGAAGAATACAATAAAAGAAATACTTTAGGATAGAAACCAGTGAGTCCCTGTGGCGTTTTCTGTTTAGCCCTGGACCTCCTTTGATAAGGTGATAAGCACCAGGGGCGAGAGTGGTTTTACCATGTTATAATGTGCTTGACTCAGATCGAGAGGTTAGCTACTCGATTTGAGTCAATCATAAAGTCAAGTTACTTGAGTCAATCAAATGACTGGGCTTGGCTTTGAGTAAATCGAGTAACTAGGTAGTTTGGGTTTATCGAACTACTGGACTTGACTGAATCAAGTAACCAAGCCTGGAGTCAATCAACCCATCAGACACACCCAGAGTGGTCAGGTGGGCCGAGGGAAAGGTCATAGAGAAAGGTGGACAATGCAGGACCTTAAGTGTTGTGCTTCCACAGAAGGAAAAAAGGCTTGGTGAGGCTGTGGAAGAAGGTAATACGGATGGGGAGTTGGAAAGAGAAGTGTGGGGTGGGGGAGACAGCGCTATGGAGTTCAATTACCACTCTCTTCTCAATGCTCTAAATCTTGGGGTAAATGTTTAAATGTTGGGGTAGCACCTTTGAATCCTCCACTCTGTTCCATAGAGGGTTGGGAGGGTGTCGTGGAAGCTAATAGCTACAGGTCTCGGTCGGTGTGAAGTCCCCTCCACGCGGAAATAATGGATCTAATCAGTCGCCCCGCTCCAAGTTGAGGGGAATTATGTAAGCCCCAAGTCCCTTTGTGAGGTCATAAACGGTTTCGTTCGAAATCGGGAATCCCCACTATCGCGTCACCGGAAGCGGGGTTTTGGGGATGGGTTTTTTTATTTGGAACGGTGATGAATATAAGTTTACCTTTTGGTTATGAACAGGTATTTGAAATAGCAGTTAAAGATGAAGATCGCTAAATTGGATGCCGGTTTCTGCGAACACGGAAGGGAAGTGAAATACCTTCCTAGCAATAAGGCTCTCAGGTGAAGGTGAATAACTCAGCAGAAGCCTAGGTGGGGGTGGGGATGTGGGGGAAAATAGCACATGGGGGTGGGACCAGTTGGACCAGTCATGCAAACTTTAACTTCTGGATAATTTTTTGTCCGACTAGGATGGGCGCCTTCCAGAGTCAGTAGGATGACTGAGATGACTTTTCAAGAGGTGACTTTTCAGTGTGGTCAAGTGGAAAGAATACAGAACTGGTAGTTAGAAGTCCTGGGCTCTAATCCCAGCTCTGTCATTTGCCTCCTGTGTGACTTTGGACAAATCGCTTAATATTATCCCTGGGGCTCAGTTTCCTCGTCTGTAAAATGGGGATTAAATCCCTGGTCTCCTTTCCTCTTTGGCTGCAAACCCACGTTGGACAGAAACCTTATCAGATCTAATTATCTACCCCAGTACTTGGCATAGAGTAAATATTTAACAAATACTGCAATTATAATCATGCTTTACGCTCGCGGAGCCAGAAATAAAATAGGCCCACATCCTACCACTGACCTGGAATGCCCCGCCCCCCTCACATCCGCTAAACTCTCTTCCCCTCTTCAAAGCCCTACTGAGAGCTCACCTCCTCTAGGAGGCCTTCCCAGATTGAACCCTCCCTTTCCCTCTGCTCCTCCTCCCCTCCCCATTCCCCCTACTCCCTCTCTCTGCTCTTCCCCCTTCCCCTCGCCACAGCACATGTGCATATTTGCATATATTATTTATTACTCTATTTTGTTAATGATGTGTACATGTCTCTGATTCTATTTATCTTGTTTTGTTTTGTTGTCTGGCTCCCCCTTTTAGATTGTGAGCCCGTTGTTGGGCAGGGATTATCTCTATCTATTGCTGAATTGTACATTCCAAGTGCTTAGTACAGTGCTCTGCACATAGTAAGTGCTCAATAAATATGATGAATGAATGAAATAAAAGATACACCCACAGGATGAGGCCTCCAAAAAAACCCCAGGGAAGGCAAGTGGCTGCTGGTGTGTCCTGAACTCTGAGCTCCAATGAGCCTGAAATTCTGCTCTTCTAGCCTCAGAACCCTGCTGATTTTGGTTTTGTTTTGTGGTGGTGTATTTTAGTGTTTCATCATTCCTGATATGTCTGTCTCCAATCCCTTCTCACTTATACTCTTAGACTGTGAGCCCCCGGAGGGACAAGAAGCATGTCTAAATCCCACCAGAGTATTATCTCCCAGTGCCTAGTACAGTGTTCTGCACCTAATAAGCACTTAAAGTATAACTAGTAATAGTAATGCTAGAAGCAGGATGGCCTAGTTGATAGAGCATGGCCCTGGGAATCAGAGGACCTGAGTCCTAATTTTGGCTCCACCATTAACCTGCTGTCTGGCCTTGAGCAAGACACAACTTCTCTGTGCCTCCGTTCCCTCGTCTGCAAAATGGGGATTCAATACCTATTCTCCCTCTTACTTAGACTGTGAGCCCCATGTGGGACCTGGTTATCTTGTATCTACCCCCGCGCTTAATACAGTGCATGGCACATAGTAAACCCTTATAAAATATAATTATTATTCAAGGTCCCTCAGCTGAGGACTAGAAGGGAGCAATTGCGTGTAAAGGTAGGGGCCCTCAAGGGGGCAGCAGAAAATAAGAAATGAGGTTACAATAAATCTTGAAGATTTAGTGCTTGAATGGAGGGCCAGATAGTCTGCCCAGCAACTGATGACTCCATGAAGTGTTTTTTCACCCAACAAGGGAGAGTTCCTGCCTAGTGATGACATAAAGGGAATTGTACATGTATATGGGCTGAAGCTAAGGGTGAGGTTGTTTGGATTATTTAGGGCAGGGCAAAGGGTTTGTTGGGAATTAACTGAGGAGCAGACAGCTTAGTTCACTCCTTCCCTTCCTCTTTAACTCATCTTGCTCTTTGAGCCACGTGGCCGAGGCAGGAAATCATAACTGATATGGTCTCTCCATTTCCTATGTTTGCGTGTATGATTTATGTGTATATGTGAGTGTGCTCCTGTATATGTGAGGGTGACTATTTCTCTGCCTTGCCGCCTGCCCCCCACCTGCCTGAGGAAGGTTTTCAACTGTTGGCCGCCTGGGAGCTTCGAGGGACCTGACCAGGCTGGGCTTCCCAGTGGTGATTGAAGTAGCCCTAGGTCAGTTGTCCCTTCCCCTCACCGCACCTGGTTGTTCGGGTGTCTTTAAACCTGGTTCAGCCCAGGCCTCACGGGGCTGGACAGATCTAACTAGCTTTACGCACATCATCAGGGTCCAGGATAGGCCTTGGCATGCACTGAACTCTCCCTTTGCTCCTCCTCTGCACCTCTTTCTGTCTCTCCCTAATCTTTATGCTTTCTCCCTCCCCCTCACAGGAAGTGGAAGTGTCAGTGGTAGCTCCTTGCTTTCATCCTTTTCACACCTATGATCATATATGCTCCTGGTGGAGCTGCAGAGATCAGGAGGAGCGATGGAGGGAGAGGGACTAGAAAACATGGCCTCCCCTCTTCAACCCAACCCTCCAGACCTCAGAGAAGCTCTAAGCTACCCCTCCACTCCACCGGCCCCATTATCTCACATGGTGCTCTCCATGGTGAAGTCCCAAGACACATCCTAGCCCCTAGCCCCTAGTACCTTAGCACATCTTCACCTCTCTCCACATTCTATGCCCCCCCTACCACCTCCCCTTGATATCACAGTAGACTTGAACGTGCCCAGTCTGGTATTAGAGGAGCGGGGTACGGACTGGGGGGAAAGCCCCAACCCCAGACCTACCCAGCCTCCAGTTCTTGCCCCACATCCCTTTCCGGGAGCCTGATGTCAGAAGCCTGTTGCTCGAGGGGCTGTATAGGTGCTGGGGTTGAGGGAACAGGGAATAGCATCTCTAGTCTCCCGTGGGGACTTCCAAACACACTCGCCCTGCTTACCCTCGCCGGGCAATCAGCCCCCCACCCACGCTTCGCTGTTCTGTGCAGAAAGGCCCTCGAGGGAAGTGGAGGTGGAGACCCCGAGAGAGCGGAAGTGAGAAGGGAGGTGGTACTGCCCTTCTTCTCTGTCTGCCCCCATCACGACCAGATCACTGCACCACTTTCCCCCATCTGAGTGGACGGGCATTGGTGGAAAGAAATGTGGAGGCTCCCATTGGTGATGGCCACTCTGCAGGCGCTGGGACAAGCCCACGGATCGGGGTTAGAGGGTGAGGATGGATAGCCGCGGAGATGCAGGATGCTGGGGTCTGTGAAGAAGAACAGGGTCGGGGCAATGCAGACGGGACCCCTAAATCCTTGAATGGGAGAAGATTTGGGGTAGACCTGGGAACTAGGGGGCAAGATTCCTGGGGAGGAGGGAAAGCCTGAAGCAGAGGGAGGAGGGGGTGAGAGCCCTAGATCTGGTGAAGAGATGCTAAATTCACTTTCCTTCTTTTCTAGATCCGTGTCCATTTGCTGTCTGGCAACGGCCGGGATCAGTGCAGCAAGGAGCTGGGGAGTCGGTGGAGATGAACTGCTCCTTGCACCCCACGCTGCCTCCTTTTTCCCGGATCCTTTTCAGCTGGTTCCGGGGGAAGGATGCCATCCTGCAGAGCAACAGCTCGGTGGCCCAGGGCTCTCGGATGCTGGTCTCCTCGGATCCGGCCACCTCCTCCAGCCACTTGAGGGTCCGGTGTCTGACTGGAAACGATTCGTCTCTGTATCGGTGCCAGGTCATGGTGCTCATCAACAATCAGCCTTGCCTGATAGAGGGAACCGGCACCATCCTCACAGTCATAGGTATGGAGTGGCTTATTATGGAGCGGGAGAAGGTTTGGGAAGACTCTGAGGGTCGAGCAGAGAGCACGGTTGTCGGGAGAGGGGCCTCCCGTTTACGAGTGGGGTGAGGGACCACAGGTCCGATGTGGCTGAAGAGGAAATTTAGCGGGACCTCTCCCTGGGGTACAGGGTAGGGGGATGGAGGAGGGGAGCAGCCCAGGTCGACAGCCCAAAGTGGGCCGGGGGAGGGGCAGGAAGGCAGGCTGGAGGGAGGACGGGAAGATCTAAGGAGAGGAACAGATGAGGCCCTCCTTCACGGCCTCGCACTGCCCGTTTCTCCTCCAGAAGCTCCAGGGACTAACAGCACCTCCAGCCAGGAGGGGGAGGAGACAAAGATTAAGGAAAAGAAGTCAACGTTCTTCACAATCAGCTTGGGTGTGCTGGTGACCCTGATTGCCACAGCTGCGGGCTTCCTGGTTTGGCTCAAGAGAAGGAGGAGGAGGAAGAGGAAGGGTCGGGAAGGTGAGGGCGCCCCTGCCCCTGATGTGGAAAAGGGAAGGGAGTGGGGTTGGGGAGGCTGGACACTTAAATTGTAATCCCAGAAATTGATAGATTTATTTAGGAATGAGGGGCCCAATCCACTCTTTCAAGGGGGGATGAGTGGAGGAGACCCAACAAGTTTTCTCCATCCTTACCTAGAACTAGATTTGGGGAGTTTCACTCTAGCTATACAGAAGAAGGAGGGATTAGAATGAGTCATCGGGCAGGATGTACCAGCTAGGAGGATTAGGAAGCAACAGAACAAGTGACCAAGTCCAGCTACCGGAATCTTCTCTGGAGGTTTTAAAACCCAGGAGTGAGTTTTATCTGTTTGGGATAAGATAGCTGGGGCTCTCCTGGTATCTCTCTAGGTCATTTTCAGCAGCAAAATTCATACAATTTTTAAGCTACATTCTCTGCTTTAGGTAATTGCAGAGGAAGTTGCATCCAAGGGGCAGACAGCGTCCAATGGAGGAGGGAAAAGAAGCAGTAGATATTCAGGAGGGAGTTGAAGGAAGGAGGTGTCCAGCAGACTGATCCTGGCTCCCTCCCTCCCTCCTTGGCACTGCAGTCACTTTGTCTCCCTTTCCACCCCATCTTCTTGCTCCACTCACCCTTACTCATTCCCCATAGATCCTACTCCTATGGCTGTAGCCGAAGCTCGGTCCCGTGCTCCAGCTTGTCCCAGCGTTCCCCTGAGACAGGTCTGTACAATCCTTCCCCCAACCATCCTCTGTGGTGATTTCTCTCTCTCCCATCTCTGAGTCCTCTACCCTTCCAGACGTCCCTGTTCTCGTTAGGCAGCGAGGGCTCAGTCCTTTACCAAAAAAATGATCCTTCACTCGGTAGATCAGGAACTGTCAGGAATAGGTCAGGTAGGGTCCTATCTGGAGGCAGAGATTGAATGCAAGCTTTCATCAGGCCTCTCCCTCCCCGCCTCCCTGCCTCTGGCTTTTTCATTCATTCATTCAATCGTATTTATTGAATGATTACTATGTGCAGAGCACTGTACTAACCATTTGGAATCTACAATTCTGCAACAGATAGAGACAATCCCTGCCCAAAAACGGGCTCACAGTATAAACGGGAGAGACAGGCAGCAAAACAAAACAGAACAAAACAAAATAAGTCTGGCGTAAATATCATCAAGATAAATAGAATCATAGATATATACACATCATTAACAAAATAAATAGAGTAATAATATATACAAATATGCACAGTGCTGTGGGGAGGGGAAGGGGGAAGAGCAGAGGGCGGGAGAAGGGGGAATGGGGAGGGGAAGAGGAGCAGAGGGAAAGGGGAGGCTCAGTCTGAGAAGGCCTCCTGGAGGAGGTGAGCTCTCAGTAGGGCTTTGAAGAGGAGAAGAGAGTTAGTTTGGCAATGTGAGGAGGGAGGGCATTCCAGGACAGCGGTAGGATGTGGGCCAGGGGCTGATGGGACAGGCGTGAACAAGGGACCGTGAGGAAGTGAGCGACAGAGGAGCGGAGTGTACGGGGTGGGCAGTAGAAGGAGGGGGGCGAGGTAGGAGGGGGCAAGGTGATGGAGAGCTTTGAAGCCAAGAGTGAGGAGTTTTTGTTTCATGTGAAGGTTGATAAGCAACCATTGGAGGTTTTTGAGGAGGGGAGTGACATGCCCAGAGCGTTTCTGTAGGAAGATGATCCGGGCAGCGGAATGAAGAATAGACTGGAGCGAGGAGAGACAGGAGGAAGGGAGATCCGAGAGGAGGCTAACACAATAATTAAGTCGGGATATTATGAGAGCTTGTACCAGCAAGGTAGCAGTTTGGACGGAGAGGAAGGGGCGGATCTTGGCGATATTGTGAAGGTGAGACTGGCAGGTGTTGGTGACAGATTGGATGTGTCTCCCAATTTTCCTCGGTTCAGAGAGTACCAGTATCCGCCGCAGCCGGTCCCAGAAAAAGGCAAAGAGGTGTCTGGGAGCTAGAGGCAGGCACCAATCTTCATTCCTCCTTGATCGGGAGGTGGCTCTGAGCCCTATTCCATGCCCTCACCCTTCAACTGTTTCTCTTTAGGGTTCGCTCAAGGCTTCAGGAGAAGTCACCTATGCAGATATCACCATCCGAACTGGAACTGGAAAGAGAGAACACCGAGTCTCAGATCTGGAGTATGCAGAGATCAGGACAGACCCCGGGAGAACCAAAGGCCCCAAAACACTGGTCCTCCACCACCCTTCTCTCCACGGACAAGATCTGGTAAAGTCCAGAATTCCATTCTGATGGTCTCATCACACCTTACCTTGGGACCCATCACGATCCACGATTCCAGACTCTCCCTTCTTTGCCCCCCACCCACGTTCTCTCCTGGGGTCTCTCCTCCCATCCCATCTGAACCCCTTTCCCTTATTCGTCCATCTCTCGGCCTGAATTGGACTGTCCTGGCCTTGCTTACTGCCCCAGGCCCCGCTCCTAATCCTCCTGTTCCTCTTCCTCCTTTGGGTTGGGTGGAGTTAAAAATTAAAGCTGTTTTTTGGAGTTTGCTTCTTTTGCTTTCCCTTCCCATTAAGTGATACGTACATAACCCCAGAGCCACTGAATGAAGCCCTTTCTGGCAATGTTACCAACAAGCTCAGATGTTTGATTAGGGTGGGGGGCTGCGGGAGATGGACTAGGGAGAGGGCTGAGGGTGTGGAATTCATTTTCCCCCGGCTCCGGGGGGAGGAGGGGACACAGCTTTCTCTTGGGACATTTGTGATCTCTGTGGGGGCTGGGTGATTGAGGAGGAAGTGGGTGAAAGGAAAGGATATAGGAGATTGTCATTTGTCTTTTTTAGAGCTTCTCTCCCTGAACTGAAAGGAACCGAATGCTCCAAAACAAGTTTCTCCCTCTCCCCTTTCCTCTCTCTCTCTCTCTCCCTTTCCCTATTCCTCCCCCCTCTCCCTTTCCCCCTCCTTCTGTGGACTCAGATGGACAACAGCCCCCTGGAGAAGATGCTAGGGGACCAGAGCAGGCGTCTTTTTGAGAAAGAGAGGAGGTCTACCTGGGTACACAAGGGGCCGGAGGAAGAAAAGGGTGTTAGAAAGTGGGGAAGGAGTGGGACCCCAGAACACGGAAGTCTGTACTGGAAACGGCTGCACCTCAGACAGCTTGTCTCAGCCCCATGCTCAGCCTCACCTCTCACCCTCCCCTCACCCCCGCAGAAACTCCGTCTACACATGTATGTGCAGCTGCCTGTATGCTTGTAGATGACGCCACTGGTGGTGAAGTTTGCCCAACAGTGTGAGTGCGGTTGAAAAGGTCAATGCAGGATCTACAGTCCTGGCGGTACCAGGCTCTCATAAAGACTGCCCCTTGTGCTGCTCAACTGTTTACTCTTTGCAATACCTGACCTTCATCTCCTTGTCTCAGGCGCCTCTCATAGCTTCCGCTCACAGCTGCCCCTAAATGATAGCAGGGAGTCAAGCCGGTCTGCCTGCCACAGTTGTCACGCAGCTTGCAGCCTCGAAGTCGCTTTTTCTGAGGCTTCACTCTTCTGCAGCCTGAAAACAATTCCCCGCCCCCCTTGCTTTCACTCAGTCCACAACGGCAGTTAGCTCATTTCATTAGTACTATAGCTACTAGGATTCTAGGACTACCCAGACTATTAGAACTACTGGGACCACTACTATTATCTCTATTATTACTATTATTACTGCTAGGACTATCATTACTATTATAACACTATATCCTATTTCCTATATGGGAAGTAGTGTGGCCTAGAGGAAAGAACAACCTAGGAGTCAGGGTACCTGGGTTCTTATTTATTCAATCATATTTATTGAGCACTTACTGTGCAGAGCATTAATTGAGGTGATGGGAGGACCAGATGGGAGGAGCAGGAAGAAATGCAAGACTGCAGAAAGGGAGAGAGATCAGAGCTGGAGATGGAGATTTGGCTATCATTTGCAGAGAGGTGGTAGTTGAAGCCATGAGAGAGAATGAATTCTCCAAGGGAGTGGGTGTAGATGGAGATAGAAGGGGGTCCAGAACAGAACCTTGAAGTTCTCCCTGGTATCTAGCCTAAACACTTCCAGCTGCAGTTTCTGTTAAATGTGATTAAATGTGGATTCAAGTTTATTAACTTCAGGGTCTGGCCTAGCTCTGGAATCTCGGGGACCCTATCATTGTCCTGTGGCTTTCATTACAAAGCTCAAAGTGGGAGGAATAAGCAAATGCAAAAAAAAAAAGCCATTTTATTTTTCCACCCAGACCACCCAGCTTCTGGTTTCCAGCTCCACTTTCTACCCTATCAACTGCTCCTTGATATGGAGCTTCTGCTCCATGAGAAGCAGAATGAGAAGCAACTGATATCCCTGTTGCTTCATGTCTAGCTCTCCCTGAGCTGGAATCCAGGTTCATAAACCTTCCACCATGTGTCTCTTCACCATGAACTTCCCGCTCCCCACAGTCACCCTTCAGGCTCGTCCCCATAGGTATTGTTCAGAAAGCCTCTCCCTTCCTGCTCCAAGATTTTTCACCCTCGTCTCCTGCCCCTAAGCCTCTGATCTAGCCCCTGAGCTAATACTGTTCAGCTCCCAGGGGTAACACTGCCTCTGAAGAGTCCCAGTCTCTATTCAGGGGTCTCTCCCCTTTATTTGAGTCCAGACCCTATTTCAATTAAGACCTGCCTTGAGACAATAGAAATGCACCTCTCCCCTGCCTCCCATAACACAACTGTCTTTTCACAGGCTTGTTGCAGGGGCTTGCAGAGAAGATTACAGCTGCAGTTGTGGTTTTACCGTAAGCACAGTCTAGGGATATTTGCACACAGATATGCAGATTTTAGACTGTAAACTTGAGACTCTAAGCTCTGGACTGTAGAGTATATGTCTACCAACTCTGTTCTTTCACTCTCCTAAGCACTTAGTACAGTGCTATGCACACGGTAGCTGCTCAATAAATACAATTGATTGATGAATATTAATCCTGAAAGGCCTGGTCAGGCCACCAATGCCTTCTTTGCCCATTGTTACTTGGTTCAGCAATGGACCTGTTTCCATAGCTTCACTGGACTCTCTGAACCTCAGCTTCATTTGTGCCTCTCTGGCAACATTGTTCTCCCTCAGTCTTTGTCCAGCCCCTCCCCAGGGAGTGAGCAGATTGCATCATAGACAATGACACCTTCAGCTGCCCTAAACCTTTGTGTGGTGGCCATGATAGTCACTGAGTAACAGGTCAGTTCCCAGTTCCTCTGGATCATATGGTGGTGACTTTGGGGGAGGGAGAGTAATGACCCTCACCCAGTGGAACAACTGGCTGCCCCCCAACCCCTTTGTCCTTCTGTTCCCCCACCCCCTCCCAGCAGTAGGGGAATCACTGTGGTCAGTGAGTGGACTGCAGACCCAGGAGCAGCCTATGTCTGGGACTCATTCCAGCCCGGTGCCATCTTGATCAATCAATCAATCATAGTGATTGAACACTTGTTCTATGCAGAGCACTGCACTAACTGAGAGAGTGCGATAGAATTGGTAGACATGATAACTAAAATAAATTACGAGTAGGGGGAAGCAAGAATTTAAAGATATGTACATAAATGCTGTCCATTTCCATCCCAGTCCCCAGTGGGGTCGACCAGATCTCAGGAGCCAAAACTTCTGTGATTCCTTTCATCTCTGCCTTTCCCATCCAGAGACGGAGCCCCAGCTGTCAGCTTCTTCAAGACCCAGGGACATTGTGGCTTACCGGCCTCCTCCACTGCCCCACTGTGGCGTGTCCTGATGCCTCTTCTCCCAGAGCTTCTTCTCCCTTAGGTTTTGGGTTAGCGGCATTGGGTTGGCTGAGGGTTGAGATGATCCCTCTGCCATGCCTTTGGGGGACACAGGTGACACCCCTTGAAATGCTGCCCTCACCCACAGCCTCTCCCCCTCTACCCCTCAGTCTTCCACCCTACAGTTGCTGCTGATTCTCTGCTGGGAACTTCGTTAGCACCTTGGGCACATGTCAAGAGGAAGCAAACTGCTACTTGCATCACCAACCTTCACCTCATGATTCCTGTGGCCATTGCCGAACCAACCAGGAAACGTGGGGAGAGAAAAGGGGAACCCGAAAGGGGATCAAATGGGTGGGTGGGTCTCACTTATCCATACTGTAAGTTCCTTGAGGGTGGGTAACTTGTTTCCCAATTCTGTTATACTGCACTCTCCCAAGTGCTTAGTAGAGTGCTCTGCACACATTAAGCACTCAATAAATATGATTGATGGATCGAATGAGGCAACCTTGCCCCAACTCTAGGGGCACATGAGCAAGTATTCCAAGCGCTTAGTACAGTGCTCTGCACATAGTAAGTGCTCAATAAATGCTACTGAATGAATGAATTTGGCTGTGGCTATAAGGAGACGAATAAAGAGACTCCATAAGCTCAGACCCTACTGTCCCAGAGGAAAAGCAGCTAAGTTGACTTCAGTTATAATAATGTTGGTATTTGTTAAGCGCTTACTATGTGCCGAGCACTGTTCTAAGCGCTGGGGTAGACACAGGGGAATCAGGTTGTCCCACGTGGGGCTCACAGTCTTAATCCCCATTTTACAGATGAGGTAACTGAGGCACCGAGAAGTTAAGTGACTTGCCCAAAGTCACACAGCTGACAAGTGGCCGAGCCGGGATTTGAACCCATGACCTCTGACTCCAAAGCCCATGCTCTTTCCACTGAGCCAAGTTGCTGGGCACCATGAGCCAGGGATGTTGTTTGATTATAAGAAATGCTCATAGAGTGAGGATCAGACAAGGTTCCTGGCCCTCAAGGGTTTCACAGACTGAGATTATGAGGGGATGGAGGTGGGTGATGGATATAAAAGGAAAAAATAAAACAGTATAAATACACACTCAGAATAAATGATAAGGGCAGGGATAAAGAAGAAATGAAATAAACACTGTGGGGTACTCTGAAGATTTTCAGGCATCTCACCACTCACAGTCCCACAGTCATAGCCACAGTTATGGCCACAGCTGCACCTTCCCAGCATTCTCCATTCTGGGGGGCGTCCTCTGCTGCTGCTGCTGCTGCTGCTGCTGCTGCTACTGCCGCCCCTCCTGCTGAGATGGAGTGGGGCAGGCCTGGATGAGGGCCTGGGATGAGGCGTTGGCAGCAGCAAAAGGTAGCGTGGGTCACCGGCTGAGGCGCTTGTGATCGGACGGTTTGTGAGGCCAAAGTGTGTGAGGCCAAGCCGGGACCTCCATCTGACTTCTCGTGGGGAGGAAGCCTGTTGGCTTTGGGCCCAATTTACCAGGTGGTTATCTATTCTGTGAGAGGTCTGGATGCTGCTGACTCGAGCTGGCTCTTACTGACTCATCCTTGTTGATATAAGTCCCCTGAATAGTAACAACTTCCCCCAAATCCCCTACTCTGCCCAGTGCCTTCCCTTAGAATATGGATTCTTTTTAAAAATACAAACACTTTTAAGAAGTGCTCTTTTAAAGGGAAGCAGCATGGCCTAGTGGAAACAGCATGGGCCTGGGAATCAGAAGGCCTGAGTTCTAATCCCGGATCCACAAATTACTTGCCGTGTGACCTTGGGCAAGTCACTTAACTTCTTTGTACCTTAGTTCCTTCATCTGCAAAATGAGGATTGAATACCTGTTCTTCCTCCTACTTAGTCTGTGAGCCACATGTGGAACCTATTCATCTTGGGCCTACCCAAGCTCTTGGTACAGTGCTTGGCACACAATAAGCCCTTGATGAAAAGCACAATTATTGGTATGGTGATGAAGAGATGGTGATTCCAGCCGGTCCGTCAGGGAGGAGAGAGATGGTTGCCGGGGCAGGGCTGCTCTCTAGAGACAAACAGAGCTGGGAATCAGGCCTCCCTGGCCCCAAGACAGCTCAGCAGGCTGCTGTCTCTTCACTCCTCCTTTCTGAACCCGATTCCAGGCTCCCATTCCATTGCCCACTGTTGTCTCCTCTTGTGGCCACCAGGGTCAACCCGGAACACATATGTACAGCCCTGACTCCCTTCTCCCTTCCCCCACCCTCTGCTGGAGACCTCTCACTTGGGTGCCTGTCTCAGCCCCACCCATTCAGTTCTTCCTCCCCCTAACAATGGCCAAGCCAGGGTCACCACCCCTGCCCCTCTCTGAGGGCAGGCACCTTTGACGTGTATGTCACTTGCCTCACCCTCAGCATGACCACACCAAGCCTGGGCTCAGGACGGACATCCCAGGGGCTCGGGGAGGTCTGTGACCACTGCTGTTCATGGGCACTGATGCAGGCTGCTGCAACACTTACCTGGTTGTGGAGGCCTCTGCCTCCTCACGACAGCCCAGCAGGCACTGACCCCCACCAACGTGAGGATGCTGATCGCGATGATATTCTTAGGGTCCAGGAGAGTTGGCGCCTCTTGTTTCTGGCTCGCTACAGAGAAGGAGACAGGGAGGATCTGACCACACCGAGGAGCATTTGGCTCTCAGTCACCCAATGCCCTTTCCGAGTACTTAAATTCTGGGTATTTAAATGCCTTCTTGAGGTTCCTCAGGGTGGAGAGTCACAGCACAGAGGCCTGGGTCCCCTGGGAGAGAACAGACTCTTGTCAGCTGTGTGACTGTGGGCAAGTCACTTAACTTCTCTGTGCCTCAGTTACCTCATCCGTAAAATGGGGATTAAGACCGTGAGCCTCATGTGGGACAACCTGATTACCCTGTATACCCCAGCACTTAGAACAGTGCTCTGCACATAGTAAGCGCTTAACAAATACCAACATTATTATTCTCAGCTAGCTCACAGTCCCCCAAGGGATACTGGGCAGACAAGCAGCCAGTCCCCAAATTGTGTGCACTGAGCCAAAACCCTGGTGGAGGGAATGACAGATGCTTGAAGAATGGTTGGGGTTAACCTGGGAAGACTTCCTGGAGGAAGGGGCTTTGAACTGTCATATTCAGGTAAGAGAGCTGTATGGTGGAGAGAAGCAGGAAGCCCATCCCGTACAAAGGATCGGAGGGGGAGAGTCACTCAGAGTCGACGGTGGTATCGGTGGTTCTTCAATGAGCAGTCCAGAGTCACTTCTCTTTGGGGCAAGGGGACATGCGGAAACAGGTTGTTGCTCCTGTGTCTACGTTACCTGCTATGGTGTCACAAACTCGCAACTCCTCTGCCCGAGGTTCTGGTGTCAGGCAGCAGCACACAGCGATGTCTCTCTCCACAGTTACGGTCAGTTTGCTCCGCACCTCACAGATCTCCTGTTTGTTCCTCACCACCACCGGTGTCTCCAGCGCCTCCAGGGTGTTTCCCTCTTCATCTCTCCAGACCATCAGTGCCTCTGAAACTCCCCCCTGAGAGCTGCATTCCACGGTCACGTTTTCCCCTATCCTGGACAGAATTCGAACCTGGGGCCGCTCATAGGGAGCTGGAAGCAGAAAGCAGAGTCAACCTGGATGCCTGTCTGTTACTGGAAGGGACAAACAGGGACAGCTCAGAAGACTGAGGCCAGCCTCTCCTCCCTCTACTGTGTGTCCTTGGCAAACACACTTATGCACTCTGTGCCTCTAGAAAACCGGAGGAATCTCAAGGCATCCATCCTGGGAGATCCCCAGATCAAGGTAAGAGTTGTGAGGCTTGCCCTAATGAACTGTTGAATAAGGATTTCCTGGGGCACAGTCCAAAATCTCTCTCCTGTGCTCCTGACTTACCTGAGACCTGGAGGGAAATGTTGCTTGATTTGAAGTTGCCTCCATTCACAATGATGCATCTGTAATCTCCCCTATCTGACAGTCTGAGGTCAGTCAGGGTCAGGCTAGCGTCTCCTTGCTGGATACCTGGGAGGGACAGTTTGGTTCTCCCATGGAAAGCCTCGTCTTGGTCCTTCAGCTGCTCTGTTCCGTTGTAATAGCTGTGGACAATGGCTCTCCTTCCATTGAGATAGTGGTGCCAGTGGATGCGCAGGTCATTGCCGAAGGGGACTTGGAAGGAGCACTGTAATGTCATGTTGTTGCCCACTCGTACTGGAGGGAAGGATGTGGACCCTATGCATGAGGAAGGGTTGGGAAGGGAGGGACCAGACAGGAGAAAGAAGTGGACTGTGAAGCCTTCAACCAACTGCCCCTTCCTCTCCCACCCAACTGTCCCCATCTCCCACTCTGGCCAGCCCTTGATCTCTGCTTTCACCTAACAAACTTGGTCGACATCTCCCACACACAGCTCTCCCAACTCCAAGCTATCCATCATGCCTTCCCCTTACTTGCAAATCCCTCCCAACTCTTCTCAAATAAAACACAGCCCTTCTAAGTGCCCACATCCACCATGGAGTCTTTCTAGATTGACTCTGCCTGGCTCATTACCCCAGAAACTCTACTAACCCCGAAGTACCATGCATATCTTTGCTTAGCATTTGCGTCTATGTTTCTTTAGGTGTTTGTGTAACCATCTATCTTAATTCCCTCATTAGACTGTCATCCTTGAAGACAGGGGCCGAGTCTTCTTCCTTTGTCCCTTGCTCCCAAACCCAGTACTGGACCGCACACTCAGTGGACTGAAGGGTTTTCAGTGGAGTGGGTCTGTGTCTCAGAATCCCCAGAGCACAGCTGCTTCACCAACTCACCCATGTTTAATAAGGAGAACATCAACCAGAACGACAAAGATTCTTCCCACATCCTTACTGATCCTGAAGAGAAACAGAGGAGGGAGGGAGGGAGAGAGAGAATGTGCATGTTAGACTCAAAGATACTTGGGAGTCAGAATCCCTCACCTTCACAGCCTAGCAGGACCCCACCTCCAGCAGCTCTCTGATCTTCTTTCCTTACCTCCCCCTCTCCCCCCTGATTCCAGGCTCCTCTACTGGACTTTTCTGTAGGTCATCCCTGCCCAGCCCAAGCAACCAGAGACCCCTCCCAAAGCCATATTGTGGAGGACAGAGGAGGGTGGAAGCAGGTTAAGGATTTGGGGAGATCGGCTTGGAAGCAAGGGGGTAGGGGAGTAGTGGGGATAGAAGTTTAAAGGAGGTTGGGAAGAACAAAGAAAACCAAAATGAATGGCTCACCTGGTTGGATCCAGATGACATGGAACTGGCTATGCGTCCCTATGGGTCCCAGGATTTGAAAGATGGGTGGGTGGAGGCCTGACAGGAAAACTTTGAGAAATCACTTTACCATGAAATGAATACGTTCACTTTCACTTCATTTCCCCTTCTTTAAATGGGGCTAATTAGTAATAGTGACTGTAGTAGTAGTAATAAAAAAAACTGGTATGCTTCTTCCCACCTCCTATGGCCCCAGTATTCCTTCTCTAAGCCCCTGTCTCCTCCAAATCCTCCTCCCTCCCCCTCTCCCCATAAAATCTCCCCTCCATAGGCCTAGTCCCCCTCATCCAGGGGAAGAAAACCACCTAGCTCTTCTTTAATCAGCCCATTAGAGCTGACATCCTTAGGCCTTATGCAGAAACCATTTCTGGGTCCTCCCTCCCCACCTCTGCCCTTCTCACTGGCCCCCCGCCCCCACTCCTCACTGACACCCACCCCCCACCCCTGCTTCTCACTGATCCCCTGCTCCTTACTGACCCGCAACTCCGGGAGCCCCACAGCAGCCCAGACTCCCCTAGCTCACACCCCAGGAAAACTTGTCACAGACAGAAAGTTATCAGGAGTCAAGCAGAAAGGAAAGGGGAGGGGGGAGGGGAAAGCACAAGGGCGGGGAGGGCAGGAGAGAAAATGCTGCCAAGGGCGAGTCATCTCCGATGCCAGTCAGTTATGGACTGGACTGGCAGGGAGTCGCCTAGCCACTGTGTAATATCAGCTGAAAATGAAAACAAAGTTGTTTTGTGTAGCTTTGCCCTGGTGCAGCGTGGGCATGACAGTTCCCACCCAAATATGCTGACATGGTGCAGGGGGACACTCCTCCAAGTCCTGTTCAACTGACCTGTTTTCTGGCTGCTATTCTAGGGGGTTGAATTTTCACTTGTTTTTTGTTGTTGGCTGCATGATATTCTGGTTGCTCTGGGTGTCTTTCTCCCCCTCCCCCTTAGACAATAAGGTTGGGGAGGCAGGGACCACATCTGAATGGATTTTTATGTCCTTCCGTGGGCTCTCAGTACATTCGGCACACTGTTGATGCTTGCTGAGTGTTGAAAGCAAAACAGTGATAAGAGAAGCAGAGAGGCTCTAGTGGAAAGAGCATGGGTCTGGGAGTCAGAAGGAGGATGGGGGGATGGAGAAGAGACAGGGGTGAGAGAAGGCATATTGGGGAGGCAGGAGGTGGGAGGAAGTATATCGGTTCATTTTTCTGTACTTTCCAAGTTCCTAGTACAGTGTACCGCCCCAAATGGGTGCTCGATACTACAGCTGGAATCAGGGAATCAATGTAGCAGATAGACAAGCATGGTGAACCGCTGTCAGGAAAGGAGCAATTCTCTTGGATAGGAAGTTTTGTAAAGATCGTCCAGTGAGAATGTTGCAGCAAAAACAGTTGCCAGAGCAGCAAACACAAACATGACAGAACAAAAAAAGGACGGCCTTTATGTGTGAACAGAATGACTGGGTCAGTGGTTCCCATATAGGCCTTTTGAGCTACACATGCACCGTTGAGTGAATTGCATTATTGCTATCTTCTTCAAGTCCCAAGGACAGCTATAGACCCAGGGAGGTTGGATTTTTGCTTAGTATAAGACCTCCAACCATATCCCTGGTATTCTTGGGATGGTTGTAATCTGTGATAAGATATTAAACAACATTGGCTGTCTCCCCAGGTTGTATGGATTGTGGTGTGGCTGTTCCCTGAGGTAGGATATTAATCACTAGCCCCTGTATGTCTGGGTTGTATCCATACCTCCTCCTGATCCTGGGAGCAGACCTCTCCAGCTCCCCTATGACTGTTCTCCTGGAGGCTGTGGGGAAACCCAACAGGGGTTGGGGAGAGCAGATATTGTGCCTCTTCCCCAGAAGGAGCTCTTGGTCTTGTGCTGGGATCAGGGGAGAGCTGATAAGAGCAGCTGTGTAGTCAGAGGAGGCTCTTCTACTTTCTTCTGGTCTAATCTCTGAACACCCCTAACTGCCCCCACTCTGTTCCTTCTACATTCCTGCCACTGTTTTGCTGTGAATACAAGCAACTGCACCGAGAGCCCGGGGAAAGACACAAGAATCCATTCAGACTTGGTCCCTGCTTCCCCAGGCCTTACAGTCTCTAAGGGGCCGGGGCTGGGGGACATGCACCCAGAACAATCCGAATGCCATCCAGCCAACAATGAAAACAAGTGAAATTTCAACCCTCAAGAACTAGAGCGGTAAAACAGGTCAGTTGAACAGGACTTGACAGGGGCTGTATGCGGTGTCCTCCCATCACCAGGTCAGCTTACTGTCATGTCCTTGCATCACCATCCTTGCAGCTCTGGCATTGCCCGACCTGGGCTAATGTTGGGGATCTAGGGGCCCAGGGACTGGGGGAGAGGACAAAGGAGAGGAATGGGGCAGAGAGTGGAGGGCAAGGATAGGGCAGATGACAGAGGGCAGAGGACAGACATTGAAGTAGAGGGCAGAGGGTAGGAATGGGATAGAGAGCAAAGGGCAGGGATGGGGCAGGGGGCTGAGGGCAGGGATCAGGGCAGAGGGCAGAGAGGGGGCAGATTCATTCATTCAATTCATTCAATTGTATTTATTGAGCACTTACTGTGTGCTTGGGAAAGTACAATACACAACGAGTCTAGTCACAGTCTAGAGAAGGGGAGACAGACATCAATACAAATAAATGGACATCAATATAAATAAATAAAATTATATATAAATACATAAATGCTGTGGGCCTGGGAGGGGGGAAGAGAAAAGGGAGTAAATCAGGGCAATGCAGAAGAGAATGGGAGATGAGGAAAAGTGAAGCTTAGTCTGGGAAGGCCTCTTAGAGGAGATGTGCCTTCACTAAGGCTTTGAAGTCGGGGAGGGTCATTTTCTGGTGGATTTGAGGAGGGAGGGTGTTCCAGGCTAGACGTAGGATGTGGGCCAGGGGTCGGCGGCAAGACAGGCGAGATCGAGGCACAGTGAGAAGGTTAGCACCAGAGGAGTGAAGTGTGAGGGCTAGGTTTTGAAGTCAAAGGGCAGAGGGCAGGGATGGGTCAGAGGACCAGGTAGGGGGCTCAGAGCACTGGGAAGCCAACAGAGTCTGTTGTCCACCCCCAAGCCTCCTCCTGCCTGGCCAGAACTGGGGCAAGGCTGTACAAAATAACTTTGTTTTCATTTTCAGCTGATATTAAGCAGTGGCTAGGCGACTCTCCACAAGGCCAGTACATAACTGATTGGCACCCGAGATGACTCTCGCCTTTGACAACATTTTCTCTGCTACCCTCCATGCCTTTATAGCTTTCCTCTCCTTCCTCCCCTTTCCTTTCTGCTTTGACTCTTGATAACTCTCTAGCTGAGACATGTCATCCTGAGGTGTGGGCCAGGAGAGGCTGGGTTGTTTTGTAACTCGTGAAGCTGGGGGTCAGTGAGAAGCAGGGGATCTGTGAGGAGCAGGGGTTCAGAGAAGAATGGGGAGGGGAGGTTAAGGAGCAGTGTCCTTGTGAGGCCCAGGGAGGAGGGTGGCAAGGACCGCTGGAGAGGAGATTTTGTGAGGGTAAGGGGAGGGAGGGGGACAGAGGAGAGACAGAGGGTGAGAGAGGGTATATTAGAAGGAAACATAGTTCATTTTTCCGTACTTCCCAAGCACCTAGTATAGCGCACTGCACACAGTGGGTGTTCAATATTACTACTGCTACTCTTTCTATTACTATTACTACTAATAATAATAATAATAATTGTGGTATTTGTTAAGTGCTTACTATGTGTCAGGCACTGTATTAAGTGTTGGGGGAGATACAAGTGTTAGAGAAGCAGCGTGGCTCAGTGGAAAGAGCACGGGCTTTGGAGTCAGAGGTCATGGGTTTGAATCCCGGCTCGGCCACTTGTCAGCTGTGTGAATTTGGGCAAGTCACTTAACTTCTTGGTGCCACAGTTACCCCATCTGTCAAATGGGGATTAGCTGTGAGCCCCAAGTGGGGCAACCTGATTCCCCTGTGCCTACCCCAGCGCTTAGAACAGTGCTCGGCACATAGTAAGTGCTTAACAAATACCAATATTTATTTATTTATTACAAGGTAATTGGGTTGGATACAGTCCCTCTTCCACATGATGTTCACAGTCTTAATCTCCATTTTACAGATGAGTCACATAGAAATGAAATGACTTATCCAAGATCACACAGTAGTCAAGTGGAAGAGCCAATCCTTCTGACTCCCAGGCCCATGCTCTATCTACTAGGCCACAAGGACTGAAAGCAAATGGATTTATTTCGTGGCAAAGTGATTCATCACAGTTTTCCTATTCCTTAACCTTTGAGACCTCCCAGTTCTCATCTCCCTGGTTCTGGAAGGTAGGGACACCTAGCCGGTTCCACGTCAGCTGGACCCACCAAGGTGAGCCACTCATTTTGGTTTTCTTTGTGCCATGAATCAGAAACGACTTGATGGCATTTGATAATATAAAGATAATTGCTCTCTCCACCTTCCTTTTAGCTTGTATTCTTGCTATCCCCCTGCCCCGGTCCCTCCGAGCCATTCTCCCAAAATCCTGAACCTGCTTCCACTCTCCCCATAGCTTTGGGGATCCCTGGTGGCCTGTGCTGGGAAGAACTGTAAGGGAGAGATAGGGTTTGGGTCGGGGCGGGGCTGGGGCTTGGGTTTTGGGTGCATGAGGTAAATACAGCAGAATGGAGTGAAGGAGGGAGGTGGGGTGGGGGGCTGGCCCAGTGTTTTGGGGGATCACCCTGGTAGAGGAGTGTGGACAAGGAGTTTGCAGAGACACAAGTTTAAAGGAGAGGTGGTGAGAGGGGAGGGGTGAGGATGTTTTGGTTTCATGATTGTGAAGTGGATCTGTGCTTCAGTGTCAGTGAAATAGTTTTGGGGCTCATCTCTAACAATCAAGTGAACCGGACTCCCACTCCACTCCCCTCAAACTTCCCTCCACTCTTCCCACACACCCCCATCCTGCCTCAAACTTTTCCCTCTCCTCCCCCTTCAGGGACTTGTAGATGTATTTCTTCCTATTTACCCATGGCCTCCATTTACTCTCCCCTCCCCTTTCACCCTACCATCTTTCCCACCATCTCAGGCCCCTTTATTTTACCCATCTCACAGCTATTACCAGCCCTTTCCGCGCTTGTAGGCCCTGTGACCGCCAGAGTGGCAGATCCGGGGCTGGACTGGGGCCAGGTTGGAGGAGAGGGAAGGCATCTGTGAGAACTGCCTTGTGGGGTTCTGGGTAGTCGGGGGCGGTAGGATGGAGGAGAGAAGCAGAGGGAAGCTGTACTGGGCTCCTTCCTCCTCTTGGAGCCAGTATTGTTGGGAAAAATTTGATGAACTAGGCAGGCTGTGACTGGGGACGGGTATCAGAAGGTGGAGGATCTTACCGGCTCTGGCATTGGCATAAGCTAATTAATCCAAGATCCAAAGTAACAAATCTGTCTGCCCCTTTCTCCCACCCTTTTTCTGTCAGACCCCTTCCTGACAACCTCTCCCCAGAGCCCAGTAGTGATACCAGCAAGTTTGGGGGTGGTGGCAGGAGCGAAATAATGGCATTTATTGTGTGCGGAAAACCACACTAAGTGCTCAGGATAGTACAATAGAGTCAGTAACCATGATCCCTACTCTCAAGGAGTTTGCCATCTAGTGGGGGAGAGGGGCACTACAATAAATTACAGACGAGAGACAGAAGAATACAAGGGTATGTACATTATTCATTCATTCAATAGTATTTATTGAGCGCTTACTATGTGCAGAGCACTGTACTAAGCGCTTGGAATGTACAAATCGGCAACAGATAGAGACATCCCTGCTGTGGGGGTGGGTTGTGTACCAAAGTGTTCAGGGGGTAATAATAATAATAATGTTGGTATTTGTTAAGCGCTTACTATGTGCAGAGCACTGTTCTAAGCGCTGGGGTAGATACAGGGTAATCAGGCTGTCCCACGTGAGGCTCACAGTTAATCCCCATTTTACAGATGAGGTAAATGAGGCACAGAGAAGTTAAGTGACTTGCCCACAGTCACACAGCTGACAAGTGGCAGAGCCGGGATGTGACCTCTGACTCCCAAGCCCGGTCTCTTTCCACTGAACCACGCTGGTAGAATGGAGAATATTGGTGGATTCACCATAGCCACAAGGACGGATTTCCAGAGGGTCAACATGACTCAGTTTCCTCAAGCTTCTTTTGAGGCTACTGGTGGAGAGAGAATATTCACCTGCATGGACTGATCCAGCACTGCAGTTGACTTTTGACTCTCCGAGGAGCATGACATACTGTTCCTTACTCTGGTATTTTGGATTGAATTTGCAACAGTAGGGAAGGGATTTTGTTTCAGGAAGAACTTGGCTGAGAGACGCTCAGAAATCAGAGAGCAAAAGCACTGGGGAGAGTCAAGTTGATTGGAGATCTCTCCGCTCAGGAAGCCTCCCCTTCTAATCAGCTGGATGACCTAGGGAAAGGCCCCGGAAAGGAGGCTGGGGTAGGGGGTAGGGATAACAGGGGAGGTAAGGAAAGAAGATCAGAGAGCTGTTGGAGGGTTCTGCTAGGTTGTCAGAGTGAGAGATTCTGACTCCCAAGTATCTTTGAGTCTGACATTCTCTCGCTCTCTTTCTCTCTGACTTGGTCTTTGTGTCCCTCTCTCTAGGATCAATAATAATGTGGCAAGAATCTTGGATGGTCTTGTTGATGTTGCTCTTTTTAAACGTGGGTGAGTTGGTGAAACGGCTGTGCTCTGGAGATTTCTGAGACTCATCTCCAATGAAAATCCTTCAGTCCACTGAGTGCTGAAACTGCCGATACTGGGTTTGGTAATGAGGGACAGGATTGGGCATTGCTCTCAAGGATTGGGCAATCTAATGTCGGGAGGAAGGATAGATAGATAGACATGCAAAGAAACAAAAACACAAATACTGAGCAGGGAGATGCACAGTCCCCGGGGGGTTCTTAGAGAGATTGGAGTATTGAGCTAGGTGGAGTTTATGTGGGTAGGCTCCTTGGCTGAGGTGGACATTTAGAGGATATTGAAGGAGAGAAGGGCTGTGGTTTGGTAGAGAAGAGCAGGGAGGACATTAGAGAGAGAAGGTAGCATAATCAATAGTTTGGAGATGGGAGAGTTGTGGGGGGGAGATGCTGAGTAGATTTACTAGGTGAAAGCAGGGAGCAAGGGCTAGCCAGAGTGGGAGATGGGGAGAGTTGAGTGGGCAAGGAAGGGGCAGTTGGTTGAAGGCTTTTATGGAAAAAAAAAACTTCACTAACTCTGCTCTGTGTTTAAAAGGGTATGTCAGAGAAAAGTTTATTACTACTAGCGCTTCTTTCAGCACCAGTAGGGAGAGACGTTTGAGCAGCAGAAATTCCCCTGTTTGTCAAGGCCAGCTCAATACTAATAAACCGGAGCTTCTTCTGCACAGTACAACATTTAGTTTAATCAAAGTACACTATGGGATAAATGCATCAGGATGGGCAGCAACACCTCTTGGGGCGGGGTTTTCTACCTTGTTCTCAAGGTGATTAAACCTATTCAACCCCACTAAAAGAGTAGCTTCATCATGTTTTCAGCTCTTCCTAGAGAACCAAGTCAAGCTGTGTTGTGAACTGGATTGCTTGATAATCATAGGGAGGCCAACAGCTGACGCGGATCGGAGACAAGGGGGCAAATGCAGGACCTTGACCATGATGCTTCCACACTTCACAGTCCACTTCTTTCTCCTGTCTGGTCCCTCCCCCCACATCCTTTTTCTATGCATAGGGTCCACGTCCTTTCCTCCAGTACCAGTGGGCAACAACACGACATTACAGTGCTCCTTCCCAGTCCCCATCGGTAATGACCTGCGCATCCACTGGCACCATTATCTCAATGGAAGGAGAGCCATTGTCCACAGCTATTACAACGGAACAGAGCAGCTGAAGGACCAAGACGAGGCTTTCCATGGGAGAACCAAACTGTCCCTCCCAGGTATCCAGCAAGGAGACGCTAGCCTGACCCTGACTGACCTCAGACCGTCAGATAGAGGAGATTACAAATGCATCGTTGTGAATGGAGGCTACTTCAGAACAAGCAACATTTCCCTCCAGGTTTCAGGTAAGTCAGGAGCACAGGGGAGAGATTTTGGACCGCGCCCCAGGAAATCCTTAATCAACAGTTCATTAGGGCAAAGCTCACAACTCTTATCTTGATCCGGGGATCTCACAGGATGGGTGCCTTGAGATTCCTCCGGTTTTCCAGAGGCACAGAGAGCATAAGTGTGTTTGCCAAGGACACACAATAGAGGGAGCAGAGGCCGTATTGGCTGCACAGTCCTCAAGATTGGCCTTGGTCTTCTGAACTGTCCCTGTTTGCCCCTTCCAGTGACAGCCCATTGGTTGACTCTGCTTTCTGCTTCCAGCTCCCTATGACCAGCCCCAGGTCCGAATCCTGTCCAGGATAGGGGAAAACGTGACCGTGGAATGCAGCTCTAAGGGGGGAATGTCAGAGGTACGGATGGTCTGGAGAGATGAAATGGGAAACACCCTGGAGGCGCTGGAGGCGCCAGTGGTGGTGAGGGACCAATGGGAGATCTGTGAGGTGCGGAGCAAGCTGACCGTGACTGTGAAGAGGGACATCGCTGTGTGCTGCTGCCTGACACCAGAACCTCAGGCAGAGGAGATGAAAGCTTGTGAATCCATAGCAGGTAATGTGGACACAGGAGCAGCAAACTGTGTCTGCATATCCCCTTGACCCCAGAAAGAAGGGGCTCCGGGTTGCTCTTTGAAAAACCACCAATAGAGACTTACCACTTTCACCTCTGAGTGACTCCCTATCTAAACCTTTGTGCAGAATGGGCTACCTGCTTCTCTCCACCATACAGCTGTTTTACCTGAACATCACATTTCAAAGCTTTTTCCTCCAGGAAGACTTTCCCAGTTAACCCTTTCCAATCCTTGGGTCACACCTTCCACTCATAGCAAACATTTTGGGCATTGGCTGAATGTCTGTCCTTTCTCCCCTGGTGGACAGTGAGTTGATTGAAGACAAGGCCTGGATCTGCTCTTTCTTGGGGACCCAGGCCCCTCACCAGGCTCTCCACCCTGAGGGAGTTCAGGAATAGTATTTAAATACCTGGAGAGGATAATTAGTGACTGAGATCCAAGTGCTCCTCAGTGAGGTCTGACCCTACCTGTCTCCCCCTCTGTAGCGATCCAGAAACAAGAGGTGCCCTCTCTCCTGTACCTTAAGATTGTCATCGTGATCAGCACTTTCATCCTGTTGGGGGTTGGAGCTTTCTGGGCTGTCGTGAGGCGGCAAAGGAGTCTACAACCAGGTAAATCCTGTGGCAGCCTGCATCAAGCCCAGGATCAGCGATGGTCACAGACTGCCCTGGGCTTCTGGGACATCCATACTGAGCCCAGGCTTAGTGTGAACTTGCCTTGGGTGTAGAAAGTGTCATGCATGTCAAGGGTGCCCATCCTCAAAGAGGGGCAGGGGTGGTGACCCCGGTTCTGCCACTGCTTGGGGGGAGGGACTGCATGGGTAGGGCCGAGTCAGGCACCCAAGTGAAAGGTCTCCAGCAAGCTGCACATATGTGTCCTGGGCTGGCCCTGGCCTGGCCACAAGAGGCGACAACAGTGAACAATGGAAGGGGAGCCTGGAATTGGGTTAATAATAATAATGTTGGTATTTGTTAAGCGCTTACTATGTGCCAAGCACTGTTCTAAGCGCTGGGGTAGACACAAGGGAATCAGGTTGTCCCACGTGAGGCTCACATTCTTAATCCCCATTTTACAGATGAAGCAACTGAGGCACCGAGAAGTTAAGTGACTTGCCCAAAGTCACACAGCTGTCAAATGGCCGAGCCAGGATTTGAACCCATGACCTCTGACTCCAAAGCCCGTGCTCTTTCCACTGAGCCACGCTGCTTCTCTGGGTTCAGAAAGGAGGATGAAGAGACAGCAGCCTGCTGAGCTGTCCTGGGGCCCGGGAGGCCTGATTCCCAGCTCTGTTTGTCTATAGAGAGCAGCCCTGCCCAGGCGACCATCTTTCTCCTCCCTGACAGACCGGCTAGAGTCACCACCTCTCCATCACCACACCAATAAGTGTGCTATTTGTCAAGGGCTTACTGTGTACCAAGCATTGTACCAAGAGCTGGGGTAGGCCCAAGATGATTAGGTCCCACATGTGGCTCACAGTCCAAGTAGGAGGAAGAACGGGTATTCAATCCCCATTTTGTAGACGAGGGAACTGAGGAACAAAGATGTTAAGTGACTTGCCCAAGGTCACACAGCAAGTAATTTGTGGAGTCGGGATTAGAACTCAGGTCTTCTGAAAGTGTTTTTATTTTTAAAAAGAATCCATATTTTAAGGGAAGGCACTGGGCAGAGTAGGGGATTTGGGGGAAGTTGTTACTGCTCAGGGGGCTGATATCAACAAGGATGAGTCAGTAAGAGCCAGCTCGAGTCAGTAGCACCCAGATCTCTCACAGAATAGATAACCACCTGGTGAATTAGGCCCATAACCAAATAGGCTTTCTCCCCACGAGCAATCAGATAGAGGTCCCAGCTTGGCCTCACATGCTTCGGCCTCACAAACCTTCACATCGCGAATGCCATAGCCAGTGACCCATGACACCCTTCACTGCCACCAACTCCTTATCCCAGGTCCCTTTCCTCTCCCTACATTTCATGGTTGCCATGACAGTGGCCACAGGAGTAGTGAGTCAAGGTTTGGTGATGCAAGTAACAGTTTGCTTCCTCTTGACATGTGCCTAAAGTGCTACCAAAGTTCACAGCAGAGAATCAGCAGTGACTGTAGTGGCCAAAAATATCGTTGGTGTTGCCCCCCAACACTTCTTCCTGAAGCCTGGGAAGCCATGGGACCCGCTGCTGCCGAGGCTGGGCTAGATGCAGGGAAGCACTGGCTTGATTTCCTGAGGGGCTGGGGTCTGGGGACCTTGTGTGGGTGAAGTGGAGGACTAAGAATTTCCATCCCACCCCATGTCCCACTTAATCCAGGTCACCAAATTTTGAGAGTTGAAACTGAAGCAAGGCTTTATTCTACAATCTGTTTGGAGATTCCATAATTCCTGGTGCTGTTGAAGCCACTATATAATACCAATTGTCTGGTCTTGGTACAGTGCTCCGCACAGAGGATGTGCTCAATAAATATCATTGATAGATTGTTTGTAACCCAGGAGTAAAACTGAGCAGTTTGTGTACCACAAATCAAGAAATGGGAATGGATTCACTATCCAAGGAGGGGACTGAGCTTCGGGCAAACCCTCCTTAACTCAGGAACTGGCCTAGGAGAGGCAGGGTAGACCAGGTAGCTGAACTCCAGGGGCTTCCCTGGCCTATCAGGGGTTCGGAATCTAAGAGACAACGGGGTGTCTCAGGGTGCAGCAGGCTTTAGTCTGGTGAATGTCATTGCAGGGGCTGAAATTAGCTGTTTGGAATGGATCCTGGGAATGAGCATGGGGAACGGTGAAGGGAGCCTACAAGGATCCCTGGGGTCTGGGCCTGGTGGCATGAAGATGGAAACAGAGTTTGCTGTGCAGATGCCAGAGGGGAATAGATGGTTCTTCACTATCTTGGGATGGAGGCCTGAAATATTACCGGCAGGGCTTCTAAAAAAGAGGCTGTGGGTGAACATGTAGATGTGAGCTCCATCTGTCACACTGAAGAAAGAGATCTGCCTCTCCTCATAGTCCAGGAAAATTCCCACCTGCCAGGGCTTCGCCTGGGCAGTAGGGCCTCACACTGGGGACTGAACGTGAAATACTCACACATGTTCCACAGTGCCAGTACCCAGCACCTGGACCAGAGGGAAAACTTAGCCTCCACTTCATTCCTGACAGTGTCCTGACACATTCCCAGATACCACCTTGACTTCTCCCCAACATCCATCTCCCAGAAATATCTCCCGGAGGAAAAGCTCTGAAGCACAGGGAGCAGAATTTCTTCTCGCTGCAGGACACATCCTGCTCTGTGTTCTCACAGGGCACACTTCTCCGAACATGAGACATGCGGAGTTTGGGATGAGCTGTTTCTTCTTCCAGAGTCACTCCCCTGAAGAGGTTGGCAGTAAGGAGAGAAAGAGAAAAGGAGAGAGTATAGGGGTAGAGGTTCCTGAATTCTATCCAGGGTTTGGTGCCAAGGATGGGCAGCTTGAGATAGAACTAATTATCCCCACACTGACCCACCCAGCCTCCCTTCTTCACCGTAGATACTCAAACTCGGAGAATGGGGCCTATTTCTTCTCCTGGAAAAAGTCTTTCAGCCCAGTTCTGGCTCTGAGCGGAGGAGAATGAGGGTGGGAGAGTCCAAGTTCTAGTAAACCGTGAATGTCTCCCCCAGATTCAGGCCCAAGCATAGATATGACTATGTGACTCCAAAGGAGCCTGGCCAGGGCTGGGGGTGGGGTTGACCATGGAGTCGGACTCAGGCTGCCTGCACTGACCCTGCTGGGCTGCTGAGGGGTGACAGGAGAACCCCAGGCTTGGGGTTCCCTCCCCATGATCTTATTGCCTTCATTGTGAGACAGCACCCTTCCTCAATGGCTCTGCAGCCTGGTCAGGTGGATCAGGAAAGGAGGTTAGACCTGGTCCAGCAGGCCTGTAGTGCCCTCAGCCCCTCCCCTGCCCAGGCCACTGCCCAGTTGGGTCTAAATCAGTCTGTCTCTGATGGATGTTCTACGGCTCCACCCCTCCTCCTCTGGCTTGGGTTTCCTCCACCCCCTCCCCCAGGACCCACGCCCAGAGGGTTAGGGTCAGCACAGGGAGAGCCATCCCTTCTGTCTGAGCCAGACCTGCCCCAGGTCCTCAGGTCCACAGTCCTTCTAGACCTCATCCCTCCCCGTGATCCGAATGTAACTGCCAGGGAGGGACCAGGGAGGGGCTGAGGGGGCCAGAGCTGGGATGGAGGGAGTGGGGAGCTCCTAGGGTGTGTGGGGTACCATCCCAGAGAGAAACCCTCTGGGCCACTGACCTGTGTGTCTGCAGGCCTCTCTCCACTCTGAAAGCAAACACAGAGTGGGGGGGTAAGGGGATGTGCCAGGACAGAGGGCTGGGTCAGGGGAAGAACAGACACAGGGATGGGGGGGGTGGATAAGGGAGGTAGAACAACTTCTTCATTTACCTGCATCTCCATGTTTTCTGAAACCAACAAAACACAGAGATGAGATTTAACCTGGGAACAGGGACACAGAAGGTGAAGCTTCTGCTCAAAGATTGGGAGGCAACAGGCACTTAAGGTCAGTCTGAAGTTTCCATAAAACACAGACAGAAAGTAGCTCGGAGACCTTAGACGATGTCTCGGCTGCAGGACCCTGCAGGACCCTGAGCCTCAGCCCCTCGGCATCCCCCTTTGTCCCAGTTCCCAGTACCAGCCCCTCAACCTCCGCTGCCCCTGATAACACCCCTATGAGGAAGATAAGCAGAGGTGCCCTTAGTATTCCCTCCAACCATCCCACTTCCAAAGAAGCTGATGCTTCTACATGTCCTTGTTTCTGGCTCTCCATGTCACTGCATCTTGTGCCCATGAACGTGTGGGGGTTTTGTGTGTGTGTATGTGTGTGTTTGTGTGTGTGTGTATCTAAGACATCAGTCACTGGTGACTCTGATGTCACTTGTGGTCTATTTCCCTCTCAACCAGGCAGACCCCCGAGTTAAGTCAGTAAATGCTCAAGAGGGAGCCGGACACTTACCCAGTTTTGCCAGGAGCTTTCCTAAAAAACAAACAGGAAAACCCATTAATAACTGAGGTGTCTGCAAGGTGATTGGCTCAACTGTGAAATGAAGTACCCCAGGGACACCTGGATGTGTGAGTTTGTGTCTGCTACTGTAGCCCCCTCCACACCAGACCAACGGACAAACTACCAGGTGAAATAATGGAACCCCTGCTGCCCTCTTCCTGCATCACCCAGGGACCTCATTCTCATCATGCACTGTGCCTGCCGGGCCATGGGAGGTTTAAGCAGCAGCAGTAGCATGACCTCTTCAGATTTTAGGACTTTGGGAAGCTTTGGATGTGACTGGACTCTGCATGACACGGGAAGCTGCACCTTGAGGTCCCCATTGATTGTTGGACTCTGAATTTGGTCTTTTATGATGTTTTAAAATTCCTTTTATTTCATCTTTCCTAGTGTGTCCACTTTATTCTAGGCCCTGGAGGGCGTAGGATTGCATCTAATTCTCACTAATTATGGCATTTGTTAAGTGCTTACTATATGTCAAGTACTGTTCTAAGCACTGAGGAAGATACCAGTTAATCAGGTGAGACACAGTCTCTGTCTCACATGGGGCTCACAATCTAAGTAGGAGGGAAGGTACTGAAACCCCATTTTAGGGAATGGGGACTCAGCAGGGCCAAGCTGTCAATGAGAGAAGGCTGCAGAGGGAACAGCAGGGAATGGTGGGATGGACAACAAAAAATCCCTCGATTGGCAGAGGAGATGGTAATGGAACATGGAGTCTAAGCCCCAGAGAGGGTCTGCTCAGGACCCCCAGGAGAGAGAGAGCCTTGTCCTGCACAGCTCCCACTGCTCTTCAGCACTAGTGATAGCATCTGTATGGCAAACTCGTGTCCCATCTTTGTGCCACCTGGCTCAGGTCCTGGGATCATTGTACCTCCCTCCACCTCTCCCGCTGCTCGTCCTAATCTAATCCTAATCCCATCTTCATCCTCCTTGATCTCTCAACTGCCCTCGAACTCTGCGGACCACCCCTTTCTCCTGGAAACATTGTATAGCCTTTGCTTCTCCGTTACCATCCTCTCCTGGTTCTCCTTCGCTCTGGCCTCTCCTCGTTTTCTTTCACAGGTTCCTCCTCTCCCTTTCACTCTCCAAATGTGTGTATTCCTCAGCGTTCAGTTCTGTGTCCCCTTCTCTTCTCTATCTACATCCAATCCCTTGTAGAACTCATTCACTCCCATGGCTTCAACTATCATCTCTCTGTGGATGATTCCCAACTCTACATCTCCAGCCTGGATCTCTCTCCTTCTCCGCAGTCTCACATTTCCACCTACCTTCAGGACATCTCTATTTGGATGTCCCACTGACACCTCAAATTTAACATGTTCAAAACAGAATTCCTCATCTTCCCACCCAAAATCTGTCATCTCCCTGACTTTCCCATCACTGTAACCAACACCACCAGCAACTGCTAGGAACCTTGGCATTATCTTCCACTGATCTCTCTCATTCCACCCACATAGTCAATCTGTCATCAAAATCCTGTCGATTCTACCTTCACAACACTGCTCAAATCCTCCCTTTCCTCTCCAGCCAAAGTGCTACTACACTGATCCAAACACTTATCCAAACAAGGATCCACCTTAACTACTGCATCAGCCCCCTCATCTACCTCCTGTCTCCTGTCTCTTCCCACTCCAGTCCATATGTCACTCTGCTGCTACTGCACACGGTAAGTTCTCAATAAATACAATTGAATGAATCAATGCCCAGATCATTTTTCTAAATAAAGTTTAGTCCACATTTCCCCACTCCTCAAGAACCTCCTGGAGTTGTCCAACCAACTCATCATCAGATTGAAACTCCTTACCATTGTATTTTAAAAGCTCAGTCACCTTGGCACTTCTTATCTTACTTCACTTCTTTCTTACAACAGCCCACCATATTCACTGTGCTCTTAATGCCTACCTACTCACTATACCTCAATCTTGGCTATTTTTCTGCCACCCTCTGACCCACTTCCTCTTCCCTCTGGCCTGGCACTTCCTCCCCCTTCATATCTGACATTTGATCAGTTTCCCCACCTTGAAAATCTTACTAAAATCCCATGTCCTCCAAGAGGCCTTCACCAACTAAGCCCTCATTTCCCCTACTCCCTCTCTCTTCTGCTTTGCCCTTGCATTTAGATTGGTAATACAACTACTACTAATAATGATATTAAGCACTTACTATGTGTCAAGCACTGTTCTGAGTGCTGGTGTAGATACAAGTCAATCAGATTAGTCACAGTCCCTGTCCCACATGGGACTGTCCAAGTAGGAGGGAGAACAGGTACAGAATCTCCATTTTACAGATGAGGAAACTGAGGCCCAGAGAAGTGAAGTGACTTCTCCAAGATCATATAGTAGGCATATGGAGAAGCTGAGATTAGAATCTGATACTCTGACTCCCGGGGCCATGTTCTTCCCACTAGGCCATGCTGTTTTACACTCTGCTGATGATATTAATACAACTACTAATATTATTACTTCTACCATTCATAAATTCATTCAATAGTATTTATTGAGCGCTTACTATGTGGAGAGCACTGTTACTACTATTGTTGAAGAGCCAAATTCCTGGGGGTCCAGAGTCCTTGTCAAATTCCCACCTGAGTATTCTTTTCCAGTGCATCCAGCCAGTACTTGATAAATACCATTACTATTGAAACTCTGGTGTTAAGCACTTGTTATGTGTGTTAGTAAGTACAGTACACACCTCTCCTAAGCACCGGGAAAAAAAGCAAGATAATCAGATCAGTTACAGTACCTGTTCCATCTCAGGTTCACAGGCTAATGGGGAGGGAGAATAGGTATTGAATCCCCATTTTATGCACGAGAACACTGAAGCACAGAGAAGTTAAGTAATTTGCCCAAGTTTTTCACACAGGCAACGGGAGGAATCAGGATTAGAACCCAGGTTCTCTGTCTTTCAGGCGCTTGTTCTTTCCCTTAGGCCACACTGCTTCCCATAATAGAAGACTCTGTTGCCCTGGTGGATTGGGTGTGCAGGAGCCTAGGGACAGGCTGAAGATGGTCTCTGAGAATAGGGATTTGGATACTGGGGGGAGGAGAAGAGAGGTGGCTGGAGGGGGCAGGAGAAGGGCAGACAGAAGTGAGGTGGGGCCAAGGATGTTGTTTTCTTTGGGTCCATCCCAGGTAGCACAAACCTGCAATCACTGTTAGTGCCAGTCACCAAATCCACTGGTTCATCCCAATAGCCAGCCTGGCTGCAGCCAGTGGCAGGCACAGTTGGGGTGAGAGGGCAAGGGCCATCTGGACCCAGATTGGGCTATGCTGAAATGGCAGGCACTGGGCCACCGGCTCTATGACTGACTCTGAATCTCCTGTCCAACTGCTGCGAGATCACACTAGGCATCTCCGAGACGCAATGGTGCAGGCTGGTTTGGCATTGGCACTGATTCTTACCTCTGTTTTTGAAGAGAAGAAGCACCAGAACCACGGCACAAATGAAACAGGCCAGCACTGTGATGAACGCTCCCAGCCAGGAAGAGGGCTGGAAAAACTCATCTGCAAACAGCAAAGAAATGCCTCATAAAACAGTGCTTGACGCATAGTAAGCACTTAAATACCATAATACTAAGCTATTGTCTGGAAAAACACTTGCTGCTGGCAGATAGGGGAGACAAGGAGGATCCAGGGAAGGCGGTCAGATGGGAGATACTAAGAGGATCCAGGGAAGAGGGTTGGACATTGAAGATGAGGAGGATCCAGGGAAGAAGCTTGGATGGGGGAGATGAGGAGGATCCAGAGATGAGGGTTGGATGGGGAACATAAGGATGATCCAATCAATCAATCAATTAATAATATTTATTGAGCCCTTATCCTTTGCAAAGCACTGTACTAAGCACTGAGGAGAGTAAAATTCAACAGAGTTGGTAGATATGTTCCCTGCCGACAACGTGCTTATAGTCTAAAGCAGAAGATAGACATTAATGAAAGTAATTAAACTATGTACATACATATTGAGGGTGGGGTCAATGCCAAGAGCCCAAAGGATACAGATCAAAGTGCAGGGAAGAGGGCAGAAGGGGAAGATGAGGAGGATCCAGGGAAGAGGGTCTGACAAGGGAGAGAAGGAGGATCCAGGGAAGAGGATTGGATTGAGGGAGACAAGAAAGACCCAGGGAAGAAGGCCAGATGGAAGAGATGAGAAGGCTCAAGGGAAGAGGGTCGGAAGGGGGAGACAGAGGATCCAGGGAAAAGGATCAGACAGGGTAGATGAGGAAGATCCAGGGAAAAGGGTCAGATGGGAGAGTTGGGGAAGATCCAGAGAAGAGAGTCAGACAGAGGGACATGAGGAGGATCCAGGGAAGAGGGTCGGATGGGCATCACACGTGTGGACCGGCTGCATCTTCAGCATACCGCAGCACAGCTGCTGCTGTACAAACTGCAACAATGTCCAATCTCCACACTGCAGTTGTGGGCTCCTTCTTTCCAGCCCGGGGCAATTTCCCACCCCCAGCCCAGCACCAGGGGCATGGGGACAATGAACCCAAGAATCTTCAGGCTGCAAGAGACGATGAGAGGTCATCTCAACCATCCTCCTACCTCTAACCAGGATCCCATCTGCCTCATTCCAGATGGGTGAGATTCTCTCCTGGATCCACAGTCTCCAGAGAAGGTGATTCCTTCACCTCTCTCCTTCACTAATTCACTTGCCTTAAAAGTCTCACTGTCAGGAAATTCCTCATGGGTCTAACCCAAATCCCTCTGGCTGCGACCCAAACCCAATCCCCTCAACCACTGACCTGCAATCTCCACTATCGATTTCTTCTCCTGGCCAAGGAGGTGGTTCTGGATGGAACAGGAAATGTTCCCTTTGGGTTTTTCTCGGAGCAGAAGAGATGTTTCTGTGTAGAACAGGCCACTGGAGTCTTCCAAGACTGTAGGCTCAGGTGCAGACAGTCTTAGGGTGAAATCTCCCCACTGCACACTGGGTTTGGGGTACCAGCCCCTTGATCTACACATCACCCAGATCCCCCATATTCTGGAGTACTGGACAGAGATGAGAGGGGCTGAGCCTAGAGCTGGAGAGGAAGAGAAACCAGGAAAGGTCAAAGATCTGGTGTCAGTTTGGGATCCACTTTTGACTCTCAACTCACTGTGGTCATTATTGCATCCACTCCCCAGTCAATCAATAGTATTTACTCAACCAAGTGAGCACTTACTGTGTGCAGAGCACCATACTAAGCACTTGGGAAAGTACACTATAACAATATAACAGGCACAATCCCTGCCTTGAACGTCTACTGTCTGCAGAGCACTGTTCTAAGCACTTGGGAGAGTACAACACAATGGAGTAGGTAGACACTTTCCCTGACCACAAGAAACTCACAGTTGAGATGGGGAGGCAGAAAAAAAAAGGAATGAATAAATTACAGACATTTGCGTAAGTTACTGTAGAGCTCCTCCAGGGCCACAGCTGGCAGGTTTGGGAGACCTGTTGTCTACCAGTGGCCTCTGGGAAGTCGTGGGGGTGGGGCAGACAGGAGAGTTAAGAGAGAGGAGTCCTGGGACTCTCTGGACCTTCTATAACCAACACCCAAGCCTAGCAGAACCCAAGGTGTGGACGAGTGTCCTCAGCTACTGTAGGGACCCCAATAAGAATCATAATAATAATTGTGGTCTTTGTTAAGGACTATGTGCCAAGTACTGTACTAAATACCATGGTAGATGCAAGATTATCATGTCCGGACACAGTCCCTGCCCCACATGGGACTCACAGCCTAAGAGGGAGGGAGAAGGGGTATTTTATCCCCATTAATGGGTGAGGTATCTGAGGCACAGAGAAGTAAAGCAACTTGCCCAAGGTCGCACAGCAAGAAAGAGGCAGAGGTGGGATTAGAACCCAGATCCCCTGAAAGAGTCTCGTTCTGGGGGCCGAACTCAGGCAGGATCAATGATCCTTGTTTGACCATGCCTCCCCTCCACCCCCACACTCTCAACAACTTCTAGGCTCTGCTGACACACTCTGCTCCACATAGATGAGGAACAGATCAGTTAGGGATTGAGTCAAATGCCTCTAGGGTGGGTGCTCGGTGTCGGCCCCCGCATGTCCAACTGGATAGCTCCCTGACCGCTGGGCTGCCTCAAATAGTCTGATGCTCTTATCTTCCACCACCTCATGGGTCCAACCGAGTGTCTGGATTCCCCTTGCCCTCATGGACACTGGCTCCCAGCCCAACACCAAGAACAACCCTGATCTTCCTCCACTTCACACGGCTTCAGATCCCTTCACAAGTCACCTCTTTCTACAAGTTTTTCTCAACTAGGACAAGGCCCTGCCCCTCCCGATTCTACACCACCTGGGAATCAAGGCAGAGGAGTGGAGGCCTGAGGTCATAGAATAGGAGACTGACCTGCGACCTGCAGCACCCACGTGGTTTCTGAATAGTAAATTTCAGAGTGGAATCCACAACTGTACAATCCTGAGTCGGAGGGGGTGACTCTCTCCAGTCTCAATGCCACTCTCCCCTCAGTGATGTTGTCTCTCACCAACTGCGTCCTCCCTCGGTATTCCTGCAGCTGCTCCTCATCTGGCTCTTCCCCGTGCTTGTACAGATGTACCACAGCACCCATCTGGTTCTTAAAAAACCTCACCTCCATGGACTCTGCATTTATCTTAGGGGAGAGGTAACAGAAGAACGTGGCATCTTCTCCCATCATGACCAGGACAGGCTGAACGGGTCCATTCACGTGGAACTGCCCTGGGGGATAACGGAGAAAGTGTCAGTCACCAAACAACAGACCAATTCACTGTCGCTCCACGGAGCCCTGGGACAGGAGCTGGGGGTGACAGATAAAAAAGACTGAACCCAGGAATGAGTCAATCAATAGTATTGAGTAAGCATTTACTCAGGGCAGAGCTTGTACTAAGGACTAATGAGAGCAAAATCACTAGTAGACATAATCCCTGCCCTTGTGGAGTTTATGATCTAGTGACAGAAACAAATAATAAAATCCATCACAGGTCGGGGAAGCAACAGTTTAAAGTCACCTTGACCCTCCCTACCTCTCCTCCCTTCTCTCTTTCTACTGCCCACCCCGCACGCTCAGCTCCTCTGCTGCCCACCTCCTCACCGTCCCTCGGTCTCGCCTATCCCGCCGTCAATCCCTGGGCCACGTCCTCCCGTGGTCCTGGAAAGCCCTCCCTCCTCACCTCCGCCAAACTAATTCTCTTCCCCTCTTCAAAACCCTACTTAAAACTCACCTCCTCCAAGAGGCCTTCCCAGACTGAGCTCCCCTTCTCCCTCTACTCCCTCTACCACCCCCCCTTCACCTCTCCGCAGCTAAACCCTCTTTTCCCCCCATTTCCCTCTGCTCCTCCCCCTCTCCCTTCCCATCCCCTCAGCACTGTACTCGTCTGCTCAACTGTATATATTTTCATTACCCTATTTATTTTGTTAATGAAATGTACATCGTCTTGATTCTATTTAGTTGCCATTGTTTTTACGAGATGTTCTTCCCCTTGACTCTATTTATTGCCACTGTTCTCATCTGCCTGTCTCCCCCGATTAGACTGTAAGCCCGTCAAATGACAGGGACTGTATCTGTTGCCGACTTGTTCATTCCAAGCGCTTAGTACAGTGCTCTGCACATAGTAAGCGCTCAATAAATACTACTGAATGAATGAATGAATGAAAGTATGGACATAAGTGCCCTGAGGGGTGGAGGAGGGGTGAGTATCCTGATCCTGAGGAGGCTCTCTGACCTCCTGACGATGCCGGTTGGAGTATTTCTACACGGCAATCCCTAGGGAAGACTTTTTCTTCACATATTTTTCATTACCTCAGCACAAATGACCCAGCTACCCTTCAGTCCTTCATCTTACACACCCTTTTAAGCTCTTTTATGCCTCCTCTAGCCCCATGGTGTCTCTAGTCTCTCTGCAAGCCCTGCATTCTCTCCCCACCCCTCAGTGTTGTACCCTGTCTCATTTTGGCCAGCCCTGCTCCTTCAGAGCCATGTAGTTTCTTGGTGTCCCACCATGCCTGGACCCCGAATAATAACAATAAGAATGATAATGATAATAACAATACTAGTGTTTCAGTGTTTACTGTGTGCTGAGTACTTCAGTATATGCAATGTCATCTTCATCGTTATGACCATTATTATTTTTATTGTTAATAAGTGGGCTCCCCATAGTGCTCACACTCCTGCAAGGCTGCAGGGATGAGATCAGCTCTCCCTGTGTTGCCCCTGGGCCTCAGGAGTGCAACCACAACAGCCAGGCAACCAGACACACAGGCCAGAGAGACACGGGACATTAAAGGTCCATGAAAGCACAAACATGCCTAGATAGGGACCTTCTGGGCTGAGCAAGGACAAAACAAAAAAAAAAATCAGGGCACTTTCAAGATTAAATTCAAAGGTAATTTTCTCCAGTTTTGCAATAGTTGATGTTTTCAAAACAGTGAAGTAGTTTATGATGCATTGTCCATAAATGTTTTCAATTAAAGTTGATTGAACAGTTTTAAAGTTCATTTTGGGAAAAGTTCCATTTTTAATAAAACACTATAAAAAGGGACTATATTTGTGCACTATATTTGTGCCTGAGGGCAAATTGCAGAACCATGGAAATATCATGGACATGATTCTATGGTCATGTTTCAGAGGGTCCTGCCCAGCAGCAGGGGGGTGGACTAGATGACCTCTCGATAACTTTCCCATATCTAGCAGTCTGTGATGGCCCCTCAGAGGGCAATGAGGCTGTTGCACCACTCTCTCCTCCACCCCGGGGTCTCCCTAGGAGTCCAGCCTCCTGGGGCCTCTCCTCAGACAGTACAGGCCACGGGACCTGCAGAAGAGCCTCCCTGCTCCCATAGTCTCCTCTCTGGGAGAAACAAGATGGTTTGTCTTGGATGGGGGTGGGGAATGGCTGAGAGGGAATCCAGTCCAAGCCTGGATGCTGTATTTCCATTTCTTGTAGAGGAATCTCTCCCCTGGCTCTGATCCTCGCAGCTCTGGTGATCCCCATCTTGGGCCTAGGAATAACTTCTGGCTGTCCCCAGACTGGGCCTGAAGAAGCATAGCCTAATAACTCCAGCGGTCCTGGGGGTCAGGGGACCTAGGTTCTAATTGTACCTCTGCCATCTGCCTGCTGTGGGACCATCCTCAAGTCTCTCAGGTTCTTGTACCTCAGTTTTCTCATCTGTAAAGTAGGGAATTGATACCTGTTCTCCCTCCTACTTAGACTGTGAGCCCCATGTTGGACAGGGACTGCTTCTGACCTGATTATCTTGTACCTCCCTCAACAATCAGCACAGTGCTTGGAGCATAGTAAGTGCTTAACAAATACCACAGTTATTTCTAGTAATATGTACTGCGGGGAGAGAGGACGGGAGCAGGACAACGGCCGGTAGGAGGCAGAGAAGGATACCTGTGCTGAACTGGCAGTGTTGCAGGAGGAGGAGGAGGAGGAGGAGGAGAGCAGGCCCAGGGAAGTGTCTGACTGGCCCCAGGGAGACTTCCACGCCATCCATCTTCATGATCTTCAGCTGTGGGGGGCACAGGAAACAGCACTCACAACCTGGAGCTCTCAGGGGGAACCCCACTCCCAAGTGGCTGGAATGTAAATGAAGCAGCATAGTGTAGTGAATAGAGCACAGGCCTGGAAGTCAGAAGGTAATTCATTCATTCAATAGTACTTATTGAGTGCTTACTATGTGCAGAGCACTGTACTAAGCGCTTGGAATGTACAATTCAGCAACAGATAGGGACAATCCCTGCCCATTAACGGGCTTACAGTCTAATCGGGGGAGACAGATGGACAAAAACAAGACAACTTAATCACGATCAATAGAATCAAGGGGATGTTCACCTCATTAACAAAATAAATAGGGTAATAAAAATATATACAAATGAGCACAGTGCTGAGGGGAGGGGAAGGGAGAGGGGGAGGAGCAGAGGGAAAGGGGGGAAAGGGGGCTTAGCTGAGGTGAGGTGAAGGGGGAGCAGAGAGAGAGCAGAGGGAGCAGAGGGAAAAAAGGAAGCTCAGTGTGGGAAGGCCTCTTGGAGGAGGTGAGCTCTCAGTAGGGCTTTGAAGAGGGGAAGAGAGTTTGGTGAAATACAATACCAAAAATAGCATAATAATATTAATAACAATAACAATGGTATTCGTTAAGCACTTACTATGTGCCAGGCACTATACTAAGCACTGGAGATGCGTGGCTCAGTGGAAAGAGCACGGGCTTTGGAGTCAGGGCTCATGAGTTCGAATCCCAGCTCTGCCACTTGTCAGCTGTGTGACTGTGGGCGAGTCACTTAACTTCTCTGTGCCTCAGTTCCCTCATCTGTAAAATGGGGATTAAGATTGTGAGCCCCACGTGGGACAACCTGATTCCCCTGTGTCTACCCCAGCGCTTAGAACAGTGCTCTGCACATAGTAAGCGCTTAACAAATACCAACATTAAATACCAGCACTGGAGTAGATACAAGATAATTGGGTTGGACCCAACCCTGTCTTGCATGGGACTCACAGTCTTAATCCCCATTTTACAGATGGGGTAACTGAGAAACAGAGAAGTTAAGTGACTTGCCAGGGTCACCCAGCAGACATGTGATGGAGCTAGGACTAGAACCCAGATCCTCTGATTTCAAGCCCATGCTCTTTCCATTAGGCCATGCTGCTTCTCCAAACAGAAAATGAAAATGAATATCTGATTTTCCACCACAGGCCCGGGGCACTCCAGAGCAGTGGACAGAGTGCTGAGTTGGGAGCAGCTCGGGTCCACTAACCCAAACATCAGACCTGGAGTGTAGCAGTGGAACGTGTCGGGCCGGGCCGGACCTGGGTTCCTTGGCAGCTTGTTGCTGGCAAGACCAGGGCCTTGGCCACTGGGAACTCAATCAATCAGTGGTATTTACTGAGCTTGTATTGCGTGCAGAGCACTGTAGGCTGGGGAAAATATAACTCAGTTGGTAGATACGTTCCCTGCCCACAAGGAGCTTACAGTATGGAGACATTAAAATAAAAACATTGTGGATATGTACATAAGTGCTGTGGGACTAAGGGTGGGGTGAATTAAGGGTGCAAATCCAGTGAGCTAGGAAAAGAGAGAGACAGAGTTTGGGATGGGGGAAAAGGGTAAGAATCTAGTGGGGTGGAGGGGGAAGATCCCCTGCCAGCTCAGAGGCCGTCCCTCTCCTCCAGCGATTCCCCCGGGGAACCGCTCCAGTATGGCTGGGCAGGGAGGACAATTGCTCTGGGGGTAGTTCAGTGCTCAAGGTCCATGATGGAAGTAATGGGTAACCAGGGTCAGGCTGAGGCTCCCCCATGCTATGCTACAGCTGATAGTTTTCTGCACTTTCTCAGGAAGAAAGTGGGGTTCAAGGACCCTTCTGGAGTCCTTTGGGGAAAATCAGAGAACACAGTGGGGACTCAAGTTGAGCTCCATCAGGCCAGAGGACGGCTACAAGAATCCTGCCAGGAGACAGGGCGGTGTGTCTGGCCTAAACCATCACCCCTGCCCTGCTCCCTCCCTTAACTTCTATCTTTAACCACTCAGTCTCCAATGGCTCCTTCCCCTCTGCCTTCAAACATTCCCATGTCTCCCCCATCCTAAAAAAACCCTCTCTCAACCCCATTTCTCCTTCCAGTTATCGCCCTATCTCCCTACTACCCTTCCTTTCCAAAATCCTAGAACGAGTGGTCTACACTCACTGCTTAGAATTCCTTAACTCCCATTCCCTCCTGGACCCCCTCCAATCTGGCTTCCGTCCCCTCCAATCTACCGAGACTGCTCTCTCTAAGGTCACCCACGACCTCCTTCTTGCCAAATCCAATGTCTCCTACTCCATTCTAATCCTCCTTGACCTCTCAGCTGCCTTTGACACTATCGACCAAACCCTCCTCCTCCACACCTTATCTAACCTTGGCTTCTTGGACTCCGTCCTCTCCTGGTTCTCCTTTTATCTCTCTGGCCGGTCATTCTCGGTCTCATTCGCAGGCGCCTCCTCCCCCTCCCCTCCTTTAACTGTTGGAGTTCCTCAGGGGTCAGTTCTTGGCCCTCTTCTATTCTCCATTTACACTCACTCCCTCGGTGAACTCATCCGCTCTCACGGCTTTGACTACCATCTCTATGCAGATGACACGCAGATCTACATCTCCGCCCCTGTCCTCTCCCCCTCCCTTCAGGCTCGCATCTCCTCCTGCCTCCAGGACGTTTCCACCTGGATGTCTGCCCGCCACCTAAAACTCAACATGAGCAAGACTGAGCTCCTCATCTTCCCTCCCAAGCCCAGTCCTCTCCCAGATTTCCCTATCACCGTGGATGGTACGACCTTCCTTCCCATCTCTCAGGCCCGCAACCTCGGTGTCATCTTTGACTCATCTCTCTCGTTCACCCCACACATCCGATCCATTACCGAGACCTGCCGGTCTCACCTTTACAATATCGCCAAGATCCGTCCTTTCCTCTCCACCCAAACGGCTACCTTACTGCTACAGGCTCTCGTTATATCCCGGCTAGACTACTATGTCAGCTTTCTCTATGATCTCCCTTCCTCCTCTCTCGTCCCGCTCCAGTCTATTCTTCACTCCACTGCCCAGCTCATCTTCCTGCAGAAACGTTCTGGGCATGTCACTCCCCTTCTTAAACACCTCCAGTGGTTGCCTATCAACCTCCGCTCAAAACAAAAACTCCTCACTCTAGGCTTCAAGGCTCTCCATCACCTTGCCCCTTCCTACCTCTCCTCCCTTCTCTCTTTCTACCGCCCACCCCGCACGCTCTGCTCCTCTGCCGCCCACCTCCTCGCCATCCCTCGGTCTCTCCTATCCCACCGTCGACCCCCGGGCCACATCCTCCCGCGGTCCCGGAAAGCCCTCCCTCCTCACCTCCGTCAATCTAATTCTCTTCCCCTCTTCAAATCCCTACTTAAAGCTCACCTCCTCCAAGAGGCCTTCCCAGACTGAGCTCCCCCCTTTGTCCCTCTGCTCCCTCTACCCCCCCTTCACCTCTCCGCAGCTAAACCCTCTTCTCCTCCTTTCACTCTCCTCCTCCCCCCTCCCGCCCCACCCCCTCAGCACTGTACTCGTCCGCTCAACTGTATATATCTTCATCACCCTATTTATTTTGTTTATTTTGTTTAATGAGATGTACATCATCCTGATTCTATTTATTTGCCATTGTTTTTATGAGATGTTCTTCCCCTTGACTCTATTTATTGCCATTGTTCTTGTCTGCCTGTCTCCCCAGATTAGACTGTAAGCCCATCAAAGGGCAGGGACTGTCTCTATCTGTTGCCGACTTGTACATTCCAAGTGCTTAGTACAGTGTTCTGCACATAGTAAGCGCTCAATAAATACTATTGAATGAATGAATGAATGAACCGGGCAACTGCTGGTGGCCGGAGGGGGTCAGGCCGGTTGGTACACAGAGTGGAGCTCAAGGGACAGCGAAGGAGCCCTGCCTTGGAGTGTGAAATGCATCACTCTTAGCCCCTCGGACACTAAAGACCTCTTGTCCCCCGTCCCCTCCCCAAACCCTCCAACCTCTACCCTCCAGGGGCTAGAAATCTAAGAATAAGTTGGGGAGGAGGTTGGTGACAGACACAGTAGGAAAGGTGAAATAATAGGAATAAAAAAATAACATAAAAGACCAAGTTCAGTGTCCAACAGAGGGATCGATGGGTACCTGAGAGTGCAGCTTCCCATACTGTCAAAAGTTCAGTCACATACAAAGCTTCCCAACGTTCCAAAATGTAGAGGCCGTGCTGCTGTTGCTGCTGCTGCTGCTTCTAAAATCCCCTGCAGCCAGGCAGGCACAGGGCATAAGAGAAGCGAGGGCCTTGAGTAATGCAGGGGGAGGGCAAAAGAGGTTCTGGGTGGTTTCAGTCGGTGGTTTGCCCGATGGTTCCCTGGGGATTGGGCTGTATAGCAGTCACATGTGTACACACAAAGATGTCTCATTCATTCATTCATTCATTCATTCAATAGTATTTATTGAGCGCTTACTATGTGCAAAGCACTGTACTAAGTGGTTGGAATGTACAAATCGGTAACAGATAGAGACAGTCCCTGCCCTTTGACGGGCTTACAGTCTAATTGGGGGAGACAGACAGACAAGAACAATAGCAACAAATAGAATCAAGGGGAAGAACATCTCATTAAAACAATAGCAAATAAGTAGAATCAAGGTGATGTACATCTCATTAACAAAATAAATAGGGTAATGAAGTTATATACAGTTGAGCGGACGAGTACAGTGCTGAGGGGATGGGAAGGGAGAGGGGGAGGAGCAGAGGGAAAGGGGGGAGAAGGGGGTTTAGCTGCGGAGAGGCGAAGAGGTGGGGGGGGTAGGGGGAGCAGAGGGAAAAGGGGAGCTCAGTCTGGGAAGGCCTCTTGGAGGAGGTGAGCTTCATTTCACAGCTGAGCAAATACACCCCAGATACACCCAGCTCCACCACTTGTCTGCTGTGTGGCCTTGGGCAAATCACTTCACTTCTTTGTGCCTCAGTTATCTCAGTTACCTCGTCTGTAAAATGGGGATTGAGACTGGAGAGCCAGAAACAAGGACATGTAGAAACATCAGTTTCTTTGGAGGTGGGATGGTAAGAGGGGATGATAAGGGCAGTTCTGCTCATTTTCCTCAGCAGCGGTGTTAGCTGGGGCAGCGGAGGCTGAGGGGCTGGTGCTAGGAATTGGGATGTCGGGGGAGGCCAAGGGGCAGAGGCTCAGCGTCCTACAGCTGAGATGTTCTCTATGATCTCTGAGATAACTTCCAATTTTAAGTTTTTGTACAATTTCAAGAAGAACAGTCAGGGGCAGACTGAGTTAGGCCCCAGCGGGCAAAGACCTGGGCCAATGCAGGGGCTCCATAGGATGGCAGGGGAGGGGCTGAGGGCATGTCAGGCTCTCTTGATTAGGTCTGACCCCCTTTCCTGGTCAGCCTGACCAGGCTGCAGAGACGTCAGAGGAGGGTGCTGTCTCACGCTGGAGGCAATGGGATTGTGGGAAGGGAACCCCAAGCCTGGGGACCTCCTGTCTCTCTGGCACTGCCGCCTCCCGTCACCCCTCAGCAACAGCCCAGCCAGGTCAGTGCAGGCAGCCTGGGGCCAGCTTCGTGGCCAACCCAACCCCCAGCCCCCTGGCCATGCTCTTTTTGGAGTCACATCGTCAGATCTATGCTTGGGCCTGAGTCTGGAGGAGACTAGAACCTGGGCTCCACCACCCTCGTTCTCCTCGACTAAGAGCCAGAACTGGGCTGAATAACTTTCCAGGAGGAGAGACAGGCCCCGTCCTCAGGGTCCTCAGGGTTTGAGTATCTAGGCTGAAGAAGCGAGGACAGGTGACTCAGTGTGTGGAGAATTAGTTCTATCCTGATCTGCCCAACCATGGCTCTGAACCCTGAATAGAACTCAGGAGCACCTACCCCCAGACTCTCTCTTTTTTTCTCTCTCTCTCCCCATTATCACCCTCTTTAGAGGAGGTGACTCTGGATGCGGAAACCACTCATCCCAAACTCCATGAGTCTGATGATCAGAGAAGCTTGACCTACGAGAACACAGAGCAGGCTGTGCCCCACATTGATAAGAGATTCCGCTCCCCACATGAGCTAGACCATTGGTACTTCTCCTTGGGGAGACATTACTGGGACCAGGAAGGATACTGATTTTGATTTCTCAGAAACATTCTCCCCATCTCTCGGTCTCTGTGTCCCACTCTTATCTCACTATTATCTGGAAAAAGGGGGATTTTGATAAAGCTACAGCTGAGGCATGGCAGCCCCAATCCCCTCCCACAGCAGGTACAGTGGGACTGAGAATGTGGAGCGATGCACACTCTCTCAGTCTCTAATGAAAATACAAACCTTGCTCATGGGAAAGTCCCCGCCCCAGGTGCTTACAGAATCCTAATTTTGGACTCTTCTGAAACATTTGAACTTTAAAGTTTCAGATCCTCTTTGTAAGGGCCAATTTAAAAAGTCGGTGACTTATATCCGGAGTTATCGATGCAAAACAATGGTTTATAATCTTGCTTTAGATTAACCCCTTTAACAGAGTGAAGATCAGACAGGGGAGCCGAAATCCAATCAGTTGTAGGTTAGGCAGTATGCACCCCTGTGGTGTTCCCAGCTTCCCCTAAATCCCAAGCTCCTGGGCTTTGACCCTGTAGCCTCTAACCATTTCACCACCTCCCCTCCTAGTTGCCAAGGAGAAATAAATCCCTAAATAATTATCCTTGACTCATCTCTGTCATTCAACCCACATATGCAATCTGTCACTAAATCCTGTTGAATTTATTCACCGCCCCCCCCCCCCCACCTCACTCTCAGCCCCACAGTACTCAATGTACTCATTTACATATCCTTAATTAATTTATTTGTTACATTAATGTCTGCCTGCCCCTCTAGACTGTAAGCTCATTGCGGGCAACTTTGTTATGTTGTACTCTCTGAAAACTGTATTACAGTGCCCTGCTCACAGTAAGCTCTCAATAAATATGATTCATTGATTGATTGGTTGACTGATTAGGGCACTGTGGTCCCAAGAGGGTTCAGGACAGACACAGGGAGAGAATTAGGATTCTGTGATCTAGTCTGTGGGGAATGGAAAAAGGTGAGGGTTCTTTTTGGGTCCATCTTGTTTTATTTCCACAGGGCTGGGGCGGGGGCAGAAGCCACAAAGACCTCATGTTTGGCCACAGTGCCAAGACCAGATAATAATAATTATGGAACTTGTTAAGTATTTACTATGTGTCAAGCCCTGTTCTAAGCACTGGGGCAGATACAAGTTAATCAGGTTGAACTCAGTCCCTGTCCCACATGGGGCTCACAGTTGGAGGAGCAGGAAGAACGGGTATAGAATCTCATGAGGAAACTGAGGCCCCGAGAAATGAAGTGACTTGTCCAAGGTCACACAGCAGACAAGAGACGGATTTGGGATTGGAACCCAGGTCCTTGAGGCCACTAGGATTTCTGCAGCTTTTACATCTGCCAGAGCTCAGCCAGACAGGAAGACAGGGGGATCCTTGGGACGCTTAGGCGGGACTGTTTTCTAGCCCTTAGCCAGCTGACAGGTATCTACCGCTTTCCGTTAATAGGCTGGGGATTTTGTTTTGTGGGGGAGGAGGCCACCTGCTGCTGTGGGGCTGGGGGTGGGGCAGAAAGAGTCACCCAAAGGAAGCGGCAAGGAGCAACTGCACCAGTGACCACAGGCTGGTGAGTAAATGGGGCCTAGAAGAGTGATTAGTGCAGAATAGTTTAGGGCTTTGGTCCTTTTCCAAGAAAGGAGGAGTGACTTGAAAGTACAAGGGAGGTTGACTCTCTCCCCTCAGCACTTATGTACCTATCTTTAAATCACGTACTATAAATAATTAATTTATATTAATGTCTGTCTCCCCCTCTAGACTGTAAGCTCATTGTGGGCAGGGAATGTGTCTACCAACTTTGTTGTTTTGGACAATCCCAAGCAGTTTGTATGGTGCTCTGCACAAAGTAAGCGCTCAATAAATAGCATTTTGGAGGAGGAGGAGGAAGAGGAGGAGAGGAGGGAGGTGGGTAGGGAGATGAGCTTGGGAGAGTACAATATAACTGAGTTATGTCTCCCTCCTCTTCCCATGGATCACCACCTCCATCTAAGGAAACACTGCATTACTGTGCTACAGGAACAGCCAGCTCAAGTCTGGACCAGTCAGCCCTATGAAAATAATAGTAGTAATAATAATGATAATGATAACAATAGCAATAATAATAATAACTTATTCGGTAAGGGATTACTGTGTGTCAAACACTCTACAAAGCACTGAGGTAGATACAAGATAATAAGGTTGAAACCAGTCCGCCATCTTCTTGCGCCCAGAAAAAGAGGGTTTGTGGGTGGGTGGGGAGCATCGGGCAGGTTTGCCGGTGGACGTTGGAGGTATTGGGGAGTGAAGGGAAGGGGAGAGAGGGAAATGAGGAGTGGGTAGAGTGTGGGAAGGAGAGGCTTCTAGTGTTCACATAAAGAAGGGGAAATTGAAGGACCGAGGATTATTTTAATCAATCGACCGATTGATCAGTCGTATATATTGAGCGTTTACTGTGTGCAGAGCACTGTACTAAGCGCTTTGGAGAATACAATATAATAATATAACAGATACATCCCTGCCCACGACGAGGATTTCATGTCACTTGAAGCTGCGAGAGCATACAACACGCATACATTTATTCAGAAATCCTCAAACATCCTACTCCCCACCCCAACACACACACATTCAAATATTATTACTATCTTCAAAACATTTCTATTAGAAACCTTCCTACGAAGAGTAGCGTGTCTGGAGTTTGACCAGCCCCTACAGGCTAAACAAGTCCCCTGCAACATGGTAGTCAAGGTGACGGGCTTTTCTGGGTGCTTGTGCCTAGTTTGGTGATCTTTATGGGGTCCATCTTCCTCTTTCCTGGGAGGACCAGTGTATATCTATCTATCTATCTATCTATCTATCTATCTATCTATCTATCTATCTATCTCTATATATAGAGAGATAATTGTAGAATTCATTTTATGGTAAAGTAGGAATATTTTGTTGTTGCTGTTTCAAGTGCTATAATTTAAAATGTAAGTCGTGTTGAAAAAGCAGCCGCAAAAATGCGTTGTATTTTTTGCTGTAATTAACAGTATAATGTAAACCTAATCATTTTGTCATGGTTTTTCAATTTTGCATGTATGCTTTACTTTTATGCTGCTGGTCTTTTTTACTGACTTGGTAAGATTTGTTTGATCAAAGCAATTAGGTGGTGACTTGCCCGTGTCATGAATACTTTAAGATTTCTATAGGTTTTCTGATTATTTTTTAGTAGACCTACAGCTAGCTAGCTAGCTAGATCTATCCATCTTCCCTTTCCCTTATCTCCGGTCCTTCCCATCCCGCCCTTTCCCTACTTTCCCTCCCGCCATTACCCCATCTTGGATCCTCCTTTTCAGCTTTGATTGTGACAGAGACAGGGAGAGAGGAAGGAGGGAGAGAGAGAGAGACAGGAGTCCAGAGCCCTCAGTGGGGCGGAGGGGAGAGGGGAGTCTCCAGCGATCCCCCGGGAAGTGTTCCGTTAAGGCCGGAACGAGAGGAAGGATGGAGGCGGAGCGGGGCGGAGCAGGATGGAGGAAGAGGAGCGGGCGGGCCCTCTCCCTGTGTTCTTAATCAGCTCATTCCGGTAACTTTTTTTTTTTGGCTTCTTCTTTAGGTTTCTTTGGGTTCCTCTCTCAGTGACTGGAGGCTTTCCGGGCGGGGGTGGGGGTGACGGGGTCGCCGTGGGGTTCGTGGAGCCCCGGGACAGCGGAATTTGGAGGTGTCAGCGTGCTTCGAGGGAGACAGAGAAGCGAATTCCCCGTAGGACCCGGGACGGGTTCCCGCTGGAGTGGAGGGAGGGCCTGGTGGGATTGAGGGGCGAAGGAATTGAGAGACAGCCCCCCACCTCTGCTAGTGAGCGTGGGTAGGGGGGGAGGTCCTATTGATAGAGGTCAGAGTATTTTGGGGGGGGCGGGGGAGAGGCCTTTAAAAGATGAACTCAAGGGACTGAGTTTTTTCATGCAAACTTCTACACCCCACCAAACACACTCACACACCCATCCCAGCAGGGAGGACAATTTAGTGGAGCTGTCATCCAGATACCCCTTCTGGCCTAGGCCCACCACCCTAAAAAGGTATGGGAATTGGGAAGCCCTGGCCTTCATAAAGTGGCTATTCCCCTCCCTCCCTCATGAGTTGGAGAGAGAAAGGTATCTGAGAAGGAGTGTGGTCTAGTGGAAAGAGTGGAGGCTTCAGAGTCACAAGACCTGGATTCTAATCCTTCCTCTACCACTTGAATGCTGTATGATCTTGGGTAAGTCACTTCACTTCTCTGTGCCTCTTCTGTACAACGGGGATTCACTGTCTCCCTCCTCCTAAGACTATGAGCCCCATGTGGGGTGGAAACTGTGTCCAACCTGATTATCTTGTATCTGCCCCAGTGCTTAGAACAGTGGTTGACAAATTGTAAGCACTTAAATGCCATAATTATCATTATCATTATCTGATCCTGGCACCATGGCCTTATATGAGGCTTCTGTGGCTTCTGTCTGCAAGGAACCCAACCCCTTCTACATTCCCCACATCCTGTTTCTCAGGCAACACCACAGACTGGACCCCAGAATCCTAATTCTCTCCCTGTTTCTGTCCTGGGCCCCAGTGTGGTTGTTTGACTGTCAGTTCCAGGTCAGCAGGGACTGCCTTTTGGTCCCTCTGTAGACTTCTCTTGGCCCTTCTTTACCTAGCGCCACACTTCGGACACCTCATCTTGTTCAGCCCAAGTCATGCTCCATGGTGCTATTTAAGCGCTAACTATAGGCCAAGAACTGCATTAAGCTCTGGAGTAGAAATCAGTTCATGTGCAGTCCCTGTCCCACAAAGGGCTCACAGTCTAAGTTAGAAGGAGAAGCGGTATTAAATCCCCATTTTACAGATGAGGGAAAAAAAGGTCCAGAAAAGTTAAGTGACTTGTCCAATGTCACACAACAGACTAGTGGTGGAACGGAATTAGAAACAAGGTCCTCTGACGCCCAGGCTTATGCTGTTTCCACTAGGCCATGCTGCTTCCAAGTTTCGGCTACCTTGAGACAGAGAAGGCTGTTTGCAGATGTATAAGAATTATGATGCTGGTTAAGATCTTACTCTTTGCTAAGCGCTCTACCAAGCACTGGGGTAGATATAAGATAATCAGGTTGAACATAGTCCCTGTCCCATAGGGGATTCACACTTTAAATATCTGCAATTTATTTCTTATATCTGTGATTTATTTTTTATATATGTAAGTTATTTATTTACATTAATAAATAAATGGAGAAGCAGCGTGGCTCAGTGGAAAGAGCATGGGCTTTGGAGTCAGGGCTCACGAGTTCGAATCCCAGCTCTGCCACTTGTCGGCTGTGTGACTGTGGGCAAGTCACTTAACTTCTCTGTGCCTCAGTTCCCTCATCTGTAAAATGGGGATCAAGACTGTGAGCCCCACGTGGGACAACCTGATTCCCCTATGTCTACCCCAGCGCTTAGAACAGTGCTCGGCACATAGTAAGCGCTTAACAAATACCAACATTATTATTATTATTATTAATGCCCGTCTCCCCCCCTAGACTGTAAGCTCGTTGTGGGCAGGGAATGTGTTTGTTTATTGTTATATTGTACTCTCCCGAGCACTTAGTACAGTGCTTTGCACACGGTAAGTGCTCAATAAATACGGTTGAATGAATGAATGAATGAATGAATGAATGAATGAATGAATGAATGAATGAATGAATGAATGAATATAGCTCAATCCGGCTATACAATCAGGTGGGATCTCAGTACTATCACTAGGTGGCAGCAAAGCACGGTGGTTTGGGGGTTTTGGTTTTTTTTTTGCTGGTTTGCGGTATTCAGCGCTTGCTATGTGTCAAGCACTGTTCTAAGCACTGGGGTAGATAGAATTTAATCAGGTTGGATACAGTCCCTGCCCTGCATGGGGTTCACAGTCTAAGTAGGAGGGAGAAAGAGAACATGTATTGAATGCCCATCTTACAAATGAGGAAACTGAGGCAGGGAGAAATTAAATGACTTGCCCAAGGTGACACAACAGGGAAATGGCAGAGCCGGGATTAGACCCCAGGTCCTCTAGCTCGTAGACCTGTGCTCTAATCACTAGGCCATGCTGCTTCCCATTTTCCACTAGACAATCTGGGAGTAGCACCTTTAAGGAGAATAATAATAATTATGGTATTTGTTAAGCGCTTACTATGTGCAGAGCACCGTTCTAAGCGCTGGGGTAGATAAGGAGAAGTGGAGTGGCCTAGTGGAGAGAGCACGGGCCTGGGAGTCAGAAGGACCTGGGTTCTAATTCCGGCTCTACCAATTCCTTACTGTGTGACCTTGGGCAAATCACTTAACTTCTCTATGCCTCCGTTTCCTTAACTGTAAAATGGGGATACCTGTTCTCCCTCCTATCTAGACTGTGAGCCCCATGCAGGACAGGGACTATGTCCGACCTAATTAACTTGTCCCCTTCCCAGTGCTTAAAACAGTGTTTGGCACACAGTAAGCACTTAACAAATACCATTTTTAAAAAGCCATTCAATAACTGGATCCGAACCTGGTCTCCAAATCAACATCCTGCCTGTGACAGCAGCCACCGGACACCTAGAGGCATTGTGTGATAGCCACATTATATGATAACAATGTGCTTTCTAACATCCCTAGCTTTCCCTCTGATGACTTTTCATGCCTTCGTCTGCCCACTTTTCCCTTATAACTAGTGGTGTCTTCTGCCTGCTCAAACTTCCTGCACGAACAGATTCTGTGTGCTTTTCCCCAGCTGGGTGAAGTGTTTACTTTTGAAGGTTGGCAAGCTTCAAAAGGAGAAGCAGTGGTTAAATGCATGGGCCTGGGAAGCAGAGGTCCTGGGTTCTAATCCCAGCTCTGCCACTTGTTTGTTGTGTGACCTTGGGCAAGACCCGTAACTTCTCTGAATCCTCATTTCACAGATGAGGTAACTGAGGCAAAGACTGTGAGCCCCATGTATTGTATTCTCCCAAGTGCTTAGCAGAGTGCTCTCTGTAAGCACTCAATAAATAGGATTGATTGACATGGACTGTGTCCAGCCTGATTAGCTTGTATCCTACTAAAGTGCCTGGCACATAGTAAGCACTTAACAAATACCATAATTATGATTATTTATTTATGGATTTTTTTCTCCTTAGCAACTGGGAACACCTGTAGGAGAGAGGAAATGTCCAGGACTTTAAGGGGTCAAAGTCCAGAAAGAGGCTTGGGATTTAGGGAAGCCTCACAGACAGCTTTAGAAGCTAATTAATTGTGAATGTCTTTCCCTACCCCTGACTGTTGCTGGGATACTTTAAGATGGCGCCTGTACTTCACCTTCTCCAAGAAACACTATCTGAATTCAGTTTTACCATCAGTTGCCTTCTGTCTCTGGCCACTACTCACCAGTTTGATATTGGTCCCACTCCCTGCTCTGCCCTTTCTCAGCCCCTTCCCCAGGTGTCCTGGACTCCCCTCTTGTCTCTCTACTCCGACCCTTCACTGCTTTCTGCTGGGAAGCCCATGACAATGGACCGCGCAGATGTACGAGGAGGCAGGGGCTCCCCTTGGCCCGGCCTCCTGCTCTTTCTCTTTCTCCTCATGCATCACTGTTGTCTCAGCACAGGTACTGTTCTCTGTCTCCTTCCAGCCACTCTCCTGCTCTCTGTCCTTGCTTCTCCCCAACTTTCCCCAGCCAACACCATTCGGAACCCCTGTCTGCGGGGAGCCAGAAGCTGTTCCTTGGCCGAGATGGGGATCGTCCGAGCTGCGGGGATGGGAGTTGGGGGTGAGATTCCTCCCCGAGGAGTGGAAATGCAGCATCCGGACTCGGGTTGGATTCCCTCTCAGCTGTTCCCCACCCCCAGCCGGGATAGATCATCCTGCTTCCCCCAGAGAGGAGATTCTGGGCGCAGGGAGGCTTTTCTGCAGGCCCCACACTGGCAGAGAGAGGAGAGACCTCAGGAGGCTGGACCGCCGGAGGGGAGAGCCGTGCAGCAGCCCCGTTGCTCTCTGAGGGGGGGTCCATCAGCTTCTAGGCCCTTCCCTTGCCTCTTGGCAGAACCCCCCGGACCAGGCCTGCCAGGTAAATTTCCACTTTTCTGCTGTGTGTTCTCAGGCCCAGAAGGAAGGTGACAGTGTGGTCTCACATGGGCCCTACTTCTGGGATCCAAATTTCCTTTCTTGTCTGAGAGTTTCTCATTTTTCATTTAACTTGTCCCCCATCATCAGTTTTAAACAGTGTCATGTGGTGTCCAACTGCTTTTTCAAAAACACTCATCTTTTAGGTAGATCTTGTAAAATGGCCATTTCTGCTTACATTTTGTCTCAAGAGAAGTCCAATTTTATCCTGTCCCATGGCTTCCAAGAGTCAGTCTCTCTCTCTCTCCAGACTTGCCTTTCCTTTCCTTGCTGTTTTCCTGCTGGTGCTTCTTTTCCTCGTGCCTGTCTCCATATGTGTTTGTGGTTGTACTAGAATCATCAGGGGATAGAGGTAATAGCAAGACTTGGATGGGACAGAGACTGAGACAAGTAAGGCGACGGGGGTAGATAGATGTTGAGGGAGAGACCTGGGAACAGACAGTGAAAATAATGTCACCACAGACTAGTCTAGTGGATAGGGCCCGGGCCTGGGACTCAGAGAACATGGTTCTAATCCCTGCTCCACTATTTGCCTGCTGGGTGACCTTGGACAAGTCACTTATCTTCTCTCTGCCTCAGCTTCCTCCTCTGTAAAATGGGGATGAAATACCTGTTCTCCCTCTGATTTAAGACTGCAAGCCCCATTTGGGACACAGACTGTGTCCGACTTGCTTTGGAGAAGCAGCGTGGCTCAGTGGAAAGAGCCTGGGCTTCGGAGTCAGAGGTCATGAATTCGACTCCCAGCTCTGCCACTTGTCAGCTGTGTGACTGTGGGCAAGTCACTTAACTTCTCTGTGCCTCAGTTCCCTCATCTGTAAAATAGGGATTAAAAGTGTGTGAGCCCCACGTGGGACAACCTGATTACCCTGTACCTTCCCCAGCACTTAGAACAGTGCTCGGCACCTAGTAAGCGCTTAATAAATACCAACATTATTATTATTATTATTATCTTCTATCATCTTCTGTGCTTAGTAGTAGTGCTTGGCACAGAGTAAACAGAACAGAACACTGCCTCAGAGAAGCAGCGTGGCTCAGTGGAACAATCCCAGGCTTGGGAGTTAGAGGTCATGGGTTTGAATCCCGGCTCTGCCACTTATCAGCCGTGTGACTGTGGACAAGTCACTTAACTTCTCTGGGCCTCAGTTACCTCATCTGTAAAAATGGGGATGAAGACTGTGAGCCTCACGTGGGACGACCTGATTACCCTCTATCTACCCCAGTGCTTAGAACAGTGCTCTGCACATAGTAAGCGCTTAACAAATACCAATATTATTATTATTATTATTAACAAAGGCTATGGCCTCAGCAAATCCTGGCATAAATTAAACCTCACATGGTTAGGAGTCTAGCAAATCCTGGCATAAATTAAACCTCAGATGGTTAGGAGTCTACATTGGTATCCCAAGAACACGCTGCCTCAGCTGGGCCCGCCTCCTTCCCTCCAGGAGCCATCTTGGACCTAGACAGATGCTCTCCAAAGGTGATCCCAATAGGGATACTTTGGAGTTCATCTACTGTGAAGCTCCTCAGTGCTATTGATGATGGCACCTTTGATGCCATTGATGATGCCGGGCAGGCTGCAGTTTGCCCTCTGTCCCTTCCCCAGCCCCGGGCCCAGTGCTCAGTCCAGTGTCTGTGAATCAGACTGGTGACTGATGAATACTGTCCACCATATCCCATAGGGCAGTTCCAAGTGACTGGACCCACTCAGCCCGTCCTGGTCATGATGGGAGAAGATGCCATGTTCTTCTGTCACCTCTCCCCCAAGACGGATGCAGAGACCATGGAGGTGAAGTTTTTCAGGACCCAGATCAGAGCTGTGATGCATCTGTACAAGAACGGGAAAGAGCTGGATGAGGAGCAGCAGCAGGAGTACCGAGGGAGAACGCGGTTGATGAGGGATGCCATCGCCGAGGGGAGAATGGAACTGAGACTGAAAAGAGTCACCCTCACTGATGCAGGAACATACGGGTGTGGATTCAGCTCCCAAGCTTTCTATTCAGAAACCACTTGGGAGCTGCAAGTGGCAGGTCAGTCTCCTGTTCTATGAGCTCAATCTCCCCACCCTACTTTGATTCCCCATTTAGGGTGGGGAGGAAGAGAGGGAAGGTAAAGTTGGAGCATTAGGGAATGGGGCAAAGACTCTCTCGAGTCATGGGCTCGTCGGGCAGTTTCAGGGTGGGGCAGCAAGTGGTTTCTGGTATCAGGCTGGGAACTGGGGCAGGAGGGAGAAATGAAGCATCTGAGCCTTCATCCTGTTCTCTGAGGTAGTGGAAGGTGAGAATCTCAGGCTGTGAGCTCCATGACGGCGGTCAGCCCAACAGTCAGGGTGTGCTTTCTGGACTGCAGCTCCTAGCCAGATGGGGGGCTTGGGACTTGTTACCAACTCTGTTATACTGTACTCTCCCAAGTGCTCAGTACAGTGCT